>NC_073638.1:63152500-63752500 GCF_029407905.1 Bubalus kerabau
TATTTATATGTATGAACATGCACACTCAAATACACATGCACACACGCACACAATAGCACTTTTGAAATAATACTACATATCACCTGGCTTTTAATTTAAGTTTGGAGCAAGTGAAATATACACCACCTAGGAGAGCGTACCTTTGACCATGAGGAGTGCAGAAAATCACTACACCACTACAATTTGATACTTCTCATTTGTTATGAAAAATTTTTATAATGTCAGTATAGAGAAAGCCACATTTCATTTTGCCAACCAAAACCGTACTACCTAACTGCTTTTGTATAAAAGCTAACACAACTTGTCAAAAATAGCCCTCACTATACATTGAACTGGTAAAAGCAGTTAAGAACAGTTTGGCAAAGATAAACCATAAAGTTAATTTTTGTATTATCTTCTTTTCATTCACATTCCTACCAGGTAGGCTTTGTCAGATACCTATAGTAAAGGAGAACTTGTTCATGCGTGCAGAACAAAATAAAATAAGATTAAAAGCTCCAGGAAATCAGCCTGCTTCAAAAAACCATTAACGTGTACCTATCCCTCAAGCTTTACAAATGTGTTAATTGTCGTATTTCAGTCATGTAAATATGTTTCAGCATAAAGTAACCAAGATTTCCTGTTGTATAAGCACTGCTGTCCGGGGGTGTGGGGGTAGGGAGGGATGAACAAGGACTAAATAACAGGCTGTAATGAAACCTGCCTTTGGGCAGCACATGCCTCAGTTCTGAATGCCCAGAAATACTTCGCAGACGCTCCAGGCTGCCTAGCAATGGGGATTTCTAATTCTGGCTAGCTTGACAAAGTAAATACAACTATTGAACATAAGGCAGTTCCTAATAAAAAACAACAATTCCCCCTTGTAAACACCTACATTTGGCCCCATTAAAAATTCTTTCTTCATACCCAGAAACTCACAGACCCTTAAATGTGGGGGTCTCAAAGTAACTAAAGAGCAGTTGGGAGATTTAATGCTGTTGAGATGTTGTCCATTGCCATTTCTACCAAGCCCTTCATACCCCATCTCAGGGCTTTGTGGAGCAATGTTCTTTCTGCATTCGCTGGAGGACATTATACAAGCAGGCACATTGGCCATTATGCTCCCAGCCTTCATTCATGGATGGCCAGAAGGAAATCCATATATGCTCATATATATGCTATGCTTACCTCCAAAACTATATGGTTGAGGGAGTGTTCATCCAAAGCTACCAATGTGGAGTTATTTAGTGGACTGAAGTTAGTGTGATAACTTAAGCCGTTATCTGAATTCAAAATTCTCTGATTCCTGCTTTTTCATATGTTAGAACGCATCTCTTCCATTAGCTATGCACCAGTCAGACCTCTGCCAGTCCCTAAGTGAAATAGTGTAGTAGTCTTAAAAATCTCTTGGTTTTAGGGATCAACCTTGAGCTTACACACATGTTTATCTGCCAACCGTTTACTGAGTAGAAGGCTTCATTCAGATTACAGATTACAGAATTCAAACGTTAGTTCTAGTAGACAAAAACAGATTGTTACCTTTCGCCACCTCCGGACTAGTTTCCATGTGTTTTAAAAAGAAAAAGGGAGATAAAAAGGAATTCTCCTACAGTTAGTTTGAATTTATTTCTAAAAGAAGGTGTTTTTTTTTTCAACCTCAACATTCATATCTAAAAACTGTATATGTTCCTAAAATATCTTACTATTCTTAAGCCATCTGTGGGGTAGTACCAATATATTGCTGCTAAAATGTTTCCTCACTTGTCTCGGGTAGAAAAGGGACCTCCAGGGCAAAGCAGGCCTGAAGAGCCTGTCAAAATGACCGTCTGTCCATAGAAAGATCTCAGGCTTCTTCCACTTACTGCCAGCAGTAGGCCCTGGATCTCAAGAGGCTCTCAGCTTGGCCCTGCTGAAACTTCATTCAAATTCTGCACACTCTGGAGCTTATATGCTCCTGCCTGCATTGTGTGCTCCAGAGCCCATACAAGCCTTGGGTTAAGCAGAGCTGGAGACCAGTCAAAAGGTTGCCAGAGTGAGAAGCCCCGCTACAATTCAAGAAGAATGAATAGCAGTGAGTCCGTTTGGGGAAATATGAGGAGTCTCGTTCAAGCTGTGATGCACAACCAGAGGATCACAGTGACCATGGGGAACTTAGGCACCCCATTCCTTTCTCCTTTATCCATCCCAGAGAAGAGGCTCATGAGCTGGCGGGGTGAGGGGAGCAGTGTCTTTCACTGTTTATACCGTCCAAGTTTAGGTAACAATTCAAGTCACCTTTATCCAGCTATTACCTAAATGATATTTTTTTTTTCTTTTCTTCAGTCCTGCTCATATTAGAACATTAATGAGAATAAAATGTACAAAAAAAAAAAAAAAACAACAACCAAGAAGAGACCCAAAGATAAGAAAAAGATACTGCCTTTAGTTCTTGTAGAAAATAAAACCATTTTAAGGAAAGTTCTTCAGAAGTAATCTAGTTTGTTCTCTGTCATTATATGACATACAGGAGGAAAGTAACATGACTTCCCATATTTTCAATGTCTGACAATTCAGGAACATTAAGACTGAAACATGGTGGTATTCTTAGTACTGTGTGGCCCAGAAGATTCTGACTCAAGTTTTAAGAGGATTAAGTGCAGCAAACCATCCCCACACACAGCACCACTTCAAACACTTCACACAGGGCCCAGCCGCTCCACCTGGAATCCTCCCGCTGGGCACGCGTGAGGCTGGGCCCCACCACTCCCCCCAGGAGGACGGTGGGAGTGGAAGGATCCTGTGGGTCACCCAGCGGCTAGAATGTCTTTCCTGAATCAGAAAAAAGGCTCTAGAACAGCCTGCATACACCGCCTTTTTGGAAAATTCTGTCTTTAATAGAATACACCTGTGTGCCACAACTGTTCTCTGTTGTTAAAAATGTTCCCTTTGCCTGAAAGTTTCTTTCTCCATGTCCTGTGACGGTCCTTTCTGCAAATTTAGATCTTAGCTCAAATGCACCCTCCAGAAAGATTTTTACCAATTAAAGTAGTGGGTAGGCCAAATTGTTCATTCAGGTTTTCCTGTTAAAATGTTATGGAAAACAAACATTTTGTCCAGCCCAAACAGTATCCCCAGGCAGTGTCATATCACCGTATTTCATTTCCTTAAGATACCGCTCACTCTCTGAGTGAGCTGTTCCATTTGTTGTCTTTTCTGTGTGTTAGCTGTCTCTCCTTGAGTCAGTAAGCGTCTCTGTATTGTCCCTTTCTGAAGTTGTTTTTTGGACGTAGAGATTTTGCCTGTCTTGTTCCCTATTTTACCCTTAGTGCTTAGAAAAGGTCTGGCGCACAGAGAACTGGGTGCGAATTTGGACTTTGAAGGCAGAACACCCGAGTTCAAATCCCATTTGAATATCCTGAAGTTGAAACATCCCTTCTGCTGTTTGTGGACTTGGTCACGTGCTCCACAACTAGCTGAAAGGGAAGCTTGGAAGCGAAGCCTTTTTCAGGATGGCTGTGTACTCACGGGTTCTTCTACTCAAGTAGAAAGGGAGAATGGGCACTGGAGGTCAGTGTCATGGTCTCCAACCCTTCGGAACCCCAATGTCCGGCACAGCCTCTTCCCACAAGTTACCTGCTCTTCAGGAATGAGTGGGGAATCCTGCTGGTGAGGAACTGCAAAAATTCTCTGCCCTGGCAGCAGAAGAATGTAGCTGGGTTTGCAGCCCTCCATCTGCTCTCTGGAAGGAACTGCTTTGTCCACTGTCTTCCGTGTCCCTTTAGGAAGTTACTCCTTGTCTGTTACCAGTGACAGCTATATGAAGTTGCTGTGAGATCGTGTGCCCTTTGGGGGCTGCACCAATCTTGTTTGTTTGTATTCATTTATTTATTTATTCATAGCTGTGCCAGGTCTTAGTTGCGGCATGCGGGAATCTTCCGTCTTGGTTATGGCATGCCAGTTCCTTTAGTTGGTGGCATGAGGGGTCTTTTAATTGTGGCATGCAAACTCTGAGTTGTGGCATGCGGATCTAGTTCCCTTCTGCATTGGGAATGCAGAGCCTTAGCCACTGGACCACCAGGCAAGTCCCTAAAGGCTGAAGTTTTTCCATCCCACTTATAGGTAGATCCGTGTGATCCTTGGTAGCTCAGCTGGTAAAGAATGCACCTGCAATGCAGGAGACCTGGGTTCAATTCCAGGGTCAGGAAGATCCAGGGAGAAGGTATAGGCTACCCACTCCAATATTCTTGGACTTCCATTGTGGCTCAGCTGGTAAAGAATCCGCCTGCAATGCAGGAAACCTGAGTTCAATCCTGGGGTTGGGAAGATCCCCTGGAGAAGGGAACAGCTACCCACTCCAGTATTCTGGCCTGGAGAATTCTATGGACTGTATAGTCCATGGGGTCACAAAGAGCTGGACATGACTGAGCAACTTTCACTATCAGTTCAGTTCAGTTCAGTCGCTCAGTCGTGTCCGACTCTTTGTGACCCCATGAATTGCAGCACACCAGGCCTCCTTGTCCATCGCCAACTCCCGGAGTTCACCCAAACTCATGTGCATCAAGTCGGTGATGCCATCCAGCCATCTCATCCCCTGTCGTCCCCTTCTCCTCCTGCCCCCAACCCCTCCCAGCATCAGGATCTTTTCCAACAAGTCAGCTCTTCACATGAGGTGGCCAAAATATTGGAGTTTCAGCCTCAGCATCAGTCCTTCCAATGAACAGCCAGGACTGGTCTCCTTTAGGATGGACTGGTTGGATCACCTTGCAGTCCAAGGGACTCTCAAGAGTCTTCTCCAACACCACAGTTCAAAATCATCAATTCTTCGGTGCTCAGCTTTCTTCACAGTCCAACTCTCACATTCATACATGACCACTGGAAAAACCATAGCCTTGACTAGACGGACCTTTGTTGGCAAAGTAATGTCTCTGCTTTTCAATATGCTATCTAGGTTGGTCATAACTTTTCTTCCAAGGAGTAAGCATCTTTTAATTTCATGGCTGCAATCACCATCTGCAGTGATTTTGGAGCCCGAAAATATAAAGTCTGACACTGTTTCCCCATCTATTTCCCATGAAGTGATAGGACCAGATGCCATGATCTTAGTTTTCTCAATGTTGATCTTTAAGCCAATTTTTTCACTCTCCTCTTTCACTTTCATCAAGAGGCTTTTTAGTTCCTCTTTACTTTCTGCCATAAGGGTGGTGTCATCTGCATATCTGAGGTTATTGATATTTCTCCCAGCAATCTTGATTCCAGCTTGTGCTTCTTCCAGCCCAAGGATAAAGGATAAAGGACAGAAATGGTATGGACCTAACAGAAGCAGAAGATATTAACAAGAGGTGGCAAGAATACACAGAAGAACTGTACAAAAAAGATCTTCATGACCAAGATAATCATGATGGTGTGATCACTCACCTAGAGCCAGACATCCTGGAATGTGGAGTCAAGTGGGCCTTAGAAAGCAACACTATGAACAAAGCTAGTGGAGGTGATGGAATTCCAGTTGAGCTATTCCAAATCCTGAAAAATGATGCTGTGAAAGTGCTGCACTCAATATGCCAGCAAATTTGGAAAACTCAACAGTGGCAACAGGACTGGGAAAAGTCAGTTTTCATTTCAATCCCAAGAAAGGCAATGCCAAAGAATGCTCAAACTACCGCATGATTGCACTCATCTCACATGCTAGTAAAGCTCAAAATTCTCCAAGCCAGGCTTCAGCAATACGTCAACCATGAACTTCCAGATGTTCAAGCTGATTTTAGAAAAGGCAGAGGAACCAGAAGTCAAATTGCCAACATCTGCTGGATCATCAAAAAGGCAAGAGAGTTCCAGAAAAACATCTATTTCTGCTTTATTGACTATGCCAAAGCCTTTGACTATGTGGATCACAATAAACTGTGGAAAATTCTTCAAGAGATGGGAATACCAGACCACCTGACCTGCCTCTTGAGAAACCTGTATGCAGGTCAGGAAGCAACAGTTAGAACTGGACATGGAACAACAGACTGGTTCCAAGTAGGAAAAGGAGTATGTTCAAGGCTGTATATTGTCACCCTGCTTATTTAACTTATATGCAGAGTACATCATGAGAAACTTTCACTATATATAGATCAGATTCCTGGACCTAAGATTCTGTAGGCGTTTAAAAATCATGGACTCTTGACCAGGCTTGTCATTTCTTTGACAAAACAACCCCGTCCAAATTTTATGAGGTTGCCAGTTGATTTGTTTCTCTTCACTTCCACACGCAAGTAATCACAGCCAAAAAGTTGTCCAGACATATTGATAGTTCTGGCATTAAACTGCAGGAAAGAGGTCCCATCTAATTATTTTATGCAATTGGAAAGTTGATACCAGAAAATTGGGAGGCAGTGAAATAACTGGAAGGGCTGAGGGATAATGCCACCAAACGCCTCCAGGGAGGCTGCTGCCTCTACCAAAGACAGTTAGGTGAGGAATTGGGAGGCAGCAACTATAGCTACTTCCTGTAAGTGCACAGTTCCGTGGCTGCAATCCTGCAGCTAGAATCTTCCCATGGCTACTGCTGCCAGTGCCTCTTGGCCCCCAGGAAGCATGTCACTGGACACTGAAATTGAGTGAGCCTCCCTTCCCACAACTGACTCTGCTCCTGTGATGCCTGTGAAGCTGTCGACTAGTCACTAGAATGCAAAAAAAAAAAACACCACTGTCCCTGTAACAATGTTTGCCAGTTGCCGCAGTAGAAGTAGCAGGAAGATAAGTACCTGCTTCTGTTCCACCTTCTGAATCTACTGCAGCTGTGGGTAAGCCTAATTCACACCTTTCCAGCCTCTTACCTGCGGGCGGACACACCACAGGGCAGGTGAAATGGGCGCTGTCCACCACAAGTCTCATCTTGCAAGACTTGAGTCTTATTTTCTGGCCTCTCTGGTCTGCCTATACCCCTCCCTTTCATCTTACTTGTAACTAGCTTGAAGCAATCTGAAATAATCGACTTAAGAAAGAAGGCAGCACCCTTAATCTGACTGTTGTCTCTGGCTCCCATTTTCTGGCCAGCCTCTTAATGAGGCGTTTCACCATGTCTCAGAGGCACAGACATCTGTGAAGGTTGCCTGCTCTGGTGTGCAATTGCAGAAGTAGCTGGGCTTTCTCAAGCCTCTGATGCCCCCAATTACAAGCTTTTGGTTCGTTTAGGCTGAGAACTTAGGGCAGGTACCTCCTGTAATAGAACTGTTGTAGCGCATTCTATGGCTCCAGCCTAAGTTCATTTCTCTTTCGTAAATAACTTTGCCAAAAGTGGCAAGAAGCCACTAATACGCCAATATTCTGAATTTCTCCAACATTTCAACTAGAGCCACTGACTAGGAGATATGAGGTTTGCCTTCCAAGTTGTCACAAGCCTAATGAGAGTCATCAGCTTTCCAACCTGCGATACTGACCTCACTGCCCACCTTCTAACCACTAAGCCAACCTAGATTTTTGAGGCTAGAACTCAATCCATTTTTCAGGTACCAAATTCTCTTCAAACAGGATATAGGTTAGGCTGTTATTAAAGAAATTCAAAAAACCAGTGGCTTAAATAATATAGAACACATATTGTATAAAAGCCCAATTTGGTGACCCAAGGCTCTTTTGGTGGTCAGGTGGTGTCAGGAGACCCTAAGCTATTTCTGTGGTTTTGCTCCACCCTTCTCAGCCCATAGCTTCCGTTTGATGGTCCAGGATGGCTGCTTCAGTGCCTGCCCTCAAGGCCACATTTCAGTGAGTGGGAAGAAGGGAAGTTTAGCTTGTCCCCAACATTGTGGAGCTTAGAGCAAGAATGCAGATAAAGGACCACATAATTACATGTCTTGATATTTAAAAGTTATCAAGCCAACAAATCATTAAATATATTTTATCTTCCTTTCTTCACAAGTATACCTTCCTGGGAAGCCAAGTTTAAATTTGGGATCAGGGTTCCACTCCAGAAGATGGAGACATAGGAGGAATTGGCCTACAGCTTACCTCCTTTCTCTCCCCACCCCTGCCTCCTTCCCACACAGAGCAGGCAGTGTGATGTGCTTGGGGACACCCGGCCTGCACATTCAAACTCTGTCCACACTCCCCACACACAGCCATCCCTAGGTTCCTCCTGGGGCCCCAGGGTGTGCACACAGATAACGAATTGCACCCACAAGGAACAGACCTGGGGAAGAGACCTGTGCAGGTTTTGTGGCCATTTGCACAGGGAGTTCTGAAGCCCTGAGTACCCAGAATATGTCCTCCAAAGAAGAGTACATGCTCTAGATGGGCATAACCCCTTCACCCTGGTTTACTCCTCACCTCACAGGGGGAGGAGCATCAGTGCCCAGTGAAGGGGGGACCCTCTTCCTGGGGTTGAATAGTGATGCCAAGAGAAAGGGAAGTGAATGGCACTTGCCCCTCTCTAAGGTTCTGACCTTGAACTTAACCATGGCACTTCTGCTCAAGATGAAGTCACCAGAGCCTAAGCACTCAGGCTCATCTATTGGCCAGGGAAGCTGGGAAGTGTGGCCTTTATTCTGGGAGGCCATGTGGCCCACTCAGATTTTTTTCACTCTGCAAAGGAAGAGAATAGATATTGGGAGTAAGCTAACAATCTCTGCCACAGACACATGCCTTTTCACAAATCACTTTTGTTTAGACAAGTGAGTTCTTCACAATCTGCTTTCAGAGAGGTGAGCTTGGAGGCAAGACAATACTGTCAGTTATAATTGACGGTCAAAATAATTGCACACCTGAGCATTTTTCAATGGGCAGCCAATGTGCACTGTTCCAACTCGGAAATTTTGTCTAATTTGCAGATCAGTCAGGAAGAACCAACTGAATTTTTTTCAATTCAGGATATAGTATGGTTATGAGATTCAATAGAACAGTTTTAATCTGCAACCCTGAGAATGAACTGGATCTTAAACAGAAGTGACACCTAAAACCTTGACCATGTTTTGGCAGAATTTTTTCCAGACATATTCAGCCACTATAAAATGTACATTTATCCAAAACAAGCAAAAATGTGATCTGGCATGATTTCCACTGCCCCATTCATGCATAAGAGTAACACAGAATTCACCAAAATTAGGCAGATATATCTTCCACATTTTAAAATTTTAACCAGATGTAGAGTAATTACAATATAACATGGTATTGTAATAATGTAATGATCATGACATAATATAAATGTAAGACTATGAAATATAATAATTATGTAATAGCATACGATATTAATTTTTTTGCCAGCTGAAATAGCACTCTGAAATCTTGTGAAGAAATGATGGTGATGGCACTTCCCTGGCAGTCCAGTGCTGGAAGTGCACGCTGCCCATGCAGGGGGCCTGGCTTTGATCCTTGACCAGGGTACTAGATCCCGCGTGTCCCAACTAAGACCCAGTGCAGACAAATACATAAATTAAAATGATTTTTTTTAAGTGGAAGTCTCCCTTTATAATAGTGATAAATGGACCCCAAATTGCCTCCTTTAATACAAAGTCCTGCATTTTTTCACTGGCCCAGAAGCCAGGCCCCATGTTCACTATTGCATTACTGGGTGTGAGGGAAATTGTCTGGGCTTTTTAAACTTTTATTTGTTTGTGGCTGAGCTGGATCTTCGTTGCCAAGTGCGGGCTTTCTCTAGTTGTGGGGAGCGGGGGCTGCTCTCTAGTCGTGATGCGCAGGTTCTCACTGCAGCGGCTCCTCTTGCTGCGGAGCACAGGCTCCAGGATGCACGGGATTCAGTAGTCGTGGTGCGTGGGCTTAATTGCCCATGGCACGTGGGACCTTCTCGGACCAGGGATTGAGCCTGTGTCCCCTGCATTAGCGGGTAGATTCTTAACCAGTGAACCACCAGGAAAGTCCTATTTAGACTTTTTAAATCCTACCAGAAGCAAAGACTATTACTGGAGTTTCCTTTTATATTTCTTGACAGCACCACAGTAAAGGGCATTGTATAATAAATGCTCAGACTTAGTGACCAGACCTGCTGGCCAAGTCCAGTGTTCTGTTGCTGTTGCTTATAAATATGTTTTTCATTAAACTGGTAGATTCATTTCCATGCCCTAATAAGCTCACTTATTTTTATCTTTTTTCATACTGTTTCATGGGGTTCTCTTGTCCCATACATATTTTTATAAGTCACCTCAAATGGCTCTTTTGGAACAAGAAAAGGTATAAATAAATTAGCTCAGTACTCAATAATTTATAAAACACTTCATATCTCATCTGATCCTGGTAACAGTCTTATGAGGGGAGAATCATTCACTTGTGACAGATAAGGATACTAAAGCTAGACAAATGAAGTGACTTCAGTTCAGTCGTTCAGTCATGTCTGACTCTTTGCGACCCCATAGACTGCAGCACGCCACGCTTCCCTGTCTTTCACTATCTCCTAGAGTTTGCTCAAGCTCATGTCTATCGAGTCAGTGATTCCATCCAACCATCTTATCCTCTGTCACACCCTTCTCCTCCTGCCCTCAATCTTTCCCCCAAATTACATCAGGGTCTTTTCCAGTTAGTCAGTTCTTCGCATCAGGTGGCCAAAGTATTGGAGCTTCAGCTTCAGCATCAGTCCTTCCAATGAATATTCAGGACTGATTTCCTTTATGATTGGCTGGTTTGATCTCCTTGCAGTCTAAGGGACTCTCAAGAGTCTTCTCCAGCACCACAGTTCAAAAGCATCAATTCTGCGGCACTCTTATCTGAGTGAAGTGACTCAGATGTGACTTATCTGATGTCATACTGATAGGGAGTAGAGTATCAAACTATCACCGGCTGCCTCTGTGAAAAAACCAATGTAGAACCTATATGTTCAAAGGTGTTCATAAGTTTTCATTTAAATTGATTATGTTTTAAAGAAAAAAGAAAAAATCTATTAGGAAGTATTTTGAAATATTAACCCCTATTTCTGTGATTGTGAGTAATGGAAAGTGTGACTTTTCAGGAAATGTCATAAATTTTAAAGGATACAAACAAATCTATTCATTTGCTAAAGATTGAAATGTACTTACTACATGAGCTGTTTTCAGAAAACATATGGTGCCCAGTGGTTTGGTCTTGGAAAAATATGAAAAATATAAGTTGATTAAGCTTATTTTAATGGGTATTTACCTGCAATTTGTCTCAAATCCAAGTGGTAATCTAGATTCATTATCTTGCCCCGTCTGTCTGGGAACTGTAAGTGCTAAGCACAGGTCTGGCAGGCTGGGAGAAAAGGAATTAGGAAGAGAACTATGGAGCCAGGAAGCTCAATCCTATATGTGATCAGTAGAGTCCTGATTCAGGAAGGAACAAAATATAGTCAGTGGCTCAGCCCAACAGAGGGACAGAGAGGTTGGCAGAGAGGGAAGAATTCCAGTCCAGTTCAGCTTGGTCCCCCTTGAAGCCACAGAGCAAAGCATTTCTGCCACTGTTTCTTTGTTAGGGCCCAGGGCTTCCTATGGGCCTAAGGGTGCCTTTTGGCAGGAATTCCCCTAATCTGCCAGAGCATTTTGTCAGGCTCACTGTTTCCCACCTTGTAGCACTGAGCACCAAAGAATTAATGCTTTCCAACTGTGGTATTGGAGAAGACTGTTGAGAATCCCTTGGACAGCAAGGAGATCAAACCAGTCAATCCTAAAGGAATTCAACCCTGAATATTCATTGGAAGGACTGATGGTGAAGCTGAAGCTCCAATACTCTGGCCACCTGATTTGAAGAGCTGACTCATTGGAAAAGTCCCTGATGCTGGGAAAGATTGAGGGCAGGAGGAGATAGGGGCGACAGAGGATGAGATAGTTGGATGGCATCATCGACTTAATGGACATGAGTTTGAGCAAGCTCCAGGAGACAGTGAAGGACAGGAAAGCCTGCCATGCTGCAGTCCATGGGGTTGCAAAGAGTCAGACACAACTGAGTGACTGAACAACAACAAACCAATGGGATGAATTGCTATAAAGCACCCCAGGCCTCTACAGAACCTTGGGAGCTGTCACACCTTCCCCAGGTCTTTTGCCTACACAGAATCATCATTCTAGACCAGGCATTCATGGAAAAAAGAGGCAGCCAGCCAGATAAGCATCTCCTGCCTCAGCAGCACAATGCCTTCCTCCCAGAATCTGGGAAAAGAAAATCAGGTGATAGAGTTTTAGCTCAAGATCGACGGTATGTTTTTGCCCCTGGCCTCAGAACCCCAGGTATAAAATGAGAAAGATAAATACCTTGATTTGATTATTTGTATAGGCCTGATTTTTTCTATTACTCAGTGAAACTTCAAGGTCTAGAAGTTTATATCCCCCCACAGCCTTGCAGCTTTAGTCTAAAGGAGGTCACTGTGCTGTGTAGAGTGTCTTACAGCATGTTCTTTCAGAAGACAGATCTAGGGTACAGCAGCATCTGAACGTTCACATGTCAAGTGTGCAAATACTTTGGAAGCCTCAAAGGGAAAGTGCCTGACACACCTGGCAAGCCTGGAACCCACCTCTTCTTCTTCCTCGCTGCTTCACATCGCACTGACATGGTGCACAGGGGGAGGCTTAGAAAGGGAGGAAACAAAACCCACTGCTTGAGAATTTAGGCTGCCTAGTAAGCTCATTCAAGTAATAGTCAACAAAAGCCAGCAAAATCGCAGATTCCCATGTTTCCAAGAACCATCCTTGGGCTTTTTTCAGAGGACACGGGTGCACAACTAGCTTTTACAGTGTAGCATTTGGTTAGGAGCATTTAACCACATCACCCCAAATTTCTGTGCTCAGAAGTTACACATGAATGGTATTTGACTTTTCTTCAAAGCCATTCAACCTGAAAGATTTCCAAGCATGTCACACGTCACATTTAGCTACTTTTGCTATGAAGGGCTTTCAGCCAACTGGCTCACACTCATTGCCTTGAGAAGCAAAGGAAGAGAAATTTTTAGCAAATAGGTAAGCTCCTGAAATAAATTATATTTATGCTGGTTCTGAATAAAGTACACTAGTTTCCCCATTTGGATTGCCAGAGCAGTAGAACCTACCAAAATGCATCTTTAAAATGTACTGATTCTACCCTTAAGCAAATCGCCATTTCTGCATGCCAGAATCCAATTCATTATTTAACACCTAGCCCATCTCCATGAAACTTTGTCTGTTCCCATCCCCCACCACAATTTCTGCTTTTGTCTCTACAACTTTGTGGCTGTAACTTGGACTGCTCACTGTGAGGGTTAACTCGTGTGCTTGTCTCATGCCTGTTACTGGGATATAAGGCAACACGGAGTTCAGAGGATACCCTGTTCACATATCTTTTCAGAATGCCTTGCTTTGAGTAGATTCTAAATATTTTTGACTCCAGTTGATTTCCTAAAGAGCCTATTTAGATGAGGTCAGATGACCTCATCTCTGTGGGGTCCAACCAAAAGTACACACACATACACACACACACACATTTTTTAATGGTGACTTTTCTTTAAGTTTCAGAGAGCTTTTAGGTCATGCATGTTCCCTAGTCATTTTTCCTCTGTTCATTAGCAATAACTACAAGATCTTAAAGAAACATTTCAGCTCAGACATATAATTAAATATCTCTTTCCTTGTTGCTTCCACTCATGAACATTGATAGAGTTAACACTGTAAAGACATTCATGACCTCAGACTTTAGAATCATATGTGTCTTTTAGATTCCTGAGCCTTTCACACTTTCATTTCTGCCTGAAATCCTTTCTAAAACTAGGGTATGAAGAAATGAAAGAATTGTTTAAAACAAAGAAGCAAATATGTCTTTCTTTGAATTCTTTTTTTATTATTTAAGAAATAGACATTTAATGACTTAATAAGTGACAGGCTGAGTGCTAAGGATACAGATGAATAACACTGTATTTATATTACTGTATGGATATTATATTTTCCTGGATCTCCCTGACATCTTTGTTGATCATATATCTATATAATAGCCTTTCATCCTAGATATATTTGAATCAGCAAACTGAAATCAAGGAAGGATTTTTTCATAAATTATTTTTAATGTTTTAAAATGTTTTGATCCTTGCACACAGCTTGTGTTTACATGACAATAAACAAGCCTTTTATCAGGAAAGAAACTAGCCAGGACATATGCTAGTGTATCACAATATTTTGACCCAAAAAAAGTGTTTTTTTTCCTTTCTCATCTTGATTTTTTTTTCATATCCAAGGGAATTTTCAAATGAAGAGTTTCAGATGGGTTGTCTCCAGGTCAGTTCACCTCGTCAAGGCTTTGCTTAGTCATCAGGGGATGACCTCATCCTGCCCTACTTACCTTTAGGCTCCCATAACCACTCTGCCTCACACAACAAACATGTTCCTTTGAGTTTGGATTTTTATGAAACAAATCACATGGTCTGGGAGCAAAGATAATTAAAGGAACTTGATAGAGATCCTTTTGAAAAACCAAAAAGTTTATTATGAAATGTAAGTATTTCTCCCTAATTACAATAACTGTTCTGTAATTATGATTAGTTACTGGGTCTCCTTAAATCAATCTGTATCTGCAGACAGATAGGAAGGGGAGATGTTCAAAGCTACACTATACCTTTGAAAACATGAGCCAACATCATGCATAGAAACAGACTTACCAAGACCTACAGTAAATGTTTTGCTGACCTGTCTGAGCATATGAAAAATATTGACCCTTTAATTGATATCATTTTTTTCCTTATGTCAATATGACATATGTCTATGAAAATGGTTAAGTTCCTTAAAGAAGATATAGCCTTGAAATAAAAAATCATCAGGTCAACTTAATAGACAAAGGAAAACAGGCATTTGCAGGAATCCATAATTGCTGAAAAACTACATTCAATTAAAAATACCATCTTGGAGCTCTAAGGGAAAAAAAAATGGCCAAAAAACAACGCTGCCATTATTATGTGATATTTTTCTATTATGTTTTTATTTGTGCACTTACCGTGTTTTCATTTCTACCTAAATAAGAAAAATCATAATACATTTAGGTCTGGACTCTGGAAATATGCCTAAGATTCCTGGTCCAGTTTCTGTAATGACTACGATTTGTAAAATCTAGTAGGAATAGGATGTCATTATATTGGGCTTTAATATGAAGAATTGTTTTAGCAGGAATTTTCTATGCAAGACTAAATGCTGATCAACAGAGCATAATATTGTATTCTGAAGTGTGCTGGCAAAAGCAAAATTAATTATTTTTTTTCCTTCTTTCCGTCCCCTGAAATCTTCTGCCATAGCGACTGCATTTGCCTCCAGACTTGTCAGACACTGTGAGCCGCTCAAGCAAACAGGATCTGGCAGAATCCGCCAAGCTGCTGGGCCCAGGCTGTGGCATGACGGCCGGAGGCAAGAAGCACCTGGACTTCTAGTGACTCCTCCTTAGTCATTGCCTGCAGAATTCTGTGACACCCTAATTATGATTGCTAATAGCTTATGTAAATATTTTTCTTAACGATGTGACCCTCCAATCCTTGAAAAATACAGTTAGGATTGCAAAATGAGGCCACCGTTCTTCATTATTTTAACCAAGTTTTTATACAGAAATAGTACAGCAGAAATACTTTCACTTTAAAATTTTGTTTTATGCTATATCTAGTAAAGAATTTTATTTTTAAATAAAAGCAAATAAAATGTCCGAAATTCAGGATGCCTTAGAGCGGTCGGTCATGAAGCGTGTGTGTATATAAGGCGCTTGGTTCATGGCAAAGTACACGTCACAGCAGCACGTAGGACATTATGAAAGTCAAGACTGAAAACATATCTTTCTCTTCATTTCTGAAAAAGACACCTCTCACCAAAAATGTTTTTATGAGATAAAAACTTTGCTGCTATATGAAGACTAAAATAAAATAAACTTGCATTTACATATCCTGTTACGAAATTGATGAAGATAAGACAATATTTGGGGATGAAGAATCCATTAAAAATAGTCTACCACGATATTTAATAAAGAACTTGAGTAATAGAAAACTTAGACAAAGAAAGAGATGGTCTCTGTTTAAACAGAGTCCACACTGAAATCATGTCAGTAGACATAATTCAGGATTGAAATTCAAACTGACAGCTACATGAATGCAAGGCTACTGGGGAAAACATGTATGGAGGCTTGGCGAGAGATTTTTACAAAACATAGGTCTGAGACAAAGTATAAAACTGAAGGTAACTCAAATTTCTATTGCATCAGGCAAAACCCTTTGTTAATTATGAACATTGGTAGATGTGTACATTTATAAGCATATAAACATGTCTTTGGGGATATATAACATATTGAACTAGTTTTCATAGGAAACACCAGTTTTTTGAATCATAGGTCCATGTTCTCAAAGCTTTTGACAAATAGACAAAAAGTAAAAGTTTAAAAGTAACTTGCATATTTAAGTAATATGCAAGTAACCCCCTGTAGCATAGACACATACTGTTTAAGAGTCTCAGTTTTTAAAAAGCTGTTTAACATCTGTTAGGAGAAACTGAATTTTCTAAATACATTTCCAAGCATATTAGACTATCTTGAAGCAGTTATATCTAGCACTTTTAAGCAGTTTGCTTTTAATATACCACAAATCATACTTTATTTGTTCTTGACAACATTGCAGAAAACAAAGACTAGGTTTTTAGAACTGTCTAACCAATATGATGAATGTCAGTCACTTAAAAAAAACCCACTGTAGCATAAACACATACTGTATACAGCTTTTATTCAGAATTAGAATAATTGAATCAATGACAGTGATTTGCCAGGATGTCAAATCTCTCCATCATATCCTGTCACTACCAGTTTATTTTTTGTGATCGAAATCAAAAAGACAACTATTTTGTCACCCGCTATCTCATTAGTACTAAAAATCAGGTTTCTTCTATTTTTTTAGGATGTCTGGTTTATTTTTTTCACTTCTTTTAATTCGAAAGACACAAATGCTTCCCCATTTTCTTTTCAAAATAAAGTTTAAGAATTGATCTGTCAGTTAAAATTAAAGGGCTTTTATATTAAGGAAAGGTGCTTTTAAAATTTAAAGCAACTTCAAAAAAATCAATTTAGTCCATAGATGATAAATAATATGCAGATTCTCCACAAAAGCTTTGCTATGTCCTTTGAAGGCATTATGAACAATCTGAATAAAGTGAATATTTTAGTAGGGTTATTATTTTAATAAGTCTAACCTTTTCCTTACCGTGTTGGGATTCATTTCATACACACACACAACGGAACAATTACATAGCATTTGACTCCGAAAAGGAAATGTGAGGTCATCGAATATGAAAATTGCTTGTCAGAAATACTTGGCAGGTCATTGATTTACTACCCTAGCTAACGCAACTATAAAATTAACGGCCAATTTCTAGTTAATATATGCCTTGCAAATAGATAAATACTATAAACATTGAATGTGCATGTTTGAACCCTTGTTTTAAATAAAAAAGAAACTTTTAAAACTCAGTAAAAGTGCATTCTGAACAATGATAGTACCTGGGCTTTCCAAAAATCAGATCCAAGTGCTTTGGTGTTCTGATTCACTAGGCAGGCTTTGTTAAAATAAGCTATTGAAGAGGGATGTATATTTTCATTTTCCTCTGATAAAAACCCACTCTAAACATGTGTGTTCTTCTTTCTGGAAACTTGTCAGTTATCCATATGCTAATAACTTACTACATTAAAATACTGGTCTTCAGTAATGCTGCTGTAGGTATACAGACAATGTGATATATCATGAAATGTACACTATTAACAGATTCTGTTTTTCAATTATCAGGTTGTCTCAAAGGTATTTAAGTTAACAATGTCAAACAGTGTTTGAAATGTCCTCATATCTTTTAAGTGTTTCTAAAACTTTTAAACCCTCTATGGTATTCATTTCTTACGCTAGATTTGCCTTTCTTTAACATGAGGTAAATATTTTGACTGCTAGAGTCTGCTCAGGTGCTGGGGTTCTAAGACCTCTTGAATTTCTTTTTAGTAGCCACCGATTTCCACTTTTCCATTTATTCTTTATCTCCACCTCCAGGATCTGCACATACTAACACTAGACAAAATAAAACTACTTCAAAAGGAAGCAACGCTCTGCAGTCAATTCCCTGTCTATCTTTTAAAGAACCAGGCACACAAATGCACATACAAAGCAAAAGTTGCGAGCCCTATTCATTTGTTTAAGCCCATTATGAACATCATTCCTAAAGCATCATGTCAATGCTTTCCAAAGATAGTCACCATCAACACCACCAAATTTAAGCAATACTAACCCTCAATACTTACACTTTGAACTTTAAAACTGAGCAGTGAAGTCATTCAGAACCGAGGCAAAAATTAAAAAAAAAAAAAAGATACTTAAATAAGAAACAGTTGAGGTTTATTCTTGAAGAACAGAAAAAGGAAAAATGTATGTTTGGCCTTGGTGAGCCAAACATTATACAAAGAGGAAAACCCTTTTTTAAAAAAATCTTGTTTACATTAAGGCCCAGAGCAAAAAAAAATAAGCAGAATATGGACACCATCCTAAAATGACAAAAATTCACAAAACAAAGCTGAATCTTGGAATAATACTGTATGAATGACTCTTAGGAAACCTAGTAGTGATTCTTCTTTAAAAGGAAGAAGAAACGATTATGTGAGCCATACCAAAAGCCAGTTTCCACTTAAGAGGAGGCACAGCTTTGGGGTGGGGAAGGAGGGATATTCTGAGAATTCATTATGGTAAAAAGCATTTGTTTACTCGGAGTAATTTGAATGTTCTTACTCAAATATTCAGCTCAAATTCTGTTCACCTGGTCTCCCTAAGTCAGTCAAGTCTGGAGAGAAATCTTGTGATTCTACCAAGGACATCACAAATAGATGGCCACCATCCTGGAGGATGGCATCAAGGCATCCCTGAAGAGTTCCCATTCATAAATATATAAATATACCTATCAATAAATAAATAAAAGTTATTTCAAGAATGAGTAAAAGGCCACCTCTGGGCACAGCTTCCACACTGCGCTTGCCATGCTGTCCCCAGGGGTGTGCCTGGAACTCCATTCAAAAGGACAGCTCATCTCCCTAGGGTGAGGGCAGAAGGCAGAAGGCAAGGCAGCCAACCCATCCTGCTGGACCAGAGGGCATCTACAGCTGAGCGGCTGCATCAGACTAAACCAGGCTGCGGAGCCACTGCGCCCTGGCAAGCTTGACCCTCTGAGGACGCGTATACGTGCCTAAGTGCACACAGGCAGCTCCTCTGCTCCACAACACTCCTTCTCCCGTCCCCACCTCCTACACCCAAGTGTCACAGCCAGTCCTCCAAAGTCTCTGCTTCCTGCACAGCAGAGCCGTGGGCTAGGACCAGCTGCCTGACCCTGGCCCAAATCATAGTCGGTTGGAAACCATCCCTTCTCGCAGTGAGGAGGTGAGGCAGCCAGCAGCCACCGCACACACTCACACACAGCCCTCCTCGGACATTTCTCCCGGCACGTGTTCCTCCGGGAATGCAGATGGCAAAATGTCAAGAGGGGGAAATACCTGCACAGGTGTACCAACAGTGCATATGTGTATGTGCTCCTCTGCAGAAGTGTACACACGTGCAACACAGACAGGATCAAATGCATACACACGTATAAAAACGGCAGTCAGCATGTCTCAGTGTGCAGCAAGTCTGGTGGAATAAAATTATTAATATAAAGCATGCCAGAGAGATCAACCACAATTATCTGTTCACAAGTATATTCTTTAACTAGAAAATAGTAGATGTTGAACTAGAAGATTTTTTTTTTTAAAGCCTCCAATTAATTTCTCTATTTCTGATTGTTTGCCTTCGGGGGTTAAAAACAAAACCAAAAAAGAGCAGAGTACAATTCAGTGGAAGTGTGTCTTTGTCCCCAGAGGGTTTTGCCTGTGCAGGCATTTAATCTAGACTGCCAGACCCCCAGCCTTTGACTGAAGCGTGCAGAAGAAAACTTATCCATATTGACTTATATGTTACACAGAACAGACAGAAATAAAAGTCTCAGACAGGCCTCTTTCACCCAACAAAGGCTCGTTTTTTTCCATCCTTTGCTTGGGCTCAAGCACTCCTGCCCTGCGTGCCGCCACTTTAAACATGATCAGATCTGTGCTTCATTGCAAATAACAACTGACCAACAATGCGCCCTGCTTCATAGATTTGGGAATGTTTGGCTTAAGCTGCCAATGACTGAAGGCCTTTAACTCCCACCGGCCAGTCACAGTCCGCTTTGTTGTTGTCTGTTGATGTGTCTGTGCTCATTATTCCTTGACATGCAACATCCCCCCTCCACCCTCCAGCCATCCACAACCACACAGAAAGCGAGATTCAAATGGAACAGCTGTAGCGGTTCAATGGGAAATGATGCCTCTTGTGCAAAGGGGAGGGAGACAGAAAAGGGAGAGGGCCTGTTTGAGAAAGGCAGCGGCTTTCACGGAATCTTGTATAAGAAATCTACTTTTGAATATACTTCAGTGAAATCACTGTTGAAACAGGCTGACAAAGGAAATCTGCCCAGATTGAAAATGCCAGCCCTAATTCAAAAGACAATTCCTAGCTAATAGCTTGTTGCATTTTTAAATTATTTCTAGACTTTGAGTTTTTGAATTGAACAGATAACTGGGAAATGCTACCATTTTGTATATGTACTGTGGGTATAAATAGGCACAGATCTACACACAGCTTCCAGTGGAGTTTTTCTTTCTAACACATTTGCGATTTGATACCTGTAAAAATTACCTCTTAAGGATCATCAGGATTTAAAACAGAGTATGTATGAAAATAACCATTGGTTTAGAATGTTAATCTAACATGGAAACAAAATTTGTAACACCACACTATAAGGTTAAAAAGAAAATAGTATAATAAAGGAAATACAAAGGCTTTGGCATGGTTTTTACAATCAACAATGGTTAATTTTGATATGTAGTTGTGAACAACTTCAAAACACTTAAGTTTAAAACTCTTGCAAGCACTTTTAATTGATTAGGAATGAATTCTAGATGCACAAAATGATTGGACTGTGAACAGTAATACAACTATATCTAAGAACAATTAACTTTTGCTGGCCAAAAGAGAAACTTATGATTGCATGAAAATGTGTATAAAACATCTATCGAGTATTCTTGTCAAATATAAATGAAATTAACTTTATTATAGAAATCATTCTGAGGATTTCTAGGGAAGACAAATACTTACATTTTGACATAAAACAAATTGGATTATATCAAAGACACACTCTACCTTTCAGCTATCAACTTTCTTCTTCCTTGAATTTATATCTTACCCTTCTTTTTGCACATAAACTTCATCTGATAACAACCTTTGGAAAACCAACAGATATTTCTTACATAAATCTAGTGCATGTTGTTCCAGGTTTAATTATATGCAAGGAATGATACAAACGTGGAACATCAGTCCATAAACTATGAACAGATGGGTAGAAGTATTCCATATATCTTGATAAAACTCTTAAATTCGTGGCAAAGCTTGTCGATCATGATTTCCTTTTTTTTTTAAACAACTTCATGATCAACAGAGATCAAACATCCATCCAGTCTACGTTGTTCTTTTTTCATTATAACATACAAATGCCCATTTACAAATAATACACCAAAATGAATAAAAGTTTGGATACCAAAATGAAGATTTGTTCCAACTGACATCGTGCCTTCTGTATACAAAGGTCCTTGTTTTCAAGTCCATTCCCCAGTGGTACAACACAGGACACAACTGCAGAACCGAAGTGCTTCTAACAGCCATTTTTCTTTCCTTCCTGAACGCCCAACTGCTGTGTCCACATAGTCACTGACTGAATTAACACAATATATTCTTTTTGTTTGTTTTTTTGATTTTTTTTTTTTACTGTAATCTTGGCCAATATTGAGACATATCAGGTTCACTTCCAGGAACTTGAACTGGAACTGACACACCAGGGGAAATGAGTCCTAGAAGTGGATGAAAGAAATAGCCATGTAGAGATTCCCTTTGACGGACAGGCATGGAGTATGAATTTATAAGTTAAAAAAAAAAATCTCTAGTACTTTCTAACATTTCAAATATATTAAAAAAAAACTTTCGAGTCTTATAAACAAAAGTAGCACCTTCAGAAACTAGAAAACATGTTTACATGCACCTACTGAATCCCAATCCCTCCCCGCCCCCCCCCCCCCCCCCCCCGCAAAAACAAACAACTCCAGGCTTCCCTGGTGGCTCAGACAGTACAGAATCCACCTGCAATGCAGGAAACTGGGGTTCGATGCTCTTCCTGAGTTGGGAAGATCCCCTGGGGAACAGAATGGCTATCCACTCCAGTACGCTTGCCTGGAGAATTCCATGGACAGAGGAGCCCGGTGGGCTACAGTCCATGGGGTTGCAAACAGCCTGAGCACGACTCAGGACACGACTGAGCGACTAACACTTTCACTTTCCACTTGTCTGTATGTTTGGAACTTTAGCAACAAAACCATCCTGGAAAACCAAAGTAGCACTTCTTCAGTTCCAATGAAAGAAAGGCACAGAAGAACTGGAAGGACCTGAGAAGTCTTTCCAGTAAACTCGGACGAGGTGGGGGGATGGCCTTCACTGTTGAGTTTGGCTAATACAATAATTTTTCCTTCTGAAAGATACATTTTTGGGTCTTGCCTTCATATGTAACTTCCGCAACCAAATTCAGGAAAAACAACTTTTTTTTTGCCAGTATGGCATTAAGTTACTAACTAGTTTGACTGAATTCCCCTTTTTAATTAGTTTTCCCCAGAGAAGCAAGCAACAGAGAGTAAAACACACCATCACACAAGGCCAGCAGATTCTTTGCAGATAAACTATGAATGAAGGGAGATGACCTGGCAAAAGAAGCTGCAAAGGCCACCTCTGTGCAGCCTGCGGAGAGCAGCGGCTCACCTGTGGAAGTGGCGCCCGAGGTGCCCATCGGCTGGCTGTTCATGTGTGTCTGCATGTGTGGGGGGGTGTAGGTATCATAACTCCGCCCGTTCACCGAAGGGCTGGTGGGCAGCATGCAGGAGTACGAGGAGGTCTGGCTAGGGACTGGGGGCTGCGAGGAGAAAGGCAAACCCATGGTTACCAAGAGACACGTTGCACAGCCACATCCCCAGGCTCCCTCCTCCCCAGGACTCTGCCAGTAAGTCTGAAGACACCCGCAAGTAAAGCACTGGAATTCCACGTGGGAACTCTAAGATTGGGCCTCCAACTGGCCCTTCTATTGTCCACTGCTAGAGGAAAGTTGTCTACATACCAAACTTTTTAAAGTACCCAAAATTCAGACTATAATCCAGCTAGATGGTTGGTACCATCCATAAAATGAATAGAATTTTTGTCCATTTTCATCTTGGACCTTCGCTGGCACCTTTAGAGAAGTTTTAACATGAGGACTTCCATAAATACATTACCCCTCTCTCACAAATTCAACCTATTAATATTTGGGATTCCAATGACACCCCCACCCCTTAAACCCTGTATTTCAAGCTTTGAGGCAGAAAACAGCGGGAAGAACTCTGTGTAAAGTTTGGTTTAGGGTGGGACTCATGGATTTAAAGATTCTTGAAAAGGCAGATCAGTAATGATCTCAGGTTAAAGTAGTCAGAAGTGTCAGGAAATACCTAGCCCTACCATGAAAATTTGCTGTGACTTTCTTACAGACCTCAAACCCGAGATTGCGTTTAATCCACAAAATTGTGCTGCTACCCTCTAAATATTTAGAATCATGGTAGTAAAAAGATAAACCTTTATCCTAACTAAATAAATATGCAAGGCTGGGGCAAAATTCCTCCTGAGCTCTCACAGGGCTGTGATGGGGCAGCAAACTTGGGATGAATTAATAGAAGCATAATGTCGGGAGCAAGGGAGATGACAGTACTGGTCTCATCTGCAAACTGTAGGAATGTTCGCCATTCCAAGATGCGCGTCCTCAGAGGCAGGGACGCGTTAGGGAAGGGCAGAGAAGGACCCCTGCTCCTTATGGCGTCAAATGCTTGAAGACTTTGGTTAACAGGATAAACTGATGGAAAGACAGGACACCCCTCACCCAACTCCAAAAGTCAAAGAGCAATTTTCCCTGAATAGTAGAATTGTTGATACTTTAATTTTGTTTGATGACTATATATATGGTTTGAATGATATTTTAAGTTATATAATTTTAAAAAATCAGCATCTGAAATAAATCGACCCACACGGGCCTCTATGTGGACACAACTCTAACAGAATAGCAGCATCTATTTAATTGTTTCTGTTTTCTCATATATACAGTTTTAATCTTCAGAGAAACCTAGGTATTGCTACAATTTATAAAACTGAACAAGACAGTCAGTGGCCTTATTAAAGTCAGAGGAAGACTGCTAACACCGAGTTCAAAGAGGCAAGCAGGCCCTCAGGGCCTTGCCAGAATCTCAGCTTGCATTTGTTTCTATTCTGAAATCACTTCCTCCAGGCAACCTTGACTTCTAGAAAATTCCAAGGCAGTTGTAGCCACCCCAACTAATGGGCTATTAATCCCTTAATTTACACTAATTGCTCTATGGTCAATAATATCCAGATGTAATAAAAATAGACATGTGAATAATGCCTCTGAAGCTGCTTATCTAGCTGTTCCTATATTAATCTAAAGACCGTGAAACATTTATTTTAGTGTGATTTGGGTTAGAAATCCAGCCAAAGATGTTCAGTGGAGAATAAACTATCTGTGTATCTCCCAATCTGTTTCTATCAGGGGCTCATGCTGGCCAGTCTCATACCACCCAGCATCTCTAACTGCTGTACAAATAGAACAAGAGTCCTGAAGAAGTCATGGCAGAAGGCCCACCAGAAGACCAATATTCTCCTCATCAGGAAACCCTCTGGCTTCAAGGTTCCAGTACACCCTACCTACCTTATACAACTTCCATCATAAAATAGGATTAGCCTAGTTCAGGACCTAGCACATGTAGGGGCCAATATATATTTGGGATGGAATTGAGTAGGGGAAGCTTGTTATACCAAGTGAATAGCATCAACCTTTCCAGGCAGCTAGTTATGCCAGAAACTCATCACATCATTCACAGCAAAGATACATGATATTTCTAGCAAATACCCTCTAGTCTTTTTATTCTAAGATAGAAAAAGAAAACTATCTTTTCCTCTATATTAAGTAAATCACACTATACAAATATGAATCCCAATTCTGATCCTTTTTTTCTTCCTCACCAGTTTATCACAAACATCCTAAATAACATCCAAAATACACATAAAGACTATAAATTTATTTATACAAACACCTGAATATAAACCTGTTTTACCCATTAACCCCTTACTAGCTAATAATTTGCCAGTATTATTTTCATTTTCTGGTCCAAGTTTCACACTGGTCCCTAAAGCATGCCCCATTCTCATCCAACATCATCAAGTTGACATTCCCAATGAGCAAAAAGCAGATTAACTGGACTGAAAATCAAGTTTTATTTTATTAAAGGCATGAATCAATCAGTTAATCAATCAGCTAAAAGACTGGATTGACTGCTTTCATCTTAGACTTCACTGATCAAGCCAATCACTGTACTGAGAAAGTCTCCCAAGGGTAAACACAGGGCCAATGAGGTCTGCATGCCCCAACCCACGCCTAACCTCCTCTCCCAGGGACCCGTTAAGTGGGCAACCGCCGGCCTCACTTACTTGCATAGGCAGATTATTCGCCATGGTGAAGCTGGGCATGGGCGGCAGAGCACTGTACGTGTTTGTGAGGGCTGTGTCTGTTCGGCCCAACATGGAGCCGGAGGTGAAGGAGGAAACTGCAGGGAGAGGAACACAACAGTCGTGGTGAGAGTCAGAGCCAAGGGCAGAAAGGCTGAAACACACTGATCAGCAGAATGAATATTTCCAGTTACCAGGCGTGGTGGGTTGTGGGATGGGTTGGTAGACGCTGGTGCTGAAACTGCTGCTGATGGGAATATGACTAGGTGTGTTGCTGGCTTGTCTTCTCTGATTCCTCAGCTTTTCTTCTCTTCTCCATTTGGCCCTTCGATTAGAAAACCATACCTGGAAATCAGACAGAACAGGTGAGCCCTGGGCCTGCTCCCAGCTCCGCCCCATCCCTAACAGGTCCACTGTCCTCCTCCCCCAGTCCCCGAGTAACGGCAAAGCATTTAGCAAACTAAATCTGTTTCTATTGATACAAACAAATGACATTCCTTAGAAGCACCTGGGTCTCTAAAAAAGGCAAATGGTATGAGTCACATGAACACATGAACACACAGTCCCCAGGTACCTGTATTCTCGCTTCAGGTAGATCTATTTTGGCCGCTAGTCTTTCTCGGGCAAACACATCTGGATAATGGGTTCTCTCAAACTCTGAAAGAGTAAGTTGCATTTTCTATGTTGCACCAGAACTATACAAAATGTGTCGACCAAAGCCTGGATCAAGCTGATTTTCACCTCCTGACTTCCATCACTTTCAACCAATTCCCTTTAAAATGCGGCTACTATTAGCATTGATTGTACTTGGAAGAACCAGCCCATCAGAACCGTGTTCTATTTTTTTGTTTAATGACATTCATTCGAGGTCTCTTCTGTGGCCTGAATTAGCCAAATCATCACTCTTTCTTTATGAGAAGTCAGATTTCTCATCTTTGAATTACTGGTACATGGAAAGAAGAAAGAAAACATGTACACTAAAAGAGATGCCCAGAAAAGAAAGAAAGAAAAAGGAAAACTTTTCAGGCCTCTGTGCAAGGGCCCTGGCTAAATTTAGCTCTTTGTACTGAAGATGTGGCATTTACTTTGATTTACTGCTTCCCTACTTTGAAAAACTCCATCACCTTTCTCCAGGGCCTCAATTTGCTCTTGGGTAAAGGATGTTCTATTTCTTTGCAGCTTCCGCTTCAGCTGAAGTCGCATTTGGGCCTCATCTGAATCTTCTCCATTGGAACTGATGGAGTTGGTATTCTCTCCCCCTCCTTCCTGCTGCTGGCAGCCATCTGGAAAAAAAAGAACAGGACAGTAAGAGAAATCTGGAATAACTTGGAGTCTCCAAAAGGGGCCTCACATAGCCATAAACTCCAAGAGCAGTCTATTCTCACAGTCTCACCAAAACATTCCCAAGGTAACTGTCAGCCTTCAAAAGACATTGGTGATACATGTTACCTGACCACCATTTTCTGTTTTTATTATGATTAGACTGTGCAATGTAGATACTTATAGAATGGCATTTCTGTGAATAACAAAACAAGTGGTAAAGTTTCCAATTAAAATGTTCTTTCATAACTAACCTTGACCCTCCACATGGTTCACCCAGCTCCCTCTCCTTGCAGAATTTATTTACCTATGGCTGTGTTGGGAAAATAGAAGAGTGATGTTCAAGATTTCAGCTGATCTATAATCAGTAATTCCTATCTAATCAATTAGATGTTGATAGGTTTGTAGAAAATGCTATTAAGAAACCAAACCAAGCTTGTAATCTTTAAAAAAAATATTTATCTAGTTTTTATTTGAATTCTGCACAGTCAATTTCATTTTAAAGGTTGTGAATTTAGAAGTGCTTGCATTGTTCTGCAGTTTTATTCAACTATTGTATGAGTGCGCTTTGCCTTGACACCTATTACGAGCACAGCTGTAATTATATCATCACCAAGAACAGGCTATAATTGCTGAAAATGGAATTTTATATTTAGATAAAAGGACTGTCCATTCTTTGTAATGTGTTGCACCAGAGAAAAGTAAGATTTCTTTTAAATTTTTAACGTGTAATTTTAAAAAAGAAATAGTAGAGAGTTCACTAACTAGCTAAATATGCTATGCTGCAGCTGAATCCTTGGCATATCATTTAAGTGGTACATTTTTAATTAGGGCATTTCCACCACTTTTGATGTAATTTCTATCATTAAACAGGGGAAAGTTTTATTGTTTTCCTTTGCTGCTTGGAGGGCAAGATGTGCACTTGGGCAAGCTGTCTCCTTTTGCGCCTTGCTGGAGAGGCCACAGCCTGTCTGAAGCAAAGGATTCAGTTCTCGCTAGGCCTCCAGGGCCACTGCCTCCTGGGTCCTTGATCTTGGGTCCTAAGGCCCCCAAGGGATACCAAACCGGGCTGCCCCCCTCCCCATCCTAGCGACTTGGCCCTGGGAGGAGGAGCCTCTGGGGTGCCTTGGTGGGAATCGACTTGGCCAGGAATATCATTTATAACCAGGAGACAATAGGCAGTGCCTTCAAAGAGTTCAGGGAATTGTGACAGGATCTAGTGGGATCTTTTCAGGAACTTTGAAATGTTTTAAAACCCCAACTTTCTCTCCCATTTAAACAGGCGGATTCATCAGCACTGGCCACCATATGGGCCCTTGGAGATCTATTGAGATGACCACCAACACTTGAATAGCGAGAGGCTGCTTTTCAGCACTGCACAATGCCCTGCGAGTAAGGGAAACTATTAAACTCCTGGGGCAGGAGCGTTGGCAAACTTTCGTGGGCAGAATTTCGAGGCCACAATGAGCGCGGACAACAAAAGGATTCTCTTGAGGCGTGCAGCGGGCCACATTGTGTTACAAGAAGCCCAGTCAACAGACTTTTCAGTGAAGTGTGTTAACCCCTCTGCTCTGCTATCATTAATCACTGTCCGAAGAGAGGGCGCCTCAATGCTATTTAGGGCGCTTGGCTGGGGGCTGGAGGGTGGATGGGGGGCCGGGGCAGAGGGTGGGGAGCGCAGGGACAGTGGATGAGGACGGGATGTGGGGGGAAGCGGGGAGGAGAGGCAGAGCGGATGAAGACCAGGGGGGAGGGAGACAGGAGGGGAGGGACAGAGGTCTGGTTGAGGGAAGAGGAGAGGGGATGGGTAGAGAAAGGTGGGGCCAGAAAGAGGCTCCGAAGAGGAAGAGGCCAGAAAGGTGCAAGAAGGACAGAAAAAGAGCGCTGAGAGGAAAAGAGACAAGAGGGTCAGCGGACAAGGGGAGAGACCGAGGGAGATAAAGAGAGAGACAGAGACTTAGTAAATGGGCTACTTCGGGTCGTCTTGCGCTACATCAGAAAGGTGGGGCTGTGGGGCTTGGGGAGGGCTCCTTAGCCGCGCCGAGAGCAGCTCACTCACAAGTGCCTGCACCTGCGTCTGCGCTAATTTACTGCCCAAAGTTTCATGGGGACTTTTCAACGTGTTTTTCAGGGAGCGAAATGCCGAGCCCCTTTTCTTTTTGGATTCAGTCGATGAGGAAGACTTTAGAAATAGACTTTGGGGGACCAAACTAGTAAGGCCCATCAGTTATTGCTTTTGGAAAGCGCAAACCTGCGCTTCTCCTGCGATCCTCCAACGTGTAGGGAAGGGACCGAACACAATCCCATCTTGCTAGGGTGGCGGTCACTCAGACGCCTTCCAGGAGGCCCCAACCCAGTCCTTTTTTCTGGCACATTCGATCTCTCCGATTAAACAAAGCTACCCGGGTGTGCCTCGGAAGACCCCCACAGATAGCATTCTCTGCTCACCTTTGCTTCACTGACACTTTCCTAATTTTACAACTTGGACATGTGCTCACGTTCTCCTTCTTCCCCCCCGCCCGTGGCTGCCCCCCTCCCCCCGCCCCGCACCACACTCACACACACACACCACACACTTACTCACAGGAATGAAGGCGCAGCACCGACTTGGGAAGTGATTTTTTAAGGGAAGTCATTTAACGGAGGATGAGGAGCGCTTGATTTTAAACCTCTTTGGGGAGAAACAAACAGCAGTGGAGACAGAGGCGGGTCAGGAGAAAGTCGTGGCTGCAGGATCCCTCCAAAACCCTACAGAGCCAGTGTGCACCGCTGAAAGCTTGCTACTTTAGCAACAGTCCGCAGCCAGGCGGTGCGGGAGAGATCACTCTTAAACTGAATGCCTCTCCTTTTTTTTTTTTTTTTTTTTTCTTTAGTGGATTTACTTTCCACTCTTAAAGCTTTTTAGCAAAATAAAACTAGAAGTTGGATCTCGGATTCCCCCCATGATAAACCTAAGTGGCAGACAATTAAGATATCTTCTTTAAAAGGCGCCCCCTCAGCGCAAAAAAGGGCCCTTCAATGGGCGCCGTCCACCTTCCAGCCTAATCCGCGAGAAGGCGAGTGAAAGCGCCTCCCATTCTCCCAGACCCGGGACCATCTGACGCTCGGGATAGGATTTGTTTCCTGGAAGGAGAAGGGAGAGAGAGAGAAAGAAGAAGAAGAAGAAGGAAAAAAAAAAAAAAAAAGACGCTGGGAAATAAAATCATTCCTTAGTTTCTTAGTGTCTTAATCAGTGAAGCGGAAAACAAGCAAGAAAAGATAGCAACCCGGTTGCGGCACCTTTTCAGCTCTGGAGCGCGGATCAAAACATTGAAGCATCTGTTGAAAAAAAGAGACTGACTAAATCCTATAGAGGGCCTGGGTATTACGGAGGGGGGGGGGGGCGCGGGGAGGAGATAAGAAAAAGTGTCTCCGTGATCCCTAAAACCACCAAATCGCTGGAGAATTGGGGGCCGGATAGAGTCGTCTCTTGTGGCTGTCAGCCCACATCGGCACAATTTTATTCACCGCCGCATGGCGTTGATCAGATGGAAACCATATTTGTCTCCCTCTGAGACCTAACCTCGCCTTATGCTTTCGGAGTCATGGACTCTTTTAAAACCCAAAACCGGCTTCCTGGGCCGGGAAAGGGGGCGAGGGAGGGAGGGGGGCTTTCTTAGCGCCCAAAGAGCCAAGGATTCCCGGCATGTCAGCCGTGGCCACCGGCGCCCTGTGGCCCCTGCACCCGGGCACTCCGCGCTCGGCTGGCGTGACCGTCCTCCCCACGCAGCGAGGACCAGGCACAGGTGTGGGGGGGTTTGGGGGAGTTGGGGGGCGGGGCCCGGGGACAGAGGGAGAACCGGCAGTTGGTGAACCAGAATGCTCTAGCAACTGGGTGCCTGAAAGAAAGTTCAAAGCTCCTGAACGAGCGCCACCTCCCGCCCCATCAAACAGGAGCCCTCGCGCCCAGGGCTCAGCCTTCCCAGGCCCGGTCACCGTGTCCCGCGCCCTCCTGGAGATTTCTCTGGCAAACGAGGCGGCGGGGTGGGGTCACCCCGACCTCAGATTGGGGTGGGCGGTGGTGCTGGGGGCGAGCAGTGGGAGTGCGTCCCTTGGGTGTGTCCGGTGTGCGCACGTGGGAACCCTACAGTTTCAAAGGTCAGGTGAGGGTATGGCGGTCACTCCCTCGTCCTCACCAGAGGCCGGAGCGGGCCAGCAGGGAGCCAGCGCCGTCTCGGGGGGCAGCCTGCCGCACCCCGGGAGGCCGAGGTTCGGCCCGATCCGGGCGAGCGGACGGGCGGGTCGCCCAGGGGAGCCGAAGCCCTGCGCATCGGGAGGCCTCGGCCCGGCCGAGCGGCCGCGCTGGGAAACAACCGAGCCAGCGCTTTGCTCCCTATCTTCCCAGTGTCCGTCCTATATTGTTTTCTGCTCTTAAAACTGACATGTCTAATTGGCAATTGGTGCCGAATCGTGTCCAGAGGTCTCTTGTGGAACATTTCTACAGCTGTCTCCTTCAACTAGACGCTTATTCATGTCGCCTTAATGAGAAACAAAACGTTCTCTAATGAGCAATTACAGAGCGACAGGATTGTTCCCATAACAAATTCTTGCGAGTGACAGAAGCATCCTTTGTACCAGATATTTCGCATACTGTTACCGATTTTCCCTTCCCTCGCCCGGCTCCGTGGAGGCGCGGGGCACCCAGATTGGGTTGAGAGCGCACGGAGGCGAGGGCAGCCCCGTCAGCGTCCCCCTCACCGCCTCCCCTGGCCGGGAGCCCCCAGGCTTGGTCGTGCTCCGGGGAGTGAGATTCCACGTCCCATTATCCCTCATATTATCTCCTTGTCACGAGGACAACAAATACCGATTAATCTTCGGAGTAAACTGTTTCCTATTCTTGACCAATCTACCTCCGGTGTGTGGAGGGGAGGGGCGGGGAGAGCCAACCGACCCGACCCCAGCCCCGTCTGCTCCTCTTCCTCCATCCCTTCTCACAGAGCCTGCAACGGTCCAGATCCTATCTTTCCTCTCAGCTCCAGGGTAGCTCCCAGCACACCAAAGTCTGGCTCACAGAAGCCTCACCCCCACCTATCTTATTACACAGTCGCCACCCACAAAGAATGAGAAGTAGGGGCCCAGAGGAGTGGAGGGGGTCCGAACCTAGAGGGTAGGGTTGTTTTAGTTAGGAAGTCAACATTTCCAATGCCCCATCCTCAACTTGGCCCTGCATCTCACTGTTCACCCTCTCTTATACACCTTACTCATAGTCACATAATTTGTCAATTACAGCAAAAAGCAAGATGATACAATTATGTTTACCTTGCAGTCTGTCAGTGTGTTAACTTGTCACACTTCTACAGCAAGGGGGCTCTCCATGCATTTTAATGGCACATTTGAATAGGGCACCACGCAGCTAGCTCATACAGGCACACACCTACTCCTGCCCATAACACATACTCAAGCGTGCATGCACACACACACACACACACACACACACACACACACACCCCAGCCACATTCATACTACTTCTGACTACACAACACTTGAATTTCCAGGCCAACCAGACAGTTCAACAAATACCACCTAGATACAGCGCAAGTCAATGTGTCCCAAGCCCTTGAAGAGTTACTCCCACTACATTCTCCAAGCACGAAAGTCCAGAGAGGGAAAAGGTTGGAGGAGAAGAGGATACGCAAGGGCTGCATATATGGAGAGTTTGAGGATGGGTGTTTGGGTTTTTACCTTGCGTAGGTTGCCCTGGCACTGATGTTCCCGGATACCAACCCGGGCGGGTGCCCCAGCTTCCGGTCTGCCCGTTCAACATCCTTAGTTTATCATACATGCCGTCTGCGCCCATCTGTTGCTTTTCGCTAGCCAGGTTGCGAAGAACTCTGTTTATTGATGACACCTGCAAATCAAATCAAGATCAAACCAAATGGCAGAGTCTCCTGAAGACACAGTTGCCCTCTTAAGTCTCCATCTCAGCATGCCCCCCGTTTAAAGAATGACCCCTAATACATTAAAAAAAAAAAAATCCCCAGCCATCCTGGGACAGTGGGTGGACTTGCAGAGACATCGTGGAAAGAATGTCAGCTATCACTCTGGGCATGGAAACGGAGTTGGGTAGAGAGCTGGAACACTAGGGAGGGGTCTTTCACTGTTGCTCAGTGTCTTTGGTGACCTAACTCACATGGCTGCTTTTTTATTATTGTTGTTGTTACAAAGATTCCCCGTCTCCAATATTAAGACTTGGCTTAGAGATTTCTTTCACTGTTATTTGTTTTTTATATTAGGACAGAAATGGATGTTTGATTTCTGAAAGAAGGTTCAAACAGCAAGATGTGGAGGAAGCTTGCTTGAATCTGGTTTTCATTTTCATTTTCCTTCTAGATTCCAGTGACTTTCTCCAGGTGCCTCCACTCTCTACCTTGCCACATGCAAATATGGTGACTAACCCTCCCGCACTTGACTCCCATTTCCAGAAGGTCAATAAAAAGGTCAAAGTGCTCCTCTCAAGACCCCCAGGTACAGAGGTGACAAACAGAGGTGGAGCAGGGAGGAGAGAAAGAGAAAGACACTGGCAGAAAGAAGAGCAGGGGGACGCAGAGAAAGTGATGGTAAAGAGGGAAAAGCATGGGGCTTAGGGCAGGGAGAGGGAATGTTCTCAGTGAACTTACACTTGGTATGTTATCGTTGGTACAGACCCCCTCGGACAGTAATCTGTCTCGGATTTCCCAAGCAAAGATGGACGGGCACTCCCGCTTATACTGGGCTATTTTGCTTACAACTTCTGGAGTCGCTACTCTCGGTTTACTACCACCGATTGCCCTGGGTCTGATGGAGCCAGTCTCGTAATACCTGCCCAGAATTTTACTCACACATCCGTTGGACACCTGCATAGGGAAGTGGACAGAAAACCACATTATTAATAATTTCAAGACAAAAATAAAATTGTTTAAGTATGCATTAAACAATGACAAGCTTACGTTTTGATTGTCCAGCACTTGGACTTTTGCATCTGCATGGGTCTATAACACAAAAATATACCTTCAATGGTACGAGAACTTACTGTAGAGAGCTTTTTTTCTTAAAATTACATTTGTAGCCCTAAAAACTACAAATAGGATGATACTTTCAAACAGTTTGAACTAAAAAAAAGAAAAACCTAACTTAAAAGTTTTTAAAACTGTTTTTGTAAATAAACACTGCCAGAAGATGCATCAAAACGAAGTCAGATTGTTTTGTGCTGATCTTGCTTAAAGTGGTGTTATATTTTAATGAGTGAAGGGGGAAAATAAACTGAATCTTTAGTCATTTTTCCTTTAAAAATATGCCAATTGAGTGAGTTAGGGAGGGAGGAAAACAGCATTTGTCTTTTAAAATCAATATATATTCTTCATGAAAATGAAGAAATAAAACAAATATCTCAAACCCTGAGAGGTAAGCATGGGGTGAGGGAGAAGGGGATGAAATTATGCAGATTTATATAATTCATTTTATTACAGTTCATAAACTGTTACCACAAAGAACGTTTTTAACAAATGAAAAGAGAAAGGTTTTTTGGTTTGTTTGTTTTTAATTCACACCCAGTTTTTTTCTTAAGCAGATGAATTCTCTTATGTGACTGACCCAGGTTGAAAGAGATCGGGAAGGATGGTGGAAGGAAAGGGGAAAGCAGAAGGCAGGGGAGTGGGGTGGGGGCTGGAATGGGGGGTGAGGGTGGGGGTCCATAATTAGCAGCGTTTACAGTAAGAAATGAAGAGAGGGCCTTGAGAGTGGAGGGCCGCGGGGGCGGCGAATGGGGCGGCGCCGGAGGATCACCTGCAGAATTCGGGAAATGTCGCACGGCCGGGCCCCGCTGTGAGCTAGCTCTACGATCTTCTGCCGGGTGGAGTCCGGCAGTGGCCGCCCGTTGACAAAGACACCACCGAGCTGATTCACTCCGCTGTGACCTGAAGAAAGGGAGAGGAGAGCAGAGCAGAGAGGAGGGGAAGAAGGGGCAAGAAAGAGAAGAAGGGGAAGGAGAAGGTGGAGGAGGAAGAAGGAGAAGGATGAAAAGGAGGAAGGAAGAAGGAGAAGAAGAAAAGACAACCACAATGCATCCTCAGCTCCCTGCCAGCCCTGGCCAACCTCAGTGATCAGGTCCCTGCTCTCCATGGAAAATGACAACCAGACCTCGAAGCCATTCCAGGCATCGGGCAGCCCAGCCCAGACACAGCGGAGCTCCTGCCCACCCGCCTGAAGAACAGAAGCACGGTGCAGACACACGTAAGAACACACACACCTCACTACTACTTACTGCTTTCACTCCAGGAGAACCCCCAGCCCACTGCTGCCCTCCAGAAACACCCCAGCCAGTCTTTGAACCCGCAAGGTGCAAATAATCAGCTCAGAAATATCCTCCCAAAGATCCCCTCTGAGTGTAATGAAAAACCACGAGTCCTACAGAACCCCCACTGCATCTTCAAGCTCCCTGCATTGTTAGAACTCTGATGGCAAGCCCTACAGCTCCTCAGTGTTCCCTCAGATGCTGGATCCAGAAACATTTGCTGTCATATTCCAAACTCTGGTGAAGCACCGGGATTAAAAAAAAAAAAAAATAGGAGAAGAAAAGGGAATGGAGTAAAGAAGAACCACAACAGCAAATCTGTGGCTAGTGAACCGCAACCTGGGTTCAGCACCTCCCATGCAGGCTTCCTCAAGCCCCTCCAACCACAAAGTAGTCTGGCTGCTACGGTGGGCCAGAGGTCTGGGAGTCTGTCTGCACCAGCTACAGCTCTGCTTTTACTTCCGATGCTAAATTCGGCCCTCCCCACAGCCCAGGACAGATAGGAGCAAAAATCAAAAAGTGAAAAGAAAAGGAAAAGACCACACCACAGTGTCCCCTTCCCTCCTTTATCTGGTTATCTCACAACCTCACCCTATTGTCTAAACTGAGAATAGGGAGGAGTTAGCACCCCTGTAGCCCCCCTCCCCAGAAACCACAGGCACACAAATAAAGCCAATTGCCAATTTCCACTTCCTTAAAAATCTCCAACCTGCAGCCCCGACTCTAGAGAGCAGCCCTTCCAGGAGATGTGGCTCCCCCGCTCAGCTCTCCTCTCCTTTCCTCTCTTCTCCTTGGAGCCTCTGATAAATTGACTCCAGGAGCCTGAGCTTCTTAGCAATAAATAAGCTCCAAATATAGAAGAGGGGGGAAAATATGATGAGCCTCTCTGACATTTGTCTTTAAAATAAAACTAGCTGCACGTCAAGTTTGAGCTTAATTTCTGGAAATAGGCGGAAGTCGCTCCGGATCATGCATGGAAGGCTAATTGAAAAGATCAGTCGGGGCGCTTGTGGCAGCCTTGTCACTTTGTGACAGTGCTCCGCTCCGGGAAATTGCATCGTCACGACAAACGGGACCGTGATAAAACGACCCTTTCCGTCCCTATTTGTAGATCACTCAGACGAGATTGAACTGCACTCGTTTCCCCTTCGAGGGGAGCCGCGTTTTCAGAGTAGCCGAAGGCTTGGGGCAGAGACAGGGAGGGGGGGGCGGGGGGCGCTGACTGAGGGGGCGTGCTGAAGCCTCAACTCGATGAGAAGTGACAGGCGTTTGGGGTATCTAGGCTCCGCCGGGCCGGGCTCGAGCAGGGACATCGCGGGGACACCGCTTCTCCAACAGAGCGAGGCCTAGAGCCCGCTTCTGGTTTCTCCTAAATTCCCTTTATTGCCTTCCTTTCCCTCTAAAGAACTTCTGCTGCTCCAGCTTACAGGAGCCTCCCCTTTGGGCAAAGGACGCCTTCCAGGAAAAAAAAAAAGGCACTCCCAGAGAAAGATCGAGAAAGACCTTCCAAACTTCACGCGCAGCCGAGGCAATTCCCAATCTGGGAATGCCAAGGCGTATGAAGCCGCCTAATCCTAGACCTCCCTCTTTCTCCCCACAACAGGCAAAAAAAAAAATAAAAATAAAAATAATAACCTGCCCGCCACCTCCGCGGCGACCGCCGGCGGGTGCTCGCCCAGGGCCAGGTCGCCTCTGCCAGCATCGAAATGGCAGCGAGGAAGCGCCGCTCTAAGTTCCCCTTCAGAGGTTAAGCCTCAATCATTGTGTCCCTTCCCTAGGGACGGCTGGCGCTCTCGCCCAGTGGCGATGATTATGCGCCTAGAATTCGACCGCGAAGCATCTAATAGGAAAACATATGGTGTCAATTTGGATGCTCTGCGCCTCGCGCACACCCGGGAGCGAGCGGCACAAAGCCCTGCAGGCCGGCCCGCGACCCCGCGCCCCTCGGGGCCCGCCAGCCAGGCCTCAGCGGCAAATGCTCAGCGCCGCGCGCCCGGGGCCGGCCTGCCCAAGAGCCTGCGGCTGGGGCCCTTGTGCTGGAGAGGGGAGGACCCAGCAGCCAGGAAGAGTGGCCAGAAGCCCAAGCCTCGCCAAGGAGGGTTCCTACCGGGCCAAGTCCCCGGGGCCTGGCACGTTCTGCACAACTAATCCGCCTTCCAGCTCGGCGCCCGCCTTGCGCCCTCTCCTGCGCTTCACGCCCACCCAGCCGCTAAAGGGCCAGGGGACAGCTAGCGGCTGCAAGACAGATGGATCAGGGGCTAGGGACCCCTCTCAGTCTGCAGTTTGGCAAGGGAATGCTTCTAGAAGATTTAGGCTTTCAGGCACTCCATACAGCGGAGCCCTTAAACCGCCTCGGGGCTCTGCCCCTCTACCGGGGCCTAGTTTCACTGGGCCTCCAGGCTCTCAGGCCCGGTCTCAGATTCGTCCTGCCACAAAGCAGCACCCACGTACTGAGCAGGAAGGTGGGCTGGGGGCCCAAGGGGTCTAGGCAAAGGGAGGATGGGAGATGCAAGAGCCAGCGAATCAAAGGCACAGCGGGCCCGGAATGACTAGGACCCACACAGTAGCCACCAGGGCAGGGCTGCTCCAACTCCTGGGCTCGATCCCCACTCCTCCCAGACCTAGTAAACCTGCTCTCGCCGGTCTGCGCCCTGTAACAGTCCACGCTTCCAGTACCAACTCCACCCCACCGCAGGCCTGGGTGCCCCACTCCCTTGGCCTTCCAGGCCCCTCGCCAGAGTGGCGATGGGAGGAGCTCCTCTTAGGGTGACTGGGGGAGAGGAGCCCCCACCCGCCCCAGACGGTGGAGACCTGCAGTCTTGACTAAGCCCAAGGGGCCTCCTTCTGGCGCTACGACGGCGAGAGGCCTCCGCCCCGCCCCGCTCAGTCCAGCCCCCCTCTCTGGGGTCAGAGCCCGGGCAGGGGCGGGGAGGGGGTGTGAGTTACAGGATTTGGGGGGATGGGGTTTCTCTACCGCTGCTTCGCAAACTCTTGCGGGCTGTTCTCAAGGGCCCAGCCCCTGTTCTTCCAGGAGGGAGAACAGAGCAAACGCCCTCCTCTCTTGGAGCAGCTGCCTCGGGTCCCCGGGCCTCTTCCCTCGCGCCCCGGGCCTTGCCAGCGCGGACACCAAGAGCCTCCAAGCCCTCCCCCGACCCGCGCGCTGGTCCGCGCCTCCCCCGCCCGAAGTCCAAAAAGACCAGAGGCACTTACTGTTCTGCATGCTGGCGCTGGCTGGGGGCCGCGGTATCCCACGAGGCTCGAATATAGGGCTCTGTTAGCAAGAATATAGGCATTAATTCTGGGCCGGCACCAGGTAGGCCTACCTCCCTACAGAGGGTGTCCTGGAAGCAGGACAGGAGAAAGCCTCTTCTTTAAAGAAATAATCCACTCCATCAGTTTGGGGCTATCGGATCAATCAGTTTGGGCAGATCAACTCTGCCCTCCAGTATGTGCAAAATCTACCTTTTGCATTACAAATACTCCAGTATTCCCAGTCTGTTTCCCCCATATCTCTTAGTAGTTAACCCTTTAGTCAGAAAAATCCATGACTTGATTTTTAATTTTTTCTTCCAACTGAACAACAATGAAGAAGAAGCATTCTGACTCTTTCAGGTTGGGGAACCCAAAGCAGCCAGCATGGAACTTGCCTGATATCTGGGATGTCTGTCCACTCTCACAATAAAAGGTCTCACACATCTGCGCGCCCCTAGTTAAAGTCTTCCCCCTAAGACAAAACAGGAGAGAAAGGTATGTCAAACTATGACTCAAAAACATAGATCATGGACTCTCTGATCCACACTCTCAGAAAGAAAAGAAAAGAAACCCATCTTGGGCTCAAACTGCCATAAAACTCTAAATCCCAGAGCTACACCCACATTTCCAGCAGTCTGTCCTGCAAAGGTCTCCAGGTTTTGATAGTGGCTGCTCTGATCCGGCTTTGGGCGATTTGCAGAGCCTGACAATTTAGGGCCCCATTTTGCAAAAATACCAAGAACTAGGGAAAGAAAAGGAGAGAACAAGGGAAACAGCAGGGTTAGGAGAAGAAGCCAAGAGCTGGGAGAAGGGGGGCTTATACCTGAAGTTTAGAGGTGAAGCACAGAGGACCCTGGAACTTCAGAGTGCTTGAGGGTGCAGGCTGGGGCTGCTTGGGAGGATGTCAGAACCATTACTCCTTTCAAGAATTTCACTACCCCAGTTGCCCCAACCCCCTTCCCCCAACCCAAGTCTTTGGTTACCTCTTTATCCTTCACTCTTCCCCTCAAAGCTTCCCAGTCGGCTTGATCGCCATTCACTTCCCATTCTTTCTGGGACTTTGAAAGTGGCAAGCCCAACTTTTTCCCCCCCAAACCTCACTTATTGTGATTAACTTCTCTTTTGGTGTTTAGATCTTCCCCCCTTTTACTGTACTGTGACACACGCTGTCTACCTCGCCTCACTGCTTTAAAAAGTACAAACAGGAGGGGGTGAGCGTGGTCGACAAAGCCTACAGAGAACGAACAATGGCTTCTATTCTCCAGCTCTCCCCAAACCCAAAGAGCAAAACCGAATCTCCCTAACTAGCAACACAGCTTCCAACCAAAGGTACCAACAACTCACCAACTCATAAAGGGAACAGAGGGACACTTCTCGCTTTGTAAGTCCTGACCCAGTGCTAGTCCCCCAAGGTTAACACCTCCTCCACCACTACCCCTCCCTGTCTTCTCTTAAGAAGTAGGTTCTGGGTGGGGGAGAAAATAGAAAAGTAATTTCTTGTTATAAATATCTGGAGGTAATTGTGTTACTGGTGTGAGTTGTTAGGGGCTGTAAAAAGATACAACGGCACCGTGGGGAGCTCAATTGGGAAGAGAGAGTTACAATAAAGAACCCATTGAAAAGGTTTGCCAAAAAAAAAAAAAAAAAAGGTAAAATAATTAAATAGTCACAGCATCACTTTCCCTGCTTAAAAAAATTAAAATATTCATTCTTTTTTCTGTGTTGCCTATTATGATTATTAATTTTGCCTGCCTGCAAGTAAAGAATTCTAAGAAGCAAATTTTTTTTTTCTTCAAGGCTCTTCATGGTCTAATTTATTAACTAGCTGGGAGGCAGCTTAAATCCATAAAAATAAACTTAGAGGACTTTTCCCCAGCTTCCCAAGGCAGTTTCCCAAAGCCTCTCTCCTGTCTCTCCGTCCCCGAGACCAAGTCAAGTCCAGGAGAGGCAGAAAAACCCAATTTTGTGCAGAATGCCCAACTCCCCCCACACGCCAAGTCGGATTCTGAAACTGCAAATAGTAGCTGGTGGGGAGAAGGGGGACTGAAATTCCCCTAGAAGGGTAAAACTTCCTACTGTAACCTATACCTATACTTAACCACAACCGAATGCCCCCAGTCCAGGTTGGTACATTCTTGGAGCCATTTTTAAAAAATCACTAGCTGATTTCAGAGAGGCCTAACCGATTAATTTTCCAAGCAGCTGGGAAGGTGGAAGCATTTCAAATCCTCGTTTTGCTCCTTTCCCACCCTCCTCTCAACTAAGAAGCTATCTCATTACTTAAGTAATCGTTAACACAGTGCAAAAGCAACCCGGGAAGCCAAGCATCACACCCGGAAGCACTCTCCCGGAGACTAGACTCCCCCCACCTCAGCCACAGCTTCAGCCCCCCAGCTCAACCTCGGGGCTTCCTATAGCCCTAGCCCAGTCAGAGACCCATTTTGGAAAGGAAGGGAGTCTCCAAACACCTCGGAGTCGCTTTGCCTTGGTCCACTAGGCCACTGGGCCACTGCCTCCCTATCCCAGATCCAAGCCTCAGGTTTGCTGCTGGTGTTTTAATTACTTCATTCTCAAAACCATCTCCAAACTTCTTAGCTGGGGTGAAGGGGAGAGCTCACTTTTGGCCCTCCCCGCCCCCAGCCAAAGAGTAATTACCAATTAAGATGACAAAGTTTTACTCTCTAGGGCCAAATAAGACAACAACTAATCAAATTACCTTCAGACGTTTGCAAAGGTCACCAGCTATAAAAAAATGTAATGTCAATGGCAACAACTATTATTTCTCCTCCGTAAACTCGCCAGGCTTTCAAGGTCTTTGCTTTTCATTTTCTGCTCCCACCCCCTCCTCAAATCTTCCCAAGTTCTAGTTAAACGTCCAGTATGGCTTAGGGAGCTTTGGATAAAATGAGAAAAAAAAAGAGAGAGAGAGAGAAAAACCACCGTTCACTTTGTTTTTAAACTTTCTAGAAATCACTCATGACTGGAGGGCCGCGTTTTAGCACTCGAAAAAGAAAGCATTTCCACTTGAAATTCAACTCCATTTCCCCCCAATTACACTTGCTAAAATTCAGGGCTATTATGGTGCAGGGAGACTGAGAAAATCTGCACAAGGAAAGAGGCAACAACTTTATGAACTTTGAAAAGACACTTTTTCTCCTGGGGCCTTAGAATCGAAAAGCTCTCGAATTACTCAGACTAATTAGCAGGGAGAGGATGTGATCAGACCAACGGAAAGCCACTGCTTTCATATTGATTTTTCTAAAGGCCTCACAAAGGAAAAAATCAGGAGCTTTGGATTAAAAAAAACAACCTTTCCACCTCGAAACTTGTTGAAATGGCAACATCAGGGGCAGCTTTGTCAGAGGAAGACAAGGAAAAATACCCACCGAATGCTGGGGGCCCGAGGACAGGGAGTACCCCAGCTTTCGCAGGGTGAGGGCGAAGGTTGGGGAAAACCCGGGGCGCAGAGAGTTTTCAAGTTCCGAGCTCTGCGCCCAAGTTGGGGGCCAGAGCCTGGGGGCTTGATGGAAGCTGACAATCCTCCCGTTCGGCTCCGAGCTCCCTCGGAGCGCGCGTTCCACCGCCCGGGCCTGGCAGCTTCCTTCCCGGCTCCCGCTCCCTCGCTCTTTCTTTCGGCCTCCGGCGTGGGGCTGCAGTGCCGACTGACTGCTCGAGCTGGCGGCGGGCGCGGCTGTCCTGAGCGCTCGGGTGCCAGCGGATTCCTCGGAGCCCGGGAGAGCGCCGCACAAAGCCGGAGGGCTGGCGGGCGGCGGCGAGGCGAGCCGGCTCCCTCGGCGCTCCCTCGGCGCGCGGCTCTCTGCGCGCTCGCTGGGCCCGCGACTGGACAAAGCGGCCGGCGGCGGCCGATCGCTGCAGCCGTTCCCGGGCCTGTGGCACCGCAGAGCCTCTTCGTCCTCTCCGGCCGGCCGGGAGCATTTGGCAACGCTGTGGCCGGGAGCCGCGGAGGCTGCGGCGCCCAGAGCCTTGGTCCTTCCTGCGAGATCAACCCGCGCTGGCGCTGGCGCTGGGGTTGAGCGGGCCGGCCGCCCCGAGACCTGCGCTGCTCCCGCTCGCCGGCGGTCGCCCTCTGACGCCGGCTTTCGCTGGAAGTAGAAAGTTTGGGCTCCTGCGTGGAAACTTCTCCGGTCCAACTCTCCCGGCGTAGCAGTGGGGGAGGGGACGAGCGAGAGGGAGGAAGGACGGGGGGAGGAAGGGGGAGACCTGCCTGAATATTGCAATAAAAATGAAGCAAGAAAGAAGCGGACTCACCTTTCTGAGGCATCCTCTCTGGTCAAAGCTCCTGTCAAGAGTTTTGTTTGATTTTTTTTTTTTCTGTTGTCGTTGCTTAAAGACCACAACGGTTTGAAATGACGGTGTTTTAAAGGAGTTGCTGGCGAGAGTTTTCTCCACGGACGCTGCTGGTTTGGTGTGTGAGAGCAATTCTCAGATCCCTGGGAAGGAGACAGAGATTGACAATAAAATGGGCTGTCAGCGGCTGGAGAGTGAGAGATAAAGAGTGTGGGTGAGGGAAGTGGCTGCAGCCAGCACACCTATGCTGATTGGTGATGGCTCAAGTGTGTTAATGTGTGTGTGCCGGGCGCCCGGCCTCGCCTCCACCGCTCCTCACTGGCCCATTAGCGAAGCCTGACCTCTGTCATCATCCTCCAGCAAAACACTTCCTCCTGCGCCTGAACCAGAGCGGGAAATGAGGCCGAGCCACGGTTCGCTTTTCAAACCCACTAATCACTCCGCAACATGCAAATGCACGGATCGCTCCCACACAAAATATTGCTTTATGCAAAGCAGCGCCGGGGCCTCGCGCCAGCCGATTGGATGCTCCCTCTCCCCGCCTGGTGCAATTGGTCCGTTTGTTTGAATATGAATACACTTGTTTTCGGCCCCGCCGGTGTGTCCCCGCTGCTCTCCCCGGCGCTGGGCCCCCCGCGCCTGGGCTCTGGGGCTGGCCCTCGCGACATCTCTAAGGCTCAGAGCGCTCCGGGAATCAGCGCGGCCAGCTCTGTGGCCGCGAACTTGAGGGGTGGAGTGAAGGCCGCTGAGCTGGGGGTCGCGCCTCCCACACACTTCAGCTGGGCGCGGGACTCACAGCTCATGGATGGAGCAAGTTTCTTTAGCTGCGCGCTTCCCTTTCTTGCCAACTCCTGTGCAGCGTGGCCTGCTGCCCCGCCTCCGCCCGCCCTCCCCTCGCGTCCCTACCCCATCTCCGTCTGGACCCTGGGACGCGAACACCGCAGTGGCCGCGCCCTAGCCCACCTGGCCGCGGAAAAGACGACGAGAAAAGGGCGTGAGCGTCACTGGGTCCCGGCAGCCACACTCGCGCTGAGGCTAAGGCGACACTTAGGCCGAGAGGAGGCCGCCCGGCCGGGCACTTGGCGAGGCCAGGCGGCCTTCCCAGTGCAGGCCTTTGGGGCCTGCCCATTCCCCCACCCTCGCTCCCCCGGCCCTTTCTTCTGTTCGTTCTCCTTTCGGAAGGCGCGGTGCGCAGTGGAGCGGAGGCACAGCCGGGGCTGGAGAGGCCCGAGCAAACACGCCACTTACTTTGTGTACAGAGGGTTCTTGTGAAAAGCCTGAAGAGTCCTCACCAAACACTCACCAACTTCTCCCACGTGCCATTTGTTGACTAAGTGCGGCTGTTTTTCCAGGCGCCAGAGAGGAGGGGACGCAAGGGGGAGATAGGAAGGGGGGTGGAGGCCTGGAGTGGAGGGAAACGACCAATGCTGGGATAGTGTGTGTGTGTGTGTGTGTGTGTGTGTGTGTGTTGCGCGCGCGCGCGCGTTCTCGCTCGCTCGCGATGTCGGTGTGTCAGCGTGTATCCGTGTGTGCCACCAGTTATCTTCTGTGGTGTGTGAGTCTTTCGCACGACGGTTCCCTCTCCTGGGTCTGCTCAGTCCACGGAGGCAATTCCCCTTCAGCTGTTGCCAGAAAACCGGGGAGGAAAGTAAGTAAATGGCTTTTCTCTTCTGACCACACACCACAAGTCCATTTGTTGAATGCCGGACGATTAGGACACACCTCAGTACACTCCAAAGGCTCCCCTCGGTGCCCGCAGTTAAGGTGACAGGGGAGGGAGCGGCTGCCCCTTCCGGCAAAATTCCGGGCTCTCTTGGAGCTTGCAGGTCGCGTGGAAAGGAAAGGGGAAGGTTTGGGATGGGGCACACACCCCAGGATCCGACAAAAGAGGATGGGGTTGGAAGAGCTGAGGTAGGGAGCATGAGAGGAAGCCGTCGCCAGGTAGACTTGACTCCTCTCCACTTGTGCAAAGTGCAAAAAGTCAGAGCTCATCAGTAAAGTCTCTGCCACCTGAACTCACCGCTGACACGCGGCGTGACGGCTGCCCCGGGAGCTGGGACCCCGAGGAGGCTGCAGGCTGCCTTGGGCCGGCTCCGGGCCTAACGTGGGTCTTACGTTCTCCTCCCCGACCTGCGCCCACTAACGCCGCAGCGGAGAGGCCGGGCAGAGCTGCGGGATGAGCTGGGAGGTCTCCCCTATCTGGGCCAGAGTTGGGGTAGCACAACCCGATCACCATCTCGGCCTGCGGAAGGCCCTTCCAGCGGCCCAGGAGCCATACAGCGCGGGGAGAAAACCCAGACCAAAGAAGCTAAGGAGGTGGCGATGGGCGCCCCGGTCGGCGCCTTCTGTGCGAGACTTCGTAGGACCGCGACTTTCAGAGGCAGCGAGGCAGCGGGCCCATCCCAGACCAGCGAGAGCCTGCATTCTTTCTCTCTCTCCCTTTACTTCGTAACAATCAGTAAAGAAGCTCGAACTCAAGTCCACTGAGCATAAGCGGCGGGGGGAGGAATCCCAGAGACTGTCCGAATTGGAGGCGAATATCATTTTTACAACCTCTCAATTAGCGACCGAGTGGATTAGCACCTTCTTAAGCTTTGCCTTAGAGAGAAGCAGCCGTAATCTTGTTGCTATTTCCCCCCTGGGCACTAGCTCTTTGAATCAGCTCCTTCTCCCACCCTCCCACCCCCACCTCACCTTGGAGAAAAGTTTTAAACAACAACAAAAAATCATAAGAGGCGAGGAGCGGAGTGAATGCCACTGACGTCATTGGGTGAAGGTGGGGGCTCACAGAAGGACTCTTGGAAACCACTCTCCACAAACAAGAAACAAAAAAGGACTTGGCAGCTTCCAATGTGTCAATATTTGGGGGAGGGGGGAGCTCAGCCCGCCGAGAGGCAGAGTTTTCAAAGTTGGAGGAGAGCAGGGAGGAGAGCTTGAGTTCCTGTCCTCTCTGGGCTAGCCTCAAGGAGGGCGGGGGTGCCGTTCTGCCTCGGGCCGCCTGGCGCCCTCTGCCAAGTACCTGTTCCGGGGGGCGACGGGGCAGGTTGGGGGACTGGGACGGAGCTGCAGCGCGCCAGGGCCAGAGGTGTGCGCAAAATTGAGACAATTCCTAGGTCGCCATTTTAATTGCGGCTTCCAACACGACCGAGGCCCACTTGCTGCCCTCCGAGTCGGGGTTGGAGGGAGGGAGTCGCGCCTTCCATTTCTTTCTCGCCTTTTCCCGCCTCTCCCTAGGTACCCCCCCTCCTCCCGCCCCCGCCCTCACCCTTTGGCGTCGGAGGAGGACTTTTCTCTGGCCTGTTCCCGCAGGGGCTGCCCGGGTCATCCCACCCGGTAGGGGGAGGCTGTCTTTGCCGAAGGAGTCGCGCTGGGGGATCGCCGCTCGCCTGAGTGCCCGGAGTCTCTGGTCAGTATTGGTGCGTAAGTGTGAGGTCGGGCAGCATCTCACCCCTAGCGGTCCCTGGCATTCGCCCCCTGCCCGATCTTCAGGTTTCCCGCCCGGAGGGCGGCCTCTGGCGAGGCAAAGCCATGCCCGGCTCGTGAAAAATGTTCGCCTGCTTCCCGGCTTCGGAACCAAGAGTCTCCCACCCGGTGCTGCGACACCTCTGAACTGCAGCTTTCAACCGCCTAGCAGAGGAGCGGGGCTGGCGTGCTGGTCAGGGCGGAGAGCTTTTCTTTGGAGGAGGAAAGTCTCCGCCAACACCTGCGTCACTTTGCAGAGCCTGAAACGGCTCTCCCTCTCTCTGCAGGCCCTGGGAGAGTGGGTTCCCAGTCTCGTGGAGCTGACGAAACGGGTCCAACGAGCACCAAACGCAAAGGCGACCATCCTGCCGCCCAGCCAGGGGCGCCTTCTCCCCTCGGGCCTCTCTCTTTTCTGCAGCAACCTGCGGGTTTCCAGCTCACTCGGCAGCCTCGCCGAGCCCAGAGCGCCGGGAAGCGGAGGAGAGCAGAAGCCGGACGGGTGGCGCCTCCAGGCTGCGGCCACGCTAGGCTGGGGAAAGCCGCGGTGCCCTCGCCCTTCCTCGCCTCCTGCCAAATGGCAAGTGTGTCTCAGCACCCTCTGGGTTCGATTCTCTTCCATTCACATTAGGCGGCAAGCGTCTCTTTCTCACACCTCCCCCTCAGAAATACTCAGAAAAAAAAAAAAAAAAAATCCCAACTGTGAGATCCCTGCTGCCCCGCAGGTTGGACTCTCAAACCTTTGCTTTCTGGACCCTACCTGCTGTTGTCTAGATAGGGACCAGGTTTAAAACTCCTGATGTGCAGGACACATGCACATACTTGCAAGTAACAGCACTCTCCGATTTTTACAAATATGGTTTCTAGGAAAGTTTGCTGTTCATTTCATTACCCAGGCTCTCCATCGCTCCTTTCCCTGTAACCTCCGCCCTTAAGAGGCCAGAGTTCTGCTTCAAATGAAAAGCAAGCCAAGGCCACCTCAGTCCCTTCTCCCTGGAGATTCCCTCTCTAAACAGCTGCCTGTTTTTAAAGGCGAGGGACCGAGTCCTGCAATTTGTCCTGGATTGGCGCTGGGAACACGCGGGCTGGAAACTGAGGGCTTTGCTGTGGGGTTTGCGGCAGGGGAAGGAGGAGGGAGCAAATGTCATGGCTGGCTCGCTCGAGCAGCCAGGGAACCGGAGCTGAGCGTATCCTGACGGGCTTTTAAAATGACATTGATTGGGACAAGCTGTTCCCCACCCTGGTAAGAGTTAATCTGCCTGTTAATCAAGGCACTAAGGGGCTCAATGCGAGTTTTATTAGCGATTGGAGAACAGAGGCGGCAGCGAGGGATCAAAAGCGGAGATCCCAGATACTGGCCAGCCCCGTCACCAAAAAAAAAAAAAAAAAGTATTATCAATTAGGAAACAATTCGACGCTTTTCATCACTTCCTAACTCAGTTTCACAGATAGTGACTTACAAACCTGACTAGCGGGGAAAACCAAAGCCGAGGAGCGACCCGGGGCGAGAGGCGGGGGGGAGGAGCTGCGGGTTGGCTCCACCGAGTTCGGCCCTCGAGAGTTTTGAGAAAACTCAGCCCGGGGCCCTGAAGCCTCAGATTCATTCCTCCCGAGAGCAGAGAGAATGATGAATAAAACAATAAATATCGCCACTGATATCGACACCCATCCCTCCGTGCAACTCCCCACTGCTCCAGCCGGGCTCCAGCGCACGGTGGCGTCTGGCCCCCAGCGCGCCGCAGCGGGGCGGGCCGGAAAGTTTGCGCAGCGAGAAGGACTCTCCTTCCGTCTCTCCAGCGCTGCCCCCTTCTGCCCCGGAGGGGTGTTTGGTACCCTTCGGCTTTCCTTTAAAATTCTAAAATAAATAAACGTCCAGACTTTGGGGAAATTTGAATAGTAACTGATTCAATAATCCAAATTATATGAGTGGATCTGAGAGAAAAAATAAACAAGCCAACTGCATGTGCCCTCTGATCAAAGACAGGGGACGGAGAAGGCGACAGAGGAGGTCCCCGGCTCGCCCTGGGCGCGGGGCGAGGACTCTGGTCAGAGGTAATTATGTCAGTGCGTTTTCTCGCCGTGACAGCCGAATAAACACAATCTCCAATAAACATCTCTAATGAGGGAGGAGGCCCGAGGATGGCTGGGTTTGATTTATGACTGGAGGAGAAGGTTCACTTCCCACTGCGAAGCGGGTAACCTGCTAGCCGCCTGGCTCTGGAGAACGGAACCCGCGGAGGAGAGGACCCCAGGCCCAGGTAAGGCGCTCGGCTGTGTGGCCACTTCTCTCCTTCCCGGGCTTCCTGGACAAGGTGGGCAGAGGGCGGCCATTGCTCAGAGTTGGGCGGTGGTCCTGAGCACCTGTCACAGGTGCCTGAAATAGAAATGGCACCGAAGGTGCCCCCAGAAAGCCTAGAGAGGGGATGCCAGCAGCAGTGGGGAGAACCCAGGCCTCACCTAGAGGCCCCCCAACCTCTCAGGCGGGTGCTCCAGTGCCTAGCGTAAGCCTTTCTGGCATCTCCGGCTGCGTGGGGCTAGACTCCTGAACCAAGAGGTAGTTTGGGGTCGTCTCTAACCTGACTCACTTTGGAGAAACTTCCGGCGGCCGGCTTGGGTTGTCCTGGGACGTGAGAGTAGCTAGCTGGGCGCTGCTCTCCCCGGCACTCAGAGGCCCGACTACCCTGGCGCCCACGATCTTCCCACCCGGGCAGCTAGCGCAGCGCCTGCAGTAACCCGAGCCCGCGTTCTAGCTCAGTGAGAATCGCTAATTATTAGGTCTTCCGAAGTGAAGCTCAAATCGCACGCTGCGTGCTTTATGCGCTGCCCAGCTCTGTGGGCAGCATTCTTTCGTCCTCCTTTCCTTTCCGAGAAACGAACTCCTATCTCTAAGACTTTGTTTCGGCGCAACTATCTACACTTTGCAGCCGCCGGAAACTTTTGCTGCACTTCGCCCGACCCGCGTGGCGGGGCGTTTCTACGCGCTCCTGGCTCGGGTGGGGACCTCTGCACGCGTGAATGTCGCGAACTGCTAGTCAAGGGAGTTCCAGGTACAAACTGCATCACCCCCACCCCCAGCATGTCTCACGATCGCAAGAGGCTGCAGCAGACAGTACCAGCAGATCCCTGTCTCCCTCTTCCCACTTCCCTCTCAACTCCTCCCCGCAGCTCAGCACTCAACTGGAAGTCCACTCAAAACACTGGGACGTTTTGCCACTATTGCAGAAAAGCACGCTCGGCAAGAACAAGACACCCCCCCCCCCCACCAACCTCCCATCTTATCCTGCCCTCGGTAATTCCCTTCCACCTTTATCTCCTTTTAAAAGCAAAAAATCAAGCCCCTGGGCTACTTGGGGCCGGCCGGCTTGGTTTGGAGACACCGTCGTGGGCAGCAGAGGGACGGCACGGGTCCGAGCGGAGCCGGGGCCGGAGACCCGGCAGTTACCTGGGAACCGAGGGCGGGGAGGCAGGTGAGCTTGGCGGCGCAGGTTCCCACACTTCTCACCGCCGCTCCGCAGGGGGAAGTGGCAGATCTGACAGCCGCGTTCTACGCGAAGACCTGCCCCAGAGTTTAAATGTCAATGATAAGAAAAGAGGGTGCTCAGGCAGGCGCTAACTTTCCTTAATATCCATGCCAGCGAGGTCCTCATTGGCTGCCGGACCCGCGTGACGTCATGGCGGCCAGAGTTGGGCTCTGCTCCGTGCAGAGTTGCGCTCGCGCCGGGCAGGAGCCTCCCCTCCCCATCCCGAGTCCGGCCCGCTCAGTGCCCCGCCACGGCCTTACTGGGCCCAGCCCTGGGCTGCCCACGCCCAACCCATCTTGACCCGCCCCGCCCTCCTTTAGGCCGTCGAGTCAACCGCAAGGAAACTAGTCCTCCTGAGTGCGCTCTTCCTCCCCGCCTGGCACGCGAGTCCCTTTCTCTGGGCTGGGCAACTGCATTTCCGGGTGCCCACCGATGATCCCCTCTTCAGATCCTCGGAGGAAATCACTTCATCAGAGGGACCGGAGGTGGCGCTGGGTTTGAGAGGGAGACTTGGCAGGAATCGTTTGCAGGAGGAGTTCGAGGAGAGATGGGTACCCCAACCTGGCCATGGCGCCTACAAGTCACCAGCTGGGTGTAGACGGGGCGGCTCAGGAAGAGCACGGACAATCCGTTCCCTCTTTGGCTAAGCCAAAGTTCTCATGGTCCGCTGGGTTCTCAGAAGGAGACACCCAAAAGGCGCCTGTCCGTCTGATCCGTCCGAGGATCCCCCTCACCACCCTTAGGTGCCAGTCACGTAGGAAATGTAGGTGATTTTATTACTCTTTGACTTAGAGGTTAACTGTTGACTTTGTGGCCTGGAGGAGGAAAATAGGAAAGTCCCCGATTCTGAAGTCAAGATTCCCCTTCCTGGAGCCGAGGACACAACAGAAATTGAAGCAGGATTGGCAGGATACTAACCTGGTGGTCTGTGCTTTTTTTTTTTTTTTTTCCTCCTTTCATGCTCTGTGGACCGGGAGGTGGCTTAGTCGAGCCGGGCCTAGCTGTCTTGTGACGGGGTCTTAGACCCGCGTTGTCATTCTAGTGTCTCCCACCCTCCTCCCTAGCAGGGGAGGGGGCTTCTCAGTGTCCAATCCCTTCCTTTTCTGCTTCCTTCCGGGTCTCGAACTTGGAAGTGACAGAGGTCCGGCCCGGAGGGGCAGGGGGCGCTTGACGAGGTGGCGGCAGGGAAAGCGGTGGGGCGTGGAACCGCCTTTAGGCAGCCAGTGGGAGGCCAAGCCCCTGAAGACCCGGGCGAGTCTCTGTGGAGGCCAGGAGGGGCACGTCTAGGCCAGAGGATGACCCGGGGGCCGGCTCCCGCGAGCCTTGCTCGAGCGGGGGCGGCAGAGGGAGAGCCAAGCACAGATGGCGCCGAGGCGCGCGAGGTCCAGCGGTCCCCGCTCCCGCCCCCGGCACACCTGGATAGGTGTGTGACTTCGCAACCGGCCGGGAGGCGGCTCCAGGCAGCCCGCCTGCCGCCTCCTCCCGATCCATCCAGCTCCCTGCCGGACTTCATACTTTTTTCTTTTCTTTCTACTCTGTCCGTCGAGGGTAGGTAGGGGAGTGATGATGGAAAAGGGAAATGGGAGCCTGTCGGCGGTGAGGTCTAAGCGTGGTGTTTCACTGATTTACAAACATTGCCCACACTCCTCCCGGTTCCAAACCCCTGGTCTTCCAGTGAAGGGGGCAAGGAGCGTCCTTACACCACCCCCAAACCCCCTCCACCGGCCTCTCTGATCTGGCCCAGGACCCCACTGATCTGATCAGGGGTAGTCAGCCGGGGAGTGGCGCTCCGGGAGGAGTTTTCTCTGGTTTCTCCGTCGCCATCGGCCGCCTCCCGTGACCTAGTTTCTTGGTAAGCTCCCAGCTCACCTCCAGTATCTGGTCGAGGCCCCGGCCCCAGATGTCCTGAGGTCTCCCCCGCCCCCAAGGTCCGCCTTGGAGTTTGGACTGCGGGTAGGCCTCGGGCTTGAGTAGGCCTTCGGACTCCCTAGTTTCTGTCCGCGGCTCGCTTCCCACCCGCCCCCTCTGTGAGCCTCCGCCACGAAGGCTGCTCCGGGCTTGCTTGGAGTCCGGGCCATTAAGTGTGCGCGGATCCCTGCAACCCAGCAGGGTGCTCGAGAGCGACGCTGGAAACGCCACGGCCGCCGCCTTCTTATCTGCCTGTCAATAAAGGGCGCGCTCGGGGCGAGCTGGAGCACCGAGCGGTGGAGGCGAGGCCGGACTAGGCCCTTCCGAGCTGCCGGCCAACGCACAAGCCGCTCTCCATTTGCCCCGGGCACGGAAGCAGGGAGGGAGGAAGCTGGCGCTGAGGTGGCCACCCGGGAGGATGCGAGTTGTACGGCTGCCAGAGCTCGGTACCCCAGCTAGCTGGTGACCCAGGAAGACTCTGGAGATCCTTCCAGAACCCGAAAGCCGGGGCTCCCCTTCAAGCCCGCCTTATGGGCAGCTTGTCTGGGCGAAATTCTTCGTGGTGCCCAGTCCGCGAGGCCTATCCTTGCCCCACCTGGGCACAGGCAGATTTCTGTAGGCCTCACGGGCAGAACGGCAACACGGGCGGCCCGGGGCATCATCGACGACTCGCAGTCCCGGGATGGGGGGAGTGCGACCCGAGGCGGGCTGCAGGTGGTGTGCAAAGGGCCCGAAACGGGAAAGGAACCCCTTTCCTTCCAGGCTTCCCCCCAGCTCAGGCTAGCTCAGGCTGAAATTCGCCGACACCCAGGACAGTCCCCGGCTCTGCTTCTCCACCGCAGCAGCGAGCCGAGCTCGGCAGCCGCCTGCCCAGAGGGTTTCCCTGGTCACCCCCGGCTTGTGACGGCGAGAAAACCCAGAGCCTCCCTTCCAGCCCAGGTGGGGAGGAGGATGGGATTGAAGGGCCTGAGACTGCGGGTAAGAGTGGAGTGAGGGAGCGAGAGGAGAGATTACAGAGCGAGGCTTGCTTGGAAGGAGACTAGGGGAGAAGACAGCCGGTTGTTGGCTTGAAGTGTAGCGGAGATCTGTTGTTCTTGTCCAAGGTACGTTTCTCGCTCTTTCCCCCCTCCCTCAACTACTTTGTGCAAATAAAGACTTCCAGATTGGCGGAGCCCCTCCTGCCAGATCTGTGCTACAGGGTGGGTGGGAATTGGTTATTTGTCTTTTCACTGAGAATGACACTGAGTCTCCCAAACAATTGAAAAGTCGAAATGGATTTTTCCATCTTAGTATTTTAATTTCATTTTACTACGTCTGGACGATAACGCATGCTGTTAACTTCTGTTTTTAATTATTATTCCTGGGCGGGTGCTAGTTCATAAAGGGGCTTAATAAAGCTGTTCGTATAAAAATTAATCGAGGGAGAGGGAAAAGTCTGATTAATTGAGGAAAAATACTATCTATCTATCTATCTATCTATATATATATAGTGTGTGTGTGTGTGTCATTTCAAACAGCTGTACAAGCCAGAAATCCATATATTATCTCAGAAATTAAATTTACTGAGTAGTTAGTGTATGTGTTTCTTGCTTCCCTCCCTTCCACTTCCTTCCCTTTAAGCAAGATTTCATTTTAAATAAAAACTGGAGGAATGTTCATGAATCTGAGCATCAAAAAAGGAAGTAGAATAGATAATATTTGCTGTCCCTTTACCCAGATCTAAAAGACTGCATAAAGGCATGATTATGTGCAACACTATTTTCTCTGCTATTCAATTATTTTTCTGCTCTCATTCAAAGAAATGATTGGTTTCTTCTCTGTTAAGTCAGTTCTACCCCACCATAAACTTTTCTTGCACGTTTGAGAAAAATCTTCCAGTCCTTCCAGCTTGCTTTCTCACTAAGAAAATCTGTATTACAATCAATTGAAGAAAACTCTGACTTTTTTTTTTTTTTAATATTTTCATGTGAAGTCAGTCTGTGGTACCATGTTTGATTTCTTTCTGTCTCTTGTCCGGGTGGAGACTGAGACATTAACTGAATTCCCTGGGGGTGATTGGATGCAATTCGCTGAAAGTAGACAGGCACGTCCTGGATGTTAGAAATTCACTTTTTCTCAACATGACAAGGCCGCCTTCGATCTACAATTGTATTTGAATGGGCAATGAGCGGAAAGATCTCTCATCATTAAGCCTGTTTCTACTTTAGCAAAATAACTAGAGCCTTCATTTGCACACAAATGCTCATAAAACTCAGATTCTCTGCAACTCTTTAATAAAAAAGGATGGCTGCCTAATTTAAACTGGAGGTGAGAAGGCAGAGAGAGAGAGATGGGGGTTTCAAAGACATGCCCTCCCTTCCCCCAAAATGTCCATGTGATTGAGTTGACTTTTTTTTTTTACTTTAAATCTTAAATAAGATGTGAGTTGTAACAAGAGGATTGGCACTTACTCCGTGACCCTTATAATTGGATTAAATATAGACTGAGACATACAAAAACACACCAAGATTGACACCTGCCAACTGGACTTCCTTATGATTGATTGTGATGCTTCGTGCTGGCAACAATAATGAAATAAATTGTACGGATAAAACAGCACATTTGTCATTTCCGTGCCATGAGTGAGGAAGTCAACGAGTCAGGCAAGCTGTTAGCTGACAGGCGCGAGCAGGAGGCAAGCAAAAGAGATAAATAAGGATTCCAGGCATTGACAGGACAAATTATGACTTGTCACAACCTTTTTAAATTCAGAAGTTTTCAATTAACATATATATTGCTGTTACATATAAGATAAGGGGGTGCTGACATAAACATGAGCAATACTCAGGGACCCCCACCACCACCAAGGGCTTGGGTGCCCAGGCCTCTCCAACTGTGATCTTAGGTGAGCCCTGGAGGGCACCCTTGGGCTACAGTGCCCAGTCAGTCCATAGCCTGGGCTTAGTAAGGTGGCTGAGACTGTGCTAGGCTGAGGGGTGGCTCCTTCTTTTGCTTGACCTACAAATTGTGGCTCCAATACCTTTTCTTTGCTGAAGCAGAGCACCCAGCCCAAAAAAGAACCCAGACAAGGCCTGCACCGAGGTCTGGCAGGATGAGCCCCACTCTCTGCCTTACTTAGTTGCTGCATAGGAAGTAAGAGGTAGAGGATGGAGATGTCTTCTCTCATTTTACACTCCAAAGTCTTGCCCTCAGGAGAGAAACAGAGCTCCTGGTTTTGAGGTATCAGCAATGGCCACATCCTGGGGCCAGGCCTAGGCTCCTGAACCCTGGTGTGGCCTCTGGGACCCCTAGACTCCCACTCTAATTGCCCAGCCAGGTGTCACCTGGATGGAGGGCACAAACCCAGCTCTTCTAGTCCTACCCAAGATGACAGGCTACTTTCCCCTATTTATCCCTCGATTTTTGTTCACAATTTCGGGAGTTCCTTGTAGGCCCATGGATGGGGAGGAGCCTGGGCAACCCTGGGGGCCTGAGGCCATTCAAGAAGGGTTAGTGAGGTTTAGAAGAAGTAAAGCTCAGGAGTTTTCAGCCAGGGCAGCTAGTTAGGGGCCACTTTGGAATTTCTGATGGAGTCCAGGGTATGGAGACCAGTGTGGGTGAAATTTGACCTGAGTTTGACAAGTGTGTAGGAGAGTGTAAACTTAACCATCTCCACTCCCAAAGGAGGCTGACCTCTTAGTTTTAAGATTAGTACCTCTCCCACCCCGACACCCCCCCCCCCCCAGATATAATCTGGACTTTAAAGGTGTACTACTGGTACTTGTCTGCCCCCATGTCCCGGCCCCTTGCCAAAGTCCGGCTGGAACTTCCCAAGTTAGCAGCAGGACGTGAGTCTCCCTAGGAGCAGAAGGCTGGGGGAAGATTAGGGTACAGAACACAGGGAGGGCCTGATCCTCGCCTGGCCTCGGAGCTTGAAGCCACTGCAAGTGGGGCACGTCCAGTTCCAGGCAGGCGGGGGAGGCCCAGACTCGGAGGGCGCCAGGCTTCTTCCCCAGGCCGTGGTCAGCCTCAGACGCCTGCGCTCAGCTCCAGCCCGAGTCTCGCTGTGTGGTGCCGGGAGCCCGCGCCCTCGTGGGGAAGAGCCCAGCCTTGCTGTCGAGGCCACTACCTGTCCTCACAAACACTTTTTTGAAAAAGCGCGTCAACCCTCAACTCCAGCGTACTAATCTCCTGTGCTCGCCACCAAATGAAACAGCGCGAAGCCCTCAATCTTTCCAAAGAAGGAGAAGGAGAGGAAGGGGAGGGAGGGAAAGGGAAGCAAAAAACAAGTTACACGGAATTAGCTGGAAGCTGCCGCATTCCCCAGCGACCGCAGCCATTAACATTATAATCTCAAACGCCATTTTTTATGTAACACTATTGTTAGTAAATCAACTCCTCAGGTCCTTTGAGACGCTGACCCCTGGCAATTCAGTGAAAGTGTAATTATCTCCCCGAATCTTGGACAGATTTAAGAGATTACATTTCAACTAAATCTATATCAATGCTAATTCCCTCCCCCCCCCCCCCCCCCCCCAGTCTGCAGGTGCTAGGCACTGGAAATGGCGTCAGGCCCCAGCAGAACGCTTCACAAAGAGAAGGCTTGCTGCGTACAGGGCCAAAAGAAATGAAACCCCACATAAAATTACACCTATTTTTTTTTTTTTTTTTTTTTTTTTTGCTACAAAACCTGGTTCTTATATAGCAAAGTTAAACAAAGCAGCTATGCTAAATTAGCGTTACATAAAGGCGAGTTTAATGCTCGGTTACAGTCAACTGGTGTATCTCTGATGGCTAATTGTCTATCAAAATTAAAGAGAAAAGAACAAATGATTCGTTATAAGAAGGTGTTAAAAGCTTCAACAAAAGCACATTTCACAAATATAATATCGGCAGCTCAGGGATTGCCCGCGGGGTTGTTCAGGCCCCAGCCCTACGCAGCTATGAAAAGTGGGGTGCGGGGTGCTATTTGCCTGGCAAGAGCTCATTTCCTCCCAAATGAGTGTAATAAAAACCCGAGAGGCGATATTAGTGTAAAGATCGGGATTAGTCCTAATCGGTGCGATGGACGTGGGCTTCAAAGGCGACCCCTACTCTCTCTGCCCGTTCCCGGGGCAGAGGGCGCTTTGCCATCCCCGGAGGACACCACATCCAGCTCGCCAACACTTCACGTTCACAAGAGAGAGCTAGGACGCGCTCGGGGGTAGTTTCAACAAAGGAGAGCAGGTTCTGCGAGTCCTGGGTCGTTCTTGCCTTCTCTGGGTTGGAAGATCTCCGAGGCGCGGGCACGTGCCTTTCTGATACACAGTTCTGGCCTCCGGGGACGCAGGCTGCTGGAGCCAGCCCACCCTCCTAGGCTGGGGAGAACACACAATATAATACGGTAGCTCCCTTCCCCAAGGCGACACCAGATCTAGAACTCCAGGCATATTTGTTGTTCAAAGTTAATTAAACCTGAAAGCTACCAAAATGCGCGCGCCGGGCGCACGGAGGCCAATTCCGGACTCGCGCCGCGGCCGGCCGGCAGCGCTGGAGAAGCGGCGAAGGCCGCCGGGGCTAGCTCACTCCGCCGGAGTCTCTATAAGAGAATCTGAGGCTGGGAAATAAATGCCGAAACCAAATTAGGCAGCAAGAGCAACAAACGGTCTGGAAAATGGACCCACAGAGCCGCAAGAATCTACTTTTTTTTTTTTTTAATCGTTGACAACTCGTGTCCTAAAGAAAGTGTACTGAAGATAATTGAAATGATTACAATTCATTTCTGCCTGACTTTGAATATGAACAGTCACATAACGACAACCCCTCTGTACAACAACAGTTTAATTTCCATGGTCCGACTTCGGGATCCTAGCGCCAGCCACCGGGGCAACCCGGCTCTAAATGCAGAAATCTTGGCTCCTGCCCCTATCATCCATTTCGGGGACGTGGGGGTGGGATAGGGGTGGAGAATGGGTTTGTTCCCTCGCCCCTCGAAACTTGTTCTGAAAATCTCAGGGACTAGTGGACACGGAGGAATGGACAGTCAAGACAATCGCCGTCAAGGGGCCACCTTTGCCCGAAGGGGCTGCGGGCGATGGCAAGGATTGTTGTCCCCAGGAGTTCTAGGGCCCGCACGGGACAGATTTCCCCAGCTCCCACCCTAGCCCTGCTAGGTCTAAGGAGGACCTAAACTGGGACCCCCCTCTCCAGGTCTCCCTCTCGGGGGCAGCCGCCTTTCCCTCTTCCTTTCCCCCTCCTTCCAGCCCTCGTGTCGTTCCCTTCCTTCAGTTCCTGAGTTCCCAGGCTCGCGCGCGGGGCGGGCGGGGCAGGCTCCGGGGGCTCCCTCGCGGATTTGGAAGTTGCTTTGGCCTTGAACTTGCCGCAGCTTCCCTAGCAGCCACGCACACGCTACAAGCCCAGGAAAAAAGCGAAGGAAAGCAGGGTCTCTTTACACGGCGGGGAGGTTGGCGCTCACCTTGGGGCGCGGCCTTGGCGGAGCCTCAGGGCTAACGCTGGGGGGCGAGCGAGGCGGGGGGATATGGGTGGGCTGGGGCCGAGGCCTACATAGTGCGCAAGCGTCGCTCGAGCCCGCCGCCCCCTCCCCAGGCGCGGGGTCCCGGGGACAGACCCTACGCCCCTCTCCGCGAAACTACCGCCTCTAAAAAAAGACCATCTGGTAATTGTCTTTCTTTAGATCTTCCCTTAATTATGCTTTTAATTAAAGATGGTTCAAGGCACCGGACCACATGAAGGGCAGTAATTACAAATTACATTACAAACCCGACAGATGTAGCGGGATCTGGTGGGGAAAAGGTACCGGAATAAAAATTTGACTAAACTTTGGGATAAATTAATCTGCGGCTTGGAGAACAGAAGCACAGTTCTGATTATGTAGGCTCCAGCCAGGATTTAAGTTTTGTGTCATGATTGTTTTCATATTTCTTTGACGTCTATTGATTTGGAGGCAGCTGCAAGCCTTTGTCACAGGAGAGAAGAGCAGTCACAATATATTAGCTTGATGGCATAACTCGAACTGGAGAGGCGAGGGGAGCCGGAGTAACGGGGGCGCACGTGACCCCGCCCGGGGCCTCCTGGCCCAACCCTTACATTAACTTGTTCTAACAGGAATAATGGAGTATTACTACTAATGCTTGGTCAGGAGGTGCGTTTCTGCCTAGGACGCGGGAGGCAAGAGTGGAGCGGCCCGGGAGCGGGCAGGCCACGAAGTCTCCGCGCCCCCTCCTCTCCGGCCGGCCGCAGCCCGGCGCTTCAGACCCCGCTTCTGAACTCCCAGCTCCGCGCCCACGTCGAGGGGCGCCGCGATGGGACAAGCTCCACGGCTTCCGGGTTAGGCCCGCAGGCGCCAGGCCAGATCCCCACCTCGGCCTCTCTTGGGGATCTCCTGCAGGCGGGGTCGGGGCAGGAGGACCCTGGGCCGGGAAGACGACAGCTAGGCGGGTGCCCGACCTGACCTGGCTTGCGCGGCCGCCCGGCGCTCCGCCGGTTCGGCGACTCCAGAAGCGTGACGCAGATTGTGAAAACAGAAGGGAGGGAGTTGGGTCATTTCCTTCGCTAATCATCGACCCCTCTCTCGCCTGCTCCATCCTCCACTCGCACCCCATCCCTGCAGCCGGCCAGCCTCGAACTCGCTTCCAAGTCAGGTTCTGACTCACTTTAAGTCAGTGGCTGCACTTTATGGGGAAAATATACATGCCCATCACTCACCCATCTATTTACAGCGCCGGTGCAGTGCCCAGGGTGGGGAGCACACACGGACAATTAAACACGCCCACTTACGGCTTTCGAATCACCCAGTTGCTTTCACAAATTGATACAACCCTAATTTTGACGCAAAATTTTACCAGTGCACCTTGCCAGAGACGAATGTTCACTGAAAAGGTGTGTTATCCACGCCTGATTTAAACGGAGAGAACAGGACTGTGGTTGGAGAAGACCCAGCGGCCTGACACTATTTCTCGCTGCGGGGGAAGCAAAGTTTTTCTTTTGATTCGTCCTCTCACTTTGCTTCTCTTTTCTTTGGCGTTACAGTTTCCGAGAGGAATGTAAATATTTTGACTAGATCTCTGCAGGGGCCTTTTAAATACAGGCACAATCATCTGTGGAATACTGTAGTTCATAGTTTCAAAACTTGGGTGTAAGAGCCTCGCTTGCCCCGGAAACCCATAGAAATAGCGGCGACTTCTTGACTTCCTATTTGTATAATGTAGTATTCCTCAGTATTTGTCCAAATTTTAAGGACGTTTCCTATCGCTGCCACTTTGCAGTTATTTCCAGGGAAGAAAAATCCCTGCAGGGTTGTAGCTAGATCAAATGTCACCTTGCTTCACTCTTAGCTCTCCTGCCTTTCTTGCTGTGGGTCATGTGCAGGAAGTGTGCAAAAATAGAAGTAATTTTTGAAAACATTAAAGCCCTGTTTAACTCTTCTGTAGGAATTTCTTTCTTTTCCTAGCTTAGTATTTGATACAAAACAGATAAGTTGAAAGAGAATGCAAAGTTCCGAGAAACTCAAATAAGGAGGAAAATAGTGCTAGGAAATCCCCCTAGCTTCTGTATTTAATGCAAATAATGTAATGAATGGCTTTTCATTCAAAATGAAACAAAAATTGCCAAGAGGCATAACACACCGTGTGTTTTTCACATGATGTGTTTTCACATGTGTTTTCCAAAAAATATATTCCGAGAGTTCTCCAGTGTCAATGTACCTATGATTTTATAGCCTGAAAATATTTTAAAATACAGATATTGTATGAAAACAGACTTCAACTCTGTTTTTGTTAAAGTTGTTATCTTATTCTTGATTTTTAAATACCTGCACTGTAATGTCAGTCGTGGCCATTGTAGGGCCTGGATGCTCTAGGAAGACAACCAGTGTGTTTATTTCTCTTTCTTACTCTCTTACAGTTTGATGAATATTTTATACAAAACATTTGGGGCAACCTTAACTCCTTTTAAAAAATCAAATACTCTATATTTGTAACAAATACAACTGAAAATTTTTGTTTTGTTTATAGTTACTTTAATGAAATAAGACATGATGCTGAGAATTTAATGTCTTACACAATGCTGAGAAAAATACTTGAATGCAGAAAAAAGATAATGCTGTTGGAACTGCCTACAATATTGCTTGTGGTCCTCCTTTTTTGTGTGTGTTTAAGGAATCTGAGTTTTTCAGTGAACAGTATTCTGCTATTTCGTTCTCTATTGCCATAAGAATGCCTGTACTGCTTGCCTTGCTGTGTTCTCACAGCTTATGTGTACACTATGAATTTCAATAAATATAGATTACTGCTTAAAAGAGTAAAGAATGGTTACTTTATGTCTCATTGTTCTTTCTTTACAATCTGCTCCAAAGTCTTTTTTTTTTTTTTTTTTAACAAATACCATTGCAGCTATTTCTCCTCAATTTCATGATGAAAGTAAATGGCAAGTGCCATTCAATTTAGTGGAACTCAAACAAAGGGAATATAAAGATTTTGTTCCATGCCTCCCTGAAATCTATTTTTGGACTTGAAAACAGAATTGGGCTGGAGGCAACATCAGTACACATCTCTGACTCCATATGAGGTTACTTGAAGCAGGTGACTTTGGGGTTCGTTTTGGAAACAGAAGACATACATGGAAGTATGTGTTCCTTAGGAACTCACAAGCTAAGGTGGACTACAGGACGAATTAAAAAAATACCCTATGCCCTCCCCTTCCTCTGAGTTGCAGGCAAAGAAGAGTTTCTCCTCATCTTGCCTACATTACTTTGTGTGTGTGTGTTTGGCTGCTGAACCGGAGAGCAGCCTGCAACATCTTGCCTTTAGGGACTTCCTGTGGCTTTGCCACATTCCCTGGAGAAGCTCAGAATCCTGGAATCTATGGAGGGATTAAAGAGCCACAGGCATCATCTCCCCTCTAATCCATCTGGGGCTGATGTAGTATTGATAACAACCTTTCTGTTGCTTGACAGTTTCAGACCATTCAAATGAGAACAAATAATAGGAATTTGGTAGTGGAGGTGGGGATAAAGTAGAAGCAACTGATATAGTCTTTGGGATTGAAAGGATTGGCTTCTATTCCAAAACCGAGGACCCAAGTACGAAATTAAACACTTCCCACTCATTTCTTTCACAGCAATGTCTCCTCTTTTGAATATTGCAATGCATTTGGATTGGGGCATTGACACATTCATTTACCAAGAAATCTTCCATTGTTGCCACGACAAGACAGTACTCAGCTGCTTGAATTTTGTAGCTTCAGTTTGCTTGTCTCTCCCTGGTTTATGCTACTATATTAGGTAATAAAGAAACCCATTTCCATTAGACAATAAGAATCAGGGACAAGATAGATATAATACTGATTAAACAAGGACTCATATCCCATTTTAAAAACTCCCTGATAAGCAAAGCCACGATCACATCAGTAGGTCAAGCAAAAATCTGAAGATAAAATCAATGTCAGTTTTCTGTCTTGGTGACAGGCAGAGACCCACCAGAGTCATATCCAATAGACTCTTTATCTCACTGTTGTCAGTGAATTCAGTTATGTTGTAGATCCTATCATGCCCCCACCTCCATGATGATGTTTATAGAATCCCTCACTTTGAAACAGACTTGCACAGAGCGACAACATGCTAATAATTACAGCTGTCGGACAACTGAGTGGTCTGCTTTATGAAGTGAGGTGTGTGGAGACACTGGGAATGTTCAAATGGAATCTGGGTTGCAGCGAAGGTTAAATCTTCATGAATAATGATTGGGAAAATTGACCTGTTTCCCAAACTCCTGTTCAGGACTAGCTATGTCAGGATCCTTCAATGAACATTTCGTTATCTACTGGTTAATATAGTAAGTAGTTTTCATATAATTACTTTTTAAATATGATTATGTATTCATGTCGTTCTGAAATCTAAAGTTTCAAAAAAATGTTGTGAAAATCCTCCTTCTTATCCTGCCACCTGCTGCTGCTGCTGCTATGTCGCTTCAGTCGTGTCCAACTCTGTGCGACCCCATAGACGGCAGACCACTAGGCTCCGGCATCCCTGGAATTCTCCAGGCAAGAACACTGGAGTGGGTTGCCATTTCCTTCTCCAATGCATGCAAGTGAAAAGTGAAAGTGACGTTGCTCAGTCGTTTCCGAATCTTTGCGACCCCATGGACTGCAGCCTACCTGGCTCCTCCGTCCATGGGGTTTTCCAGGCAAGAGTACTGGAGTGGGGTGCCATCGCCTTCTCTGATCCTGTCACCTAGCCACCCAGTTTTTAGCTATTGGAAATAACTAATATTACCAGTTTCTTGTGTATGTTGTTGTTGTTTAGTCACTAAGTTGTGTCCAACTCTTTTGCGACCCCATGGACTATAGCCCGCCAGGATCCTCTGTCCATAGGATTACCCAGGCAAGAATACTGGAGTGGGTTGCCATTTCCTTCTCTAGGGGACTCTTCCCCACCCAGGAATTGAACCTGCATCTCCTGCATTGGCAGGCATTCTTTACCTCTGAGCCACCAAGGAAGCCCTTCTTGTCTAAGTAAAGTGAGTGAAGTCACTCAGTCGTGTCCGACTCTTAGCGACCCCATGGACTGCAGCCACCAGGCTCCTCCGTTCATGGGATTTTCCAGGCAAGAGTACCGGAGTGGGTTGCCATTGCCTTCTCCAAAGGGGAGCTTAAACACAGAATCCCAGGGCCTGCTTAATGAGACTCTTTGGAAAGAAGGGCCTGACCACCATCTGGGTTTTTCTGTTTGTTTATTTTTCGGCACCAGCTTGGCTTGTAGGATCTTGGTTCCTGGACCAGGGATTGAACCCAGGCTCCAGGCAGGGCAAGCATAAAGTCCTGACCACTGAACTGCCAGGAAATTCCCGTTACCATCTGTCTTTAAGACCTTTCTAGGTAATTCTGTTGTGTTGGGCACAATGGACTTACCTCACTGCTTTCAAACACTGATAGTTTATGGAAACCTCTAATATAATAGTATTCATTCCATATATTTCCATAGTATGTGCAAAATATTTTCAAAACCAGTCTTTTTCTTATTCTCCATTCAACTCTATGGTTTATATGATTATTCAGACATCTAGGGTCCTCTATCTCCTAGGCCATTGCCTTTGTTTACAAAACTCACGGCTTTAGCTTTCTTCAGGTTCTGGCTCACGGGAAGTGAAAAAAAGATTCAGGAAGCATGCCATGGTCTGCAGGTCTGCAGTGGAAGTGACACACAACCCCTCTTGCATTTCATTGTCCAGAACTTAGTCACAATAAACTACAGGTAGAACTGGGAAATGTATCAACCCACATGCAAAGAAGGAAAGGATAATGGATTAGGTAGACAGCCAGCATATTTACAACAACACACTATATAGTCAGGAAATGGTGATAATATCCAGGTAGGAGCTAAAGATGATAGCAGAGGAGAGTGTGAGAAGTGATTGGATTCTGGATATATTAAAACAAATTTTTTTCCCTAATGGATTGTACTGGGTTGTGAGAGAATGAGGAGTCAAGGTTTTAGCCTGAGAAACAGAAAGAATAGATTTGCAACTTATGAAGAAGAAGAAGATGGGGGCAGTGGCGGTGAGATGAGGATTATGGAGAAAAATGACTAACTTGGTAGTAGGTATATTGAGTGTGAGGTGTCTATTAGACATCCAAGTGAAAATATAATATTAAGAGTTGGATTTATGACTCTGCTGTTCTAGGAATCTGTCCAGGCTGGTAAAATTGGGAATAGTTAACGAAGAGATACATTTGAAAATTCATCATTAATAATTAATGTGTGTCTGTTCTAGACCTCCGATGCTGTGCTCAGACTTTCTCTAGATGCGGTGAGCGGGGACCACTCTTTGCTGCGGAGTGCTGGTTTCACGTCAGGGTGGCTTCTCTCGTGGTGGAGCACAGGCTCTAGGCGTGCAGCCCGTGAGCTCAGTAGCTGTGTCACCCAGGGCTAGGTTGCTCCAAGGCATGTGGGATCTTCCCAGACCGGGGATCAAACCCATGTCTGCTACATTGGCAGGCGGATTCTTATCCACTGTACCACCAGGAAAGTCCCTGGGATAATTTTTTAAACTATGAGATTGAATGAAATTAGAGAGGGAGGCAAACCGGACAGAGAAGAAGTCTGAGGATCAAGCTCTGAGCTGTATCAGTGTTTAGAGTTCTGAGATTTGAGGAAAAAATCAGCCAAAGAAATTGAGAAAATCAGCTTGGAAGGCAGGAGGAGAGCCCAAAAAGAGTGACACACAGGAGGTGAAGTGGAGAATGCGTGAGAGAAAGCTGACTATAGATTTACCAACGTGGAGCCTTGTCAACGGGACCTTGTCATGAACCGTTGCGTAACGTGAATAGTGGGAATAGAATCTTGTTGGAGGAAGATCCCTGCACAGTGAGAGGAGAGACGTTTGAGGCAAGACAGTACATACAACTATTTCAGTGATTTTTGTTGTTGCAAAAGGGAACAGGACAATGAGGCAGTAGATAGAGGTCAAGATCTATCTTTAGGGAGCTCCCTGGTGGTCTAGTGGTTGGGATTTGGGGCTTTTACTTCCAGGGCCCAGGGTTAAGGAGAGACTAGTGTGAAAGTGTGCGAGAGAACAGGTCATGAGGTGTGAAGGGCATGGAGAGAAGCAGCTACCACCTGAAGAAGCGGCAGAGGAAGATTCAAGAGTCAGAAGAAGAAAGTGAAAAGAGGATGGAGGTGACTGTGCTGAGACAGACCTGGGGGTGCCGCGGAAGGCGATGGGGCAGGTAAGGACAAGGACTCAATTGCATGGGATCCTGAACCACCCAGGTGGCACAGTGGTAAAGAATCCACCTACAATGTAAGAGATGTGAGTTCGATCTCTGGGTCGGAAAGATTCCCTGCAGAAGGAAATGGCAACCCACTCCAATATTCTTGTCTGAAAAATCCCATGGACAGAGGAGCCTGGAGCTCCCTGTAGTCCACAGGGTCTCAACGAGTCAGATGCTACTGAACCTTGCATATCTTAGTCTCTCTGGGAATGCCAAGACTTTATGACTTCTAACATACTCCTTCCCTCCAGGAGGCTTCTCTCTTGTTTCTACAGGACCATCCTCTCTAGGCATCCCAAATTCTTCTGGTCCTCCCTGTGTCTTCTCTTTCATTCACCTTCCCGGCTTTCCACTTACCTTCCCATTTCTCTCCTCCCTTGCTCTGTCCCTCCCTGCTTCTAAATATCTGCCTCCTTTATTTGTTTCTTCCTCTCACCCAATCTCAAAATGCTGGTGTTTCCCAGGTCTTAATATTGGAACCTCTCTTCTCTAGTCATGTTTTTACCTTGAGTGAGTAGCTTCATCCATTCTCATACTAATTTATCACAGATGAATATTTCCAGCCCTCATCTCCTTCTTCTTTCCTTTCCTCTTTCCTCTCTTGCCTATTCCTTTTGTTCTCCTTTCTTACTTAGAACATGGAGTGTAAAATAGCAGAAAGAGAAAAGAAAGAAAGAAATGACAAGTGGATCCATCAGCTGTTAGCACTTGGTGGACACAGGGAGTGTTGTTCCCAAGAGGACTCTGAGGAAGGGGTCTTCCTGCCTCCTCCTTCGCATCTGTGTTCCTGTACATTCATGTTCTCCTCACGTTGCCAGAACTGAAAGAGGGAGAAAAACACTCTCTCAGGAATGAACATCAATGGCCAAGTTTGGTCTAGTCCATTCAGAACTTACTAGACAACCTTCTCTACACGCAGCCACAGGAAGAAGCTTCAGGAAGCTGCACAGAGAGTATACTCTTACTTCTCAAGAAGATAGAAGAGGAAGGAAGCCTTCAGAAACCACTGATGGGAACGTACAATGCGCCCAAACAACACCATCATCACCACCACCATCAACTCCCACCATCATCACTCTCTGACTTAAAGTGCCATGTTCTAGCCAGTTGCTCAGTTATCAAAGGTCACCCATGACTCCCAATGGGGAGAGAGTTTTTGTCTTATGGGCTTATTAACCTTAGTTTATATAGACTATAATTACAGAATGGTAGACTTACAAGACTGAGAAGGAAATTGCAACCCACTCCAGTATTGTTGCCTGGAAAATCCCAAGGACAGAGGAGCCTGGGGGGCTGCAGTCCATGAGGTCGCAAAGAGTCAAACACAACTGATTGGCTAACACACACGCACACAGATTTACAAGAGGGGCTTCCCAGGAGGCATTAGTGGTAAAGAATCCGCCTGCCAATGCAGGAAACATAAGAACTGTGGGTTCAATCCCTGAGTCAGGAAGATCCCCTGGAAGAGGGCATGCCAACCCACTCTAGTATTCTAGCCTGGAGAATCCCGTTAACAGAGGAGCCTGGAAGGCTAAGTCTGTAGGCTCACAGAACTGGACACGACTGAAGCGACTTAGCATGCAGCCATCCAGACTTACAAGGGACTTCCAGAGCATCTTTAGAAAACATATTGTTCAAATAGATACAATGTCGTTTCAGCGTTATTTTTCCCACCAAGTCGCAGTAATTTTTCTCAAGGCTGCCCAGAGAGCAGAATAGAAGACTGGCTGCACGGCCTTCTAACCCCACATGCCTCCCACTTTCCCCCACCATGGGCTGCTTCCCTAAACAGAGGACACTGTAGGAATCAATCAGATTCATTGAGAAATTTGTCTGTGGCCCAGTGGCTAGATAGGGCTGGAGACTGGATGGAGATCCAGTTTCCCGAGGCAACGCCCTCTGCCTTCTGGCCCAAGTACTTCCATCCCGGTCTTACAGTCCACTCAGCCCTCCACTGTGAGCTCAGCCCCACACCAACCTTGGGGACTGATGGGTTCAGAGACAGAGGAAACAGGATGTGACTGGGATCAGGGGTTCAAAGTCAGTGGTGATCCTGCTCCGAGCTCAAATCTAGAGTCAGTAACAAGTGGCCGCTTAGTTCGCCACACTGTGACCAAGCCCCTGCCTTGAAACTCATTGTAAGATCATTGGAGCCTGAGGCTCTCCCTTGGCTTCTGCCCAGCACTCACATCCTCAGGACTGGGGGGCAGCTAAGGGGACAGAGTCAGTGTCATCTTGAACAAAACATCAACACGAGGTATACTAAGTGAACAACACGAAGTATACTAAGTCAGTTTGGGCACCTTTTTAAAATGTATCATTTAACAAATGAACTTACAAAAGAGAAAGAGACTCACAGACTTAGAGAAGGAACTTATGGCTGCCAGTAGGAAGGATGGGGGAAGGGGTAGTTAGGGAGTTTGGGACTGAAGTATACATACTGCTATATTTAAAGCAGATAACCAGCAAGGACCTATTGTATAGCACAGGGAACTCTGCTCAATGTTATGTGGCAGCCTGGATGGGAGAGGAGTTTGGAGGAGAATGGAGTCACCTATATGTATGGCTGCATCCCTTCGCTGTTCGCCTGAAACTATCACAATACTGTTTGCTAATGGGCTGTATATCTCAATAAAAAATTTAAAAATTTAATAAAAAATATGTAATTTAAGAAATAACAGTAAACTTCATAAGGAAAAAGTTTCTAATTTAAACAATACAGAAGTTTATAAAAGTTGGAAGTGAGTTTCTTCTTCTATTTCAGTCCTAACCACATCTCTAAAAAAGAGAATTCTTGAGAATTTCCTGGCAGTCCAGTGGTTAGGATTCCACGCTCTCACTGCCAAGAGCCCAGGTTCAATCCCTGGTCAGGGAACTAAGATCCCACAAACCATGTGGCATGGCTGAAAAAAAAAAAAAGAATTCTTATTAACAGTTTAATCATCCTTGGGGGAAAAAAAGGGAAAGTGTTAGTTGCTCAGTTGTGTCCAGCTCTTTGTGACCCCGTGGACTGTAGCCCACCAGGCTCCTCTGTCCAATTATCTAGGCAAGAATACTGGGAGTAGCCATGCCCTTCTCCAAGGGAATCTTTCCTGCCCAGGGATCGAACCCAGGTCTCCTGCATTGCAGGCAGATTCCATACCATCTGAGCCACCAGGGAAACTTAATAATCCTTAGTAACTATTTCAAATTCTTTTCAACACTAGCCAGACATTTACATTTACATATACATATTTCTATGCTAATTTGTGGACATAAAGGCTTCTTTTTTCCCTCCAAAGGGATTCATTTAATAGGGATATCTTTCCAAGTCATTGCCATAGTAGTTCATTTTTAATGGCCACACAATATTCCACAATGTTATTTAAATGGTCCCATAATGATGGGCCTTTAGGTTGGTTGAAACTTTTTCCATTATAAGCAATGCCGCAGTATGCCTCCCTGTATAAATATTCTTGTGCTAGAAGTTTGGAAGTTAGACTCCCAGAAACAAAGTTGCTACTGCATGTGCATTGTAAAATTTGACAGACACTGCCAAATTGTCCTTCTCACCAAATCATGTACTAACCTCCACTCCCACCGGCAGTGCATGAATGTGTCCCTTTCTACACACCCTACCCAGTAATTTGCCTCCTTCTGGAGGTCTGCAAAGAAGCAATCTGTCAGACAGCGGAAGAGGCAAATGAGAATCTGTGTACAATGAATACACCTGACACCTTGTTGAATCCCAGAGCTCGTTCTGCTGATTGGGCTGCCTAAGGGGGGTCCCCCCCCTCTCTTGGCTCCATGGGGAGCCTAGACGAGGAATGGTTGATGAGGGGCACTGGGGCACTCTCCTTTGCTTTGATTTAAAGTCTGCTCCTCAGTCCACTGCTATTCAGAGACGACATGCTCTGATGGCTGATAATATGCTCTATTTGTATTCTAGCTGGGTATAGTATTAGAGCCAAGTGTTTATTCATTTCCATCAGGCAAAGTCTGCAGGCACTGGGTGCTCACCTTGATCTTTAATTGTAATCACAAAATCAAAGTCCCACTGTCATCTCAAAGCCTCACTCAGACTCCCAACTTTAGAAGGTCTGTTGGCCTTCATTCCAAGTGTGTAGGACAGGTGGATGTCTGGGTTACAGGGCTCCCTTCCCATTGCCTTCTCCAGTGATTTAAAATAAAGTGCAAAGGAAAAGAAAGCCGTGCTCACTGAAGCTCAGCACTTTTAAAGCCAATGATTTGCATTAACATTGATGCCCACTTTTGTTTTTAGGACCACTTAATAGACTTCATTTCTTAAACCAAAACCACAGATTAATCTCTCCAGACTGAGTCTTTGGAAGAGAATGCTCACAAATTTATTCAGAGGACTTCAAGCAGTAAAAATAATGTGCAGTTCATTTTAATGGGTAATAAGAGGCCCCAAGAAAAATGAATCTTTCCACATATGTAATAGATGCTTTCCAAAGGAGATTAATTTACTCCTTTATATTATTAAAGAGAAAAGCCTTTTGGGTTTTGTGAAATTGACATGGTTACAGTAAATAATCAAATAATGCAAAAAACTACAATGAACAAAGTTTAAAAAATAACCTATGAAATCATAAGAGAATAACGTTTACACTTTAATGAAGTACATTGCTAGAAACAGTCTGATTTTATATGGCCTATATTCTTGTAAACTGCTTTTTTCCAGTCAAAACTATTAATTGCCATTTTCTTGTGTTTATTATTTGGACATTGAGAAACATTTTATCCTATGGCTTCATCACTATTTATTCAGTCAGTTCTGTAATGATTCCATAGCACATTTTGAAAATTTATTTCCTCACTGGGTAGCAGACATTGACTATGAAACATTAATATTTATCTTTGCTGACATGATAGGTGAAATGGCACAGATTTTAATTTGCTTAATTTTAAAACGTTGAAGTGAAATTGGCATGAACATTACATAAGTTTCAGGTGTACAACATTATAATTTGATCGCCAGCAAAAGTCTAGTTGTTACCCATCACCATACAATTGCCCTCCTTCACCCATTGCGTCCATCCATCAACTCCCTTCCTCTCTGGTAATCACCAATCTGTCCTCTGTGCCAGTGAGCTAGTTTTTGTTCTGCTTGCTTAGTTTTTTAGATTCCACATATAAATAAAATCATATGGTATTTGTCTTTCTCCATCTGACTTGTTTCACTTAGCATGATACTCTCAGGGGTCATCTGTGTTGTCACAAATGGCAAGATTTTCTTCTTTGTTATGGCTCTGTAGTGTAGTATTTCATTACGTATACATTCACATCTTTATCCCTCACCCATCAATGGACACCTAGGTTGTTCCCACATCTGGGCTGTGGTAAACAGCGCTGCAATGAACATAGGGGTGCATACGTTGTTTCCAATTAGTGTTTTCATATTCTTTGGATAAATACCCAGAAGTGGAATAGCTGGATCATATGGTAGTACTTTTTTCAGTTTTTCTGAGGAATCTCCATACTGGTATACATAGTGGTTGTATAAATTTACATTCCCACCAACAGTTGTTGAAGGCTTCCCTCTCTCCACATCCTCTCCAGCACTTGTTATTTCTTGTCTTTTTGATAATAGCCATTCTAACAGGTGTGAGATGCTATCTTACTGTGATTTTGATTTCTGTTTCCCTGATGATTAGTGATGTTGAACATCTTTCCATGTGGCTATTGGCCATCCAAATATCTTCTTTGGAAAAATACCTGTGCAGATCCTCTGCCCATTTTTAAATCAGGTTATTTATGTTATTTTGTTGTTGAGTTAAATTTGCATTTAGGAAAAGGAGTACGTCAAGGCTGTATATTGTCACCCTGTTTATTTAACTTACATGCAGAGTACATCATGAGAAACGCTGGAATGGAAGAAACACAAGCTGGAATCAAGATTGCCGGGAGAAATATCAATAACCTCAGATATGCAGATGACACCACCCTTATGGCAGAAAGTGAAGAGGAACTAAAGAGCCTCTTGATGAAGGTGAAAGTGGAGAGTGAAAAAGTTGGCTTAAAGCTCAACATTCAGAAAACGAAGATCATGGCATCTGGTCCCATCACTTCATGGGAAATAGATGGGGAAACAGTGGAAACAGTGTCAGACTTTTTTTCTGGGCTCCAAAATCACTGCAGATGGTGACTGCAGCCATGAAATTAAAAGACACTTACTCCTTGGAAGGAAAGTTATGACCAACCTAGATAGCATATTCAAAAGCAGAGACATTACTTTGCCAACAAAGGTTCGTCTAGTCAAGGCTATGGTTTTTCCTGTGGTCACATATGGATGTGAGAGTTGGACTGTGAAGAAGGCTGAGCGCCGAAGAATGGATGCTTTTGAACTGTGGTGTTGGAGAAGACTCTAGAGAGTCCCTTGGACTGCAAGGAGATCCAATCAGTCCATTCTGAAGGAGATCAGCCCTGGGATTTCTTTGGAAGGACTGATGCTGAAGCTGAAACTCCAATACTTTGGCCACCTCATGCGAAGAGTTGACTCATTGGAAAAGACTCTGATGCTGGGAGGGATTGGGGGCAAAAGGAGAAGGGGATGACAGAGGATGAGGTGGCTGGATGGCATCACTGACTCGATGGATGTGAGTCTGAGTGAACTCCAGGAGTTGGTGATGGACAGGGAGGCCTGGCGTGCTGCGATTCATGGGGTCTCAAAGAGTCGGACATGACTGAGCGACTGATCTGCTCTGATCTGATCTGATCAGTGAAGTTTGACAGTTTTTCATACATTTAATGATCAGTTTGTATTCTGTGTTCATTAAAAAATATAGAATATTTATTTATGAAGAATAGTAACCATGTCACGTTTTGCATATGTTTCTCATTAGTTTTATAATTTTGTTTTTATTTTAATTAATTATATATTTGCATTCCCCTTTAAAAGTGAAAAATGCACTTTAAAAGGGGAAATTATACATGTTTCATAATGTTACCAAAACTCTGACTGGAGGAAACAAAGGGTAAGTGGTACCCTCCACTGAGGATGCAAAAGGATCCACTTGGCACTTCCTCTGTCAAAGCCTCTAAAGATATTCTAACACTATTTGCTTATGCATTTCCCAAAAGTAAGGAAAGAAAACCCAGTTCATTCCTTTTTACAAAGTTTCATAAATTGCTCAGAGCACTTAAGACTAGGGTTGTTTGGAGGGAGAGTAGTTAGTGGTTATAGCACCAGGTTATTGAAACTAAAACATAATTGAATGATTTCTCTTTTACTATCATTTGCTTTCTTCTTTTTTCCCTCAAAAGGCTTCATATCTAAAATCTATCTGAAGGTCAAATGTGTGGTCCTTTGTGTAAGCAATTGACCTAGATTTAGCTTTACTTGACAATAAGTGGTTAAAGACAAGGAACCAAGTCAGAAATAAAACAACCTTGGAAAACACTATCCCAGATTTTGATGTGCTGGCTTTATAGTACTTAATGGATAGAGGTGTCTGCATAGGAAATCTTTATTCAATTGGGCTCAAATTACTTTCAAAATTGTTGGGAAGATATGTTGCCTACTCAAAAGAATACTCTGCTTTGAAGGATCTTAAGTCAAATTTCTAGAAACAAACAAATATTGTATAAATTTGGGGGACATTTACTATGAGACAGTGTTCATAGTAGTGGTTTACAAGAATATATAGATGTATATATCTTAAAAATTTCAAAAATGAAGTATAGTTGATTTGGACGTCCCTGGTGACTCAAATGGTAAAGAATCCACCTGCAATGTGTGAGGCCTGGGTTCAATCCCTGGGTTAGGAAGATCCCCTGGGAGGACGGCATGGCAACCCACTCCAGTATTCTTTCCTGGAGAATCCCCACGGACAGAAGAGCCTAGAGGGCTACAGTTCATGGGGTCGCAAAGACTCGGACACGACTGAGCGACTAAGCACAGCACAGCATAGTTGATTTACAATGTTGTGTTATTTTCTGGTGTACAGCAAACTGATTCAGATATATATACATACACATATATATGTATGTGTGTGTATGAGTGTTGTGTGTGCTAAGTTGCTTCATAGTCTCCAACTCTGTGTGACCCTATGGACTGTAGCCCTCCAGCTCTCTGTCCATGGGATTTTCCAGGCAAGGATACTAGAGTGGGTTGCCATGCCCTCCTCCAGGGAAACTTCCCAATCGAGGGATGGAACCTGAGTCTCCTACATTGCAGGTGGATTCTTTACCATTGAGCCACCAGAGAAGTTATGTATATATATACATTTATATACATGTATACACACGCACACACACACACACACACACACATTGTCTTCTTTACCCGTTCATCTGTAGATAGATATCTTGGCCATTATAGTGCTGCTATGAACATTGAGGTGCATGTGTCTTTTCTAATCAAAGTTTTCTTCTTTTCTGAATTATACCTAGAAGTGGGATTTCTGGATCATATGGTATGATATATAAATAGATAGATAGATCTTTATATCTATATCTATGCTTAATTTGTTTGATATAGTCTGCTTCCTTCTGAAATTGTTACTATATTCCAAACTTAAAAGAATTCATGAAATTGAATTTTCTCTGCTTTCCTCCTGAAATTGTCTTCTTCCTCCCCTTGCCCCAGACTTGAAAGAGCAAACTGAGGAAACTGAAATTTGAGTGGTCTAGGCGTTTCATGTCAGGAGAGGTATGATCCCCTGTGTAAATACCTCAACCTTTTGTCAAGAAGAAGCAGGAGAATATAAGGCATGAGAATCAGTGAAAGGGACTCCTCCTTCTGTCAATATCAAAGCAAGACTGTGCTCTTAATTCTTAATCTTACTGATGAGAAAAAAAAACCTAGTTTAAAAACATCACATTTATTTTTTTAAATAAGTAATTCATGCACACGGTAGAAAATTTGCCATGTACCAAATGATGTACACTGAAAGATTAGTCTCCTCTCCTTACTTGTACCACCCAGTTCCCCTACCAAGAGACAACCATCATTTTGTGAATCTGGAGCTTTTCTATACAATTTGCCATGCAATTACACATACACATATCCTCTCTGCACTACTTCCTCACAGAAGTGAAAACATACCAGAGCACCATCTTACTTCTTCACTGAAAGCCTTATCTTGGAGGCACATTATTCAATCCACTGTATTGATGTACCACATGTATTTAATCAGTTAAAAACAGTCTTTTGCTATTACAAACCAAAGTAGCAATGAATGTTCTTAAATAGACATCATTTTGCACAAGAGTGTATACTTGGGCAAATTATCAAGAAATAGAATTGCTAGGTCACAGGGTTCTTGAATTTTTTTTTTTTTAAATATTTATTTGGCTGCCCCAAGTCTTACTTGCAGCATGTGGGATCTAATTCCCTGAGCAGGGACCGAACCCTGGCCCCCTGCACTGGGAGTGTGCGGTCTTAGCCACTGGACCACCAGGGAAGTCCCTTGAATTTTTAAAGTTTGAAATATAATCAGTGTGTGACTAAGAACTACTTAGTAATTCTCATTTAATAAGATCATCCTCAAGGGACCTCAGAGTTCCTTTGTGCAAGTTTCTCAATTAAGTGCAAACTACAAAACTCTGGAAAATATGAAAAAGGTTTAAGTAGGGCCCACCTGAGCTTCCCAAGTGGCTCAGTGGAAAAGGATCTGCCTACAATTTCAGGAGAGGCAGATTCAATCCCTGGGTTGGGAAGGTCCCCTGGAGAAGGAAATGGCAACCCACTCCAGTATACCTTCCCGGCAAATCCCATGGACAGAGGAGCCTGGCAGGCTACAGTCCATGGGGTTGCAAAAGAGTCAGACATGACTTAGTGACTAAACAACAACAAGGCCCACCTGACCAAAGCAATGTCAAGGTAGACCCACTGCTGCTGCTACTGCTGCTAAGTCGCTTCAGTCGTGTCTGACTCTGTGCGACCCCATAGACGGCAGCCCAACAGGCTCCCCCGTCCCTGGGATTCTCCAGGCAAGAACACTGGAGTGGGTTGCCATTTCCTTCTCCAATGCATGAAAGTGAAAAGTGAAAGTGAAGTCGCTCAGTTGTGTCTGACTCTTAGTGACCCCATGGACTGCAGCCTACCAGACTCCTCTGTCCATGGGATTTTCCAGGCAAGAGTACTGGAGTGGGGTGCCATTGCTTTCTCCGAGGTAGACCCACAGAGCCGTGCAAATCCTGATGGGCAATAGTCAGTGACCTTGGGGCTTCTAAGGGCTGCCAAAGCTGCACACTGTAGTAGGTGGTGCTGCCTGCTATTAATTAAGCTGACCCAGACGATGTTTTAGATGTTAGACCATTTTTGATCTACAAAAATTGCAGCCGTCATTTTCATTTCATTAGCTGCTCAACTACTGTTAAGTTTATTTTTTGGTATCTTTAAGGGAAATTCCTTAGGGAACTGGAGAAGGTTTCACAGGGAAGGTGGATTTTGGAGCCTGGGAAGCAGAAAGAGAGAATCGAGGGTCAGGAAAGTGGATAGGAATATCACAAATTAAGGGTATCGGAGACCCCCGGGAATGAGACTGTGTAGAAGATAAAAGTGTGACTCAAAGGACTGATGTCTCTTTTCTGTGAATTTTCATGAACTGAAGCAGATGCCCCAGGTCCCCTGCATGAAACGGAAAACTGTAGTGCAACAAAAATGATGAATCAGGGCAGCATTGGCTCCCATCTCTGCCCAAAGAACATGCATCTGGATCAGAGTTTTCACCTCAAAACAGAAGCTCATGAGGGTTGAAATACTGGCCCATTAGGGGATTTAGTACTGAAAACTTCAGTCCAACATGGTGGTCAGTGTCTGCTCTGCCAGCATAGACTTAAAAGTGGCCCTGAAGTTCATTATTTTAAATCGTTGCTAAGGGGATGATTATAGGGATTTTGCCACACTTGGAGCAGAGTCATCCCAGAGCACTGGGATAAATATATAGTGAAGGAGAGTGTGCTTCCTTTTAAAATTATAGATACGGTATAACAATGTTAGAGAGTTCCGCCACAGAGGGGGAAACCCCACCCTAACAAAACAGCTCTGAATATTTACGCAGGTCTTCCAACTCCGTGACCATGTGCCTCCATATTTTCACAGTTGCAGTCACACGCTTTTCTCATTTTACATCTCAGCTTTGCTAATTATTGTTTAGAATGGCTGCATACTAGTCCCCTGGAGTGGTTGTACTGTAATTTGCCTATTTAGTCCCCCATTTTCAAACATTTCAGGTTGCTTTCCAATTTCTTTCTTGCAGGGAAAAGCAAGCTTTAAATCTCATGGTCTGAAAAGAGTTTTCTGTCTGTATTTTAGTTTCTTCTAAGTCAGTGACCCTGCCAACTGACTTCCCTGTGTCAGCAGAGAAATCTGTTTCTCTATTTTACTGGTATTTGAAGGGATAATGGGTTAGCAAAGCACTTAGCACAGTGCTGGGGAAATAATGAGGGCTATAGAAATGTGAACTCTGATGATCATGAGTCAGTGTCTTTCAGAAAAGATATCAGAAAAAGACCTGCAAATAAAAAAATAGTTGGGAAGATATTGGATTGCCTACAGAGAATTAGGATCAGTGAATGGGGAGGAGCCAATGGGAGGCTGGCGACAGAATCAGGGCCCATGTCATGCCAAAGGACTGTCTGATTTCTGGATATCTCTGCTGGTACGGCTGCCACCAGTGACCCTAGACCTGGTTTCCAGCACTTCATCCCCAGGAAGAGTTCTAGATAGCCCTTGTGTTTTTACTTCATCCGCTTAAGATTCAAAGATCTGGATGGGGAGACCCAGATAGTTGAGTCTAAGTCATGGGCATCTGTAGCAGAAGATAGGGCCCTGGCTTCTACCAAAGGTCTGACAATGAAGAGAGTGCTCCCAAATGGAAGGCCGTCTGAGTGCAAGGGAACCAACTGGCAAATATCTTTCCCTGCTCACCCACAATATGGCTCCTTCAATAAAGAAGATGTCAATGCAACTCGTTGCTGGAAGATAGAGATGGGGTCGGGGTGAAAAATGGTATGTTTCTTATGCAAAGTCACTAATAATTAGGAATTTTAAGTCATTCTCAAACATGAACAATACTGACTTAGGAAGCTAGGAAATAGACAAATTAAGAGAAATAGATTGCAATAGAATTACAAAATTCACTTAAAACACTGGTGATTGACCCATTGCTTTAGGATGAAGTCCAAAATCCTTTCCCTGACCCATAAAACCTAGAATGATCTAACCCTGCCTTTGTATAGCTAGATCCCTCTCTCTACCTTTTAACTCCACTTCTGGGCTTTCTTTTTGAACCCTCATTTCTGGCTTGTCACGCTGCTCCTTCTGCCTGGAAGGATCCCCTTTCGGTCCAAACAGCTCCCACGCCATCTAACACTGTGCTTCTAATCTCAGCCAAATCATCCTCTGCTCTAGGCAAGCCTTCCCTAACCGTCAGAATAGGATGGGACCCTGTTACATATGCACCCAGGGCAGCCTGTCCTTTAACTCACTTATTGTACTTGTTACACCTGTTAGGCTGTACGTTCTGGGAGTGTGCAAACCTCATTCATTTAGCACTGTTTCTCCAGTCCCTAGGCTTACCGGGTGGTGCTCATGGTAAAGAACCCGCCTGCCGAGGCAGGAGACCGAAGAGATGCGGGTTAGATCCCTGGGTCAGGAAGATCCCCTGGAGGAGGGCATGGTGACCCATTCCAGTATTCTTGCCTGAAGAATCAGAGAAGCCTGATGGGCTACAGTTCATAGGGTCACGAAGAGTCGAACACAAGTTAGCAACTAAGCAAGCATGTGGCTAAAACAATGAGCAACTGAGCAAGTACCTAAAACAGTGCAGAAAGCTGACAATAAATATCTGTAGAATAAATTGAATGAGGGAATGTAAATGTTGTTTATGATTTCTTTAAACATAGCCGTAAACATACAGACTATATAATTTTTTTTTAATATTTTGAAGGAATTTTAGATTTACAAAGATAGTGGAGAGTTCTTGTAAACCTTTTAACCAGCTTCCTCTAATGTTAACATCTGACATATTTATAGCACATTTATCGAAACTGAGAAATTACCATTGATGCAATACTAGTAAGTGAACTACAGACTTTATCAGATTTCACCAGTTTTCCTTTTTTGGTGTCAGACTCCAATCCAGAATAACATCTTACATTTAATTAGTGTGTCTTCTTGGTCTCAGTCCAGGATTTCCCCCCCTTTTTTCTCTTGACTTTTATGGACTTGACACTTTTAAGCAATAGTGGTCAGCTATTTTGCCAAATGTCCCTTAATTTGGGTTTATCTCACATTTTATGATGATTTCTGGAGTTATGGATTTGCGGGAAGTATACCACAGAGGTGATGTACCTTTTTCACCTCATATTAGGGAGATACAAAATGTTGATATGTCTTATTACAAAAATGTTAACCTTGATCCCTTAGTTCAGTGGTGTCTCTGTAAAGTTACCATATGAATTTACAGTTTTTTCCTTCCCATTCAGGTAGAGGCATGTCATTAAGTTGAACTCACATTCAAAGGGAGAGGAGTGAAGTTCTACCTCCCAGGGACAGAAGAATCAAATGATTTGTGGACACATGTTGACGTCACAGTCATTTATTTGGGGGGAGATACTTTGAGTCTATGCTACCATTCATTTTTTTTTTTTAATTTCACCCACTAATTTTAGCATTGCTCAGGGATCTTACCTGCCCTGTAGCAATTATTATTGCGGTGTTCTGGTGTTCTTGGGCTCCTTTTTGTACAAAGAATGCAAATTCTTGTTCATAAACTCATTTGAAATTTAATTTTTTAATCAACTAAAGACGTTGTTCTTGTGGCAAAGAGTATTCATTTTGGAGGCATGAGTATTTTGAATGTTATGTTTTTCCCCCCTTTTTAAGCCTTAATTTTGAAGTCAAACCACAATCCTTAATTTATAAGAAAAGGTCTCAATTTTAAGCCCAGATATTTCTTATGAAACTTAAGACAGGAGAGTTAAAAGAACCAGAAGAGGTGCTATCCACAAAATGGGATGATTAAATACTTTTAGGCAGAAATTAATAAGACATAGATAAGCTTTTTAGCTATCAGTTTCATCAGCAAATGTTATAACTCCTGGAGTCTTAGATGCTGCTTAAAAGACGAAGCCCTTATCCTTCACTTATTTTCTCTCTGGCAGCATGAAGCACATTTCACAGTCAATTCTCTCAAGAGAGACAAGGATGGGGAGAGAATGGGGGAGCAGAAACTATATAAATGGTAAAGCTCCTTCAAAGAGGAGAGATTGGTATTATTACTATTATTCCAACTGCTGAATACAAAAAAGCAAAAACTTGGCAACACAATATTGCCTTGTTTCTTGGAACAAAAGTGGGGAATAACTTTGTCTCCATCTGCTAGGGACACCGAAAACAGGCCGACTCTTTACTGAGTGTGTAATCTCCATGGGAAGTGGGATAGAATGAGGTGGAAGCCACACCAGAAAGAATCCTGAGTTTGACGTTTTAAAAAACAACAGGGGCTCTGGAAGAGCTTCAAAATCAAGAGAAGAAAACCACAGTGTTGTCTGAACACTGAATTGGTATTGTTAGACATTCAGGGGATGAGAAACAGGCAGATAGGAAGTGATTCAAAGGATCAGGAGAAAGGTTATTCTGTGACTAAAAATTTTTTCTTTAGAAAGAAATCTTTTCATAACAAATACCTCCTAACAGGATTGTGGAACCTTGACTCTTGACTCTGGGCTGCACCCTGCGTTCCAGATGACTTGTAAAGCAATGATTTATTGGTCCCGGAGCCAGTGAGCTTGGGAGCAGTTCAATAAGACAGTGTGGTCTGTGGATCCTGAATCATTATTCTACCTGGCAACCTTATGACAGCTGCTGAATCCTGGAGGGGGCCAGGAGGAAATGATGTTGATTTATAGAGGGGTGGATTGTTTGTCAATGAAAATATAATTGTGCTTCTTTCAGGCTCATACATCTATAGGAAACCAGATTATCCTGTACTGATCATTTAACATAGACGAAAATTTGGAAAAAGGAACATTGCTTTGCATTTTCTTAAGAACTTGTGCTTGTTGTTAAATATTTCACCATGGTTCTATTAATATACTTTTTATAAGACAATTGGTGCAAACTTCTCCTTTATAGTTTATAACCTTCCCTGAAATGTCAACAAATTAGTACCCTGTTGGTGAGTGTGATACATGATGTATGTATCATTTATCTTTAAAGGAATGGTTCTGTGTTTCATAAATAATCATAATACCTCCATATATATACATATGAGAGGTGACATACATCATTTCATTTGCTCTTTATAACAGTAGTATGTGTACGCACATTTTGAAAGATAAGGAAACTGAGACTCAGAGGCTTTAAGTAACTTGGATAAAGTTAACCAGATAATAACAGAGCTGGTAGCCAAAGACTAGAATGTGGCCCCATGCCCAGTCTTTCCACTGCACTGGCTCCTCTGGATAGAGAGTCTTGTCCCGCAGCCTCCAATGACCCATTGAACAATAAAAGGAGTACATGCATTGCAAAGTTCAGCAGGATCAATCAAAAGCAATTTTATTTTCTCTACATTAAGCATCAAAAAATTAGAAGTCATCAAGCCTTGAATCTCAGATAGACCGATAATAAGTTATGATCAAATAGAGGCCTCTTAGGAAGATGCTCTCAGCTCTGGGTGACAGACACATGAATAGTCAAACCCCATCATAAAATTATTCTGCCCAGGAGGACTGGAGATGGGGTTGTTTGGAGAAAGTAGAAACGATGGTCCAATGGACTCCAGAGTCCAGAGGTTCAAAGCCAGAGCAGGAAGAGCCTTGTGTGAGGTTCAGAACTTGGGAGCAGATTTCAACCAGCAGAGAATGTAATTACCTGAGTTGGAAGTGGGCTGCAATTTACCTTCTCCAAGAGTGCACAGTCTTTGGTTACTAAAAAGGTGTTTGTATTCAGTACAGTAATTGGAGTTCAGTACAATAAATGGATTTTCTCATCCTTGTAGTGAATTTTAAAATCTAAATGTTGTGACTTGGACTACGATGTTTCTCAATCATACTATTAAAGATACACACACATATTCCAATGGTATATATTCTTGACCTTATATTCAGTAAATTAATGTTGGATAGAATACTTGATAAAGGTACCAATTTCATTTGAATTAAGCCTGATATCTGAAGTTGCTTGTCAGAGTAATAATGACAAGATTTAAGCAATTCCAATCAGAAACAACCCTTATTAAAAATAAAGTTTGGTGGATAGAGTGAATGGTGTAATCAAACTGTAGTAATTATGTATACCTACATGTTCAGTGCTTGTAAACTAGTCTTCCAAGTACTTTCAAATGTACAAAGGAACTTGTATTTATTGAAGGCCTTTATCAAAGATGAACTCAAGATGCTGGTAAGGCACATGCCTTATTTAAAATGTGAATATTTAGTATTCCACATTAATAAAGAAACTACAGCTTAGGGGTTAACTGAGTGCCAGGGGCCTGGCAATAATTCTGGGTTCTAAAATCAGTATCTCACCCAGTGCCGTGAGTTCACATAGCCTTTGCTTGTGGCCCCTGGTTTTAGATCCCTTCCCATTATGGAGTTACCATTTCCAGGGAGGTTGCCAGGGAGGTCCCTGAATGCCAATCCCTGGCTGGCTAACTCCCTGACTGGGCTTCCTTGGGAAACAGAGACCAGAAGGAGACTAACACCTCCACTAGGATTCATGGGGTGCTCAGATTCCCCTCTCCCCAAGACTAATGGAGCCTGGAACCATTCAACTCATTTCCGAGTCCTTGCTTTCTCTGCTTGCACAAAGCAGACATTTAAACACTTAAGGATGTAAGAAGTTACCGGAGGAAAATGTAACATTGAATATTTCTGAGAACTTAGGGTAGTTCTAAAGCAAGTCAGTGGATGAGAAGATCATTTCACTGTAAAGAGAGAATGCACCCTGTAGTATTCATGATATTTCTCTCTGAGGCTTTCTTTTGAATCCTCATTACCAGGATTTATTGAATGTTCACAGTCAGTCCTAAGCGAGGGGCAGGGGAAGCCTTGGGACCTCTACTCAAAACTGAGGCCTGTGGTCTGCTTGCTGATTGGCAGTCCTGGGGATGTTCTCTGAAGAATTTGCAGCGCCCTGTGGTGTGAGACCACTCACATCCTCAGCTTAAAATGCCAGTCAGGGCAAACAGAAGCCTGCGCTACTGGTCTGGGTGCAACTGGAAGGAGGGGAAATGGGGCTCAAATGTAAATGCTCTCCTTAGATACAGTATTATGGGGAAAACTCCAGAAAAACTCATTTTCAACAGGGTTTTATGTGAAAGTTGTTTCCCCCTGCTTCCTGAGACCTGTCCAAATGAATTTCGGAAAACTTGGAGAGATATTTGCCTATCACCCTGATATAGGAGAACATCATTCGTCTTTTGCAGATAATGACAGCTAGCTGTGTTTCCAGTCGGCTCTGATTCCGCATTTTCTGCAGCATAAAGAAAAACATCTCATTCCTTTTATAGAAATGCAATCCCCTGAGGTTGGCTCTTAAAAGCTGTTTTCATCCATGGATGTTGCTGCTGCCAAATTCTTCAACTCTCAAACTACCATTATGCATTTTCTCTCGGACAGGGAATTTTAGGATCATCCCTCCTGACCCCATAATGAAGCCATTTATTTCTCCCTGAGTTGGAAGATTCATTTGTTTTTTTCCTAGTTTCTCCTTGGCAATTATCTCTATTGCTACCCAGAATCTGCCCAATCGTTTTTGATAACATCCTGTGATTACAGCCAATTGGCTCATGTTGAAAGCTAAAGAAAAGTTAACCAGGCACAGAAATATCACTCTTGGATTAAAGAAGGCCAACTTTCAGTTGGCTTGTGCTTGAGAGATTTTTGATGGGGAATGGTGGATGTTAACCTGATACTGAGTTCAGTTAAGCAAAAAAAGCACCAATGCTCAAAATAGGGCTGAGTACCATATGGTAGTTTCCTACAGCAGACCAAAGGACAAGATCAGCCTGCAAATGAGGTCAAAGAATGTCTTCTTGATTTTCAAATATTGTCCCAATTATTATACTAGGCAGCATTTCAGAAGATAAAGACTAGGGAATCTTAATCATGATGACGAAGATAATAATAATAGTAGCCACTGCTTATTTAGCTGAGTCAGTTGCATTTATTAACTCACTTTACTCTTTCCACACCCCTCAGAGGGAGGGAGGTTACGTTAATATCTCAAGGTCATCCAGCTCGTAAGTAGCAGAGTCAGGATCTGAACTTGGATCAGAATGCTTGAGTTATTGTATTCCCAGCCCTGTGTTTGGCATTGGCAGGGAATATGAGAGTTAACAGTCTGGTTTGAAATAGAAAATACACCAGGAATTCTTAAAGGGCAGTGACCATCACCTACAATTACATGTCTCAGTACTTAATCTTCTGTAACTAGCCAATGATTTTTTTATATTAGATTGTCCCTGTTCAAATTACTAGTGTGGTTTCTGTCTCCCAATTGGACCAATGCCAAGAGACATACACACCCACAGGAGCCCAGAGATGATGAGAAGAATTAAGAAGGCAATATGTGAAGCTTGGAGCCACTGCTTTTTAGCTGTAAAACCTCAGGCAAGTCACCTACCCTCTCAGCCTGTTTCCTCATTCGAAATGTATGAATGAAATACCTACCTCAGAGGAATGTTGGCCAAAAAAGTGAAATAGTGTCAGCAGTGGTTTGCACACAAAAAGGTCTCCTGTAACAATGAGAAAACAACATCAAGAGTGATAAAAAGGCTTAGAAACAATGCTATTAAAATTCGAGTTGATTACAAACGAGGCATACCATCACCCCCAGTTGTTTTCAGTACAAATCTTTGTTTTCAGGCTGGTTTTTGGACCTGCGAATCTGCCTATTATTTCAACGCCTCTGTGTCTCCTTTGACAATGCTAAAAACCATGTGATGGGCTGCTTTATCACTGTGATATGATGTTGTGAGTGCTTCATTTTTCTGACCAGATGATACATTTCTGAAGGAAGGAAGTGACAAAATTTATTTCTTGGTTCTTAGCTCTCATTTTCCCCCATTTTTACAAATTGAATTATTGTTGATTTACAATATGTGTTAGTTTTATGTGTACAGCACAGTGATTCAGGGTTTTTTGCAAATTATATTCCATTATAGGTTATTACAAGATGTTGGGCATAATTCCCTATTTTTTTTTTTGAAGGTTGCTCAGTCGTATCTGACTCTTTGTGACCCCATGGACTATATAGTCCATGGAATTCCCCAGGCCAGAATACTGGAGTGGGTAGCCTTTCCCTTCTCCAAGGGATCTTCCCAAGCCAGGGATCAAACCCAGGTCTCCCACATTGCAGGCGGATTCTTTACCAGCTAAGGCATAAAGGAAGCCCATAATTCCCTATGCTATACAGTAAATCCTCATTGGGTTCTTAGCCCTTCCTGACGTCAGTTATAATGCCTTGTGCACACCAATTCACATGCAGTGAATGATTTTTAATAGTTTGCTTTCCTGTTTAAGGGTCTCTTTCTCAAATATCTTTCCCATTGTGGTGCAACACTGAGTAAATTCCATTTTTGTGTTTTTGGATAAATACTGCTCCCTTTAGATATTCTTTTAAGAATAGATTTATTCCGGGAAATTATCTGAAGGTCCAGCATCTAAGACTCTGCACTCCCAGTGCAGGGCACCCAGGTTCGATCCCTGGTCAGGGAACTAGATCTCACAGGCCGCAAGGAAGCGTTTGAATGCTGCAACTAAAAGATCCTGATGCTTCAACAGAGACCAAAGATCCCGAGTGCTGCAACTAAGACCCAGTGCAACCAAATAAATAAATATTTTTTAAATGGGTTTATTCCTCTAAGGTCTGACATGTGAAGATGTTATTATCATTCATTTGTTGCTGTTGTTTTTCAGTTGCTAAGTCACATCTGACTGTTTGCGACCCCATGGATTGCAGCACACCAGGCTTCCCTATCCTTCACTGTCTCCCAGAGTTTGCTCAAACTCATGTCGGTGATGCCATCCAACCATCTCATCCTCTGTCGTCCCCTTCTCCTCCTGCCTTCAATCTTTCCCAGCATCAGGGTCTTTTCCAATGAGTCAGTTCTTTGCATCAGGTGGTCAAAGTATTGGGGCTTCAGCTTCAGTATCAGTCCTTCCAATGAATATTCAGGACCGATTTCCTTTAGGATTGACTGGTTTTTATCGTTCATACCTTAGAGTAAATTAATACGATCTATCAGGTAGTTTAGGAATAGGAAATGAGCAGATAGCAGGAACCATGTGAGGAGAAAGACTGTGCTGAAAGTTAGGGGAGGAGAGTAGGAAGGAAGGAGTAAGCGAACAACAGCCTAGTTTTCTGGTTCTGATCAGAGCTGGCGCTGCGTGTTTGTTGTTGAGTTGCTCAGTTGTATTCAACTCTCTGCAACCGCATGAACTGCAGCACGCCAGGCCTCCCTGTCCCTCACCATCTCCTGGAGTTTGCCCAAGTTCATGTTCATTGTGTCGGTGATACTGTCCAGCCATCTCATCCTCTGACACCTTTTCTCCTTCTGCCCTCAATCTTTCCCAGCAACAGGGACTCTTCCAATGAGTCGTCTGATCTCATCAGATGACCAAAATACTGGAGCTTCAGCTACAGCACCAGTCCTTCCAGTGAATATTCAGGGTTGATCTCCTTTAAGATTGACCGGTTTGATCTCCTTGCTGTCCAAGGGACTTTTAGGAGTCTTCTCCTGCACCAGTTTGAAGGCATCAATCACTACTTCCACCTTTTCCTCTTCTGTTTGCCATGCAGTAATGGGGCTGGATGCCATGATCTTTGTTTTTTAATATTTAGTCTTAAACCGGCTCTTTCACTCTCCTCCTTCACCCTCATCAAGAGGCTCTTTAGTTCCTCTTCACTTTCTGCCATTTGCTGCACATTGGATACGCACAAAAAAATATTCTCTTATTTTGCATATCCAGTCATTGGAGCAGAAAACAATCCACAGATTTGGAGATGATATGTTACAGAAGTTTAAATCAGACTTTGCAATTAGCTAGGTCTAGGTTGGAGATTCGGAGAAGGCAATGGCACCCCACTCCAGTACTCTTGCCTGGAAAATCCCATGGACGGAGGAGCCTGGTAGGCTGCAGTCCATGGGGTCGCTAGGAGTCCGACACGACTGACTTCACTTTCACTTTTCACTTTCGTGCACTGGAGAAGGAAATGGCAACCCACTCCAGTGTTCTTGCCTGGAGAATCCCAGGGACAGGGAAGCTTGGTGGGCTGCTGTCTAGGGGGTCCCACAGAGTTGGACACGACTGAAGTGACTTAGCAGGTTGGAGATTCACCTCTGTTATTGACTAGCTGTATGATGTTAGGTAAATAATTTTACCTCTCTGATCCTCAGTTTCCTCATCTATGAAATGCAAAGGGTGATGTTACCTATGCAGAAAATACCAGTTAGGATTTAAAGAGATAATGCGTGTGTGTGTTTAGCACAGAACCTAGCATACAGTTAATGCCAATAACTATTGTTGTTAATGTTACATATCACCCAGAGTCAGGCTAATGGAAAAAAGTTATCTCATTGTGGTATTATGAATCCAATTACAACCACAGGATAAAAACTACAGTGGTCAGCCTAGAATGGTGGTATTAGGTGTGGAACATTTCCCTAGAAATCTCAAGTCACTAAAACATTTTTTTTAATGTTATTGAAATATGGTTGATTTACAATGTCATGTTAATTTCTTTTGTACAGCAAAAAGATTCAATTATATATGTGTGTGTATGTGCATTCCTTTTTCATATTCTTTGCCATTGTGGTTTGTCAGGGGATATTAAATAGAATTCTTTGTGCTGTACAGCAGGGACAGTGCTTATTCTTCATCCATCTTATATGTAATGCTTGCCTCTGTTAATCCCAGACTCCCAATCCTGCCCTCCCCTCCCAGCCACACTCTTGGCAACCACAAGTCTGTTCTATATGTCTGTGAGTCTGCTTTTGTCTCATAGATACAGTGATTCGTATCATATTTTGATGCAACATGGAAGTGACATCATGGTATTTGTCTTTCTCTTTCTAAGTCACTAAATTCTAAGTTTGGAAAATTTAGAATTTAATGGAAAGTTGATAAGGTAGCATAGTGAATTTCCATGTATCTTTTAACAGTGTCTCCTAATGGTAACACACTGAGACTGTTTTTAAATACGGGTTTAGGTATAACAGAATTCTCATGCTAATAAATCTAGCTCTTTTCTCTTGCTCATGTCCCTTTCTAGTGTTTGTCTACAGATACCTAGTGTGGTAGAGGGAACGGTAATTCTCAGGTCTTCACTGCAGAGAGTATTTTCAGCAGTCACAGCCTTGTCATGGCCGCACTGGTTCTCAATCCCTCTACACACCTGATACCAAGACCCCACTCCCGGAATCACAATTTTATCATCTGAGTTGGTGCCCAGCACCAGTTTGTTTCTTTTAAGTCCCTAAGATAGTTGTGACATGCAGCCATGTTTAAGAACCACTGCTTCAGGGTATATTTTGAAATTCTCAATATGTAGTTTCACACCCAGGTTCTCTTTCTGCATCAGGCTGTTTCAATGAGCCCATTCATTGCTGCATGCAGTGCTGATGGCCCTGTCATTGCAAAGACTGGTAACTGTAGTATCACCTGCACTATATGAAACCTTCAAGTAATGCTGCAGAAGTTGAAAAACAGGAAACGCAGTCCCTTTGGAAATTGACACCCTCTTGGAAGAAGAGGGAACTGCAGTGTGAAAAAGGAGCTCAGCAAGGCATGCGTGTGGGTACATTTATTCTATAAACTACCAATTATATTACTATATATATTTAAATTCGGTGTAGTCAAGGTTGACCTCACTGCCTGATTCACCCGTGCACTCTGGCTTGCCACTTCCTGGAGGAAATACTTCTGGGGGGAAACAAAGGGCAGTTGATTGTCTCAGTCATGCAGAGAAACCTCCCACCTGTTCACATACCTGCCCAGGTGAGAGGATGTGGTTTAGAAAAAGAACTAATGGTTAAGGTCATGCACTCCTTTTACATAGCATGTGAAAGCAACCCAAAGGAAGAAACATAGGAGTGTGTGCGCATGCGTCAAATCAGTGGCTTATTGGAATCTGATCTTTCCTTTTTTTAACTAGGAGCTAAAAGGAGGTGGATTTGGGTGTTTAATTCATTTCACACCTCCTGCCTTTTTTTTCTCCCCTTCAGATCTACACAAATATACATGTGTATTATGCATATTAGGTATAAATGTGTATTATGTAAACCTATCTATATTTATATATATACCTACTGTGGCTCACAAATCAAAATCAAAATAGTAAATAATGATACTTGTTTAGTGATTACCATTTTCTGAGCACATTTTATGCCCTAGGATCTTTACACACATTTAGTTCTCACAATAATCCCGTGAAATAGTTACTATCTCCATTTTATAGATTTGGAATTCCCCAAGACCACCAGAGGAGGAGTTATTTAAACTTAGGTTTATTTTACAAACCTTCCCCTTTTTAAAAAAATTGAAACGGAGTGGATTTACAATATTGTGTTAGTTTCAGTTTTACAGCAAAGTGATTTGTTTATACATATATGTGTATATACCTATATTCTCCTTTTTTTATTCTTTTCCATTATAGTTTATTACAAGATGTTGACTATAGTTCCCTGTGCTATACACTAAATCCTTGTTGTTTACCTATTTTATATATGTATGGTACATCTGTTAATTTCAAGCTTCTAAGTTTTCCCTCCCCCCCTTCCTCTTTGGTAACTATAAGTTTGTTTTCTATGTTGTGAGTCTGTTTCTTTTTTGTAATTAAGTTCATTTGTACCATTTTTTAGATTCTATATATAAATGATATCATATTTGTGTTTCTGTATCTGACTTGCTTCACTTAGTATGATAATCTCTAAGTCCACCCATGTTGCTGCAAATGGCATTATTTCATTCTTTTTCATGACTGAGTAACATTCCATATATCTATGTCTATATCATCACTTCTTTATCCATCTTTATCCTAACTGTTGATGGACACTTAGGTTGCTTCCTTGTTCAGTTCAGTTCAGTTCAGTTCAGTGGCTCAGTCGTGTCTGATTCTTTTCGACCCCATGAACCGCAGCACGCCAGGCCTCCCTGTCCATCACCAACTCCCTGAGTCTACTCAAACCCATGTCCACATAGTAGGTGATGCCATCCAACCATCTCATCCTCTGTCATCCCCTTCTCCTCCTGCCCTTAATCTTTCCCAGCATCACGGTCTTTTCAAATGAGTCAGCTCTTCACATCAGGTGGCCAAAATATTGGAGCTTCAATTTCAACATCAGTCCTTCCAATGAACACCCAGGACTGATCTCCTTGTACTGGCTATTAAAAAAAAGGGGGTTTATTTATTTGGCTGTGTAGGATCTTTGTTGCAGCATGCAAACTTAGTTGTGGCATGTGGGATCTAGTTCCCTGACCATGGAGGGAACATCAGTGGTCTGTATTGGGAGCTTGAAGTCTTAGCCACTGGACCACCAAGGGAAGTCCTGTCCATGTCTTGGCTATTATAAAATGCTTGCTCTTTGCGCTCTGCAGGTGGCACAGGACAGGGGAAGGTATCCTGTCGCTGCTGAAGGATCCCTCCAAAAGGAAGTTTCCACCCCAGCCCCTCACACCCAACCAGATTGTTTCTACCCTCTTCACCTCCAACTTCATTGGCATCTGCTTCAGCCACTACCTTCACTACCAGTTCTACGTTTGGTATTTCCACACACTGCCCTACCTCCTGTGGGCCATGCCTGCCCGCTGGCTCACTCACCTGCTCAGGTTGCTGGTGCTGGGGCTCATCGAGCTCTCCTGGAACACATATCCATCCACGTCTTGCAGCTCTGCTGCCCTGCATGCATGCCATGCAGTCATCCTGCTGCAGCTCTGGCTGGGCCCCCAGCCCTTCCCCAAGACCATCCCGCACAGCAAGAAAGCCCACTGAGACCCAGCTGTTCTCTTCCAGTCCATTCTCGGGACCCCGGATGGGGATGGACTCTGCCCTTCCCAATAAACCAAGTCTCCTCTGCAAAAAAAAAATAAATAAATAAAATAAATAAAATGCTTCTGTGAACATTTGGATGTAGGTATCTTTTGAATTAGAATTTTCATCTTTTCCAGATATATGCTCAGCAGTGGGATTGCTGGACCATACAGTAACTCTGTTTTCAGTTTTTAAGGAGCCTCCAACAGTTTTCCATGGTGACTGCACCAATTTACATTCCCACCAACAGTGTAGGAGGGTTCCCTTTTTTCTATATCCTTTCCAGCATTTATTGTTTGTAGACTTTAAAAAAAATAATGAATTTAGTTAGTTATGTCTGGCTGTGCTGGGTCTTCACTGTTGCAAGAGGGCTTTCTCTAGTTGCGGTGTCGGGGGCTACTCTTCACTGCAGTGCACAGAATTCTCATTGCTGTGGCTTCTTTGTCTTGCAGCACATGCTCTAGGGCACACAGGCTTCAGTAGTTACGGCAGGAGGACTCAGGAGTTGCAGTTCCCAGGCTCTAGAGTGCAGGCTCAGTAACTGTGGCACACGGGATCTTCTCAGACCAGGGATCGAACCCGTGTCTCCTGCACTGGCAGGCAGATTCTTTACCACTGGGTCACCAGGGAAGCCCTGTTGTTTGTAGACCTTTTGAAGATGGCCATTCTGACCACTGTGAGGTGGTACCTCTTTGTCGTTTTGATTTGCATTTCTTTAATAATTGAGCATCTTTTCATGTGCCTGTTGGCCATCTGTATGTCTTTTTTGGAGAAATGCCTAGTTAGTTCTTCTAAAAAATGTTTTTACATTTATTTTTACTTGGAGGAAAAAAAATTTTTGTTTACAATATTGTATTGGTTTCTGCCTTACAACAACATGAGTCAGCCATAAGTATACATATTTTTTCCCTCCTGAACCTTCCCCCCACCCCACCCCATGCCATCCTTGTAGGTCATCACAGAGCACTGGGGTGAGCTCCCTGTGCTATGCGGCACCTTCCCACTAGCTGTCTATTTTATACATGGCAGTGTACATATTCCAATGCTATTCTCTCAATTCGTCCCACCCTCTTCTGCCCATTTTTTGATTGGGTTTTTTGTTTTTTTGTTGTTGGGTTGTATGAGCTCTTTGACAATTTTGGAAATTAAGTCCTTGTTGGTCTCATTGTAAACATTTTCTCCCAGTCTGTAGGTTGTCTTTCTTTCTTCTCTCTCTCTCTCTTTTTTTTTTTTTTTTGGCCACATGGAGCAGCTTATGGGATCTTAGTTCCTCAGCCAGGGATTGAACCTGGGCCCATGGTATCTTTTCATTTTGTTTATGGTTTCTTTTGCTATGAAAAAGTTTCTAAGTTTGATTAGGTCTCAGGTGGCGCAGTGGTAAAGAATCCATCTGCCAACACAAGAGACACAGGAGATGCAGTTTTGGCCCCTGAGTCAGGAAGATCCCCTAGACGAGAAAATGGCAACCCACTTCACTATTCTTTCCTGAAAAATTCCATGGACAGAGGAGCCTGGGGGCTATAGTCCATGGGGTCCAAAGAGGCAGACGCTACTGAGCACACAGCACATGTGTTCTTTGTTTTTATTTCTATTGCCTTTGGAAACTCACCTAGGAAAATATTGCTATGATTTATGTCAGAGAATGGCAAACCTTACACGTCCAATGTCTCAGCTTTTCTGACTTCTTATTTTGCTTTCTTTGTTATTTAGTTGCTCAGTTGTGTCCGGCTCTTTGTGACCCCATGGACTGTAGTCTGCCAGGCTCTTCTGTCCATGGGGTTTCCCAGACAAAAATATTGGGGTGGAATTTTGCTTCCTTGCACAGATGTTTGTCAGAGGTTCCGTGTGTGTGTGTGTGTGTAAAGTGTAAGGGATGGGGGAACTTGTCACATGATTACTATAAAGAAATGAAAGGCAGAAGTCTTGGTTTATCATCATGATTTGGTGGAAAGCTTTGACATGTTACTTGGTATTTTCTATGTTGTCAAAAATATATGTATGGTTGATTCATGTTGATGTTTGACAGAAACCAACACAATTCTGTAAAGAAATTATCCTTCAATTAAAAATAAATAACGTTTTTTTTAAGTGGGTAATATGGATCCAATCTCAAAAACAAAGATTTTTGTGGATCAAATGTGATCCCAGTCAATGAAGATTTACCTAGTTAAAATTTTGGAGAGATTTCTCAGGTTCTTTACCAAGAAAAGAAAACAAGATATTTCCCCATCACAAATAGCAAATGTGAAATTAGCTATTAAAATTAGAAAGGATTGTTGCAAGGGACAGACACCCGTGAAACCAGCTGAAAGGAAGAAAGAGAAGATATGAGGAGAGGCACAGGTGTCTAGCTGAACCCAGAATGATGCAGTGGGCTATCAGGAGAAAACATATCCATCATATCCCTAGCTCTTAGAACAATGCCTAATTCAGAGTTAGGGTTCCATACATATTTGTTGAATGGGAGAGTGAATGAATTTCTAAATTTCTAGGGGACAGAATGCGATTTGCTCAGCTTGGATCCAATCAGTTTTGGCCAAGGGGCAGGATTATATGGGGCTGTGGTCAGGGAAGGGCATATAGTTCTCAAAGAAGAGGACCGTGGATGGGGAAGACACTTCAAAGCATGGCTTTTACAGAAGTAATGAATACCTTGCCTTGATGGAGCTGCTGGGCCCACCTTTCAAGGGACATGACATGCCCCTCTTTGGAAAAGCACTGTGGAACTGGGAAAGGTCGAGGTGGTTGAACAGAAAAATCTTGATCTTATTTTTATATTGTGGAATATTGGGATAATGGAAATATTCTGAAAATATGATGGAAATGCTTCTTTCTTTATGGAACTAACCTACTCTGTTGAAAGTTGTCTTGTTTACCTTTCAGTAGAGAGAATGTTACTAAGGCAATAGTTTATTGGGCCAAGGTTGAAGTGAGTATCTGAGTTTGATTGACAATTTGCAGATTTTGGTCAGACCTGGACAAATCACCTGAGTCTGGCCCTAGTTGGGAAAAGGCCCAGCTTCTAAGAGCCTAAGAGCCCATTGCTGGGACTTCCCTGGTAATCCAGTGGCTAAGAATCCACCTGCCAATGCAGGGGAAATGAGTTCAATCCCTGGTCTGGGAAGATTCCACATGCTGCCGGGCAAATAAGCCTGTGTGGCACAGCTACTGAGCCCGAGCTCTAGAGCCCAGGAGCTGCAATTACTGAAGCTGTGTGCCCTAGAGACTGTGCTCTGTAACAAGAGAAGCCACTGCAACGAAAAGCCTTCGAGTCTCAACCAGAGAAAACCCACGGCTTGCTGCAACTAGAGAGAACCCACGTGCAGCAACGAAGACCCAGAGCAGTGAAAAAAAAAAAAAAAAAAGAGAGAAACCCTTCCCAGTCTGGCCACTACCTACCTTCTTATTTCTTAGTTCATTTGTCTTTGTCCATCCCTCCCTTATCTTCAGCTTATTCACCGTTGCTCCAATCACACTAAATTCTCATTTTTCCCCAAGAATGCTTGTTCATTTACACCCCAGTGCCTTATCTTAAGACATCCCCTCTTCCTACATTTTCTTTTTCTTATCCTTTGGGTGAACACCTACTTACCTTCATTCTTTGTCAGCCATAAAGTCTCTTCTAGCCTTCTCTCTGCATCCTCGAATTCCCCTACTCCTTACAGCCTCCTAGTTACATCTCCTGAAACTTTTGCAGTAAGCATAAATATTTGACCAAGTTCAGTGGCACCTAATGTCTGGAGGTAGAAGTGAGCAACACAGATGGAGGCCACATCTGAGGAGATGGTTCTGGAAAGTGTGATGGTAGAAGCATTGGGTTCTTCTGAGTGGCAGCATTCCTAGTGTTCAGTCTCGAGCATCACAGAGGGTGCAGAAGTGAGGGGACCTCTAGAATAGTCCTGTGGTATGGGCAGTAAGATTATTTTTTCTGGATGTATGGCATCCAAACTTGATCATCCTGGAAATTCTGTCATCTGCCCAGTATTCTCTAGCAAATAGCTTTGTGCTTTGATTATGGAGGAGTCTGTTGTCTGCAACTAAAACCCCTCACTAATACTGCACTCCAGCACAGGTTCAGATCTTAATAAACTTTGGATTGCCAATGCCGTGGATATGGTAAGCACTCAATACATGAATGGGAGAATGGATGGGTGTGTCTCAAAGCGAAGTCTCTAATTCTCTAGGTTGCAAGGTAGGAATGGGAAAACTCTTGGTGAAAGTAACATGGATTTGGAGAGACACAGGCTGAGTGGTAAGGGCACAAGGGAACCGGAAGGAGGCTGAGGAAAAGTAGCCTTCACTCCTGCCAGACAGAGCACTGGGGTGCTTTCATTTAGAGTAAGGTCATGCTGTGCTTCCCCATACCATATTGATTCAGTATCTCCAGCAGAAAAGTATCTGGTTAATTTCAAAAAAAAAAAAAAAAAAAAATAATAAAATAACTAAACCTGATGCTCGATGGTGTGCTGACTAAACATGCCGTGGACTGACAGAATCATATTGAATGGCTGGGTTGTTGGCGCATCAATATACAGTCCCAGAGACTCAGCCAAGTAGAAGGGTGTGAATTGGAGATGAGATTGGGTCTGGGGAGTGCACCAAGCCTAGGGGTGCTGAGCAAGTGTTGAGGTGATGGGAGGAAATAAAAGGAAATTTGACTTTCACATCTTGTTTTCTCTTGTAATTTTGTGTGTGTGTGTGTATGAATACTTTGGCCACCTCATGTGAAGAGTTGACTCATTGGAAAGGACCCTGATGCTGGGAGGGATTGGGGGCAGGAGGAGAAGGGGACGACAGAGGATGAGATGGCTGGATGGCATCACCGACTCGATGCACATGAGTTTGGGTGAACTCCGGGAGCTGGTGATGGACAGGGAGGCCTGGCGTGCTGCGATTCATGGGGTCTCAAAGAGTCGGACACGACTGAGCTACTGAAGTAACTGTGTGGCAAAGAAATCCATTGTCAATATTTTTGCATGTTGTAACATATATGAATATATACATAGATGTAGCTATGTAGATGTAACTGCTGTATGCTATGACACTAGTCACTTAATTCTCTGCTCCTCCCATGCCCAATGCTCAGATGAGCCTCAGGAGAGACAGGTGACGTGGAGAATAGTGGGGAGTCCCTGGGCACCAGTGATCAGCAGGATTCAGATCCTTTACAGCCGCTACCAACTGTTTCTGTCTATAGTACTTCAGTTGGGACTTCAGGCTTTTAAAAGGCATGTTTGAGAATAAATTGCTCTCACCATGGGAAATTACCTAAACTTAACAAAAGCTAAGTTACACATAACATTCTAGGCAGGTGTAAATTCAGTTTTGGATCTTTCCCCCTAACGCCCCCTCTCCCTCCGCTGTCACAACTCTGGAAGACTCAGGGGCAAGGCACATTGGCACTGTGGCCTCACAGTGGCAGGGGAAAGGGGTAAAAGGCTGGTGGCTGTTTGGAAACTAAGCTGGCTACAGAAACAATCTCTAAATTCAAAGCACAGTATCTTGAGCAAAAGTTCTTCATCTAGGTAGTACATCAGAATCATCTATAGAACTTTCCCAAAATACACACATCCTTGTACCCTCCCATAAGAAATCCAGTAGGTTTGGGTGGGGCCTGATCACCAGGATTTTGAAATAGCCCCATGAGTGGTTCTGATATGTTCCCATTGACTGAGAACCACTGATTGATGCAGCAATCTTGGGCCTTACTCTGATGACCATCCTTACGGACAGGGACAAGATCATGGAGCAAGGAATGAGGGGAGTCCAGTTGGCCATGCAATTCAGAGGAAGCAGTTACATTATGAAATCAGTCTACAGGTAACAGGATCCCTTGGAGCAGGTCAGGACACTAGGGAACTGAGTCTAGCCCTTACAGAAGGGAGATGGTCCCACATAGATTCAGGTTGAGGTTCTTGGTCTCAGGCAGAATTCGAAATGATTGGCAGGTTACCCTGAGAGAGCCCCTGAGCTGGTTCCTCATACACAGGATCTGGTTAATTCCATGGGTAACTAACCATGGTAGTAACCATGGCTGGGACTGTGAAGTAGATTTGGGGAGTGGTCAAGAGTTCCAGAGTGAAGCACTGGGAGGAGGCCATCAATATCTGGGTCAGAGATGGCTGGGGAAGTCCCAGGGCTTGTGGGTCAGACTCACTTGGGGGAGGAAGGAGGAAGAAATAAGGCAAGACTGACATGAGCTGTAAATAGCTGGTCCAGGATGGCTTAGCTATTGCCTCAGCCAGCCTGTGCCTCCTCTGTAGGGCTGGATGGACCAATCCTGCAACTTGAAGTTTGATCCAGACTGTTCATCTAGAGGTCCATGCACTTGCAGGGATTTGTAAACTTTTTGACAGTAGTGAAAGTGTTAGTCGCTTAGTCATTGACTCTTTGCAACCCCATGGACTGTAGCCTGCCAGACTCCTCTGTCCATGGAATTTTCCAGGCAAGGGCACTGGAGTGGGTAGTCATTCCCTACTCCAGGAGATCTTCCCGACCCAGGGATCGAATCCAGGTCTCCTACATTGCAGGCAAATTCTTTACTGTCTGAGCCACCAGGGAAGTCCTCCACTTTGTAAACTTTTAAAATTATGAGAAAACTTGGTTCATCAGGAAAGTTGTAGAAGCCCTTCTGGCTACTCTGTTATGGGATTTCTGCTTGGCTGCAGATCTCCATGGCTTTCTTTCTTGCTTGCTTGTGCTGCTGCATTTCTGAAACCCATTTCTTTTGCTTGGAGGCTGCACCTTCTCTGCAAAGTGTGCTGGTTTCCCTAATTTCAGTCTTTTTCTCCAGGCCACAGGTGCTCTCTCTTTTTCAGCTCCTGCTGACTTGCCTCTTTGCTCACCCTGGTTGGCACTGACGGCTTGTACCACGTCTACACGAGATCTACACTGCTCCACGGCTCATTCCCAACTCCTGACTCTCTTCTCCATGGCGGGGACTGTTCATTTCACTGCTGAAACCCTCTTGTGTAGGAAGGAAAGGAAGTGGCTTCTTGGCATAGAGCTGCTAAAAAGACCCACTTTCTACACTTTAAGGTAAAAAACACATGCTTGTTTCCTAATATCTCCATTTCTGGTCCCTGACTACATAAGGTTGTCAGATGTAGCAAATAAAAATACAGGACACCATGTTAAACCAGAATATTTAGGGCACACATTAAAGAATTATTGTTGTTTATCTAAAATAAAATATAATTGAGTATCCCAATCCCCATGACTGCAGCAAAGCAGCTGAACTTTAATTTTAGTTGAAAGAATACTGAAATATTGAATTTTATACACACACACACACACACACACACTGGTGCATATACAACTTTACGAATCTGAAGGTACTAGAGCAAAGACTGCTATTTGTCATCCAACATCTGTTTTGTCTTTCTTTTAGTAATCGGCCTTCTGAATTTGTTTTGAACACAGAAAAAGAAAGAAAGGAATACAGTCCTCAGCTTCCTTTGCAGGTAGAAGTTGCCAGAGAGATCTGAGTGTAAGTGGTGGGTAGAACTTCAGGGTCATGCCCTTATAGGGAAGGGGTATTTTCTCTACTCTCCTTTTTGTCTCATCAACTGGAAACATCTGTGTGGTGGCAGGAGCTAGGGCAGCCGTCTTGGGATAGGAGATAGACACTGCGTATTGCATTTTGGAGGGCAACAAAATAGAAAGATCCCTGATATCACACTGGTCCTGCCAGCTTACATCCAGACTGTTATGCGAGAGAGAGATAATCTATCTATTTTAAGCTACCATGTTAATTTGGCATTTGTAGGAGCAGCCTGTCATTCTAACTGCCATGAGTATCTTTATCAATTTTCTTGAGGACACTTTGAATAATTACAGGAGAACCAGATTTGAAGAGTGTCCTGTAGGCAACCACGTTTTCCTTTCTCACAGCTTTCCCTGCTGCTTATTCAGAGCAACACACAGGAAAGGATAAAGCAGGGAAGTGGTTCTATCAGTGACTTTACACTGTGACTGAGACTGACCCCAGGGAGTGTTTTAAAATTTGTATTCAGTGGCTCCATCCTCCGGGATGCCCCTTTAGCAAGTCTGGCATGAGCCAGGGAGCCAGCATTTCTAAATTATCCCAAGACATTCTGATGCAGTCAGTTTTGGGGCTCTATTTTGAGAACCACTGGTCTATGCATGGAGCCCTCCACAGTGCTGGACTTCTAGGAAATTCTTCAGTGAATTAACTCAGGGGAAATTCTTCAGTGAAATAACTCTTTGTGACCCCATGGACTATACAGTCCATGGAATTCTCTAGGCCAGAATGCTGGAGTGGGTAGCCTTTCCCTTCTCCAGGGGATCTTCCCAACCCAGGGATCGAACCCAGGTCTCCTGCATTGCAGGCGGATTCTTTACCAACTGAGCTATCAGGGAAGCCAAAAGCTGTGCCCAACCTGGGGCTTGAACCCAGGAGCTCAGGGCTCGAACCCTGAGATTAAGAGTCTCGTGGTCTACCAACTGAGCTAGCCGGGCAAACTCAGGGAGCTTTTCAATTACTGTTGATGGCGGTGTTTAGCAGTCTAGAAACAGTGCCTTGAAATGAATACTTAGCAATATTTGATGGGACACTCAGTGAGAGGCAGACATTTAGAAAGTTATGAAGCTTTACTCTCGATGGCCTGTAAATATACATGCACAAATTCACATATACATGCACTCATTTGGTAGCAAGAAGTAATTAAATTATTTGGAGTGATGATTGAAAAGTAAATATTTTAAGGGGCAAGAGGGCAAAATTTAAACACTCTGCTCCTCATGCTCATTTCTTTAGTTCCCAATGTTGACTGAGGAGCGGGAGTAATTACAAGTGGTAATAATGCTTGATAATTATATATTTGCCTGTGTTTACACTGACCGTGTAGGGGAACTCAGTTCATAAGTGAACCCTCGTGGGTATCCTTTCCCTAGAAGGCCGTCAAGAATGAAGTTCATCTCACACCCAAGCAACAGCTGGACCTAATCATGACACTAACCTCAGGAGGAGAACAATTAACGATAAACTTCCAGCCCAAGGGAGCGAGATGGGGACTGGAGAGAGGATAAAAGTGCCAACTAGTTGGATCAATAGCAGAGATTCTTTTGAGCATCTGTATTTGTGCAAGGACCCCATGCTAGGTACTGTGGGAGGCAGGGAGGGGAGAGGAAGGGGCAGAGAGACAAGATGCAGGATCTTACAGTGTGACCCCTGATAGGAGAGTGCCTCTCTAAGCAATATGGGATTGATGCCAAGTCAGTACTTTGGGAGCTCCCTGAGGGAGACGTTGGAGTGGATGGGGGCAGCCAGGAGAAGCTTCTTCGAGTAGGCAGCATGCAGATGTCAGTCAAAAAATGAACCCTTGTGGGTATTGGAGGTACAGGGGTGATCAAGAAAGAGTGCCTCTTGTCAAGGAGCTCCCATTCTGGTGGAGGGAGATAGACCAGAAAAAATGTTATTATGATTATTAGAGCATTATTAGGTATTATTAGATAGAAATATCAGATTTATTCATCAATGTCTTGTTATTCATTCACTCAGTTATGTCTGACTCCTTGCAACCACATACATTGCAGCACACCAGGCTCCTCTGTCCTCTGCTATCTCCTGGAGTTTGCTCAAATTCATGTCCATTGAGTTGGTGACGCTATCTAAGCATCTTATCCTCTGCTGCCCGCTTCTCCTTTTGCCTTCCATCTTCCCTTGTGGCTCAGTTGGTAAAGAATCCACCTACAATGTAGGAGACCTGGGTTTGATCCCTGGGTTGGAAAGATCCCCTGGAGAAGGGAAGGGCTACCCACTCCAGTATTCTGGCCTGAAGAATTACAGGGGTCACAAAGAGTCGGACATGACTGAGCAACTTTTACTTCACTTCACTGTCTCTCTTATGTCCTCTCACATAAACAGGATTAGACTACTGATGTCTTTCAAAATGCATTCTCTTTTTTCCACTCAAGATTATGTTAATTTTTCTATGTCACAAGAGTAAGGTTGTTTTCTTACCCTGAAGCTATTGGTCGTCTCTTCCTTCCTTGACAGAATCTCTGTTTTAATCCAGGCATCCACCCTTCTTTGGGTAAAAATTTGTTTCCAGGAAGACAGACTCTGTCTCCAATCTCCAGGGTAGAAGATAATTGGACTTAGGTAAAATAGCAGTCCGTTCTCCTGGCCAGTGACTGGAATAATTAATGGACATAGTTCTGGCTAAGGTGAGGGTGAGACTGGTGGTTGGTTTTGGAGAATGGGTTTCCCTGATGATACAAAGAGATACTTTGGAGCACCCTCTCTACTTCTGTCAGTAAGTATCATTCCTATTGGGATGGCTAAAACTACAGCAGCTTCAGTTCAGTTCAGTTCATTTCAATCGCTCAGTCGTGTCTGACTCTTTGCGACCCAAAGACTCTTTGCAACCCAAAGACTGCAGCACGCCAGGCTTCCCTGTCCATCATCAACTTCCGGAACTTGTTCAAACTCATGTCCATGAGTCGGTGATGCCATCCAACCATCTCATCCTCTGTCATCCCTTTTTCCTCCTGCCTTCAATCTTTCCCAGCATCAGGGTCTTTTCCAATGATTCAGTTCCTCACGTTAGGGGGCCAAAATATTGGAGCTTCAGTATCAGTCTTTCCAATAAATACTCAGGACTGATTTCCTTTAGGATTGACTGGTTGGGTTTCCTTTCTGTCCAAGGGACTCTCAAGAGTCATCTCCAACACCACAGTTCAAAAGCATCAATTCTTCAGCGCTCAGCTTCCCTTATGGGTTACTGGAAAAACCATAGCTTTGACTAAATGGACCTTTGTCAGCAAAGTACTGTCTCTCCTTTTTAATAGGCTGTCTGGGTTGGTCATAGCTTTTCTTCCAAGGAGCAAGTGTCTTTTAATTACATGGCTGCAGTCACAGTCTACAGTGATTTTGGAGCCCAAGAAAATAAAGTCTGTCACCGTTTCCATTGTTTCTCCATCTATTTACCACAAAGTGATGGAACTGGATGCCATGATCTTCATTTTCTGAATGTTGAGTTTTAAGCCAGCTTTTTCACTCTCCTCTTTCTCTTTCATCCAGAGGTTCTTCAGCTCCTCTTCACTTTCTGCCATAAGGGTGGTGTCTCTGCATATCTGAGGTTATTGATATTTCTCCCAGCAATCTTGATTCCAGCTTGTGCTTCATCCAGCCCAGCATTTCACATGATGTATTCTGCATATAAATTAAATAAGCAAGGTGACAATATATAGCTTTGACATACTCCTTTGCCAATTTGGAACCCATCTGTTGTTCCATGTCCAGTTCTAACTGTTGCTTCTTGACCTTCATACAGATTCCTCAGGAGGCAAGTAAGATAATCTGGTATTCCCATCTCTTTCAGAATTTTCCACAGTTTGTTGTGATCCATACAGTCAAAGGCTTTAGAGTAGCCAATGAAGCAGAAGTAGATGTATTTTTTGGAATTCTCTTGCTTTTTCTATGATCCAATAGATGTTGGCAATTTGATCTCTGGTTCCTCTGCCTTTTCTAAATCCAGCTTGAACATTTGGAAGTACTCAATTCATGTACTGTTGAAGCCTCACTTAGAGAATTTTGAGCATTACTTGCTAGCATGTGAGATGAGTGCAATTGTGCAGTAGTTTGAACATTCCTTGGCATTGCCTTTATTTGGGATTAGAATGAAAACTGACCTTTTCCAGTCCTGTGGCCACTGCTGAGTTTTCCAAATTTCCTGGCATATTGAGTGCAGCACTTTCACAGCACCATCTTTTAGGATTTGAAATAGCTCAGCTGGAATTCTATCACCTCCACTAGCTTTGTCCATAGTGATGGATGTGAGAGTTGGACTATAAAGAAAGCTGAGTGCCGAAGAATTGATGCTTTTGAACTGTGGTGTTGGAGAAGGCTCTTGAGAGTCCCTTGGACTTCAAGGACATCCAACCTGTCCATCCTAAAGGAGATCAGTCCTGGGTGACCATTGGAAAGACTGATGTTGAAGCTGAAACTCCAATACTTTGGCCACCTGATGCAAAGAGCTGACTCATTTGAAAAGACCCTGATGCTGGTAAAGATTGAGGGCAGGAGGAGAAGGGGACGACAGAGAATGAGATGGTTGGATGGCATCACCGACTAAAAGGACATGGGTGGACCCCGGGAGTTGGTGATGGACAGGGAGGCCTGGCGTGCTGTGGTTCATGGGGTCGCAAAGAGTTGGACACGACTGAGCGACTGAACTGAACTGAACTGGTGCTTCCTAAGGCTCACTTCACTTCTCACTCCAGGATGTCTGACTCTAGGTGAGTGATCACACCATCATGGTTATCTGGGCCATTAAGATCTTTTTTGTATAGCTCTTCTGTGTATTCTTGCCACCTCTTCTTAATATCTTCTGTTTCTGTTAGGTCCATGAGCTTGCTCTGTCCACTCCACACATCGACCTGGTATTGCAGATAATAAATTACTTGTTGTTTAATTTAAACTGATTGAGTTGCATCTTTCTGTTACTTGTAGCAAAAAGCATTCTAAATGATACATATCCATAAATAAAACTACATAATTACTTTGAATGGGTGCCTATTCTATTGCATATAGAACTAACACTGGAACATTCTTAATTGTTTGACATTTAGGCTATTTAAAATATTTTTGCCATAATAAACAACCCTGATGAGTATCAGTACTTTCATTAATTCAATTTTCAAGCAACACTTTGTATGTCTATATACCTTCCATCTTCTGACAATAAGTCTCTATCCCACAAGATTGGTCTCACTGAGGTGCAGGTTCTTATATCTGACAGTTTTGTCAAAGATGTCCATTTTTTTCTTCGAGCAGAAAGAGTATGGACTTTGAAACCAGACAGAAATGGTTAAAAACCTCTGCTGCTTCCTAGCCAATCTTATGAGCTTCAGTTTCCATGCTCTGTACAAAGCTGTTGTCAGGACTCAATGGGATGGTACATATTAAGCAGCCAGTCTGGAGTCTGATGCATGGTAAGTGCTGAAATGTACTTGTTTTTGCATTTTGTTACTTAGAGGAATGTACATGGAAGAAGAGGAATGGGGTACTGCTCTCAAAATTTGGCAGTAAGATGCTACTTGCTTTCTTTCCAGAAAGGCCAAGACTTCCTGCTATTTTTTTTTTTTTTTAGTTTATAGTTTAACATAATTCAGATTTACAGAAGAGTGGCAAAAGAATAGCACGAAGAGTTCCTGTATACCTTTCACCCAGCTTCCTCTAAGGTTAACATCTTACATAATATGGCACACTTATCAAAACTGACAAGTTCCTACTGGAAATATCAACTATTGACTTTATTTGGATTTAACTAGTCTTTCCACTAACATGCCTTTTCCCCTTCCAGGATGCAATCCAGGATACCATGTTGCATCAGATCTTGCTGTTTTTTTTTAATAGACTCAAAGCCTCTGAGGGCCGAGCTGAACACACTTCTGCCAGGAAAATCTCCAGAGCTGGCATTTATTGTGTGCTTAAGGGCAGCCATCCTCGCCACACTATGGCAGAGGTATTCCGTCCTCATTTCACAGATGGAGACACTGAGACTCAGAGAAGTTGAGAGGCTCCAGCAGGGTCACTCAGAGGCACAGCCGGGCAGCCTGGTTTCTGCTTAGCTGTCTTCCCTAGAGTACACACTCCCCTGGCTGGAGCCAGTGTTCCGTGGTGGCCATGGGGAGCAGGGTCCCAAATGGAGTCCTTTCTGAGGACCCCTCCTCGCTCTGGGTTACCTCCTGGCTGGCAGGCCCCTGTACAGCCCTTTCTCCCACTCCCACCCATTTCTCGCCGGCTCCCAGAAAAGCTGCAGCCTGTCCATCCTCCCACCGTGCGCTTGGCAAAGGCGCCTCCTGGTGTTTGCATTTGAATAGAGGCTCCAGCCTGAAAGCAAACAATGAGGCCCGTGAGGGATGGGGGAGGACTCAACCCAGCACGTTCCTGCAGCCTCTTCACCAGCCACCCTAGGGCTGAAGGCAGTTCTCCACTTACTCAGACGGCTTATTTCTCCACTTGCGGTATCATAGACAGTGCCCTTCTCCCTCTCATTCGGGGACTGCCCCTGCTGCTGAGGACAGTTCAGTTCAGTCCAGTCTCTCAGTTGTGTCCTACACTTTGAGACCCCATGGACTGCAGCATGCCAGGCCTCCCTGTCCATCACCAACTCCCGGAGTTTACTCAGACTCATGTCCATTGAGTCGGTGATGCCATCCAACCATCTCATCCTCTGTCGTCCCCTTCTCCCGCCTTCAATCTTTCCCAGCATCAGGGTCTTTTCAAATGAGGAAGGAAAGGGTCTTTTTGACACAGCCTGGGGTCTCCCACCCAGTAGCTCTGCCCACTGCCATGAGGCACACAGGCAGCTTCAGCCTGCTCTCTCAGCTCCCAGCTCCCTTACCACCACCATGGCCTCAAGGGGCTTCTAGTGACCCAACTGCATGCTAGGTGTCTCCTCGCAACAGTGCAGCCGGCAGCTACAAGCATTAATTCGTTGAACAAGAAGATGCGGGTCTGAGCTACCATGCTGGTAAGTGGCCAAGCATGGGCCCAAACCTCAATCTGGCTGGCTCCAAACTATAATCCTTCCACTACACCAAATGTTCCACAGTGATTATTCTCGAAACAAGATCATTGCCAAAACCAACCTCGGGTTCCTGGTGCCGGGAGGACCCGTGCTGGCCCAGATCGGGCCGCGTGCAGATCCCAGGCTCTGGAAGACCAGGCTGGGGACAAAGCCCTTTTCTAAGGCACCTGCCAGAAGGCGGAAGAGGGTTCTCGGCCTGGCAGGCAGGAGGGCATGGGTAAGGGCTTGCATCCTGTCAGGGAGCGGGCATTTCCTCGTTCAGGTGACACAGTTTGAAGAAAGCTGATAGTGAACCGTGTCTATTTATCTGGCAAACCTGGCCTCGCCAGGGTGGAGCAGCGTTAATCCTCCTGTTTACCTTAAGTGAAACTAGCATTGTCTTAAGCGGGAACCACGTTTCAGCCGTGGGTCTGACCTCAGTCCTGACATAGAAACCAGCAGTGGGGGGAAATCATCACAGCATTGGGAGCTGCCATCTCAGAGTCACCGACCAGTCGTTTGTGCCATCTTGGTCACGGGTGGTTGGAGTGGCTGGATGGGCCCCGGAGATCTTTAGAGCAAGAGTAGAACAGCTAAGCTGTGCTCGGCACTGTGCACCGAGAATCAAGCGCTTTACCCTTAGTGACGCGGTTAAGCCTCGGAACAGCAGCGAGGGAGGTGTTACAACTGTCTCCACTTTACAGATGAGATAACTGAGGCACAGAGAGCTTAAAGACACTGCTAAGTTCACCCAGCCATTCAGTGGCAGAGCTGCAAGTTGAACCCGGACAATCTGGGTGCATGTAATCATTAGTCTATATGCTGGTGACCACCCTAGACAGAGGTCTGGTGGGACGTAGACCAAAGCATTCACGCTGGCTGTCTACAGGTGATTTTCCTTTTCTATTTGGCTTTCCTATGTATGCAGTGTTAGTTGCTCAGTCGTGTCCGACTCTTTACCTCTTTACAACGTCATGGAATGTAGCTCGCCAAACTCTTCTGTCCATGGGATTCTCCAGACAAGAATATTAGAGTGGGTAGCCATTCCCTTCTCCAGGGGCTTTTCCTGACACAGGATCAAACCCAGGTCTCCTGCATTGCAGGTAGATTCTTTACCCTCTGAGCCACCAGGGAAGCCCATTTGGCTTTCTTAGTTTTCTACAAAAATATATGTTTTGTGGGGAGAGGGAAAACAATACAAAGAATTATCCTAGAGAAAAGAGAAGGTCCTTGGTGAGTGCATGTTGCCCAGGGCTCTGTTCCAGAAGGCTTTCACAGAAAATCAGTTTGGAGAGACTGTGGTAGCTCAGGTAGACAGATGGCAGATTTGTCTAAATCATTGATATAAAATGAGAGCTTTACTTATTTACTCATTTGTGTATCGCTTCAATTAGTCATCCATTCCTTCAAAAAAACTATGGAGCTCCTGCCCTGTCCAGGTACTGTGGTGGGTGCTGGAGACTCAGTTATGCTTAAGACAAGGTCCCTGCCCTCTAGGGGATTTTGATCCCAGGGTGGGGGTGAAGGAAGCTGTGCTTTCAATTAAGCACCTGGTAACATATTAAGGAATAAAAGAGTTTGCCAGTCTCTCTCCTCCACCAGAGTTTGCACCCTTGAGGGCAGAGACTGCTACAGATGAATACCTGCCACATATTTCAACCATCCATTCATTCATGTACTTTTGCATTACCACGTGGCTTTTGAAAAGACAGGATATACATCGAAGGAGCAACCCAGATGGTCATTTCTCCAGGTTAAGCGAGGCAGAGAAGAGGGTGGCTAGAAAAATCTCCATAGAGACTTAAGCAGAGGCATAAGAATGGAGAAGGTTTTCTGCCAGGTGGGGAGGGTACTTCCCGGTAGAGGAAACAGCATATGAAAAATGACCGTGGTGTGAGAAGTTGCCAGTGCGTTTGAGGAACCACCAGAAGTTCAGTATGGCTGAAACACAGACTGTATGTCAGAGGGAGCACAGACTGGGGGAAGGATAGGACTGGAGGGGTACGCAGGGCCCAGACTCCAGTGGCCTTTGTCACGCTAAGGAGCTGGGACTTATATGTGGTTAAGACACAAGGAGAAAGACTCAAAGGATGGAGGGAGGGGTGTACGTCCTGATGCGGTTAGGATGTGTGAAGCCTTCTCCTCCTCCTCCTCCATTCCCTGTTTCACAAGCCCTCACCTTCCCTTTTATAAAGGACTGAAAGGGTGGGAAGTGAATCTTTCAGGACCTACTATGTGTACCCTGTGCCACCTTTAATCCTTACTCTGGTAGACATCACCAGCCCCATTTTCCAGATGAGGAAACTGAGGCTCAGAGCTGTTAAGCGGCAGAGCTGAGGTTTGCACAGACATGCATTCAGTTCCAAAAGCAACGCTCTGCACACTGGGCCAGACAGAACCACTTAATGTGGAACGAAGCTTTTCTCTTCACTAAGTGTTTCATGTACCTAGGCTCATTGGATTCTTGCCGTGACATGGAGTGGTAATTTGGGCAAGCATCATCATTCTCTTTTTCAGGAGGAAAATTGAGTCAGAGGGGTTCATTGACTCCGTGACAGTGATGTGAGAGTTTCAGGATTAGAGACATCCAAAGTACAGAACAGATATCTATCTGAAAACCACACATGGAAAGAAAAATAACCTGGAGACGGTTCTTGGTGCAAAGGGGCAGTTGTGGACATGCCACATACCCACAGGAGATCCTCGGCGTGTGGAGGTTTGCAGCTGGAACAGCCGGAGGGGCCAATCCAAGTGGCTGAGCTAATCCCTTCCTTTGCCTTCTGCCTGCTTCCTCTGTCACCTCCAGGGCCCCTCCTGAGGGGACATCTGTAGATTCTCCACGGAATCCCTCATTTAGCCTGAGACCCAGCACAAGCCTGGGTGCAGAATGTTGGTGCAGTTTTGACAAGATGCTCACAGAGGTTCAGTGACTAGTTTTAATTAGGCCATCTTTGTTTACGTTTGATGTTTATCAGCTAATTGGCATGGCAAGGTGTGAGTCACACAGCTTTCCCCTGGCATGGAATCAGTTTGTCAGAGAAAAAAACCAGGAGAACAAATGATCCCAATTATGAGAGAACCCACTGGGCTAATTATCCTCCCACTAAGGACAGAACCTCCCCCCTCCTGCTGTTGCTGCTGCAACTGGGGCTGTGACTACACCAAGTGCCCTGGGCCCCCGCACCCTGCCCCCAGCTCCAGAGCCCAGAGGCCCGGGATCCAGGCCCCCGCTGGCTGCCTGGACATTTATTCTCTTGAATTCAGAACTCCCATGTCCCCTCCACTCAGACACAGCCGGGCAACGTGTGTCCTTGGACTCAAGATCATTCTCCCTGTAACCTCTTCCGTGAACAATAGCTCATGTATGTTGTGCCTTTCCTGTGTGCCATACACTGTCGAAAGCACTTTATAATTCTTTCCCCAATAACATGATGTCAGGTCTTACTATTACCTCCATTTTACAGATGAAGAAACTGAGGTCGGTAGAGATTAAACAAACTGTCCAAGGGCAAGCGACAGAACTAGGATTTGAGCCCACATGATCTTTCATCACAGTACTGGCTCCTGACCATCCTGGATTCTTGCAATGTCCGAAAGGCCCCAAATCTGATCAGTTAGGATCCTTAGGCAGATTCCTGGGGGCAACTCTCCTTCTAACTACAAAGGTACCATCATCTTCTAGAACAGTGTTGTCCAGAACTTTCTGCAGTGTACTGCTCTGTCCAACGCAGTTGCCACTAAGCCACGTGTGGCTACTGAGCATGTGATATTGTGGCTGGTGGAACCAAGGAAGTGAATTCTAAATTTTATTTCATCTTAATTTTAACTGAAAGAGCTGCGTGTGGCCCGTAGCTACCCTGATGGATAGGACAGTTGTGGCTGGTCAGCCCTCATTCTTCAAAAGCAGCCGTTCCCTAATCAACCCTGTGTTTGTGACCCTCCCATCCCCCGCTGCAGCTTTCTGGCCTCCTAGGGGGCTTTCTTGGTGCAGACAGAGGGATGGAGGTCTCTTCCTTTTCTGCATTCTCCCCCTCCTACTCTCTAAGCTCCCCCCAGCCGAGAGGGGCTCGCGTGGAGGAATGCGGCTCGGCTGCCCTTGAGTTGAATGATGATCGTGGACCTTTGGAATGTCCACAAAGCCCCACACCCTCGGCCTCCCCAGTCTCCCTCCTTTACCGGGTAACAGATGGCCCCAGCTTTCACCAGCCGGGCCTGAGCACATTGTCACTCCCAGCTGAAAGTGAAATATTCAGTGGCATTTAAATTAAATAGACTCTAATGCTTCAGTAATATTAATTACGTTTTCATTCATCCCTGGCCTAATAAATCAATGCGGAAAGAGGGGAGGCTCAGGAGGCTGGCAGCCGAGTGGGGCCACCGGGCCTTTGTGTGAGCCCGCACACAATGCCCCCATTCTTACTGGGCCGCGCTTGCCCCTGCAAACATCTGTGCTCAGCCCCTCTCGAGGAGGAGCCAAAGGGGTAACATTTACACTCTGCTCATCCAATTTGTCCCAGCACCAGGGCCTGAGTCAACGGGAAATGTGAAGGCCATGCTGAAAATAACATGCAGGACTCCAATGCCTGCATGTTTGGAAGCTGGGATGTTTGCAAAATTTCTGGGGCAGAGGGTTAGGGGGCTGATGGAGAGGGGAGGTGCTGTCAGACTTCGAGCTGCAGGACTGTGCTGGCTTAGCTTTGACTGTGGGAGGAAGGTAGGAAGGGGGAAGTAAGAGCTACCATGAAATGAATGCTTATTATGTGCCAGGAACTGTGGCAAGCACTTTATCTTTATTTTTTAAACAAGGTTTGTTTACTTATTTATTTCTTGGCTGCACCATGTCTTAGCTGTGGCATGCAGGATCTATTTCCCTGACCTGGGATTGAGCCACAGTCCCCTGCCCTGGGGATGTGGAGTCTTAGCTACTGGACAGCCATGCAAGTCCCTGTGCTAAGCACTTTTATTTTATTCATTCATTGTATTTATTTATTTCATACGATAATCTGGCATTAAATACCAACTATTATTGGCCCATTTTACAGATGACAAATTTATCTGTGGTTGAGTCCGAGAAGTGGAGAAACTTGCTATGGTTCCAGCTCACGTCTTTGTGACTTCAAAAGTCCACAATCTTCACCTCTAGATGTACTCTTACCAGAAAAAAATACAGAAGAAAGGAAGGGGTCGCAAGGGGTGTGTTTTAGGCAGAGGGCAAGAGGCCAACATTTGAGAAGTTTGCAATGCTCCTCTTGGTTTCGGAGGGATTTTGCCTTTGGGGAGGTCTGTCCCTACCCACCGGAGTCCCCACCCCACTCCGGGGCTATACATATGTAAAAGAAGCCAATAAAACAGTGAGAGAGGCTGCCCTCCTAAATCTTCAGGGGACAAAACCTCCCACTTGTGATGCTTCAAAGCTGCCCAGAGCTACCAGTTTACCCCCAGAAGTCCTCACTCAATGCCTCTGATTGGAAAATAAATAGCCTTGCACATAAAAACCACAGGCCAATTGTAAGCCTGGGGAATGGGAAAGTGCCGGGTGTGGACCACTGCGCACCAGCCCAGGGCCAGCTCTCCCCAGGCTGCCTCTCCTTCGGGAGATGAGTGGGAGCTGAGGCGAGGGCCCAATGGAAAGGGAGATTTCAAAAATGGCTCCTGAGATTTCTTTAACGAGATATAATTGACCTATAACATTGTTTTTTGTTTGTTTGTTTGTTTTACTTAACAATATTGTATTGGTTTTGCCATACATCAACATGAATCCACCACGGGTGTACACGTGTCCCCCATCCTGAACCCGCCTCCCACCTCCCTCCCCATACCATCCCTCTGGGTCATCCCAGTGCACCAGCCCCGAGCATCCTGTATCCTGCATCTGACCTATAACATTGTATTAACTTCATGTGTACAACATAATGATTCAATATAGTGTGAAATGATAGATTTAAAAAAACAGGTAAACAAATGTTAAATTCTACAACTTATTGCAGAAAAACTAAGAAATACATATAAGCAGAAGGAAGGGAAAACATCACCTGAGTCCTCCTGCCCCATTTTGAACTTTTGGATGAAATGTGGTTTATTGAATTAATCCCCACTGTTGGATAGTTGACTTGTTTTTATTTTTCCTATTTCACAAACAGTGCTATAATGAATTGCTTTGTGGCTAAATTGAGTTGTATAACCTCAGAGGTGCATAACCTCACATATGCAGATGACACCACCCTTATGGCAGAAGGCAAAGAGGAACTAAAAAACCTCTTGATGAAGGTGAAAGAGGAGAGTGAAAAGGCTGGTTTAAAATTCAACATTCAGAAAACTAAGATCATGGCATTCAATTCCATCACTTCATGACAAACAGATGGGAAAACAATGGAAACAGTGACAGACTTTCTTTTCTTGGGCTCCAAAATCACAGTAGACTGTGACTGCAGCCATTAAAAGACACATGCTCCTTGGAAGAAAAGCTATGACCAACCTAGACAGCATATTAAAAAGCAGAGCCATTACTTTACCAACAAAGGCCCATATAGTCAAAGCTATGGTTTTTCCAGTAGTCGTATATGGATGTGAGAGCTGGACCATAAAGAAGACTGAGCACCAAAGAATTGATGCTTTTGAACTGTGGTGTTGGAGAAGACTCTTGAGAATCCCTCGGACTGCAAGGAGATCCAACCAGTCCATCCTAAAGGAAATCAATCCTGAATATTCATTGGAGGGATTGATGCTGAAGCTCCAATACTTTGGCCACCTGATGCAAAGAGTCAACTCATTGGGAAAGACTCTGATGCTGAGAAAGATTGAGGGCAGGAGGAAAGGGGATGACAGAGGAAGAGACGGTTGGATGGCATCACTGATTCAATGGACATGAATTTGAGCAAGTTCCAGGAGATGGTGATGGACAGGAAAGCTTGGGGTGCTGCAGTCCATCGGGTCACAAAGAGTCGGACATGACTGAGCAACTGAACAATAGCAACAACAAAATTGAGGTGCATACACATTCGTGATAAGTATCTTAGAATAAATTTTTCAAAGAGAAATTGCTAAGTCAAGGCAAATATACATGCATATTTTGAAGGCAGAAATCCCAAGTGTCTGTTGTGTGTGTTTGTGTTACTCACTCAGTCGTGTCTGACTCTGTGCGACCCCATGGACTGTAGCTCGCTTGGCTCCTCTGTCTGTGTAATTCTCCAGGCAAGAATACCGGAGTGCACTGCCATTCCCTTCTCTAGGGATCTTCCCAACCCAGGGATCGAATCCAGGGCTCCCACATGGCAGGCAGATTCCTTACCATCTGAGCATCTGTTAGGAATTTTTAAAAAAATGATATGGAAAGAAAGTATCAACCCCAGACCCAATTCCTACCCAGTGTAAACATCCTCACCCTCTGTCACTGAAGCTTGATGCTTAAGGCAGGTTTGATTGTGCAAGTTCAAGCTTTGGAACCGTCTAGTCAGCATGTTGGTGATTATGATTCAGCATCTGCAGCTCCAGGATGAGGGCAGCAGCAGGTCCTGAAACTCTTCCCTTCAGTGTCCCACAAGAAGCAGCTGAATAAAGTGTCCCAGCCTGTGGTCTCTGGAGTCAGCCTAGATTCAACATGAGCTCCACCTCTGACAGGCTGATGTCCCAGGGGAAATCATCCATCCTCTCTGAATCTCAGTTCCCCATCTGCAAATTAATGGGTAATGATGGTGTCTTATTTTATCTCTGTGAAGATTTTATATGTAAAACACTTAGTACAGCGCCTGATACATGGTAAATATTCATCCAATATTGGCTACTATACTGTTATTAAACTGATCAAAATCAACCCTGAATATTCATTGGAAGGTCTGATGCTGAAGCTGAAGTTCCAGTACTTTGACCACCTGATGCAGAGGTGACTCATTGGAAAAGACTCTGATGCTGGGAAAGATTGAGGACAGGAGGAGAAGGGGGTGACAAGGAATGAGATGGTTGGATGGCGTCATTGACTCAATGGACATGAGTCTGAGCAAGCTCCAGGAGATAGTGAAGGGCAGGGAAACCTGGCGTGCTGCAGTCTATGGGGTCACAAAGAGTCGGATACGACTTAGCGACTGAACAACAACAATTAATGTGCTATTCAACCAACCTTATTTATTCGAGTCTTGGAATTTTCTTGAAGGCAGCAAGAGATACCATGAATTGCACCCTATTTAATGTAATGCTTACTTTACATGGGAGGTGATTGAACTCAATCTAATATCCGTGGAGGCCCTGCCACGAGATGAATAGTGTTATTCCCTGTGGGCGAAGAGGAGATAAATGTGTCTCCAGGAACCCACTGGCTGGGTGTGGAGCTGGAAACATGCATTAGTAACTCAGGCCTAAGGCTGCATGCTGCCAACGACGTAGAGAGGTGTAAACAGCGTGTGTGGCTGAGGCATATTTGAGTTGTATCATTTCTTATGGAAGGAGGGACTTGACGTGGAAATCAGGGAGGTCCAATAACTTGTCTAAAGTCACAGAGTTACTAAGACATAAAGCTGAGATTAGACTTTGGTCTGTCTGGTTAAAAAACTCATATTTGTTTACTTCATGCTAACAAGCAGATAAAGGTCAAAACCACTCTAGAGTAGAATGAGACCATCTAACAGAATTTGCTGTGATGATGGAAATTTTCTCTATCTACGCTATCCAATATGGCAACCCCTAGCTGCATGTGGCTACTTCGCACTTGAAATGTAGTTAGTTTGAGTGAATCCAAAATCCATTTATGATTTTTCAATTTTATTTAAATGTGGTTAGCAGCTGCCGTGTCAGAGAGTACACCTCTAGTCAAAGAAAGCTGATTTAAAGAGTTAATGTTCACGATTAATGCTTTCAATGACCAGGAAGGTGAGAGATTTTAAGAAATAAAAAATGAAAAGGAAATCAGACTGTAATTTGAAAGGCACCATTCATAATAATTTAAAAAATAGTTTTCATGGAAGCCAAATATTTTTCCACCCTTGGAGCAACGCATCCATTTGGTTGATGTGCTCTGACCATGCCATCTATGTGGCTCTTTGTCAAACAGCTTGGGGCCAAGCCAAAGCCCATGGGGAGGGTTCCCTTTGGCAAATGCATTCTCCCTTCTTTTCTGTTTTGTATTTGGCATTAAACCGAGTAACTGTCTCATGCTGAAACCACCACACGTATCTAATTCCCATTTTGTTCTCTGTCAGATTTAGGCAGAGAGCTGATAGAAGAGCTGACACTTTCAGGTCAGAGAAGACTTCCTATCTGTAGTTCTTAATGGCTGGAGCTGTGCAAAGACGCACTAGGCAACCTCAGGGGGAGGTGAGTCTCCCATCAGGAGAAGTGTTCAAGCACGGACTCAACAATGATGGGTACGTCATACCAAGGTTGTGAATGTCAGATGAGAGCGGAGGGGCAGTTGGACTAAAAGGGCTTTTATGTTATTTTTAACTCTCAAAGTCAGGCTCTTTGTAAAGCAGGCAACTTTTGTCCTGTAAAAGTCTTCCTCTGTCCATATCCCGCTGTTATGTTCTGACTAGGAACCCCCTGAGATCAGGATTGTCTCATAATCGCCCCTGTGTTACTGGGCCAGGCATGGAACTTGGCACACGGAAGGTGTTCAGAAAACGCTTGTTGTTGTTGAAAGATCATTCAGATCTTGACATCTTAACCTAAACATAAACTGGGAGTCTTCATTTGCTCTGATGAGAGGAAACACCCAGCCCTAGGAGGTAAAAGAGAGGGCACTTTGAGTTACAGAGTGTCTGCTATAGGCTGGTTATTGTGGTGGTGCATTTGCACACATTTTATAGCACAATATCCATAAACTTAGAAAGCAATTATCCTTCAATTAAAAAATAAATTAAAAAAAGAAGAGGCATTAATATACCCATTTTACAGATAAGGGAGCTGAGGCTTGAACAAGGAAGTAATCCGTAATCACATAGATAGTTAAGCAACTGGGGTGACAGTCAACAGCCTTTATTACTAATCTTAAACTGGTTTGTGGGGCAAATGAATTAAAACTTATCAGGAGGGATCACTGTTGATGACGCCAAGAGACTGGAGAGACATCTTAGGCAACATGATGATATCTCAGTGCTGAAGAGGTAGGGAGCTATCTTCTGCTTCTTTACCAAAGAAACCACCATGTCCTAGGGGCTCACAGCGATACAGGACCAGAGCAGACGACACTGTCTCCTCATCTCACCCCTCTCACCCCAATTCTGAAAAATCTTCCCCTGACCATGGGAACCCATAGATTGGTGTCTTTAAACTTCTAAAGAATTACTTCAAATGCAAGACCCCCCTTTTTTTCAGCTCCCTCCCACTGACCAAATTTTCAAAGTCCACTTAAGATGTATTAACCAAGACTCTGTTGTAAGTGGCAGAAACCCATTGCAGAGTGGTTTAATGATAAAAGTGGCTCGTGGTGCTGTAAAGGCAAGACTTCGGGTGTGGCTGCTGATGTGCCCAGGTGATGGTATTATAGAAATCTCTCTCATATATCTTTGACTCCCCTTCCTTCTGTTTTGGCTCCATTATCAGGGATGGCCAGTAGGGACTCCAGATTTACTTCTTACCTGCGTAGCATTTTCAGCCAACCTTCCTCCAATAGTTCTAGAATTGAAAGAAAGACAGTGCAATACACACTGTTGAAACCATGAGCTGCCTCGTGCCAGTCTGTGCGGGGTTTGACAGATGTCAAAGATGACTGTGTTTCCCTCGAAATTTTAAAACATCCTGAGGCAGGCCTGAAGGTCCTCGCAGCACTCCAGAGCATTTTGATGCGCTGCTCGGGACAGAAGGTTGTGGGGTTCCCTTCTCCCATATGACCTGCTGCTTCTCTCCCTTCCCTAATCCAAGGCCTCATCTCTTCACGCCAGAGAGTAGTGTTTGGAGCTTTTGTAAATTTGTCACTTGAAGTAGGTTACTTTTTCTTTTTAATCCTCAGTTTTCTCTTGGTAAGTGGTAACTATGCTATCTACCTTGTAGGGCTGTTGTGAAGATTAAATGAGATTCTATATTTAATGTCGCTGAGCACAGTGCCTGGAGATATCGGCGTTCAGAGTTGGGGGGCTATTGTTTTCCTTCTTTTTATTATTACTATTAATATATGGGGCAGATATATTAGTCAGCATTTGGTTCATCTAAGAATAACAGAAAACACAAAATAAGTGGCTTAAATAAAATAGATGTTTACTTCTCTCTCATGTAAAAGTCCAGGAAGATAGTCCAGGGCTGGTGTGATGTTACCTGGTGCCAGGGATTCACACTCTTTCTATCTTATTTATCTACTATACATAGTTCCATTTCCGAGGTCGTCTCGTAGCCCAAAGAGCTGCTCTAGCTCCAGCCATCATGTCTCATTCCAGCCAGAAGGAAGAATGAAATGGGAGGAAAAGTTCATGCTTTCTTTCTTCCCAAGAGTTACATACCCCAGTCCTGCACAAATCTCTATGCCAGAACTGAAGTCACACCTAGCTGCAAGGGAAATGGAGCATTAGGACGTGATTTTGGGCAGCCAGGGCGCCCAGCTAAAAATTGTATTACTGTGGGGGAAGGGCAGGCTCCGCCCCAGCAGAGCAGTGGGAAAGGACCCAGAAGCTAGACTCGCTCTGGATGATGGAGCTCAAAGAAAACCATGCCTCTGCAAATGGACAAACTGCGCACCTTTTGCTGCCTGAGGAATGGAAGACTGACTCCAGAATTTTTAAGAAAGCCGGAAGTTAAAACTCGAGTCTGGAGCTCTCTTCCCCGAGCCAAGGAGCCTTAGCCCAGTCTTTCCCCACTCACTGCCAGCCAGAGCTGGGGAGACATAGAGCACGAGCCCCAGGCAAACTTGGTTTGAGTCCAAATTCCAGGACTCTTGGGGCTGACTGGCAGCCACTCTGTCTGAGCAACCTGGGGGATCCTGAGAAAAGAATGAACATCCGAATCCCAGAACAAAATCCGCTGCGATGATGCTCCTGCGGCCCGGGGTCTGGCTGGGAGGCCGCACAGTGGGGAGGATGAGGTCATGGTGACAAATGTGAGAAGGGGGAGGGCTCCCGAGGGCAGCAAATGTGCCCAGGAGCCAGCAGCCCGCGGCCCACAGCAAAGCCTGCCTGGGGGCTCCATCCCTCTTCTGCCATGGCTCTGCTGGGTTTTTGGACTTCAGTCTATCTAGTTAGAAGATGGTAAATACATCTGCTGTCCTCTCTGCTTTGTAAGGCTGCTGTCAGCAGCAGCTAGGCTTAGGAATGTCCAGAAAGTGAATAGAGTGCCTAAAGAAAAAGGGGTTTGGTTGCCAGGCGTTGGTGGGGAGGGAGGGACGAAAAGGGAGAGCACAGAGGATTTTTAAGGCAGTGAAACTGCTCTGTATGACACAATAATGGTGGATGCATGTCATTATACATTTGTCCAAATCCACAGAACGTACAACACTTGAGAGTGAACCCTATGTAAACTATGGACTTAGCCTGATAACAAGGCATTGATGTTGGTTCATTGGTTGTAACAAATGTACCACTGATGTGGGATACTGTTGATGGGAGAGGCTGTGGGAGGGACTGGGGAGGGGATGGGAGGGCTGTGTGGGAACTCTCAGTGCTTTCTGGTCAATTTTTCTGTCAGTCTAAAACTTCTCTAAAATTTAAAATGTAAAGTCTATTAATTTTCTTAAAAAAAAAAAAAAAGATATGAAAGAGCTTGACCTTGGGAGTAATACTGCCAACTTGGGGGCTGAGTAAACATTTACTGAACAGCTGTTGAAAAGAAATCAACCATGCGTATTCATCATCTGGTCCAAAAGCCAACTACTACACAGGGCTATAAAGACGGGTAGTCAGATACTAAGTAAACAGTGATTACCAACATGACTACATTTATCAAGGTAAATGTACTAAAAGGGGTTAGGGAGACCCCAAACATCTATATAACACAGAATTGCTCACATCTTGGTATGGAGTGATCCATTTGATGGGGGTGGTATTTTAATTTGGGACGTGGAAGTAAAAAATGACCAAAAATATAGCTGCCATGTTATTTGAGTCTTATTGGTATTCCTTTAGTTCATTCCATGATTATTGCCTTTAATTTTTACGTTCAGGAGAGAAAACTTTTTAAAAATTGACTTTTCCCCCTTTCTTTGAAAGCGAAATATGGTTGATTTACAATGTAGTATTAGTTTCAGTTGTACAGTAAGGAGATTTGGTTACACATACATATACATTTTTTTTCAGATTCGTTTCCCTTATAGGTTATTACAGAATGTTGAGTGTAATTCCCTGTGTTATATAGTCAATCCTTGTTGATTACCTATTTTATATATAGAAGTATGTAGATATTCATCTCAAATTCCTAATTTATTGACCGCCCCCCTCCCCTTGCTCCTTGGTAAGCACAGTTTGTTTTTTGTCTGTGGGTCTGTTTCTGTTTTGTATATATGTCCATTGAGACACAATCAGTTTTTGACAATCTGTGAGTACTTTTGTTCAACATTCAGGTTTTTCTGCTCTATAAAGAAAACCAGGATTGTACATTGCTCTGAAGAAAATGCAGCAAGGTTCCTGAGTCTAGTGGTACTGGGGATGGGTCTACAGCTGCTGCTGCTGCTGCCAAGTCGCTTCAGTCGTGTCCGACTCTGTGCGACCCCATAGACGGCAGCCCACCAGGCTCCCCCATCCCTGGGATTCTCCAGGCAAGAACACTGGAGTGGGTTGCCATTTCCTTCTCCAATGCATGAAAGTGAAAAGTGAAAGTGAAGTTGCTCAGTCATGTCCGACTCTTGGCAACCCCATGGACTGCAGCCCACCAGGCTCCTCCGTCCATGGGATTTTCCAGGCAAGAGTGCTGGAGTGGGGTGCCATCGCCTTCTCCAGTCTAGAGCAGGGCTGTCCAATAGAATTGTTTGTGACAGTAGAAATGTTTCAATCTTCACTGTCCTCTATGGTAGCCACTGCTTATGTGTGGCTACTGAGTACTTGCAGAATGACTAGTATAAGGGAAGAACTGAATCTTTTTTAAAAAAATAAATTTAAACTACAATGTGGAATAGCCACACGGGGTGAGTGGCCAGTGTATTGGACAGCTTGGGTCTGGGGTCATATTCTTCAGTAGTTCTTTGCTGCTGACATCCAGTGCCTTGGATGTTTGTTTTGTATCTATGTGCCTGTGTAAGCATATGTGTGCATGTGTCGGGGAAGTGATGCATGCACTAATGAGTATACAGGAATGCTGCAGAACTTCCCATAGACCCACTTAGAATTTTATCCTCAACACACAAAAATCACAGGCCCAAAATGATGGGTCTGTGACACAGAAAACCCACACAGAAAACCTCTGACCTGAAAAAAGCAGAAGGCACCATGGAATCCAGGAAACAAGGCAGGGGTTACATAGAATTTCTTTGCTGTACATCATGTGTATATTTTTGTTTTAAAAATAGGTCACAACATTCATAGTCACGTTAGGTATAATGGATCAGGGGATCAGACTGAGCTTTGTCACCAAGTTGCTGTGTCGGTCTGGCCTGTGACATCCCTCTCCGGGTCTCACTTTCCCCATGGTTACTACAGGGATTGAATAAGATGGTGTATAACAATTGTCTGGCTCTTTGATGATAAGGTCTAAGCAAAATATATCCATTTTTTTAATTGAAAAACATGAAGATGGAAAACCTTACTGCAGACGGGTCTAAATCGACAGCAGACTAGGCCAAAGTGTGTACCACATTCTGCGGAATGCTGCGGAGGAAAGAAGCGTCACTGCGGTCCGATCATACACCCAGCTAAGGTTAAGCAGGTTTCTTGACTTCAGGACTTCTCAGAACCTTTAACACTCTCCTGGGAGTCATAACTCTCCAGGCAGGGGATCCAGTTGCTGATTTTCCAAAACTTAGTTGACTCCAAAATTTATTTTGGTTTGAAGAACATCCTATAGGAAGGACTAATGTTCTGTGAAACACACGCAGGGAAAAGCTGACCTGGAGACATTGTGAGTAGTTCTTAGGGACCCTGGTGTCTCCCCAACTTTTGGTGTCCCCCTGCTTCTCTTGCTGGGTGTGCTGGGATGGGGTTCTGTACTCAGCAAAAAATCAAATTCTGCTCTCCTTAGTGCAGGTGCGACTCCCCATGGCCCCAGCTCGCCAGCTGCCCCGTGCAGCCTGTTTTGATATGGGGCTATCGTGATTTGCAAATTCCCTCTCTAGCTCAAGTGCACGGACCCGGAACATGCTCCTTGCTGGAGGGACAATGTCAACCGAGACCCCCAGCAGTATGGTGACCTCTGTGGAAGCTGGCAGCACCTCGCAGAGGGCAGAGTTTGGCTCTGCGCTTGTACAATCAGTTGTAAATTCTGCTGAGCTCTATGGATCCATCTGGATGAAAAGATCTGTATAAATGCAAGATCATTATCATTATCAGCTGTCCCAGTTGGAGCCCAGCGATTCGCGAGCCTACAATCAATGGGGCTTTTCCAACAATCCCATTCTACCCAGCTTGAAAAAGGTGTAATTACATGGGGCTGCACATCCTCTGGACAGACAGAGGGCATATCTGTCCCCGTGTCCATGGTCCCCAGGGTAATGGGGAGAGGAATATCCTAGGCCCCTCACCAGACACATGGACAGAGGTTCCCTCTGGGCCCCGCCCATGTACAGGGCAAGTAAGACACTGCACCCCAAGCTTCCTCCACCCCAATCTTTGTCCTGGTGGACATGAGGGGATAGCACTGTTTTTGCCTCTCTGCAGCTCAGGCGGTCTCAGGAGGCATGTGAAGGCTGCCTACTGTTTTTTTTTCTTGATTTTGTCTAGGATCAGGAAAAACTTGGACTCAGAGAATCTTCCTTTCCAAAGCTGCCTGCCCACAGCACACAAGGATAAGAGAGCCTTCCAATCAGGGCAACTCTGAGCTAGAGGACATACACCCTACTTCATTCTTTCCTCGCAAATCTCTGGCACTTCTAACTGTGTGACCTGGGGGGAAGTTTATTTACCTTTCTGAGCTCTCTGAAATAGGGATGGCAATTCTTACCTACCTGAATACAGATGGTCCAAGACCAATTGGGTTTTTGAGCACCCTTGCTTATTAGGAGAGCAGGATCTTTTCATTCTTACTCAAAGACTTTGGGTACGGTAGGAGGGTACACTTCCTTTTTTAAAATGATTTTGTCTGGAAGTCACTCAAAGGCCAACTTGGAGTCAGAACCTTCATAAGAGTCAGGCTCCTAGGAAGTTCACCAAGGCTGACTTTTCTGTTTCACACTCATCTGACCGCAGCCTCCCATCAGCCTCCAGGGCCTGTGTCCTCACAGATGTGGGAGTGGGTAATGAGCGGATGGTCCCCACAGTGGCCTGCCTTGCCCCTAACCTCTGGTGCCTGGACCTCTAATGAGGCAAGAGGCTTTTGTTGTTGTTGTTCAGTCGCTCAGTCATGTCTGACTCTTTGGGATCCCATGGACTGTAGCACGCCAGCCTTCACTGTCTTTCACTGTCTCCTGGGGTCTGCTCAAACTCATGGCCACTGGGAGACTTTTTCCCATCTCCAAATGTGCCTTCCACACAATGGCTGAGATGTGTCTTGTCCTCTTTGCCCCTCCCCACCCCCAATTCTCTTGAGAAAATTACCAGAGAGCTGAGAAGAGAGATGATGTGGCTGGAAAGGGAACCAAATGGGTAGGCGGGGAGGTGAGGCGGGGGAATGTCAGCTCTAGAGACACAAAGTTCAGGCCACTTTCACTGCCTGCCCATCCCCCACCACCACCACCCCCAAATAGTCAGTTCTGACCTCAGGCTGGGGAGTGTCCCAGAACAATGAGTCCTTCACTCGGGTTCATTTTTAACTTTTAAAAATGGCCTCTGTGACCTGGCAGGGTGAGACTTTGGCCTTTTGGTGTGAGGGAAGTGGCCATTCTGAGGATGTGCTTGACACATACACAAGATTCTCCTGCGTGACCTTGGACCACGTCTCTGATAAATAGACTGGCTGGGGGAGGTCTGGCCCACTGACCTCCCAGGTGACCAGAGTCCTCCACGGGCCATGGCTGACTGGACGTTCAAGGGACACACTTGGCTGCGTCTGGGTGAGCAGAATCCAGCAAGCTCGAAGAGCATGTGGACCTGAGATCTGGTACTGTCTGCTGCGCTAGTGGCAAAAACCTCCTGAGCAGATGTAGGCATTTCCCAAAGCATGTCTGAGTTTGGGGCAGGGAGAACTGGTGTGGCCTCTGCTTTAGGACAGACGACTGGGGCCTCCAGCCAGCCAGCTCATTCATCGGGGTCCAGTCTCCAGGACTCTGGCATCCATGGATCGGTGGACATGAGTTTGAGCAATCTCCAGGAGATAGTGAAGGACAGGGAAGCCTGGCGTGCTGCTGTCCATGAGGTTGCCAAAGACTCAGACACGACTGAGCTACCGAACAAGACAAATAGTAAAAGAGCCCATCTTGGTGGGTGTTGTTCATTTATAATGCACATGGACATGTTGATGAAGTCTGAATATATAATGCTTTGCCAGTCTAATAATAAAAAAATTAAGACGCTACCTCCTGTCATTCTTAAAAACGAGCCTGATTTATCCCATTCGTTAGGCCTTTATCTGGGACCTGGATGTCAGCTCTTTAACCTAAGGAACATTTAGATTATGTAGAGAATGTAAATAACACCCAAGGCTACCCTAAAAACATCATAAAGAAGTCAAGAGGCTTCCCCCAGTTTATTAGCACATATTTCACAAGTCATGTTTAGCAAATTCAGTCCTCATAAGCCCTGCCTTTTATCTGTCAATAAACCTTCTCCTGATGCCATTTGTCAGCTGGGTGTTTCCAACATGAAGAATCACATGAACTAACTCAAATGGCTTCAGCGAGCTGGCCCAAGAGGACTTTGAGTCATATCTCAGAGGAAGGATGGTGCCTGTAGCTAGAGGCAGGTGGGCAATGATGTGTGTTAGGTCTGCCAGACGCTGCATGAGGTAGTCATACATCCTTCCACATAAGGAATCCTGGAAGTAGATTTTGTTACTCTGTTTTTGCAGATGAGGAAACAGGTTTAGCGGAAAGAGCCCCAGAACAAGGGTTACTACCACAGCGTTTGCCTCTCATCCTCTGGTTCTTCTGATGACACCACATGGCTTCTCTTTACCTTTTGTCTCTCCCTGGTGCCATCACTTCTAACCATGGGACCTGGCTTAGTGGTTGGTTCACCTCTCCAAACTTCAGAATTCTGACCTTGTCAATGGAAATAACTGTGTTTGTCCCACTGCCCTCACTGGGTCACTCTGTGGATGACATGAGATAATATATAAGAAGGGGAAAGTGAGAGTCTTCCTCTGCCTTCTCTTTAAGGTTTCAGGCCAGTCCTATCCAAATCAGTCAAGGAGAGGAGAGTAGCTCCAGGTATGTAGAGAGAATACTATGACAGGTACAATTCAAGAGTAATAAACCACCTTTTCCACTCCATACAAGAACATCTCAAGCCATAGGAGCTTTCAAAAGCCCACCACTTAAGAGGAAACTGTTCCTACTGAGACCCTGTAGAGAAGAAAGATATCGACTACCTTCCCTCAAGCTTCCTCAACCAGACATAGGAAAGGAAAGCGGCTGAGGGGGTCTGGAGATATTGATGAAGAGGGTGGAGGTGCTGTGGTTTTAATGAGTTTTTCGCTGGGTCAGCTTGTGGTCTCCATGACAGTGGAGGCAAAGTTTTTAAAATAGAAACGGCCCTGAGCCACAGCAGTTAGGAATAATGCTGAGTTGTAACATGTAGGATGCTTCACAGAATCCATATTTCTGTTCAATATGGGAATTTTTCAGATTGAACGTCAATCCGGAAGCTATTCAACTAGCCAAGGAGATGATAACACGGGACAGGATGTCAGTCCCACAGGACACAGGGGCTGTGAGCCAGGGCATACCCCGTATGGATTAGAGGAAGTGGAAAGCCCCGGGGCAAGCACAGACAGAGGCAGACAGAGTCCTCACAGAGAGGAGCGAGGGAAGGGCAATGGGGATATTATGGAGTATATGGAAAAAAGAGGATATCATGGGCATTATTTTTGGCAAAGCCCAGGTTATTTTTAAAAACTCTATTTATTTTGAGAAAACGTTCAAAATCTAGAAAAGTTGCAAAAATATCCATAGAACTCCCGACAGCATATTCTTTGCCCAGAGTCATCAATTGTTGATATTTTGGCTCGTTTACTTTACCACCCTTCTCTCCCCTACCCTACCCTGATTATATGATTTCTTTCCCTGAACCTTTAAGAGCAAACTGCAGACCCAATTCCAATTTACCCCTTTAAATTTCCTAAGAATAAGGGCATTTTTTACATGACCTCAGTACAATTAATTACAGAATTTATTAAAGGTTTTAATGTAATGCAAGGGTAGGCAAATTTTTTTCTATAAAGGGACAGAGAAAAAATTTTTATTAATTTTTATTGGTGTATAATTGCTTTACAATGTTGTGTTAGTTTCTGCTGTACAGCAAAGTGAGCTAGTTATACATATCCCCTCTGTTTTTGATTTCCTTCCCATTTAGGTCACCACAGAGTACTCAGTAGTGTTTGCTGTGCTATACAGAAGGTTCTCATTAGTTACCTATTTTATACATAGTAGTGTATATATGTTGATCTCAGTCTCCCAATTCATCCCACTCTCCATCCTCCCTTGATCCCCACACATTTGTCCTCTATATCTGTGTCTCCATTTCTGCTTTGCAAATAAGGTCATGTATACCATTTTCCTAGAATCCATATATATGCATTAATATATGATATTTGTTTTTCTCTTTCTGGCTTACTTCACTCTATATGACAGTCTCTAGATCTCTCCATGTCTCTGCAAATGGCACTGTTTCTTACCTTTTTAATGGCTAAGTAATATTCCATTTCCTATATGTGCCACATCTTCTTTATTCATTCCTCTGTTGATGGACATTTAGGTTGCTTCCATGTCCTGGCTATTGTAAATAATGCTGCAATGAACACAGTAAGGGTTAGGGACAAGGTCTGAACCCAGACTCCAAGGCCCATGTTTTTATCTACTGGCTTTCTTTAGCACTACAGCTGGTTTCTGGACTCTTGTATTGTTCATAAATAATCACTTATGCTAACTGAAGTCAGGGTGCGTATCGTATGATGATCTCCTGGCTTTAGTTCCTCTATAAAGTGTAGTTCTCTTCACCCTCATGAGCATCTATGCCCAGGAATGCATTTTTGTTTTGGTTCCCACTGTCTTGATTTGTTCTTGCCACCTCTGTTCTTAGGAATCGGGCCCTTTCTCTGAGCCCCACTATAGCAGGTTGGCCCTAGAGAGACTTCCTGGTTGATAGCTCACTATCATCTGACTCCCAAATCACTAAGATGCTGGATTCACCACTAATGAGTGCTTGAGACCTGGCAGGTCCCCTTGGAAGCCACTGCGTTGATTGTGGTCTAATCTTTGTGAGCTGCCTAGGTATACCTTTTTTCTATGGGCTGGAACAACCAGCAAAGGTTTCCTGGGGGAGGTAGAGCATGGGCTGTGAAGCACAGTAATCTGAAAGACATGAGAAAAAAATCAGTCAAGAGTGGAGAGAAAAACTCTAAAGAGATTACTTCCAGGAATATAACCCTGCATTGATTTAGCCACACAATGATGCTTTGTATCCACCATTTTGGTGGAATCTGTCCTTCTTGAAACAATTCGCTTTGTATCATAGCCCAAGGAAGAGGCCCAGTTATTAGACACATACAGACAAGAGAAGACTGTCCTTTAGGTAAACCATACACGTGGAGCTGATAAAGAGACACATTGCCCCTTTATTAGAGACAGAGGAAACCTCGGTAACTAAGAGGTCACCAAAAAAGGTCAAGTCTTCTTCTAAAGTTTTGTCTTATTGTGTTTTAATCATTCTCTCTCTCTCTGGTCAAATAAGGACAACTGTTATCTAAACGGAGGGGCAGCTTAATGGGATGGAAAGACTAGCAGTCAGATAGTACTAGGGAAGTCATTAGATGTTCACTGGGAAAGGCTAAAGGTGTCTCAATCCAGGGGTCTGACGATTTGCAATTTTGAATGTAGCTAAAGGTGGCAAGGAAGACTCCGTTGGTCATATTGACATGTCATGGGACACTGATGAACTTGCCAGACTTTTCAATGAAAACAAGGAGTTACCCCATCATCTGGGTCATTATCAGATGGTCAGGGAGCAATCTGGTCACCTCAGACAATGTGGACTAGTCTTTTTTTTTTTTTTTAAGTATTTATTTATTTGATTGCATCAGGCCTTACTTGTGACCTGCAAACTCTTCAGTTACAGCATGTGGGATAGAGTTCCCTGACCAGAGATTGAACCCGGGCCCCCTGCATTGGGAGCATGGAGTCTCAGCCATTGGACCATCAGGGAAATCCCAATGTGGGCTGATCTTTAAGACCAACACAACAAACCTAGGAGCAGTCTAATTTTCAGTGTGTTGGAAGGTGGACTCAGGTTTGAACTGTAGGTGAATTGCGAGGTTATCAGTCAATTTGTTATATCTTCATTACTTGGCCAACTGCCTTGAGGTGGGGTTGGAGCTCAAGAGAAGTAGTTGGATTTGGTCATAAGCAGAGAGAACCTGACTCCTGCATCCCTCTTTCTCACGGAATCCTACACTTGATGGGATAACAGTATTTCTTTAGCAGGGGAGTGGGGTGGGATTTGTTATTTCTTTCCTTGCCATCTCTATCAAGTAACATTAGCTTCCTGTTGGAGGGAAGAAGCTTTTTTAAATTTTGCCTCTTTTCTCTTAAACTGAAAATTTTAAAATTTGTCAAACTACTGAGAAAAATGCTTCAATCTTTTTTTCTTTAAAAAACATTGTTCAATCTGTTTTTAAGATCCAGAATTTCCTTAATTTTCCTCCCAGATTTTGTTTGAAAGCTAAAAATAGCAAGCAGAGTTCTTAAAGCAAAGTTAGGAATAGCGGAACTAATTTCTTGACTCTCAAGAGACCTACAGGCAGCAAGATGCAAATGAAGGCTAAATTGATCACTGATACACTAGGAAATTTTCGGCCCACAGCAAGTCTTGGTAGTTTTCCTTGATCTCCTAGTTTTGACCCACTGAAGAATGAAGGGCCTCCCCATCTTTCATCCCACTGCGCTTTGTGTGTGTGTATGTGCGTGCGTGTATGTAGATGGAATTTACCATACTGCATTACAATCAGTTATATATTTCTTTATTTTTGTGATCCTGGAATGCAGTAGGTGCTCAGAAATTAATTGTTGGTTGATTTGAATTACATTTTCATGCACCTGCTGAAACTAAAAATTCTTTACAAGGAAATATATGAAATGCAAGCTTCTCTGATGGCTCAGCGGGTAAAGAATTCACCTGCAAGGTAGGAGACCCAGGAGACATGGGTTCGATCCCTTGGTTGGGAAGATTTCCCTGGAGAAGGAAATGGCAACCCACTCCAGTATTCTTGCCTGAAAAATCCCATGGACAGGGGAACCTGCCAGGCTATTGTCCAACGGGTCATGGCCAAGCGACTAAGCACGCAAGCTTTCATAGATTCTCTTTCCTTTCTTCCTTCCCTCCTTCCTCTCTCCCTCTTTCCCTTCCTCTTTCTCTCTCTTTCTTGAAAGGATTGCCCTTAAGTCACCTCATTACTCTCTTACAGACCACCTGCTTTCCCTGGGAGTCTGGTCTAACCTCTCTGCTTCCTGTTAAAGATTAATTCCCTTGGACGGAGGAGCCCAATAGGCTGCAGTCCATGGGGTCGCTAAGAGTCTGACACGACTGAGCGACGTCACTTTCACTTTTCACTTTCATGCATTGGAGAAGGAAATGGCAACCCACTCCAGTGTTCTTGCCTGGAGAATCCCAGGGACGGGGGAGCCTGTTGGGCTGCCGTCTCTGTGGTTGCACAGAGTCGGACACGACTGAAGCGACTTAGCAGCAGCAGCAGCATGACATTTTTAGAAATATAGCACAATAATTAAAATTTATTTTTAAAATGAAGTAGCCTCCTCTGATATATCTGACATGTCTGCTATTACCAGACTCAGTATCGCTCAGTCGTGTCCGACTCTTTGCGACCCCATGGACTGTAGCCTACCAGGCTCCTCTGTCCATGGGATTTTCCAGGCAATAGTACTGGAGTGGATTGCCATTTCCTTCTCCAGGGGAATCTTCCCAACCCAGGGATCAAACCCAGGTCTCCCTCATTGTAGACAGACGCTTTACAGCCTGAGCCACCAGGGAAGTCCTATTACCAGACTGAATATACACAAATAACACAATACTGATCTGAGGTGCATTTTTTAAAGCAGAGTTCAATCAAATGGATCAGCCCTTTACAGAATTAGTTTTCCCCTCATCAGTGGGTTTTACCTCATACATTTTTTCAGAAGGTTGTTATGATGAGAACAAACTTATGACCTAGGAGTTAATCTGGATTCTAGATTCCTATGTGTGTTTTTTTTTTCTTTAACTTATGTTGGCATTACAGACTTAATCATGACTGTGCCTCGTCTGAGGCCCGAAAAGTCAACATATAGGGAAGGCGTGTTCACTTTCCAAGAACAGAGACATCTCATCTAAGGATTAAGAGTATGTGACAGATTAAGGAGGTTTATCCCTTTAAGCATGAAAACTTTTCTATTATTTTAACAATCTTAGATGGAAATCTCTTTCAAATACATTTCACGCTTGCCCATCTTCTGTTTTGTCTCGTCCCCCGTGATTTTAAGCCCTCGGAGCTGCACATGGTTTGTCTCTTCCCTCGTGGCTGAGGGCAGCACCAGTGGAGGCTGGCTGTTCTGCGAGAAAGCCCCGAGGCTCTTCATTTCTACGTCACCTTGGGGACTGCCTAGCTTCCCCTACCCTTTCCTCCTGCCCCCAAAATGGAAATACTATTCTGTACTGATTAGAGGAATAATAGATATTTGTTGAAAGTTTGAAACAATATGCAGCTCTATAAAGCAGGAAGATAACAATTGGGAAAGTACCCTTCCAGAATTCTTAAGTGCATAAAAATACATGCCACTCATTAGCTGTATGTAGTCTGGAGAATCCCAGGGACGGAGGAGCCTGGTGGGCTGCCGTCTATGGGGTCGCACAGAGTCGGACACTACTGAAGCGATTTAGCAGCAGCAGCAGCAGCAGCAGGACTTTTGTCAAGTTTGTTTTCTAGTCTGTAAAATGGGAATAGTTATTTTATAACTATTGTTGTGAGAGTCAACTGAGCTTCTGGCAGACTGGCATATTGTATTGCTGTTCAGCAGCTGTCTCCTCTGTGACCACACTGTTCTTTCTTTCCTTGAAAGGTCTCCCATTCTGCAGTTAGTCTTCATCTCTGAACAGATCTTTCAGTCAAGTCTTTGTTGCCGCATGCCTGGATAGTAACAAGTTGCCCCTACTTTTTGCCCACCCCCTTCTTTCCTTCTATCCCTATAACAACCATCAACCATGCCATATCACCTATGACATCAAACTCAAGCTGGTTTCTGATATTCCCTTATCGTCAGATTTATAATCTGCTGAGGACCTTATCTTTCACCACCTCCTCTCCAACCTCAGGTTCACTCCTACCCCTAAGACATTGCTCTTGTTTTCTTTTTCTACTTTGTCACTTCTAGTGTCCCCTATCCTACTCCTTTCTTCCCACTCTCTAGAGAAAAATCCAGTTTTTCTAGATTCATAGAAACACAGATCTTTAGAACTAGAAGACTTTTAGGAAAGAGAGCATCTACTCAGATTTATAAAAACTGTGACCCCAGAAGCTGCCTTTCTTTAAACAAATTATTTATCTACGTATTTTTGATCGTGCGGTGTCTTTGTTGCTGTGAGCAGACTTTCTCTAGTTGCTATGCACAGGTTTTTTGTTGCAGTGGATTCTCTTACTGGAGAGCATGGGCTCAGCAATTGTGATACATGGGCTTAGTTACCTCACAGCATGTGGAATCTTCCCTGACCAGGGATAGAACCCATGTCCCCTACATTGACAGGTAGATTCTTAACCACTGGACCACATGGTAAGTCCTAGAAGCTGCCTGTTTAAGACTCAACTCAAGAGGTGTTTCATCGGTGTCACTGACTCAAAGAATCTGATGTTCTCAGTACTTTGGGTAACACTGGTTCTGTTTGCTCAGCTTTTCAAGTGTAGAAGCCAGGTGCTCTTATTTCACATCCCCCGTGGCACCCAGCACTGTGCATGTACACAGAATTTGCTCCATAGATAGTTATTAATTGATGAATCAGTGAGGCAGACAATTATATAAATTAAGAGAGTCCCAGAGGGACTGCAATAATTAGGAAAGACTTCATGAAAAATTAAGATTTGTGGTAGGCTTTGGAGGATGAGCATTCTGATTTATTTTGCTCAGAAACAAAAATTTGATCTGCAAAATGGTTTTTGCATTGCTTCAAAGTGCTAGAGGTGGTGTGGGAGACCTGGGGAGTCATATCCTTCTTGGGGCTTTCTATAGTGTCTGCATGCTGCTGACTCTGGAATATACCTCTCTAGCCTGAACCTTGCCCTTGAACCCTAGACTCATCTATCCCATGACCTGCTGGACAGCAGTCCATCTCACAGACTCTCAGAGGTCCCAGACTGGGTTCCTCACCCTTTACTACCTCCCCTTTTTACTCACTCCACCCAAGTCTTTTCCACCTCAGTAAATGGTGCCTCCATCCTCCTGGTTGATCAGGCCTCAGTCTCTGGAATCATCCTTGGCTCCTTTCCCTTGACATCCAATTCAGCAAAACATCCTGTTGGTTCTACTTTCAAAATATATTCAGAATCTGACTTCTCAACGCTTCCACTGCTACCCAGTCTTCCTGCTCTGCAAATCTGCTGTCTTCATACCTCAGAGGAAGTGAGGAATATTTGTCTATTTTGTTGATTGATTATATCTCTCTCACCTTCTAGTGCACATAAGGAGTTCAAAAAGTGCTTGCTTTATGAAATAATTCATTTTGTTCAGAAGTTACAACCTGAGCACAGGCAAGGGTATGGATATCTATCTTTCTGCCACACCCGGCCTTCCGGGCTCTCAGTACCAGGAGTTCCTTATAGTTCAACCAGCCACGCCAGCCTGAGGCCCAAGCAGAGGGCAGAGGAAGTTTGATTACTTCCTTGACCCTTTCTTCCCATCTTGTCACTGTCCTTTTTCTTGGCTCAGGAGGGTCCTTCAACAATGACAAAGTAAGTCTGAACTAAGGTCCTTACTCAGCTTCAAGCCTCAAGAGTGCTCATCACCACTTCTCTCTCTCCATCCATCACTAAGAATGGATCCAATAGATTCATCACAAAAATGTAATACATTATATTTTGGGAGCACTGACCATGTGCATGCATGCTTGGTACTAAGTGTTTTCCTATATTTAATTCTCATCAACTCCATGAGATAGATGGGATCATTGTTCCCATTTTGTAAGTGAAGGCCTGGCTCTCTGAGAGATAAAAAGACTTGCCAAAGGCCACACGACTAGGATGCAGTGATGCAGCATTCCAACCTAAGTCTGTACGCTCTAGAGCTCACACTTTAGCAGAGGAAGCTGAACTTCTAGATCTGTGCTCTCTTCCAGACGGCAGCTATCACTGGGATCCAGTAAACACGGGCTGTCGGGAAGATCCCCCGGAGAAGGAAATGGCAACCCACTCCAGTTTTCTTGCCTGGGAAATCCCATGGACAGAGGAGCCTGGTGAGCTATGGTCCATGGGGTTGCAAAAAGTCAGACACGACTTAACGACTGAATGACAAGAACTTTTCACCTGCCATTTCTTCTAACCTAACACGACCGTGAGGTGATTCCAAGCCACGTAAATGGAGAGGGAAAGAAGAGCTGCCCTTCAGAGCTGTGCTGCACCCCGGGCTCTAGGCCACATCAGCTTAAGCTGGGGCACTTGGGCCCTGAGGGAGGAGGAAGCAGCTTCTTTAGCCCTCAGAACAGGCTGGAGCTGAGCTGTGAGGATGAGTCTAATACCTTATGCTATCACCTCAGCTCCCGGATTACTTCCCGTTTCAAAGTCACTGAGGTGGACACAAAAGGGAACAAGAGCCGGAGGCCTTGGCATCTCTGTTAGCCAGGTTTGACCTCCAAAGGTCAGACAGTCTTATCTACACAGGAGGCAACTTCCCCAAACACTTCAGCCTGGGAGACAACTTACTCCCTCCTCTCCTCCTTGTTTCTCCTCTGTTCCCCCAGAGCTCTCGCACCCTGTGCCGGTGAAGTCCACGAAGAAAGAAGGACGGGGTGGGGCAGGGAGGCGGGAGGGCTCAGTCTGGCCTGGTATTACCCCGCCACCCATAAAAAGGCTTCACTTGGAAGCTTCCTAACCTGAAGTACAAATGAGACCCCCTGGGATCCCAAAATAGCTCCCCTCACAGCTGCACAGCATCCATTTATAGCACTGCCACTCTGCAGCCGTGGGCCGCTTCTCAGAGGGCACCTCTGAAGTCAGTTCCTGCGGACATCGGGCTCAATGTCATTTGAGAAGAGAAACACTCATAAAGGACCTATTATGGTCTTGTCACTGTTTCTCAGGACTTGCCTCAACCCTCAGAGACGTTAAAGAACCACATTTGTCTTGACCAGGAGCCGAGCCGCCTCGTGTCCAACAATAACCCAGAGCAGCTCGTCGGGTCCCTTCCTCTATGCCCAGCAGCAGGTGAGAATGTTCTTCTTGGTGGCAGCAGGACAAACAGTTCCAAATTTATGCTTGGGCCTCAGGCCAAGTAACTCGGACACCCCCAGGGTGGATCCGCCATCGGGCTCTATGTATAAAATGTCCATTTACTAGCAAGGAAAATAATTGAGGCCTTGAATTGGCGTTATCCATGCATGTCATTTGTACCTAGGCTGAATGTCACATTATAGAGCAGAGAAACACCCCCAAGCCCAAGGAGGTATGTTGAGTACTTCCTTCTCACATGAACTTTGACCCACTTTCTCACACGTGGCTTATTTTGAGAGGGACTGAAGCAGTCCATTGATAATCAAGCGCATTAGCTTTTTTCTCTCCTGACTCTGAGTGGAGCCGTGAGGTCAGAAGTGACCCTAGCTGGCCTCTTGCAGTTTGGTCTGCCTCCCTCCGCCTTCTGTGAGAGCCACTGGCATTTGTTTTCAGGAAACAAACATTTATTTTTGTTAAGGCAAACACAGGCCTCCTCTGGAGCTTGTCCAGAGTGGTTTTCTGAGGGCGGGTCTTCCTTTAGAAAGGTCTTCCTTTCTAAAGTCACTGAATGGGAGCCACTCTTCACTCATCCACTTCAAGAGTGGAGGCCTGAAGGGAGCCTACAGGGGCCGGGGTCACTGGCTGGACACATCTGCTGTGTTAAAGCAACAGAGGCCCCAGAGCAGCGTGGCCAAGAATCTAGATCCCACAGCCACACTGCATGAACTGCTGCTGAGTTTCCACCAAATGCCAGGTGTGTGGCTCTCAAGTTTCTGTGGTTGCTGAATGTCATTGCTTCTGTTTGTGGAGAAGAGATGGTAACAGTTTCTTGATTTGAGCTGTTCACATATATATTCACTTCAGTTCAGTTCAGTCACTCAGTCATGTCCGGCTCTTTGCGACCTCATGAATTGCAGGCCAGGCCTCCCTGTCCATCACCAACTCCCGGAGTTCACTCAAACTAACTTCCATCGAGTCGGTGATGCCATCCAGCCATCTCATCCTCTGTCGTCCCCTTCTCCTCCTGCCCCAAATCCCTCCCAGCATCAGAGTCTTTTCCAATAAGTCAACTCTTCGCATGAGGTAGCCAAAGTACTGGAGTTCCAGCTTTAGCATCATTCCTTCCAAAGAACACCCAGGACTGATATCCTTTAGAATGGACTGGTTGGATCTCCTTGCAGTCCAAGGGAGTCTCAGGAGTCTTCTCCAACACCACAGTTCAAAAGCATCAATTCTTCGGTGCTCAGCTTTCTTCACAGTCCAACCCTCACATCCGTACATGACCACTATATATTCACTTGGTACATACAAATCTCTCAGGTTAACCAGCCATCTTTATTATCTTGGCTCAGAAACAAACCTTATCATATATGATTGCTTGTGTCTTATTTTGTAATCAATGCTTTAAAGGGTTAATTATATGTTACAGAAGGCTGTGTGCTGAAGAATTGATGCTTTTGAACTGGTGCTGGAGAAGACTTTTGAGAGTCCCTTGGACAGCAAGGAGATCAAACCGTCAATCCTAAAGGAAATCAACCCTGAATATTCTTTGGAAGGATTGATGCTAAAGCTGAAGCTCCAATACTTTGGTCACCTGATGCGAAGAACTGACTCATTGGAAAAGATCCTGATGCTGGGAAAGATTGAAGGCAAAAGGAGAAGGTGGCAGAGGATGAGATGGTTGGATGGCATCATTGATTCAATGTACATGAATTTGAAACTCTGGGTGATAGTGAAGGATAGGGAAGCCTGGTATGCTTCAGCCCATGGGGTTGCAGAGTTGGATGTGGCTTAGTGACTGAATAACAACCCAACATCCCACTCCACATCACCTAACTCCCTGTGGAAGGGCCAACTATGTTCTACACACACACACACACACACACACACACACACACACACACATACATGCTGGGTCAAATCCCTAACAATATAACTATACTCTGTCATCACTTATGTTCATTGAGAAACCAGAACCCCAAGTCAGAAATCCTGGCCCAGCTCCTAGCAGCTGTGTGTCTCTGGCAAGTCACTTAACCTCTCTGGGCTGGTTTCCTTATCTCGAAAATGACCAGATGGGGTTTAATGATTCCAAAGGTCTGTTTTGGCAATAAAATTCTATGACTCATGTTCATGCTAAGTCTCTAGAGTTAGGAATGGTTATAGAAAAAAGAAAAGTTCCAGATATAATGTGAAGCTACCATGACCCACAGATTATAGTATTAAATTTGAGAATAAATTACTCAAGGATCTTCAGTTTTTAGAAAGTTTGGTGAGAGAGAGAGGCATTCATAATTTTAAATCATTCAGTGAAAAGGTCCAATCTCTCCCCAGGAAAGTGTTAACTCTATTCTGTGAGGCAGGTAAGTGACCATAGAGAAGAAGCCAAGAAAAGGGAACTGGAGACAGCACGCAGATTATAAACGGTGCACATAAGGATATTAACAGTAGCGCTCCTGCTATCTTTAGCCTCTTGCTTAGGGCCAGCACCCTGTGATCTGCAGTTGAATGAGATGGTTTTCCTTTGCCATACTGTGTTATTGTCCAGATTCGGAAGAAAATGGTCTTTCTGTTCTCACTATGGTGGTTCACAATCTGTGGCCCCCTCAGCCCAGATTTTTAGCTCAAATAGAAGATGTGTGGGCCAGATTTGTCCATAAATGACAGGTGGTGATGGAAGACTCTGTGGTCTGGGAGAGGGAACACAGAACAAGACCAAACCCAACCCATTCCTGTTTGAGGTCTGCCTGAGGGATTGTGGCCTTAGCAAGGTTTTCAACCAGTTCTTTATCTGTAAAATGGGCAAAAATTGCCATGGTTTCTATCCTCCTGGCTGCAAGAGTACCAAAAACTGAGCAAGCGATCAAAAGGCCAAGGTACTACTAATGTTGAGAGTACAAAACACGAGAGTATCAAAACACCGATAATAACAATCAAGGACATCCATTGTGCAATTACTGTTTGGCTGGATGCTATGCAAAGCCCTTTGCCCTATACAATAGGCCCAGTTATCATTCCTATTTTTCAGATGAGGGCACTGAAGCTCAGAAAAGTTGAATTGCTTTGTCTAAAGGTGGTACAGCCATGAGGTGACCAAGCTGGGATTTGAACCGGGAACTGTTTGTCTCCATAGTTTGGGTGGTCAATAGTACGTGCCATTACCCAGCCTCCTTGCATTCAGCTGTGTGTTTTCCTGTAACAGTAAAACTGGCTTCGTAAATCTGAAAATTGATGCTCCAGTCCGGGAGCTGCTCGTGGATAAGAAAACGGACATCACTACCCAATCTGGCTTACACTTGTATCCATCTGTTTGGGCTACAACTTTGTTTGATTTCTCCCTTATCCTGGCTTTTTGATTTGGTTTCACTCAGGCATGACATAGCCTGCCCTCCCCAGACTCCTGAAATACTGACTCAACACCATGCCTTCTGCTGTTTTCCTGAGGAACGATTGGGTTGCAGTCTAACTTGTCCCATAAAATTGCTTCTCACTGCTTTCCCTTCTCTGAAGGAAAGGGGTAGGGTTATTGCCCAGGAGTTTCTCTACATTGAAAAGAAGAAAGAGAAAAATACACGCTGAGCTTCAAGACCCTCAAGCCAATTGCTAAGGTCACTTCTTCCCAACCTCACCTTCAAATCGGCCCGGGGATCTGCCTGCCTGCTGCCTGGGAAAGGACAATCCGATTGTAAATATTATCTGCCCTTCTAAGAACACTCGAATGGTAATACTCAAGCAATTACTTTCCTTTCAAGATCATTAAACACAAATCAGACTTGTATTTTAATATGGCTGCCAGTGTCGTTAATGGTGAGGAGGGTGGCATAAAGGGTAAGCTTTTCCCTCTAATGGCTGAATGTTTACATTATTACCCTTTCTGAGAAGCTTCACTGGGGGAGTTTGCTCCAGGCTTCCGAGGCACTTCTTTGCTTTCTAGCTCCACAGAATCCAACCCTTCAAAGCCAAGTGCACCTTCAGAGCATTTAGGAGGAATGGCAATTGTGACCCCATGGGGGCTCCCCCCTCAACCACAACTGCTCCCCTTAAACACCACAGGGTCCCATGGAAGGAAGCAAACTCTGGAAAGGATGAACAGCATTTTGTTTTGTTTCATTTTTAAAAGCAGATCGCTCCACTCTAACAGTGTGGGCCCGGCTCCCCTCTGTCTTCCTCCTGTTTAAGGGAGCCAAGATGCTAAGAAAGGTGCCAGAGGAGCCTGTCCAGAAGGCCTGTATGCACCTCTTTCCCCTAATTCCCTAGTCTCCTGGGGCACCTGACACCAGAGAGACAAGCTGCTTCTCAAATTGAAGTTGGACACTGAGTCTAGGAAGGGTCTTCTGGAAGGCAGACTTGCTGGAGATGCTGATTCCAGGGGGGTAGACCATTCCTTGTTCAGCTCCCTGTGCCAATGCTGGTCCCATTGCTGGTGAACCCCACAGCATGGCCCTCTCAGGTTCTCCCAGGGCCGCTCTGTCCCCCCAGACATTTTCTGCCAGCTAGGATCTAAAGGTCCTTTGCCAGGTTCTGAAACCTTTTGCTGTTCATGGAGAAACTGGACTGCAAATAGAAGTTTTGAACGTTGGATGGACCAGGGAGAGCTGTAGGAGCTGTGTTTTCCTTTTAACTTGAGATTTAGTTTTTTCCTCTTTTTATAACTTTATTGAGGAATAATTGACAAATATAATTGTGTATAATGAAAGTGTACAATGTAGTGATTTGATACCCCTTGCAGAATGATTTCTGAGTTTTTTTTATTTGAGTATAACTGCTTTACAATGTTGTGTTAGTTTCTGCTGTATAATGATCAAAAAATGCGTGGAAGACTTAAATAGACATTTCTCCAAAGAAAACATACAGATGGCCAAGAGGTATATGAAACGATGCTCAACATCAATAATTATTGTTGTGGTGGTTCAGCCATTAAGTTGTGGCTGACTCTTTGTGACCCCATGGACTGCAGCATGCCATGCTTCCATGCCCTGCACTGTCTCCCAGAGTTTGTTCAAAGTCATGTCCATTGAGTTGGTGATGCTGTGTAACCCTCTTGTCCTCTGTCATCTCCTTCTCCTCCTGCCTTCAATCTTTCCCAGCATCGGGGTCTTTTCCAATGAGTCGGCTCTTCACTTCAGGTGGCCAAAGTATTGGAGCTTCAGCTTCAGCATCAGTCCTTCCAGGGTTGAATATTCAGGGTTGATTTCCTTTAGGATTGACTGGTTTGATCTCTTTGCTGTCCAAGGGACTCTCAAGAGTCTTCTCCAACACCACAGTTAGAAAGCATTAGCATAAATAGTTTTTTAAAAGGGGGCACTAATTATTAGAAAAATGCAAATTAAGACTACAATAAGGTATCACTTCCCTCGGGTCAGAATGCGGGCTAATTCACTTCAGTCGTGTCCGACTCTGTGCAACCCTATGGACTGTAGCCTGCCAGGTTCCTCTGTCCATGGGATTCTCCAGGCAAGAGTACTGGAGTAGGTTGCCATTTCCTTCTCCATGGGATCTTCCTGACCCAGGGATCGAACCAGTGTCTCAAATTTCCTGCATAGGCAGGCGGGTTCTTTACCACTAGAACCACCTGGGAAGCCCAGGTCAGAATGGTCATCAACAAAAAATCTACAAACAGTAAGTGCTGGAGAGGATGTGAAGAAAGAGAACTCTCCTGCACAGCTGGTGGAAATGTGGTTTTGTTTTGAGCTGTATTTCTGGAGCATGGACAAGTAGAGTAGGATTAGGCTATGCCTCTCTAGAGAGCAAATAGTCAGGGGCACGGCTCTGGGATTAGATGGACCGTGTTTTCCACGGTCTCCGTTTTCTCTAGCTGTGTAACCTGAGGCAGTTTGTTTAAATTCTCTGAGCCTCAATCTCTTCATCTGTAAAATGGAGGCTTAAGGGGTTGGTGCCCCAGAGGCTAATCATAGTTATTTCACCGGGTTGTTGAAAGGATTAGATGTGTGGGAAGTCCTTTGCATAGGCTGCTTCATGTACGTGTTCAATGATCAGTTTGCTGATGATCAGTTCTAAAATCAGCTGCCTTTGTTTAATGATCAGTTCTGAAATCAGCCAGCTTTGCCGGCTACAGACACTTCAAACACCAAATGTAAAGACATGACTCAGTGCTACAGTTATTTCTAAGGTTGATGCGACAGTGATTCTTAATATCAGCTTCTGATGGAAGAGGGGAGATCGAGAAGCAAGCCCTGCTGAGTCCACAGTTCTATAGAGAAACTGCTGCTTGTCCATTTGTTCCGGGCATGTGTGAGGAAGGGAATCCTTCCCAGCACCCTTCTTCTAAGGGACAAATATTCATTTTGCTTTTTTTGTTTTATGTTCACAGGCCCTTTCCAGGTAATTCCACAAGAATTCTCATATCTATGCTGCTGCTGCTGCTAAGTTGCTTCAGTTGTGTCCGACTCCTGGCGACCCCGTGGACTGCAGCCCACCAGGCTCCTCCGTCCATGGGATTTTCCAGGCAAGAGTACTGGAGTGGGGTGCCATTGCTTTCTCATATCTATACAGTGCACTATTCTAGCAATGGAGCTCAGTATATGCCTTATATTCATTTATCAGGAAACAAAACGGCACTAAAAAGGCTTTCCAATGGGCACAGAGAGATAGGAAGTTTGGCATTTGGAGGAAGAGCTATGTTTGCCCAGGGTCCCAGTGAGGTTTGTGGTTCCAGAACCACCCTCTGTGTTATAACAGATATGGTCACGCCCAGTATTTCATCATGTGCCCCCTAGCATGTCCCACTCTGGGCTGATCTGTTTACCTGGTCATTCTTTGATACAAGGACAATATCAAACTCTGGCTTCAGTCCCTTCAGTGCCCAGCCTACAGGTTTTTTTCAAAATGTGAGAGCTCTGGGAGTTGGAATCTCAATATTCTGCCCTAGACAACCTCCATTTGTGACCCTGGAGAATAGGAGTACCTAAAAAGTGTCATTTTGAAGACTATTCATATAAGGTTCTGCCTTGAACTTTCCTTACTAATAAGGTTAATAATGAAATGATACTCCCAACAACTGCTATTGTTGCTGAGTCCCCATAGAGATAAACGTAGATCAGTGTTAAGAACTCCGAATGCATTATTTTAAGCTCGTAGAATGGGTGACTGATTTATGCCCAGAGCTGAATTATGTGAGGGGTTGGTGGCTGTAGCTCTGATCTTTTGTGTCCATTCACTGGTTTTCATGGTCAGAAGGAGGCAGGCCTGCCGTATCCAAGCCAAGGCTGGCTGAGTTAAGTCAGGGAGCTGGTAAGGAGAGTTATTTTAAAAGTGTAATAACATCTTATCCCCTAAATAACTATTAATTATAGAAACTTTAGATCCTTATTTACAAATAAGAAGAAAGAAAAACACCATCCATAATCCCGCCACTGAAAAAGAACCAACGTTAGCATTTAGAGATACTTCTTTTCATATTTTTTCTATTCTTGACTTTTTTTTTAATACAGTGTGATTGTATAATATATACAATTTTCCCTGTTCTTTTCCAATTAACATTATGCTGTTAATGTGTCATTGAAAACTTGTAATAAATGTAATTTTAATAACTATAACATTTGGTTGTAGAATTTGTCTTCCATATTACTTCCATATATTGGAGACTTAGGTTGTTCCTGATTTTCTGAAGCTATAAATCATCCTATTAATATGTTGTTGTTGTTCAGTCTCGAAGTCATGCCTGACTCTCTGCCACCCCATGGACTGCAGCATGCCAGGCCTCCCTTTCCTCCACTATTTCCTGAAGTTCACTCAAGTTTATGTCCATTGAGTTAGTGATGTTATCTTAATACTATGTTAAGATTATTTCTTTATGTCAGAGTCCCAGAATTGAAATTACTAGGTCAGAAGATAAACATTTATAGCTCTTAATCCATAATGCAAAGTAGATATTATTATGTTGGAAAAGGTGTGGGTTAATGGCTATTCTATGTTCCTAAGGCTTTTCTTTTCCCTATATTGATGGAGTTATCAAGGCACTACAAAATTGAGACTTGCTAGATGTTGATTTTCCAATATCAAACATTTGAAGTAGTGGATGAAATATTCTTACCCTTCAAAAGAGTGGTGTTTGTAGATCATATTAGAACCTTAAATCAAATGAGCTTAAGCAAAAAATAGACTATTTATTGGCTCAGCTAATTAAAACTCTAGAAGCGATATGCATTCAGGAATGTTTGGATCCAGGGCCTTGGGTTTCTTCTCTCTATCCTTTAGTTTTGTTTTATTCTCTACTGGCTTTTCTGGTGGCTCAGATGGTAAAGCGTCTGCCTGCAATGTGGGAGACCCAGGTTCGATCCCTGGGTCAGGAAGATCCCCTAGAGAAGGAAATGGCAATCCACTCTGTACTTGCCTGAAAAATCCCATGGGCGGAGGAGCCTGTTAGGGTACAGTCCATGGAGTAGCAAAGAGGTGGACATGACTGAGTGGCTTCACTTTCCTTTCCTTACCTCCTGGCTTAATTTTTAGGCAGTACCTTCCCTTTTGTTCATATGATTATGTCCGAAACTCCATCTTCACTCTCCCTTCCAAGCAACTCCAGTGGGAAAAGCTTATCTCTAACTAGTTCCAACAAAATTCCAGGATTGAGATTTATTGGCACCAATTGGCCTAAATTGACTTGAGTGACTTGGCCAGGGCATGTTATGCTCTGCTGGTCCAGGCCTGGCTTACACACTTGTCCCTAGAGCTGGCCAGGGAGCCATCTCCACCTAAACCAAATGACTGAGAATGAGATAGAGATAGTTGCCCAAGAGAGAATGAGAGGTATTATCTAAATACAGGGCATGAATGCCAGCAAGCAGGAACAGTGCGTGTTCATTAAAAAGCACTTTTTCAGGGTTCTCCCTAATTATTCTAAGACATGAACTTTAAACAAGATATTATGCCTTGATAATGAAAGGCATTGAGCCCTCATGATCTGCTACAGGTATTACACTTCATTAGCATCAGGTAAACTGGCCACCATAGAAGCTATTTCTAGGAAACCAAACCCAATTCTTCACTTACTCATTTGGCATATATTTGTTTTAGCACCTACCTTGTATCAAGTCAGCATTTATTTAGTTGCTGATGCTCCAGGTGCTGAGGATACAGTGATAATTCTCATTCAATCTTGCCTTCTGATTTCACCTTTTGAAGCGCTAATGAATTGCCTGAGATGTTTTGGATGCATCCTGAGTGACCACAGGCTGTGCATGTGTTTATTTACAATTGGGATGGCTCCTTGCCACTGTGGCTGGCTGACCTACAATTTGCTCAGGCACTTACTAAGGGGAAAAAAAATCCAAACCACTGCTTCTTCCCTAGCCTTAATTTGGCTGTTATGTTTATACTGGAGATGGTCTGGAAGGAGCTTTCAACTCAAATGCAGCAGAAATGTAAAATAGCTCCTGTGAAAGAAAATGGGTAAGAATTGTTAATGCATTCTTTCAAATGAAGGGAGATTCTCATATGGCACTGAAGGTATTTGCATAAACTGATTTCCCCCATCCAGAATCTCTGCTCTTTTCCATTCCCTAGTTGCGATCTCTCTAAAATAGAATGTAGTTATTTGTAGTTGGATAATAGTCATTTATAATTTTACTTGAACATCCCAACAAATATTAGTCAGAAATATCTTCCTAGAGCAATATACCATGTAACCTTGTGTCCAAAAGCTGTATGGAAATTAGTGAATAAGTGTTCATTCATTCAGCAAATATTCACTGAGCCACATGCCAGGCACTGTTCTGAGAGTATTCCTGAGCCCAGCAAAGATACTGATGAGGTCAGTCCATCATTCAAGATGCAACACCTCCAGATTTGAGAGTCAGCAAAGCAAAGAGGGCAAAACATTGTAAACGCAAAGTTGGAGATCTTGACATCACTGGGGCAGATTGGATCCCCTCCCTGGCTTCCTTTTGGTGATTCCTGTCGTCTGCGAAGCAGAGTAAAGGGCGGCAAAGAGGGGGCCACCCTGAGAGGAGGTCAGGAGCTCAGGCGATGAACTTTCTGAGCATTCAATTTCCAGTTTCCTGCTTCTGAGTCATGTGACCTGGGTAAGTTCCTTATCTCTGACCTTAGTGTTCCCATCCATAAAATGGACTCATAAGAGGTCCACCTTACAGGGTTGCTGTAAGGAACACCTGAACTATGCACTTAGAGCAGCATTTAGTCTAGTGCCTGGTGTGTAAGGAGGCCTTGTTAAATGTGAACTGCTACTTCTACCCCAACTTAAATTACTGCAAGAGGTGCAATTCATTCACTCATTTAAAAAAATTTATTTATTTTAGTTTTGACTGTGCTGGGTCTTAGTTGCTTTTGTGAGGGCTTTGTCTAGTTACGTCGAGCGGGGGCTACCCTTCACTGCCATATGCAGGCTTCTCATCGTGGTGGCTTCTTTTGCTCAGCACAGGCTCTGGAATGCAGGCTCAGTAGTTGTCATGCACGGGCTTAGTTGCTTTGTGGGCTAAGGGATCAAACCAGTGTTCCCTGCCTTGGCAGGTGGATTCTTATCCACTATGCCACCAGGGAAGTCCGCATCCATTCATTTAATGTATGTTTAGTGAGGCCTACTCTGCACCAGGCACTGTCCCGTGATGGGGGAAAGCTCTAAAGAAAGAGAATAGTTACTACTGATTGGAGGCTGAAATCCAAGTGGAGAGAGAGACAGATAATAAATTAGTAAACAATCAAACAAATACATAAGTAATATATGTTCAGAGGTTAACATGTGCTCTGCAGCAAACAAAATGGAATGATGCAACCAAGTGGCTCGAAGTCATGGGAGTCTTCAGATCGCAGGCAACTTGCCCAGGATGTAAATGTTGAGAAGATAGTAGCTATGTCTAGGGCCTGAGGTGGGCTCTGGCTGATGACTAAATCTCACTTGTTCTAATTTCATTTGCAACCAATAATAAGCAAACATCCCTTTTGAGAATGGCGATTGGGGTTCAAGAAAGAGGGCTCAGGTCAAACTCCAGTTGGCCTGTAATACATTGAGAGACATCTGATGTTCTTGCACTACCCACCCCGCTCCAGCCTCTCTGTCTTCTCCTCTTCCTCACTCACATACACACCTTCTGAGATTTTAGAATTCATTTCTAAAGCTGTTCGGGTTCGATCCTTGGTCAGGGAGCTTAAGATCACACATGCCTCGTGGCCAAAAATCTGAAACATAAAAAACAGAAACAATATTGTAACAAATTCAATAAAGACATTAAAAGAAAGAAAATACTTTTAAAAAAAAGGTAAAAATAAAAATGTCCAGGTTGAGGCTATTTGCAAGGATTATAAAAGATAATGCATGTAGAATATTTAGCACATGGCTTGGCAGGTGGCTCAGCTGGTATAGAATCCGCCTGCAATGTGGGAGACCTGGGTTTGATCCCTGAGTTGCGAAGATCCCCTAGAGAAGGAAATAGCTACCCACTCCAGTATTTTGGCCTGGAGAATTCCATGCACTGTATAGTCCATGGTGTTTCACTTTTGGCACAGCATTCAGTAAACATTAAGGCAGACATATTGATTCTTTCATTCATGCAAATCACATTTATTGATCACCTACTGTGTTCCAGATGCTATGATAAGGGATGGAGATGAAAAGTTTTCGAGTCGGTGAGAATGAACAAGTTAATACAGGAAACATTGTGGTTTGGAAAGGACAAGTTATCAACAACATGTGCATCAACACCTCGTATTTTAAACCAAAAAATCATATTGAGTATTTTTCTTTTCAAAGGGATAAATTTGTCTCAAGTCTTTTTTTTTTTTAAACCTAGAGGCTGGAAATTTGTACCCACAGCACTAAATGCTTAATATGTGCTTGTTAATTTATGCTCTCTCTAGATCAATTTTCTTTTTCATTATCAAGTAATGAATTTGTGTACAATGTTAAGCTTTTATATTATGAAATCTAGCTCAAAAAGATTTTTCTGCTTCCCAGAGGACTGAGTTTTCTGACTTTGATTTATCATTTATGCATCTCATCCATTATTGATGTTACAGCTTTTACACAAGGCTCCAACCTTTTGAAATAAAAATAAAACTACATCGTCCTGGTCTCTTTCTTGTTAATACTGTTTTTAGGGTACCAGGGATTCTTGTGTTCTGTGGAATTCACTTTGAAGCTTTCTTTCTTTGAAAACAAATGGCAGGAAGGCCCCCAACAACCCAGGCTCTCCTTCCTATTTAGTGGAAAAGCTGCCTGCATGTATCTAATTTTAAATTTTGAAGTGCAAATGTCACGTAATGAAAGTATCAGCAGTTACTTAAACGTGGTTAAATATGGAAAGTCGGCATAAAGTCGATGTTTATTTACAGCCAGTGACAGTGATAAGGGCAGGAGCCCTCTCGATAAGTGGCTTTCAGCCACCGTTAATCGGCTGATGGATGGATTGGTGCGAGGCTGGTCACAAGGAAGCCTCTCATCTTCTGTAATGGAACGTGCTCATCTGTCTAGTGGCGGGTAAGAGGCAGAGACCACGTGAGCTGATGATTCCATTATTCTGCCCAGAGCAACCTCTGTGACTGGAGAAAGGAGGCAAATATCAGGAGACTTTGACCCGAATCAGAGTGGAAACTTAGAGACTCACAGAATGTCACGACTGGAAGAGATCCTGCCGATCATCTCATCTAATCTGGTTTTTTTTTTTTTTAAATGTGTGTGTGTGTGTGTGTGTGTGTGTGTGTGTGTGTGTGTTTTAAGATGAGGAAATTCCCATGTGAAAAAAATAAACCAGCATTTATTTTATTTTGTTAGATTATTTATTTATTTTTGACAGTGCTGGGTCTTTGTTGCTGCCTGGGCTTTTCTCTAGTCTCAGCAAGTGGGAGCTACTCTCTTGCCCATGCATGTGGTCCATGGGCTTCTCATCGCTTGGCTTCTCTTGTTGTGGAGCACGGGCTCTCGGGCAAGTAGGTTTCAGTAACTGCAGCTCCCCGGCCTTAGAGCACAGGCTCAATAGCTGTGGTGCACAGGCTTAGTTGCTCCAAGGCATATGAGCTCTTCTCAGACCAGAGATTGAATCCGTGTCTCCAACACTGGCAGGTGGTTACCACTGAGCCACCAAGGAAGCCCTAATAACCAGCATTTATTAATCATTGCATATATCAAGTGCTCTTTGCTTAAAATCTGCAACTGGCTGCACACTGCCCTTCAGATGACTCCTTAATTAGAAACAAAATCTGTTCAGAATTTATGAACTGGGGTCTGCCTTTCTCTCTCCTCCCCACTCCCCGCCCCATCTCATCACATAAGCCATGCTTGCACACTCCAATTGACAAGTCCCCCCATACTGAGCTGCTTCTTTGTTCAAGGTTTAGCCGTCTATTTGGATGTCACCTCCAGGAAGCTTTCCCTGACCACCCCCCCAAGACTGGGCTGAGTAGTGTCAGCTCTGTTCTTTTTCCTTTCCTGGTGGCTGCCTCTCTGGCGTATCTGTTACTGTCTATTCTTCCTACTTGACCAGGAGTTCCTTGAAACATTGTTTTATCCATCATGTATATGCAAGGTGTCAGCACATAGGAGGTGTCTGTTAAATATCTATTGACCAAATGGGATGGCTCATTATATTAAATGCTAAACGCTGCAGTAGATACCAGGAATATAAAATGGAGTAAGACACACTCTCACTTCTGAAAGAAGTCAATTCATTCATGATTTTGCCAACTTACGACATTTTCTCGGTTTACCAAGTTTGAATAAGTCACATTTCTCAGTTTTGGAAAAAGTTTAAGTGGACACTTTGAATTCCCAATTTTTCAAATATTGCTTAATAATATCACCACCATTAGAAATCAGATGAAAGGAGAGAATTCCCTGGCAGTCCAGTAATCAGGACTTGTGCGTTCACTGCCGTGGCCTGGGGATTCAATTCCGGTTAGGAAACGAAGGAAACAAATCATGCAGCGAGCCTAAAAAAAACCAGATGAAAGCAATCTCAAATAAATTGACCCCAATTAAGCAGACCCCTCACAAGTGACAACAACAAGCTCCTATTTGTCACTCAAAGAACCACTGCTAGGATAATCCCAGAGCTCAGGTAACATGCAAGAATGAGAAATAAGAGAACTGCAGAAGGCTAGGACGTGAAGAGGCTTTGCAATCACCCAGCTCACCTCCCTTCTCTAACAGAGGAGAAGCTGACACACCTGAGAACTGATTGGCTGAACGTTGAGTGGCAAGTTAGTGGCCGCCCTGGACCTTGGAATCGCCCTAGGCTGTGCTCCTTCTCTGATGGGTTACCATTCAGAACCATGTCCCCAGACTTCCCCACCCCAAATCACTCATCTTCAGACACACATTCAGTTGTAGACATGGTCATCCCTTCTGCCTAGAAGCAGTATCCTAATTTGTATGTGGAAACCTACCCCTAACAACTCATGGTGGACAGAGCTCATGGAGTCACACCTGACTTAAGCCAGTCAGCACATTCCACCCAGCACCTTGGTTTTCAATGTGAGTTGAATGTCAGAGGAATCCCTCAGATTCAGACTTAAAGATGGCTCTTTACAGCAGAGTTCTGTCTAGTTAGCCAGCTGTTGTTTAGTTGCTAAGTTATATCCAACTCTTTTGCCACCCCATGGTCTGTAGCCCACTAGGCTCCTCTATTCATGGGATTTTCCAGGCAAGAATACTGGAGTAGGTTGCCATTTCCTTTTCCAGGAGATCTTCCCAACTCAGGCACTGAACCTGCGTCTCCTGCATTAGCAGGCAGATTCTTAATCACCGAGCCACCAGGGAAGCCCCTAGTTAGTCAGAGCTCAGTCTAAAAAGTTCTGCAAGCTCCTGCATCATCAAGGACTTCTAATATTGGGAAGAGGGTGGGATTTACAAACAGAGGCCTCTCTTGGAATATAGGAATGACTTATAAGTGCCAACAAGGCTCCTCAACAACTGCCGAAAGATCATATCCATCAAAGACAGAAATAGCAAATTCAGTTAGAGACTCTCCTCGTTCTGAACATTTGCACCTCACTCTCTCTAATTCATGGTCCAGGAAGTCCATTTACTGCATGTTTCAGCCAACACGGTGCCTTGTTTGATTTCTGTTTGCAAGTAATCTGCAGTTCCCAGCCCTTCAATCAATCAATTATTTAATTCACCAATTAATTTATGAATTAATCCAGGCAATTTATCAGTTCATGGTGCCAGGTACTATGTAAAGATGTCAAAAGCTCTGCTGATCCTCCAATGACTATTTGGATATAGACAGTCTCACCAAGCATTTTTCTCAAGCAATTTACTTTAGTTCAGGAAACTTTTACTGAGTACCTAGGGCTTCCCTGATAGCTCAGATGGTAAAGAATATGCCTACAATGCAGAAGACCTGGGTTCAATCCCTTGGTCTGGAAGATCCCCTGGAGAAGGGAATGGCTACCCACTCCAGTATTCTTGCCTGGAGAATTCCATGTACAGAGGAGCCTGGTGAGCTACAGTCCATGGGGTTGCAAAGAATCAGACATGACTGAGTGACTAACACTTTTTACTCCTGTATATCTAGCCCCATGAGGGGATCAGAAATGAGTCAGATATATTCCTGATCTTGAGGGTCTCATACTGTCTAGTTGGGGAGCCAGGCAGGTAAAAAGAAATACTGACCTCTGTGACCTTCCTGAAGCCAGTATTCTGGTGTCAGACCCAACAAAGCATCTTCCCTATCCAGGATGGCGCTGGCTTCAGCTCAGGCTGCATTTATTTAATTTTCAAGTATACAAGGAATCTGAAAAAATGTTTGGGAAAAAGAAAAATCCCACTTGCTGTTAAGTGCTGAGGACCATCGCTGTTATTTCTTGCTAATGACAGGCAATTCTAGGCATACTGTGTGTATTTTTAAATACAAGCCTAAATAATAGAACGGGGCTCTTTTCAGTAAAGCTGCAGTGATCCTAATGAAAGAGAATCCTCCAGGTCAACCTGGGAAGCAGAAGATGTAGGACCTGGTAGGAGATAAGGCAGCACAAATAAAAATCCCACCTCCAAATAAAAATAATGTGAACAACAAGGGCTTTCTGGAGAAGCTGCCAGGTGGTTAGTATCAATAAAATCAGGAACAGTGTGCTGCTTAAAAGTTCCTAGTGACTGTAGGTCACCAGAAGCTACAAACTTCCATTTGTAAGTCCTGGGATGTAATGTACAGTCTGGTGACTATAGTTAATAATACTGTTCAGTATATTTAAAAATGGCTAAGAGAGTCATCCTTAGATGTTCTCATTACAGAAAAAAATTCAAAACTATGTGCAGTGATAGATGTAAATTAGACTTATTGTACTGCCCATTTGACAATGCATATATACATAAACTGAATTATTATGTTGTACATTGAAAATAATATAAAGTCACATGTCAATTATATCTCAAAAAAATTTAAAAAGAAGTTTCTAGTGGCTCTATTGGGGGGGCCACTTTTAAAAAAGCTACCATCTATTGAAAGCCCACTCTGTGTTAGGTATTTCTTATGTTAATCACTTCAAAGGAAGAAAGGGTTAAATTAGATTAAAAATGGATTCTTTTTGAAGACCTTGTTAAAAGAATGAAAATATAAACAGCAGTCTAGGAAAATATCTTTGAGAAACATGTCTCACAATGGATATGCATTCAGAAAACGTAAAGAATCCTCAAAACTCAATTAAAAGAACATGAACACCAAAATTTTTAAAATAAGAAAAAAACTAGAACACACACTTCACAAAAAAAGATAAATAGATGGCAACTGAGCTAAAAAAAAAAGATGCATAATATCACTATTCATTAAGAAGGTACAAATCAAAATCCCAATAAGATACTACTGCAAATCTATCAGAATAGCTGACATTAAAAAGACAGACCATACCAGGTGTTGGTAAGGATTTGAGGTGACTGGATCTCTCAGACACTGCTGGCAGGATGTAAAAATAGCAGAAACACTAATGCTCAATAACTGTCCCATGAAGTAGATATGCTTGTCTACTTCACAGCTTGGAAAAGTTAATTTAGAAATTGAGCTCAAAGGTGTGCAGTAAGGAAGTGTGTGGCTCTAACTGGACTGGCCCAGTGACACTACCCTTAGGGTAAGGGCCATAGGGATTTCTGTATTTATAGATTTTTTTTAATTGTGAAACATTTCACATGTAAAACTATATATTACATAAACAGTTTAAAGAGTAATGATAAATAAACTCTCATGCATTTACCACCAAGCTTATAAAGCAGAATATTGTTACCATTTTATGGGAGGTCTCTTGTTCTTTTTTATCATCTGTACATGTATGTATTATTTACTTTTGCTTGTTTTCATAGAATGACATGATGCTTCTACATTTTCCCTGTGACTTAGCTCTTTACCATTATGTTTTAGCGATTCACCCAAATTGATTCATGTAGCTGTGGTTTATTCAATTTTGCTGCTGCTTGGTTTTCCAACGTATGAATATGTCACTATTTATTTATCCATCCTATTGCTGATGGGAATTTGGATCGTTTCTGGCTCTGCTAACCATGCTGCTATGAACATCCTCGTGTATATCTGTTGGCGCATATGTGTAAGAGCTTTTCTAGGGCAAATACCTCCAGTGGACTTGCCAAGTTCCAGTGCGTGGGCTCAGCTTGATAATTCCAAAGTGTTTACCAAAGGGACTGGACCAATTTTAATTCCTCTTCAGTGGGTGAGATTTTTTCATTGTTCTCCCACCTCTCCGTCTTGATATTGACCACTTTATAAAATTTTGCCATTCTGGTGAGTGAAAAATAATATTTTCTAGTGATGTTAATTTGCAATGACTGTACTAATAAGTTTAGGCATTTAAAAATATGTTCATGGACCATTTGTATTTCTTTTTCTATGAAATGTCTGTTCAATCCTTTTGCCTATTTTTCTTCTGGGTTGTCTATTTTCCATATTGATTTGTAGGACTGCCTTATATTTTCTAGATAGCAATTTTTTGTCAATTGTATGTGGTGTAAATATATTTTTAGTTTCAAGCTTTCTTTTTTCTTTTCAGGAGTTTAATTTTGATGGACAGAAGTTCTTATTTTAAAACTTTTAAAATATTTTCAAACTTGGAGAAAGGTTATAAAATTAGTACAAAGAATTCCTTTCCCCCAGATTCTCCAGTGTTAACATCTTATGACATTTGTTTGTTCATTCCACTTACCTATTTTGTATTTTTCTTGCTATTTTAAGTAGTATTTTTAAAAATTACTTATTCCAGCTCATTGTTGATGTTGACTTTTTAAAAAGTTGTTTTTGCATCTAGAAACCTTGCCAAACTCTCACATTTTAAGATTTTCGTAGATTGGCATGCTTTTTAGGTACATAAATTATCTGCAAACAATGACTGCTTTTGCTATATTGCCAGTCTTTATCATGCTGTACTTTTAAGACCAATACCTTCAGTCTCAAGCTGTATAGGTATGTTGATAATGACCATCTTTGTCCTGTTCCTCGTCCTAAAGGGAATGTTTTCAGCATTTCAGCATTAGAAATTACATTTGTGGTAGTTTTTTCTTTTCCTTTTTTTTTTTTTGAGGATGACTATTATCAGGTTATAAAATTTCCCTTTCAGTCTTAGCTTGAGAAAAGTTTTGTTTAAAAAATCCTGAATAGATATTAATTTTTATTGAGTGCTTTTAATTGCATCTACTGAAGTGAACTTAAGTTTTTTTTCTTTCACTTGTTAAAGGGGTAGATATCTTTAATCAATTTTCTAACACTGCATACCTGGGATAAACCCAACTTGGCCATATGCATCATCTTTATTTATCATGACAGGATTCAATTTGCCAGTATTTTGTTTGAGGCTTTGTTATTTTCCTTTTCCTTCTGTGTTTTTATGGTTTGGATATCTAGGTAATTGTTTTGCTTTCTGCTGCATAAACCATGCATTCTGATTATCTATTGGCATAACAAACTATGCCAAATTTAATGGTGTAAAACAACACAATTATTTATGATTATCGCTTATGGCTCTGGGGGTAAACTCATCTCTAGTAGGTGGTTCTCAGTTGGGATCTCCCATGTGTTTGAAATCAGATGGTGGCTGGGACTAGAATCATCAAAACTTCCTTTCATATGCCTGCTGCTTGTGCCGAGAAGCCTCAAACTGGTAGAGTGGGAAAACTGGTCTCTTGTTCAATTGCTAAGTCGTGTCTGACTCTTTGTGACTCCATGAACTGCAGCATACCAGGCTTCCCTGTCCTTCACCATCTCCTGGAGTTTGCTCAAACTCATGTCCATCGAGTAGATGATGCCACCCAACCATCTCAACCTCTGTCGTCCCCTTATCCTCCTGCCTTCAATCTTTCCCAGCACAAGGGTCTTTTCCAATGGGTCGGCTCTTCACATCAGGTGGACAAAATATTGGAGCTTGAGCTTCAGCATCAGTCCTTCTAATGAATATTCAGGATTGATTTCCTTTAGGATTGACAGGTTTGATATTTTTGATGTCCAGGGGACTCTCAAGAGGCTCTTAGGTATCATTTTTTATCTCTATATAATCCCTTCTTGTGATTTCTCCAACATAGCAGCTTCTGGGCAGATGGAGGCTTCCAGAGAGTATGTTTCAAGAGAAACCGTTCAAAGCTGGCCAATACCTTCGGTTTTTTCCCTGAAAGTGAAAGTGTAGTCACTCAGTTGTGTCCCACTCTTTGTGACCTCATGTACTGTATTCCCCCCAGGCTCCTCTGTCCATGGGATTCTCCAGGCAAGAATACTAGAGTGGGTTGCCATTCCCTTCTCCAGGGGATCTTCCCAATTCAGGAATTGAACCCAGGTCTTTTGCATTGTAGGTGGATTCTTTACCTTCTGAGCTACCAGAGAAGCCCAACTATTTCTTACCTAGCCTTCAAAGTCATATGGAACTCTTCTGCCACACCCTTTGTACTGAAGTTAAAGCAAGCTCCAAGTGAGGGAACATACTGCATTTTGTTGATGGGTGAAGTGTCAAAGAAATTATGACATGATTCAAAACTACCATAGCTAAACTAACCCTAGAAAATTATTTGAGCAGTGTTTCCTTTATTTTTTATCCTCCAGAGTATTTGTTTCAGATGGCACCCCACTCCAGTACTCTTGCCTGAAAAATCCCATGGACAGAGGAGCCTGGTAGGCTGCAGTCCATGGGGTCGCTAAGAGTTGGACACAACTGAGCGACTTCACTTTCACTTTTCACTTCCATGCATTGGAGAAGGAAATGGCAACCCACTCCAGTGTTCTTGCCTGGAGAATCCTAGGGACAGCAGAGCCTGGTGGGCTGCCATCTATGGGGTTGCACAGAGTCAGACATGACTGAAGTGACTTAGCAGCAGAATTAATATATTCCTGGCATTTTGGTAATACTAACCTGTGAAAGTGCTGCACTCAATATGCCAGCAAATTTGGAAAACTCAGCAGTGGCCACAGGACTGGAAAAGGTCAGTTTTCATTCCAATCCCAAAGAAAGGCAATGCCAAAGAATGCTCAAACTACCACACAATTGCACTCATCTCACACGCTAGTCAAGTAATGCTCAAAATTCTCCAAGCCAGGCTTCAGCAATAAGTGAACCATGAACTTCCAGATGTTCAAGCTGGTTTTACAAAAGGCAGAGGAACCAGAGATCAAATTGCCAACATCCGCTGGATCATCGAAAAAGCAAGAGAGTTCCAGAAAAACATCTATTTCTGCTGTATTGACTATGCCAAAGCCTTTGACTGTGAGGATCACAATAAACTGCAGAAAATTCTGAAAGAGATGGGAATACCAGACCACCTGATCTGCCTCTTGAGAAACCTGTATGCAGGTCAGAGGCAACAGTTAGAACTGGACATGAAACAACAGACTGGTTCCAAATAGGGAAAGGAGTACGTCAAGGCTGTATATTGTCACCCTGCTTATTTAACTTATACGCAGAGTACATCATGAGAAATGCTGGGCTAGAAGAAGCACAAGCTGGAATCAAGATTGCTGGAAGAAATATCAATAACCTCAGATATGCAGATGACACCACCCTTATGGCAGAAAGTGAAGAGGAACTCAAAAGCCTCTTGATGAAAGTGAAAGAGGAGAGTGAAAAAGTTGGCTTAAAACTCAACATTCAGAAAACGAAGATCATGGCATCCAGTCCCACCACTTCATGGGAAATAGATGGGGAAACAGTGGAAACAGTGTCAGACTTTATTTTTCTGGGCTCCAAAATCACTGCAGATGGTGACTGCAGCCATGAAATTAAAAGACGCTTACTCCTTGGAAGGAAAGTTATGACCAACCTAGACAGCATATTCAAAAGCAGAGACATTACTTTGCCAACAAAGGTCTGTCTAGTCAAGGCTATGATTTTTCCAGTGGTCATGTATGGATGTGAGAGTTGGACTGTGAAGAAAGCTGAGGGCAGAAGAATTGATGCTTTTGAACTGTGGTGTTGGAGAAGACTCTTGAGAGTCCCTTGGACTGCAAGGAGATCCAACCAGCCCATTCTAAAGGAGATCAGTCCTGGGTGTTCTTTGGAAGGAATGATGCTAAAGCTGAAACTGCAGTACTTTGGCCACCTCATGCGAAGAGTTGACTCATTGGAAAAGACTCTGAAGCTGGGAGGGATTGGGGGCAGGAGGAGAAGGGGACGACAGAGGATGAGATGGCTGGATGGCATCACCAACTCGATGGAAGTTAGTTTGAGTGAACTCCGGGAGCTGGTGATGGATAGGGAGGCCTGGCGTGCTGCAATTCATGGGGTTGCAAAGAGTCGGACACGACTGAGCGACTGAACTGAACTGAACCTGTAAGAGCACCAAGACTGCATTTTCTGGTAAGAATATTTTTGACTATACATTAATTTTCTAAAATACTTATAGGACTCTACTTTTTCATTGTTTTTTGAGTCAGTTTTAATAACATTTTTCTAGGAATTTGCCAATTTCATCCAATTTTCAAATTTCATAGCTTAACATTGTATGGTAGGCAAAATACTGCCATGCCTCCTGGCTTCCCATTAAACATATCCACACTCCAATCTTTGGAACCTGTGAATATGTTACCTTAAATGATAAAAAAAGGTCTTTGCATATGTGACTAACTGTATAGACCTTGAGATGGGAAAATTATCTTGGGAATGCCAGTGGGCCCAACGAATAACACAAGTCCTTAAAACAGAGAGAATCTTTCTGAGCTATGGTTAGAGACAGGGAGATACAACTATGAAAGAAAAGTCAGGGAGATATGACATAAGAAAGACTTGATCCCCCAGCCTGGCTTTGAAGATAGAGGAAGGAGGTCATGAGCAAGGAACGTGGATGGCCTCCAGTAGTGGGGAATGCCCTTCAACTGATGGCCAGCAACTTGAATGAGCCAGGAAGCCAATCCTTCCCTAGAAGCCCCAGAAAGAAATGCAGTCCTGTAGACACCTTGATTTTAGCCCAGTGGGACCTCTATCTGCCTTCTGGCCTGCAAAACTATAAGATCATACATGTGTTGCCTATTATTTGTTTAATTTCTGTAAAACTTATGGTTTTGTACCCCTTTAATGACTAATATTGTTTATTTGGGCTCTCTCCTTTCATTAATCTTGCTGGAGATTTGTCTATTTTATTAGGTTTTCTCAAAGCACCAACTTTTGCTTTGATTATTTCCATATCAAAGTTTGTTTTTTGTTTTTTTTAAAGCTGAGATTGGTCCATGGGCTTTTTTTGTTGTTAAGATTTATTTGTTTTCTCACTTTATTCTTTGCGGCTGCACTGGGTCTTCGTTGCCGTGTGTGGGCCTTCTCCAGTTGAGGTGAGGGCATGCTGGTCACTAGCTGAGGTGCCTGGGCTTCTCGCTGCAGTGGTTTCTCTTGCTGTGGAACAGTCTCCAGGTGTGAGGGCTTCAGCAGCTGCAGCACACAGGCTTAGATTCCACAGGAAGTCCTGCGGAGGCATGTTGGAGCTTCCCAGACAAGGAATCGAACCCGTGTCCCCTGCATTGGCAGGCAGATTCTTTACCACTGAGCTACCAGTGAAGCCCTCAATGTTTGCTCTAAATTTTCATTAATTTGTGGCTTTATCTTTATTATTTTCTCCCTTTTATTTTTTCCAGTTTATTTTCCTCACTGTTTAAGTTGGAAGTTTGACTTTTTTATTTTGAGATGTTCTTATCTAACATATACATTTAGGGTCATAATCATCCCTGTAACTACAACTTTAACTGAACCCAACTAAATTTTTATACATAGTATTTTCATTATGCTACATTCTAATTACTGTTTAAAATCCATTATTATTTCTCCTTAGATCCATAAATTATCTTTAGAAGTGTGGTTTTAAATTCATAGACAAATGGGATTATTCTAGTTATCTTTTTGTTGTTGATTTCTAACTTCCTGACAACTACTCAACTTTGTCATTGTCACATAAAAGCAGCCCTAGATCATCATAAATATGTGGCCAGAGCTTGGTTCCCAAAACTGTGAAAGCCTGGGCATGGCTTACAGGTGGCAGTTTGCTAACCTCTGCTCGAGGGACTCTCTCCCCTCATGGCCTTTCTCTCAGGGTCCCCAGGACCCCGCCCCCCCCTGCATGATGGCCAAAGGCTCCAGGAGACCTAAAGAGAGAATGCAAACTCTCTCAAGATTTAAGCCTGGAACCCACAGGGCATCACTCACCCTACAATCAATTTCTCTATTATTAACCTCTTGCTTAGTCTGGTGAATTTGTTACAACTGAAGAATCTATATGAATACATTATGATAAACTAAAGCCCAGGGTTTCCATTTGGATTCACTCTTTGTATTATACACTTCTATGGGTTTTGACAAATGCATAATACTGTAGCAGGCAGAATAGTTTCACTGCCTGAAAAATCTGTGTTCATCATATTCATCCCCTCCTCTCATTGAGATCCTAGGAACCACTGATCTTTTTCCTGTCTCTATAGTTTTACCTTTACCAGAAGACTGTGTACAGTTGACCTTTGAACAACAAGGGTTTAAACTGAGTGGGTGCACTTATACACAAATTTTTTCCAGTAGTAAATACCGCAGAACTACTACTTCCGATCCATGGATGCAGAACCATGGATGTGGAGGACTGATATAGTTATTGTAAGTAGATTTTCCACTGTGAGGGGGTCAGCTCCCCTAACTCTTGCATTGTTCAAGGGTCAACTGTAGTTGGAATTATATAGGAAGTAGCTCTTTCAAATTTATTTCTTTTACTTTGCAATCCTTCATGTCTTTTTGTGGTTTCGTAGTTCATTTATTTCTATGCTGAACAGTATTCCATTGTACGTCAATTTATATTCACCTATTGAAGGTCATCTTGTTTGCTTCCAACTTGGGGATAATTATGAGTTAATTTACTATAAGCATTTGTGTGCAGGATTTTTTGTGTGGATTTAAGTTTTTAACTCATGTAGGTAATATCAAGGAGCACGATTGCTAGATTACATGATAAAACTACGTTCAGCGTTAGCTTGTTGGAACCTGACAAACTATCTTTCGAAGTAGCTGTATTATTTGATAACCGTTCTCACTTTTGGGTCCCACCAGCAATGGGTGAGAGTTCCTGTTCCTCCACATTCTTTTCCGTATTTGGAGTTGTCAGGGTTTTGGTGGTGTTGTTTGTGTTTAATTTTAGCCACTCTGAAAGATCCCCTGGAGAAGGGAATGGCAACCCACTCCAGTATTCCTGCATAGAGAACCCCATGGACACAGCAGCCTGTGGGTCACAAAGAGTCAGACACAATTGATCAACTAACACACACACACAATAGGTGTTTAGTGGTATCTCTACCATCTTGGTCAACTTCTATCATTATTGTTTTAAGTTGAAATTTTCTGATGGCACATAATGCTCAGCATCTTTTCATATGCTGATTTGTCATTTGTGCATCTTCTTTGGTGAGGTGTTTGTTCAAATCTTTTGCACATTTTAAAATTGAGTTTTTTGTTGTCTTATTGTTGAGTTTTAAGAATTCATTTTATATTTTGGCTAGAAGACTTTTTTATCAGATACATACTTTTTTCAAATGTTTTCTCCCAGTCTACACTTAGAGGATTATATATTTAAAAAATATAATAGTTAGATCTTGTCTTATATATTTCCATGTTTGTGACACCTGTCAATTATGCCAGGGCCATTTATTTGCCTCGGAGGAGACTGGCCTTGTCAATATAATTGCAAAGGGAAGAGTCAATTTGTAGTTGTGATCTTCAAAATTAAGTTTTTAAGTCTCCAACAAGGCCATAATCTTGAAGCCAGGCTTTACTGAAAAGGAAATGTTTTGTCTTAGCTGTATTTTTTTAATTGAGGTAACCTTGTTTTATAACATTACATAAACTTTATGTGTACAACATTATATTTCAACTTCTGTATACATTACACATGCTTACCACCAAAAGTTTACTTTCCACCCATCACCATAGTGACCACTAATTTGTACTCTGTATCTGTGTGTCTGTTTTTGTTTGGTTGGGTTTGTTCATTTATTTGTTATTATTTTCTATATTCCACATAAGAGTGAAATCGTATGGTATTTGTCTGAGAAAGAGAATTTCTAAAGTCTGTAAGACCCCTTGACTATATCCAGAGTCAGGTAAGTGTGACTGACAAGACATGACATCAACCATGAGTGAAAATTGGAATATCATGTGAAAGAGGATCCTGACACGTAGGAAAGAAGAAAAAGACCTACACTTCTACTCCAGTGTATTTAGGGAAAGAGATGGATGGGAAGGGATGGTCCCCTTGCTCACTGTTTTTCCTAACCTCCATACTACCCCAGTCTGCCTGATGCACCTCTTTTCTCCCTTCTATGAGATTCCACTCCTACCTCTCAGGTAACATGGCCTACTCTCTCCTCTATGTCCCCAGAATTGTGTACACACTCAAATTGTGGTGTCTGTAAATTCTATTGCAGTTAGTCATAGGTGATCTGCTTCCTGAGACTGTGAGCTCCTTGGAGCCAGGAACTACAGATAATTTATCTCTATATCCACGTGCCTGGCACCATGCTTGGATCCTTATAGGCATCTTGCTGCCTGCAGAGAGTAGAGTAAATGCATAAATGTGTGCTGAGATATGCAGGGCAGGCAAGCAGTTGGAAGGTTTAACAAGGAAAGCAACATTTGAGCTGTGCTTGAAAGCTGATTTGGTGTTAGCCAGGAAGAAAAGTGGGAGGAAAAACACTAGGAACAGCATGGGCAAAGGCACAGAGATACGAAGCAGCACAGGGCACTTGGAGGGCTCCAGTCAGTGTCTCCACAGCCGCTATGAACTGAGTGTGTCCTCCAGAAATTTATATGAAGAAGTCCTAAACACCAATTGACAATATTTGGAGAGGGGCTTTTGGGAGGTGATTAGGATTAGATTAGATCATGTAGATCATGCCCTCATAATGGAAGCAATGCCTTTATGAATAGAGGAAGAGGCAGGAGAGTTCTATCTCTCTATGTACGTGTACCAGTGAGAAGCCATGTGAGCACACAGCCAGAAGACAGCTGTCTACAAGCTAGAAAGCTGGCTCTCACCAGGAACCAAGTCTACTGGCACCTTGATCTTGGCTCTTTCAGCCTCTAGAACTGTGAGATATAAATGTCTGTGGTTTAAGTCAGTCTATGGTATTTTGTTATAACAGCCCAAGCCAGCTGAGATAACTGCCTTAGCAGAGTACTTGTGTGTGGAGGAATGAATGAATGAAGACATGAATATACTTTACTTCCTCACTGTCAGGGCATTTCTCTTTATGGAACCAAATCCATGTTTTATAACCAAATTATATAACATATAACCAAATTTATAGCATAACCAAATTATGTTTTAAAATGTGGGTTTTATTATTATTCAGATACGGGGAAACTAACAGATTGGGAGATGATAGTCATTGAAATAACATAGCCATTGCATTGCTTGTAGATCCCAAGAGGAGAGGACACACCACGCCATGGGGGGAGCACACGGAGAAGCGCCAGGGTCAGGCAGAAGGATCGAAGGGAAAATGTAGGCAATAAGCCTTATAGTAGTTTCCACAGGAAGAATAGGCAAAGTAGTGTAAACAAGCTTAGGGTTGGCTAGTTGGATAATTTTGCAAATTCTGGGGCTTGAAAAAAAAAAAATAGAGGCTATCCATAGTGTCTGGCACCTGAGTCTTGAGTGATTAGGAGAATAACGGTCCTAATGTTATTAATGTTATTAATAACGGTGTGGATCCGGCTGCTTGCCCTCAAAAGCCAATAAATAGGCCAGCTGGAAAGGAAAGTTTGCTTTATTTCAGATGCCAGCAACTGTGGGGGAGGATGGGAGATGGTGGCAGACTTTTGTCCAAAAGCTAACTCCTCCCACTGACAAACAGGGAGTGAGAGCTTTTACAGACAGAGTGCGTTAGGGGGTGGGGGGCTACATGCAGAAACAGCAGTCATCTCTAACAGTCATCTTCAGATTGGTCATCAATGGTCTAACCAGCATCATCTTGGTTGTTTTCGGTACAGTTACTCTTCAGTTCTGGGGCCCATTTGTTCCCATTTCTTTGAGGCCAGTTCTCAGAATTGTGGGAACTCATGTCCTGGGTGCAGTCTGGTCATCATGTAGTTGACTTCTCCACCTGGTGTTTTAGTATCTATAAGACAGCTCACAAGACAATGCTCAGAATATTATCTGAGCTCTTGAGAAAGGACTGAAGGTCCTAGACTATGCTTAATGACTACATTATTATTACTTGGTCTCCTTTGACTGTTTTCCTTCATTTCCACATGTTCTCATTTCTCTGATTAAGCTTATTATTTGAGTAAAGTTTTCCACAGACAAAAGGCAGGCAGAGGACATAGTTTGGGGGGTGGGTAGCCAGGACCATAGAGTCGTGCTCTGTTTCAGTCCCTTGTGTGAGAGCTCAGTGGAGGTGCTTGGGGGCATGGGCTGTGCAGCGTTGGTTTGCAATTGAAAACTGTACTTGCAGATGACTCATTCACTATCTCCAGAAATTCTCTAACCTTAGGAGGGACAGTCCTACCAGGGCCTTCAAGGTCCAAGATGTCAAAGCAACAACTACAGAAACTAGAAAACATGACTATGTTTTCTAGTTTCAGGGAACCCTGAAACTGGGTATTTGGAGATGGAGCTGTGAATACTGGGAACTTTTGTAACCTGCTTTTTCAAGATTTGTCAAGATCATGTCTTCCCATGACATTACCCTTTTTCACGTCAATTTTGTCACATTTTATTATTTCACTAATTCATTCATTCACACATTTAATAAACATTTACTGAGCAACCACTACACATGGACATCACCAGATGGTCAATACCAAAATCAGATTGATTACATTCTTTGCAGACAAAGAAGGAGAAGCTTTATAGAGTCAGCAAAAACAAGACCAGAAGCTGACTGTGGCTCAGATCATGAAACTCCTTATTGCCAAATTCAGACTTAAATTTAAGAAAGTAGGGAAAATCACTACACCATTCAGGTATGACATAAATCAAATCCCTTACGATTATACAGTGGAAGTAACAAATAGATTCAAGGGATTAGCTCTGATAGACAGAGTGCCTGAAGAACTATGGATGGAGGTTTGTTACATTGTACAGGAGGCCATGATCAAGACCATCCCCTAGAAAAGGAAATGCAAAAAGGCAAAATGGTTGTCTGAGGAGGCCTTACAAATAGCTGTGAAAAGAAGAGAAGTGAAAAGCAAAGGAGAAAAGGAAAGATAAACCCATTTGAATGCAGAGTTCCAAAGAATAGCAAGGAAAGATAAGAAAGCCTTCCTCAGTGATCAGTGCAAAGAAATAGAGGAAAACAATAGAATGGAAAAGACAGAGATCTCCTCAAGAAAATTAGAGATACCAAGGGAATATTTCATGCAAAAATGGGCTCAATAAAGGACAGAAGCAGGACGGACCTAACAGAAGCAGAAGATATTAAGAAGAGGTGGCAAGAATACACAGAAGAACTATACAAAAAAGATATTAATGACCCAGATAACCACAATGATGTGATCACTCACCTAGAGCCAGACATCTTGGAATGTGAAGTCAAGTGGGCCTTAGGAAGCTTCACTGTGAACAAAGCTAGTGGAGGTGATGGAATTCCAGTTGAGCTATTTCAAATCCTAAAAGATGATGCTGTGAAAGTGCTGCACTCAATATGTCAGCAAATTTGGAAAACTCAGCAGTGGCCACAGGACTGGAAAAGGTCAGTTTTCATTCCAATCCCAAAGAAAGGCAATGCCAAAGAATGCTCAAACTACTGCACAATTGCACTCATCTCACATGCTAGCAAAGTAATGCTCAAAATTCTCCAAGCCAGGCTTCAACAGTACGTGAACAGTGAACTTCCAGATGTTCAAGCTGGTTTTAGAAAAGGCAGAGGAACCAGAGATCAAATTGCCAATATCTGTTGAATCATTGAAAAAGCAAGAGAGTTCCAGAAAAACATCTACTTTTGCTTTATTGACTATACCAAAGCCTTTGACTGTGTGGATCACCACAAACTGTGGAAAATTCTTAACGAGATGGGAATACCAGAACACCTTACCTGCCTCCTAAGAAATCTGTATGCAGATCAGGAAGCAACAGTTAGAACTGGACATGGAACAACAGACTGGTTCCAAATAGGGAAAGGAGTACATCAAGGCTGTATATTGTCACCCTGCTTATTTGACATATACAGAGTACATCATGAGAAATGCAGGGCTGGATGAAGCACAAACTGGAATCAAGATTGCTGGGAGAAATATCAATAACCTCAGATATGCAGTTGACACCACCCTTTGGCAGAAAGTGAAGAAGAACTAAAGGGCCTCTTGATGAAAGAGAAAAAAGAGAATGAAAAATCTGACTTAAAACTCAACATTCAGAAAACTAAGATCATGGCATCTGGTCCCATCACTTCATGGGAAATAGATGGGGAAACAGTGGAAACAGTGAGAGACTTTGTTTTCTTGGGCTCCAAAATGACTGCAGATAGGACTGCAGCCATGAAGTTAAAAGACGCTTGCTCCTTGAAAGAAAAGCTATGACCAACCTAGACAGTATATTAAATAGCAGAGACATTACCTTGCCAACAAAGGTCCGTTTAATCAAAGCTATGGTTTTTTCATAAGTCATGTATGGATGTGAGAGTTGGAGTATAAAGAAAGCTGAGGGCAGAAGAATTGATGCTTTTGAACTGTGGTGTTGGAGAAGACTCTTGAGAGTCCCTTGGACTGCAAGGAGATCCAACCAGTCCATCCTAAAGGAAATCAGTCCTGAATATTCATTGGAAGGACTGATGTTGAAGCTGAAACTCCAATACTTTGGCCACCTGATGGGAAGAACTGACACGTTGGAAAAGACTGTGATGCTGGGAAAGATTGAAGGTGTGAGGAGAAGAGGGTGACAGAGGATGAGATGGTTGGATGGCATCACTGACTCGACTTGATGGACATGAGTTTGAGCAAGCTCCAGGAGTTGGTGATGGACAGGGAAGCCTGGAATGCTGCAGTCCATGGTTTTGCAAAGAGTTGGACACAACTGAGCGACTGAAGTGAATTGAACTGAGCACCCTGAACTGAACTGAATTGAACTGAACAGTACGAGCCAGGCACCGTGTCAGACAGGTCCTGGTAGCTTGGTCGGAGAGACAGCCTAGGGATCAAGTGCAATTCCTGCCTGTGTGGTTAGTACTCTGCTGCTGCTGCTGCTAAGTCACTTCAGTTGTGTCCGACTCTGTGCGACCCCATAGATGGCAGCCCACTAAGCTCCTCTGTCCCTCGGATTCTCCAGGCAAGAACACTGCAGTGGGTTGCCATTTCCTACTCTAATGAAGTCCTAAGTGCAAATGTCTTCAGAGGCTCCTTGCCTTCCCCCGGACTCCTTACAGGTATGAAGGTCCCTTGCTACCAAGCTTAGGGATATCTAGAGAGGCAGTTTCATTTCTCATAATGGAAGATTTGCTTTTAATCAAAGAGAGGGCCTTTCCTCAATCTGAAAGCCTTGTATTTTTTGTAACTTTCAAGGGCAGCTTGCAGACAGGCACTTTAATAACAGCACCCTCAGGGACAAGGCTGTGACTTTAAATAGTGTGAAAACCCCAATCGCTGGACTCACAGGGGCAATCTGAATATTGATCATGAATTTTCTAATGGCCTTGCAAAGTATGGCAAAATTTTAGGAGATTTTTAGTTAACTTTGGCTGTTCAAAGCAGCTCTATGCCTGAGAGAGCAAACACATTAGAATTTTCCAAAGGGCTTTCTCTCCTGAAACAGAAAACATAAATGGTTGTGGGGAAAAAATATCAAAGTTACTGAGTATGGAAATCACCACTTTGGGGTTTATGAAAACCACATCCTGCTAACTCCCTGCTATGTGAGGGAGCTTTCAGAGGTAATGAGGCAGGCTCTCGAGTGTCAAGTGTCTGCCTTGCTTTATACTTATTTGAACTCTCATCCCAGCGCTCCTGCTGGTAGGGTACATGCTCATCCCGGCAGAGAGGGTGTCCGACATCACCTTCCAGTCCCCCGCGGAAAACCTTGCACACAGCAGGCACTTAATGCACTCTGGTGGGTTTGAACACGAGAGAAAAGACTCCCCAGGAAGGCAGAGGGATACAAAGTACTTTCTCTGTTATCTGCTCCTCTGCTCTGAACTGGAGGCAGAGCAGCCTGTCTGAGGCTACACCTCAGGCTTTTCCCCTCTGCATGGGGAAAAAAACCAGCTTATACTGAGTCCTCACCATGTGCCTGTCTCTGCAGTAGACAATTTACAGCACCATTTCACCAGTCCTCCCAATAATTTCTTACAACTGGAATCATCACCCCATTTTACAGGTGGAGAAATGAGGCACTGGTGAATAAGCTCTCCTGATCATTTTATTTGAAAGTCCATCTGATCACTCCCCCAGCCTGAAGAAGTCATCTTTATCGAGGTATTGAACAGTCATGTGGGGGCACTGCATTCAGAAAAGTTTTGGTTTTATCAAATTGGCTAACAAGGGAGAGACCTTCCAGTCCATCAACCCAGGGACCCATTTATCAGACTAACTAATTCCTTGGAGAATGTAGAACAAGTCCTAAGGGTTGTATAAGTGGGGAAGACCCAACAGTCATTCTCCCCCAATTTCCTTCTCCACTAAAAGAGTCCCCCCCACCCTAATCATAGTTGAGGAAAACATTCCAACAACTCACCTTCCCAGCATCCCTTGCATCTAAGGGTGGCCATGTGCCCAGCTCTGGTCAATGAGATTAAAGTGAGATCTCCTAATGAGCTTCTGATATGAGCCCTGATAAAAAGAGTGAGCCTCAAGGAAAGCTCTTTCTTCTTTCAGTTCCTTTGTCCTATGGACAATATCATATGATGGGATATCATATCTTGACTATTTTTTTTTATTATGAGCAACTACACACACACACACCATGTTCTAAGGATGACAACATGAGTGGATGAATTCTTTATGACATCACAGGAGATGGGATCACTTGTCTCCAGAGTTCCTTTTTTGATGAGATGATGAAATGTCCTTATTACTTAAGGCATTGTTTGTCCAGTAATCCGAGTTGAGTCTTCCATTAAGTATCCTCTGAAAGCATTCTGATTTTGGAAATCATAGAGAATGAAATACGAGCAATGCCAAGTCCTGAGTAATTACATTGTTGGGGTGAGGGGCTGCGGGTGGGTAAAGGGCTGCAAGGCCATGGTCAAGATCAGACAGTTCAGGGCACTGAAGCAGAGGGTGATGAGTGTGTCAAATTTTAAAAATCTGGTTTATGTAAAGACTGATGTTATTTAAAAAGAATATTGCAATAGGGAAGGCAGATGACTGTAACAAGGAGATAATAAGTCCCAATGTCATGGAGAAAGGAACTTGATTTATAGGAAGGAGCAAATAAGGCTAGAAAGCAACCAGTATGAGGGAATGGGACAAGGGCATCATGTAAGGAGACAGTTGATAAAGGTCAGCCAATTCTCTGGTCCTTGAAGAAAAATGTTCCTGAGCATTCCAACACTCAAGGATGGGCCAAAATTCAGGGACTGGGAGAAGAAGAGAAGTTTTGACTAAGTTTGTCTAAGTTAAGACAAGTTTGTGGGCATTTTATCTAGATTGGTCAGGGGGGACAAACAACTCAGCTAATCATGTCTGAGACAAAGAATGGAAATGTGGAGGGTCTGTGTCTGACCTTGTCACGGGTTAACAAGACGGTCATGGGTGAATCTTCCGTAAGTCATACTGGGAAGGATGGTTTTTTGCAGTGAGCCATTTCCTGGAACACAGAAGGGGTCAGGAGAGGGACAAATTCTTAGCTGTCAGTGATTTCCAAGAGCACAGGGCTTAATAAATTTCAATGTTGTCGAAGAAGAAACTCAAAAGCAGACCTCAGGGCAGAGTTAAAGGGTCACTTATCCACCCCAAACTATCATTCTCTTCCCATGTGCCAGGCACTGTGTTAGCAGACACAAGGGACACAGAGATGATTCAGACAGGTTCCCCTCAAGGAATATAGCAGGGGAGGGAGGTATGAACATAAATACCTGCAGAAGGTATCCTGGCATCTGCCGTCTGCCCTCACACACTTTCTATGCTCTCATTCTCTTTCCTTTGGGGAGCACCTGAGTCTTGCCAACTGCCTGCCCTGCAGCAGACCCATATGTTCTGGGCACATTGGCAAAACCCAAGAGAATCAAAAGCAGAAAAGGGAGAGGTTTTCCAAAACACGAGTCTTGGGTCTCAAAAGTGTTTAAAAGGATTAAGCGATTCAATATCTACCTCCCAAAGAAGCCCTCTCATTGATGCTGAATCTTGATTTTGCTCTCTTCCTCTGAAGGGCGTCTGAGAACTTTTACCTGAGTTCTTATATTTCAGCCTAGATGAGGGCAAATATAGAGAGTCTCATCATTCAAGTAGGAAATTGGATGCCCTGAGAGATACATGCTTACATGCTAAGTCTCTCAGTTGTGTCTGACAATTTGTGACCCCATGGACAGTAGTCCACCAGGCTTCCTTGTCCATGGGATTCTCCAGGCAAGAATACTGGAGTGGGTTGCCATGCCCTCCTCCAAGGGATCTTGCCAACCCTGGGATCTAACCAGCCTCTCTTAAGTCTCCTGCATTGGCAGGTAGTTCTTTAGCACTTGGCGCCATCTGGGAAGCTCCCGGAGAGGTGCAGTCACTCTAATTAGGTAACCCTGCAGATCATTGTCAAGACTCAGGAAAATTGTGTGGCTTCTCATTCTAGTTTCTGTTTTACCAGACCTTTCAGTAATGCCCAAGTTATGGCTTTTCTTTTTTCTTTTTCTTTTTTTTTCTTTAAAGGTTTTATTTTTTTAGAGCAGCTTTAGTTTCAAAGCAAAGTACAGTTTTATCTGTAGCCATACAAGCATAGCCTCCCCCATTATGAACCACCCCCACCAGATGGATACATTTGTTGCAACTGATAAATCTACATTGACACATCGTAATCACCCCAAGTTCATAGTTTTTTAGGGTTTACTCTCTTGAACTTGGCTTTTCTGAAGGCAGCCAGAGGCAGGAGTTGGTGTAGAGGTGGGCAGAAAACACAGTGCCAAATGCTGGTCCCCAGAAGAGGGGTGGGCAATGATATAAGAATTATATTTTAACTTAGCCCAAAAAACTGAAATTAAAGCACTGAGTCCCCTGCGTGATCACCATCACCATGGGACATTATGATTTACAGTCTCAAGCAAGGAAACTTGAAGGTGGTACCACATATCAGAAAGCATGCACCTCCATGTGTCCATAAGAAGATCTTCTGAATATCTCATTCAATAATTTTTAAGAAGTTATCATCAGGAACTTCCTAAATCATGCAGACTTCTTAGGGCAATACAGATATTTGACTTTGAAGAGGACGCAGGCTGATTGTAATTCCTTTTACACCAGACTTCGCCACAGGTCTTGCGGCTGCCTTTACATTCTGCATTTTCCTTCTTTCCTCCTTCCCATCCTCATCCCTTCCTCTAGCTCCAGCATCTCAGACATCAGAGTGGAGACGGCTAATACTCACTCTCCTCTATTTACTTCAGGAGGCCTCTCAAATTTTTGCTGAGGATATAACTGCTCAGCTAAAAACTGTTTCCCAGCTTCCTTTTGCAGTCAGTGTGGCCACATGATTTTTTTCCTTGCCAACAGTATGTGAGTAAAAGTGATGGCAACTTCTGGGAGTGTGATAAGAAAAGAAGCATGAAACATCTTTCCTCCACTTCCCTTTTCTTCTTTTCTCTGGAACATGGATATGATGGCAGGAGTTGGAGCAGCCACTCTGGGCTGAGATGGAAGCCTTATACTGAACTATGTTTTGAGCAGAAGAACAAAGTAAAGAACCTGGATCTCTGAGATTACTGAGCTGCCATAAAGACTTAGACTCTCTACCTGAACTTGAAGAGAAAAATAAACCTCAGTTTTAATTTGCTATATTTGGGGGGGGGGAGAGTCCTCTTTATTATAAAGCCTAGAATTTTTCCTAACTTGTTATGAAAGATAAAGCTAGCTGTAGGCAATACTCAGGATGGAGAATTACTGAGCAACAGACTGGAGATCAACAAAGAAATTCACACATTGTTGACATTTTCTGGTCAAGAATCTTTAGGAGCTGAAAAATCAGAGAAGAATATGTCTTATTGGTAGCATTTGTTAGCCAAAAGAAATGTGGCATGGAGAGGTTTTGATAGAATGGAAGGAGCTGGAGGAGAGATAAACCCGACTCTGTCTTTTTAGCTCTGTGTGTGCTCAGTTGCTCAGTCCTGTTTGAGTCTTTGTGACCCGTGGATTGCAGCCCACCAGCCTCCTCTGTTCATGGAATTTTCCAGGAAAGAATACTGGAGTGGGTTGCCCATTGCAGGGGATCTTCTTGACCTAGGGATCAAACCCACATCTCCTGAGTCTCCTGCATTGGCAGGCAGATTCTTTACCACTGAGCCACCTGGGAAGCTCTTAGCTCTGTGGCCTTGGATAATTCTTAACTCTTTTATCAATTTCCTTCTTGATTAAATAAGTATGATAAAGCTTGTCTGGCTATTTTGAGAAACAAATAAACCATATGTTTAAAGAGAAGCATAGGATGAAAGAGTCAGAAGGTCTAGATGAATCCCATCTGCTATTAATGTGCCTGGTTGCCTTGGGCAAGTCACTGCCCTTCTCTGGGCTTGTTGCTTCATCTGTAAAATATAGAAGTCTAGACTAGATGATCTCTGAAGTCTTTCCCTGCTCAGTCTATGGTTTAAAAAAAAAATCAGGCTACCATGTCATGGAGAGAGAGCCTACACTTTGCCAGAGTCGACTTGGCTATGCCGGTTCCTGAGAGTTGATTGCTGTGGGTCACTTCTCACTTCTGTGGTCAGTGCGGTTCTTGTGGCAGCTTGGACTAGGCCACAGTGAGAGTATGTACACCACAGAAATTGCCAAAGGCTGTAATTTTTGCCAATTTTGGGATCCTCCCACCTTCTGCAGACTGTTGGTTGTGAAATATTTCCCAGCATACTACTTAATACAAGGAAAGAAAAATGAAGACTTGGTCTTAGTGCTCAAAGTAGCAAATAAAACTAGTAAAGCTTAAGATGAGAATGTACAAGTCTGTGTTTCTAATGTACAGAGGATGGAGGGAGAAGAATTAGAAGTTACCTGACTCCTGGCTCCCAGGTTCCCTGGTCCAGCTCCAGGTTGCAGTAAATGGGCCCCTGGTGATATGAAGGAGTTAATACCTTTCCCTCAATGACCAACGTACCTGGCCTTGGTGTGCTGTTGTTACCTCAGATGCACCATTTTGTGGTTTAATTAAAACCGGTGAACCGGAGGCTCGGGATAATGGGCTAGTGGTGCCTGGAGCCCCACCCTGGGTGAAAGTTGAACCCCCTAGGATCAGGAATAAAGGGCTTCCAAGACACGGAGTGATCAGTAGCAGTTGTTAAATTATTTCAGTTAATCCAAACGGAGCAGTAACCTGAGGTCCTGACTCATCTAGCCAAGTGGGACCCGTGGCCTGGAAAACGTTTGGAGGTTCTGGAACAATGAATTATCCACTTGGTTAGTCTCACCATTTAGAGTGTCATCTCAAAAGTGTTCTGAAGAAAGCAGTTCCTTGGTATGCTGGTAGTACCCTCTTCCATACCCCAAAAGTTTGTTGTCAAATGTCTTTGAGAAATATTGGATATGACATAGTAAACAGGCTTCTTATGGCAGCACTTCTTAGAGATTTTAATAGGCTAATGCTTCTCAAACTGTCTGTGGTGATGCATCTGATACAAAAATTTCCATTCAACACATGGTACAATTGTCCCCGTGTGCAATTTACCACACCAGTCTGCCAATACCCAACCTGAAGGACCCCATTCAGTGAGATGAGTTCATGGATCATGTATATTCTCCATTTTACATGGATGAGTCCGTGGTCATGTAATGTCCCACTGTCGTAAAAGTCTTTCATTGCTCACCCCCAGTTTTTGTACTTATCACATGGTGGTCCAGTAACACTCTGTGGCACAGTGCATGGGCCTCGCTTGGAGCAGCATTGTGCGGAGGACCCGCCTGTCTTCCTCTGAACACTCCCTCTAGGAGTCCCAGGTTTGAACTGGTCATCGAGGGGTATATCCAGCTATCTGAGAAGGTGCAGCTCTGTTAAGAGCTGGACCTCTGTCCCCATGCCAGTGGGGCATTCCCTGACCTGCTCCAGCACAGCAAGAGTTGAATTTCCAGAACAAAATGGAACTTGGAAGTAAAAAGCCAAGTCTTCTGGGAAATTGCACCATCTCTGAAGGGGGTCACGTGAAAACCAGACAAACCCCCAACACAGGACAACAAAGTACACTTGGGCCTTCCTTTCAGTCCTCCACAGGCTCCTAAAAACAAAAAAGGCTCAACAGCCTTCATGCTGGACTTCCATGAAGGGCAGGAAGTCCTTCCAAGGCAGCCAAGGCTGTTCCATTGTCTCTGAGGAACAACAGGTCCACTCTTTCCCAAGGCCACTGACCCACAGACAAAGAGTCGCAAGTCTCAGTTAGATGCGGGCAGACTCCACCCCAGACAGAGGCAGCAGCACCCAAATCCATCTCCAGGTTCCAGCATTTTTTCTCCACAGCTTGACAGGTGGGCACCAGCAGGAGGCAACTGCCCCTTCTACGTCCCTTCCTGTGCCTTCTTTCTCCTGTGCGGATGCCCGTCATGCGTCCACATTGGAAGTCAAGTGTAAATAGAAGGCTCCGACTACAGGTCAGGCTGCTGTCAAGGTTCTCCCACCCCTGAAGTGTTCATCGTCTCTGCCGACTCTATTGTGTGCTTGTCAGAGCCGGCTGCCTCCAATCTCTTGTGGACAGATTCCCTCCTCAGTGAACACTATCAGTGACCCGAGAAATCCCTGGAACCAGCCTGTCTCCTTCCAAGAAGAGACAGTTTCAGCTGAGCATTTTACCTCACCCTTTCACCAGTCTGTTCTTCAGCGTGAGGGACTACTTACTCATGCGGTGGGCCCCGGGGCCAGGTAGGCGGAAGGATGCTGTCAGGAAAACGATGCCAGGATCACCCCAGGGGCACGTCTCTTGGAACATTCCTGCCTGGCCTCCAATACTGGTCCAGGGTGAATGAGACCCCCAGAAGGCGGAGTCTTAGGTAGAACTGGATTTGGGGGTCTCCTTCACGGCAAGTGGAGGTTTCCAGCCAGCAGGTGAGGAGGAGAGAGACAGGTCATTTGTGTAGAAATGCCGTGGGAGTCTGGGTGGAGGCCTCTGAGGCAGGCTGTGTAAAGACAGAGGGCCTAGGGGACTCTCACAGTTATCTAGAGTGGGGTAGCAAGAAGGAGGCTGGGAAGGATAAGGAGGATTAGGAAGGACACTTGGAGGAGACAGTGTCTCAACAAGCCAGAGAAGAATCGACAGCGTTGTGTTCCTAAGAGATGGGTGATAGACTGAGCAAAGGAGATGGTTGTTGATTAAAGTGACTTCCAAGCAAGGCGGCTACATATGCCGTGTGAGCTGCACACCCCCAGGGGGAGCCACCCTTACCCTCCTCTGTGGGAACGGTGGCCCTGGAGTTGCATCGCGCACCACCTGTGTGACTACTGGGAACAGGAACCCCATCCAGGAGAATCTTGTCAGCAGAGTGGTGAAAGCTGGTGCCCCTCCAAAACTACTGAGGTGGGGGCGGGGCTGGAGCCGATGATGGTGGCCCCTGAAAGCAGTCTGGACAGGAGAGAAAGAATCAGGAATGAGGGCTGGGGGGACTTCCCTGGTGGTCCAGTGGTAAAGATGTCACCTTCAAAAACAGGGGGTGCACTTTCGATCCCTGGTCAGAGAGATCCAAGATCCTACATGCCTTGCGGCCAAAAAAAAAAACATCCCCACTGCTCTTATGCAACATCTTGCTACTCAAGCTTCTTCCTGGGTCATCTCAAAATGTTCTAACAAATTCAATAAGGACTTTAAAAATGGTCCATTAAAGAAAAAAAAAAAATCTAAAAAAAAAAATGGTGACTGGAAAGCATGTCAGCTTGAGGGGAGTCAACATATTTTCCACTTGAATTATCTGGGGCTTGGAAATTTGAGCATATTTTAGGCAAAGGGAAAAAGCCACTAAAGTGAGGGAGAAAACAAATGAGAGCACGTGGAGAGAGGGAGAGGGCAGATCTATTGGGAAACAAATGCTTATTGCCAGCCTTCTGAGATGTAGCTGTTTTCCCAGGTCCTCTCAAGGACCTAACACACTTGACATCAGTGATTCAACAGAGGGCACTGGATGGGTGATGGGAGGGGTGCAGTTGGTTTTGGGGTCAGGTAGGCTTCTCTCTGTGGAGAAGGCAATGGCAACCCACTCCAGGACTCTTGCCTGGAAAATCCCATGGACAGAGGAGCCTGGTAGGCTGCAGTCCATGGGGTCGCTAAGAGTCGGACACGACTGAGCGACTTCACTTTCACTTTTCACTTCATGCATTGGAGAAGGAAATGACAACCCACTCCAGTGTTCTTGCCTGGAGAATCCCAGGGACGGGGGAGCCTGTTGGGCTGCCGTCTCTGGGGTCGCACAGAGTCGGACACGACTGAAGCGACTTAGCAGCAGCAGCAGCAGGCTTCTCTGAGCTGAGCCCTGAATGATGAGAATAAGCCCACCCAGTGAAGACGACGGAGATGAATGTATCTGGTGGAGAGAACCACCAGAACAGGGGATCCCAAAGGGCAATGAGCTTAAGATGTTTGGGAGGTGGGGGAGGCCAGCATGGCTGAACACAGAGATGGGAAGGGATAAGGGGTGAAGCTGGAGTTGCAGGTGGGGCAGGTCACAGAGGGCATCTGGGGCTCTGGGAAGAAGTTTCCATGAGAAAGTATGAGTGACACGTAGGTATCATTCACCTCTGCTCCAGCCTGAGATATTGTTGAGGGTCTTATTGATCTCTTTAGCCTTGTCTAGAGTTAAAAAAAAAAAAAAAAAACAAGAACTGTGGCTTGAATGAAAATCTCCTTCAAGCTTAGCCACCAGAAACATGCCTTACCTGAGTCAAGAGGAGTTTAAATTCATAGCTTTTAAGGAAAGTCTCTGAGTCAGGTGCAAGTGCCAGGCATGCCTCAGGCTCTTACAAGTACTGTCTGGGGGGACATGAATCCATTCAGTACTCCTGAGTCACCTCACCTACAGACATCTGCTGCAAAAAACTTTCTACATAGATGTAGTTCATTTTGACGCCCTCCTGCCTTTCTCTCTGGAGACTTGCATTTCCTTATCATGTTCTTTTCTCTCCCCACTGCTCTTATGCAACATCTTGCTACTCAAGCTTCTTCCTGGGTCATCTCAAAAATTAAACCCTTTATTTTCCAGTCTTTCCTTCATCTCTACAAAATTACCTAACTTGTTTCATGCAGATATTAGCAAGGAAGCAATTTGATTGAAAAAAAAAATCATACTTAGGTGTTAGTGACTGATACTATACTCATGGGTATTTGATTTTGTTCAAAAGAAGGATATGCACCTAAATCAGAGTATTTGTTAATGAGCATTCAGGATGTGTGGTTGCCAAGGGCTGAATTTTAGAAAGACAAGAGGAGGACTGAAGAATGGGGAGCTTTCCCGATCCCCTAGCACCTGTTATGTGGATACCTGCTAATGCCAAAGTCTGGCTTGGTTTCTAGATCTAAAGGGACAGGAAAGACAATTCCCAACTCTAACAAGTAAAGATGAAAGTAGCTTTGTGGTCTGAGGATATGGAGCCCAGTTTGATTCTCTTGGTCCTGATGCACTTACCATTATGTCTGTCCTCTTCCAAAACTGGCTTCTCTAATGGGAGTACGCATAACACCATAAAAGGATTAAACAGATGTGGATACCTTCTATGGGTATGTTTTCTCATTTACTCTTCACCACAACCCCAACAAGTAGAAGCCTATTATTGCCCCCCATTTTCCAGGTGAAACTGAGAGTTAGCATGTTTAATGACTTTCCCAGGGTCACACAGATAGAACTTTAAAGAGCTGGGATTGAAACCCAGGTATATCTGAATCTGAAGCTCAAATTCCCCTACTATGCCTCGGGGTTAAAACTTAATCCTATGGCATCAGAAACGGTCCTTACTGGAGCATTCTGAAAACTAAATGCAGCTTCTCCATTTAGAGGGTCTGTGGTTTATTTCCTCTTTCTGGGCCTCAATTTCCTAATCTTGAAAACAGAGAGAAACTCAATTGTTTGACAGCCCCTCCTTGCTCTGAGTGATACTTTTTAGGTTGAACTGTCTTTATACTTAGAAACATCTCTTAATAGTAGGCTTCCCTGGTAGCTCATATGGTAAAGAATCTGCCTGCAATGCAGGAGACCTCTGTTCAATCCCTGGGTTAGGAAAATCCCCTGGAGAAGGAAATGGCAACCCACTCCAGAATTCTTGCCTGAAGAATTCCATGGACAGAGGAGCCTGGCAGGCTACAGTCCATTGGGTCACAGAGTCGGGCATGACTGAACGACTATCACTCATTCACTGCTCTGAGCACCACCCTACTGGCTGATCCTTCTTTGGATCCTTGGCTCATTCAATCTGCAAATGTCAGCAGTGGCTCAGGCCTTCTAGCGCCCAGCTCCTTGGAAAGACAGTGGCAAGAGATGGGCCACCTTGGACCAGCATCAGGTAAGACCAAGGAGGCCTGGAGAGATATGACACCCTGGGGTTTGTTCAGCTAAACCTGGGATTGCCCAGAGGATGGACACATCCTTGTGAAAGGGCCTGAGCCTGTGGCTCAGTGAGCACCAGAGTCTTCTTCTCAACCTTCTCGAAGCCACATCCAAGGTGGTTGAGAGTGTTGGTGTGTTTTTCCCCTCTCCCTTTGAAAGCCGGGAGGTCAGCTTGAGTGTAACTCTGACAGATGCAATCTGCTCCTTGTTTGGAAACACCCTTTTCAAATCCAACCTGAGACGAGGGGGATTAAGAGAACCGCTTTGGCTCGTTTTCAGGACTGTCATCTGATGAACATCTCCAAGCTCGTTTGAAGGAAATGACAGAAGAGAGCGAGATTTTAAATCAGGGAAATTAGCGTCAGGCCCGGCTCAAACCAGACTCCCCGCCTCCAGCCTGAGGCCCGCAGAAAACAAAAGCTCCCGAGTAGGAAAGTGACACGGCGCCACCTCCCGGCAGCTGCCTGGCCATCGAGGCCTCTGGCAGAAGGCACGTCTCCCTGGCTTCAGGGCCTGCCCAAAAGCCTGGGGAGGGAAGACCTGCCACTCAGCTCTCAGGAGATGGGTTTGTGAGAGCTACATGAGCTCTTAGTTCACAATGTGCGTCTGCGTGTATTCATGCATCACACACATACATTGCCAATGTGAACCCTGAGTAGGATTTACTTGTCTTATGGGGGGCACCTCTCTCCTTCACAATTTTCAGGCAGTTTTTTAAGGCAAGGATCATAGTATTAATAGCTAAGATATGGAGAAAAGAGCCAGATAGCCTGGGTTTGAACCTCAGTTTTGTCACCTAAAAGCTGTGCAATCTTGGGCAAGTTACTTAACCTTTCTGTGCCTCTGTTTCCTTTCCTATAAAATAAGGGTAATAAGAGTATCAAGGGGCTTTCCTGGTGGCTCAAACAGTAAAGGATCTGCCTGAAATGTAGGAGATCTGGGTTTGATCCTTGTGGTCGGGAAGATCCCCTGGAGAAAGGAATGGCATCCCACTCCAGTATTCTTGCCTGGAGAATTCCATGGACAGAAGAGCCTGGTGGGCTACAGTCCATGGGGTCGCAAAGAGTCAGACATGACTGAGAGTCTAAGCACGTATGCGTATCAAACACAGAGGATCACTGCAAGAATTCAAGAGTGGGCTTCCTGGTATCGATCGCAGAGGGCCACTGCAAGAATTAAAGAGTAGATACATGTGAAGTACTTAGTACAGTGCTGGGTCCATGATGCGCACTCAAGACATAGGTATTGTTATTATTCAATTAAGCACAGTTCATACGCATTTCTTCCTTCTTTCCTCCCACCCATTAGACCATTTCTAAATTCATGATGGTTGATATGTCTCATGTAGATGCTGTCAGTTCGAGGAAGATAATGCTGAATGCACAGGTTTGTTGAAATAATTGACCCTACCCAAATACACACCCTAAACTTTGTATCGACTCCTTGGCAGAATATGAGAAAGAGTCATCCTTAGGAACCTCATCCGTCTTGCTTTCTAAAGCAGCCTGGCAAGGCACCTGGGTCTCTGATGCTTCAGAATCAACTTGGGAAACCAGAAGGGACTGCAGAGGATATGCATTCTGTTTTGGATATTGGACTGAGATTCACCTCATGGGGGAATTGTGAGTCCTGGATTTTCTCACATTTGTCAGCAGATAGCGCCTAAGATGCTCCAAGTGGATCAGGAGAGGCCTCTGTTTCAAGCTTTCCTGCTCCAATTAAACCAGAAGGGTCTCTCAGAAGCTCTGTGTTGGGGTCAGCCTTGTGCTGCTCATGAATCCTGACGGAAAGTCCTTCCAACCTAGAGAAAAGATGGTGAGGCGACAGGCTGCCAAAGTCAGAGGCAGGCCTTTCTGAAAGTCAACCATAAATCAAAGCCTCCAAGGTGACCACGTGTCACAGACACCAGCTCCGGAGTCTCCGGGGGGCACTGGGCTTGATGACAGGAGACCACTTCTTTCCCAGCCCGTCTGCTGCCAGGGAAGACCGGCCTAGGGGCTGTCCATTGCCACTGAGGAAGTTGTCCTGCTGTTTAATGAGCTTTAACTCTCCCTGTAAAAGAGGGCCTGGCCCAAACATCTGCCTCATCAAAGGGGTCAGAGTCTTGGAAACACAAAAGCTTTCTCAGCACCTCCATTCTCTGGCCTTTATCACTCCCAGAATCCATCCTGTTAATGAGCTGGAACGGCCATGACTTTGCCACCAAGCCTGCATCTGGGGAGCACAGCCAGGTTTCAGGGTGAGAAAGGAAGGAGAGAGAGGGAAAGTCCTGGAGCCTCCCCACCCCCACCCCCAGGCTTTGCACTTGGCTTCCTTGCACAGGCAAGGTTCTGCCATGACTCATCGGCTTTAGAATGTTTTGTTAGCCAATCCCTGATTCGCTTTAAACCTCTGAGGTCTCAAGACAATAGCCCCAAGGGAACTGGAAGGAGAATTACCATGTTTCAGGCCTAAAAATTAATCTGCTTGGGACCGAAAGAGCAAATTCCAAAAGAAGGACCTCCACACTGGTGCACAATCACCTGGAAGTCACGGGGATTTTTTGCAGAAGACCCTGAAGCATTAATGTTTTAACTCTAAAGGATTAAATACATAATTTGGGACTCCATCTGGCCATGCAGTCAGACACAGCGCTGGTCATATTCTACCATTTATTAGCTGTTTGATTTTTAACTAAAATTATTTCATATCTTTGGTGATTTTTTTTTTAACTTGGCTAAATGGGGCGTGTTCCTTTGGGAAGCTCAAAGAGAGAAGCATTTCTTGCCCTTTCACCCTTTCAAAGGCTTCCCCATTCTTTGATTTGTGGCTGTCTTTCACCTTTAGAGTCAGCAATGGTTAGAGGAGTCTTTTGAACCATGCCATCTCTTTGGTTCTGCCTCTTCTCCCTCCCTCTTCCCATTTAAGTTCCCTTGTGATTATAAGGGCCACCCTAATAATCCAGGGTATTGTCCCTGGTTTGCCTTAAAAAATCTAGTGATTAGCAATCTTAATTCCATTTGCAACTTTAATATCACCTTGTCATGTAACATGACATATTCCCAGGTTCTGGGAATTGGGATGGTGGATATCGTGGGGCAGAGGGTGGGATTTTGCTTACCACATGGGATAACCTTGAATCTGCTCAAAATTAAAGTTCACTCACACATATTGTTGCTTTAATCATTATCAATAACAAATACCGTGGATAACTTTGTTGTTTAGCCTCTAAGTCGTGTTCGACTCATTTACAAACCTATGGACTTCCTGCCAGGCTCCGCTGTCCATGGGATTTCCCAGGCAAGAATACTGGAGTGGGTTGCCATTTTCTACTCCAGAGAATCTTACCAACCCAGGGATTGAACCGGCGTCTTCTGCATTGGCAGGCAGATTCTTTACCACTGAGCCACTAGGGAAGCCTGTGGATAACTTTACAGCCAGTATTTTTCAGTTCTCAAATGCTGGTGGATGGCATAGGTTTCTTCAGTCTACATTAAATGTGAAAAGATAAAAATATAATTTTTTCATAAAACTAAATTCATTCCATTTAGGGGACTGTTCTTTTAGGATTAAAATGGTGGCAGCAGATGATAGTTGACTTTAAGTTTTTTTTAATGTATTTGGCAGATATAAAAATTGGTCAGTCAAGACCCCAGAGCTTTTGAAGAAGGCTGGAATTTCTCTGGTCTGTCCCCATCAAAGGATGGGAACTTAACTATCCTTTAGGAGTTCTGCCTCAGCCCACAGCACCTGGTGCTACAAACTTTCCATTTCTATCAGGGGCTCCTGCTCTTCTTTGCCCCTTTGTCCACACTTCCTAGGATTTGTGGAGGTCCGCTCTAGCAAGCCCAAGGCCGAAGGACTAGGTCTGAAATGCTCCTCTGACACGGGACAAATTGCAAACTGTGGCACCAGTTTCCCCATCCATAGAGTTAGAATGACAAAAAACCCACCCTGCCTTTCTCACAGTATCACAAGGAGAACCGTATGAGGAAAGCACAGTAACCTGTAAAGTTCTCGACACGTAGAAACAGTTGCTTTTATAACTGAAACTTGGACTCTCAGGTTCTGGATCTTTCTGTAGTGTTTTCTGAGGAATAGGTGAGATAATGGGGTAGGGCCCCTGGGGTACAATTAAGCACTTAGGGAATAGCCATCAAAAGTGATCATTTTTCTCTCTCAAAAAAACCCCCTAGTTTTATTTTTTGGCAGGTCGTGGCGGGGGAGGTGGGGAAGGCTTCCATGGTGGCTCAGAAGGTATAGAATCTGCCTGCTATGTGGGAGACCTGGGTTTGATCCCTGGGTTGGGAAGATCCACTGGAGAAGGGAATGGCTACCCACTCCAGTGTTCTTCCCTGGAGAATTCTAAGGACAGAGGAGCCTGGTTGGGCTATAGTTCATGGGGGTCTCAAAAAGTCAGACACAATTGAGCAACTAATACTTAACTTCATTAACATTTTTGAAATTGTGACAAAATACACATAAATGTACCATCTTTATCATTTTTAAAGTGTGCAGTTCCGTAGTGCTAAGCGCAGTCACAGTGTTGCACAACAGGTCTCCAGAACTTGCAAAACTGAAACTCTGGGGACTTCCCTGGTGGTCCAATACAGGGCATGTGGGTTTGATCCCTGGTCCAGGAGCTAAGATTCCATATGCCATGGAGCAGCTAAGCCCACGCCCCACAAGTAGAGAGTCTGGGCGCCACAACAAAAGATCCCACATGATACAACTAAATACAGATGCAGTAAATAAATATTTAAAAAGACTGAAACTCTGTACCCATCAGATAACAACTCTCCATTCCCCACACCGTCTCCCAGCCCCCAGACTCTGACAGTCACCATTCTACTTTTTATCACTGAATTCGACTACTTTAGATAACTCATACAAGTGAAATCAAGCAATACACGTTTTTTGTGACTGACTCTTCATTTAGCACATCATCCCCAAGGTTCATCCATGTTGTCGTATGTGTTGGAATTCCCCTCCTTTTAAAGACTGAATAATATTCCATCATCTATACCACATTTTGTTTATTTATTTACCTGTCTATGCACACTTGAATCATTTCTACCCTTTGGCTATCATGAGTAGCACGGCTATAAAGTTGGATATACAAGTATTTTTTTTTCCTGATATCAGTTCTTTTGGGTATACATTAAATCCCTGGATCATACAGTAATCCTATTTTTCATTTTTGGAGGAATATCTATATGGTTTTCCATAGTGGCTACACCATTTTGCATTCCCATTAACAGTGTACCAGCATCCCCATTTCTCCATATCCTCTCCAATACTTGCCATTTTTTGTTTTTATTTTTGTTTTAATGGTTGCTGTCTTAATGGGTATGAGGTGGACCCAATTTCATTTTTTTAATCACAAAAGTAATATCTACATATTCTTTTTCAGATTCTTTTTCCTTTCAGATTATTACAAAATATTGAATATAGTTCCTTGTGCTGTATAGTAGTCCTAACATGCATGTATTTTTAAATTCCATTATATTACACATATCCTATAACCAGCTTTTTTCATTCAGTAGTGGGCATCTTTCCATGACAAAATACATACAGATCTATTTTAATGGCTACCTGCTATTCTGGAGGTCTTTCTATTAAAGAAATACTTCTTGACCTTGATTGCTCAAAATTCTGAAGCGTGCACTTCCTTTTGAAGAGCCATGTGGCATGAGAAAGAATACACTAAATCTGGGATTGGAAGACTGGTTCTTGATTCAGCTTCTTGTATGTTCCTGAGGGACTAACTTCCTTTCTCTGTGTTAGAAATGAAACATGACTCTGCAGTATTAATGCACAGCAGTATTATTTTCATGAAACCAAAACACTGGTGTAAGATGAGGACATCAAACAAGATGGCTGAGCAGGGGCACGGTTGTCATGGCTGGTGACACCTTCCATGGGAGAGTTGCTTCTGTCTTCCCCCTGTAATGGAGCTGTCTAAAGAATATAGCAGCTCAGACGGTAAAGAATTTTACCATCTGCAGTGCAGGAGACCCTGGTTTGATTCCTGGATTGGGAAGATGCCCTGGAGAAGGGAATGGCAACCCACTCCAGTATTCTTGCCTAGAGAATTCCATGGACAGAGAAGCCTGTCGAGCTACCATCCATGGCATTGCAAAGATTTGGACATGACTGAGCAACTAAACAGAATTCCCTGGTGGCTCAGACGGTAAAACGTCTGTCTACAATGTGGGAGACCCAGGTTCTATCCCTGGGTTGGGAAGATCCCCTGGAGAAGGAAATGGCAATCCACTCCAGGACTATTGCACAGCACAACTAAGACTATAGGGAGCCCAAACCCATGAACTTGCTGCATGTTGAGCTAGAAGGAGAGCAGAACTTATCTGTCCTGTTTCCTTGGTTTGCAGGGAAGAGTGGTGACCTGCCAGAGCTTAAGAAAGACCCAGAAACCAGACCACAGTTCTGGGTCATGTTCTCCCAGCCTCTCCAGAGATCTGCCATCCAATAGAAAAGAGAGGACCGATTCTGTCCAGAGCTGAGGTGGGAGGTCGGAAAAGAGAATGCTTTCTTGTTAATGTCATCCAAGGCTCAAAGACAAGATACTTTATAGGGGGAGTGTGGAAAGAGTGATGGCCAAGTCACTTTAGGCCTTAGGGTTTTATCTATAAAATGAGGATGGTAGGAAACATGAGGTCTACAAGCTTCGTTTATTTGTTCAACAAATATTCATTAACAGCCTGCCATTGCAGCATTAACAGCCTGCTAGGCACTGTCCAAGCCTTGAAGTTATAATAATTTTCAAAAACGATAAGCACTTATGTAGCATTTACCATCGGAGGAGCCAATGGCACCCCACTCCAGTACTCTTGCCTGGAAAATCCCATGGACAGAGGAGTCTGGTAGGCTGCAGTCCATGGGGTTGCGAAGAGTTGGACACGACTGAGCAACTTCACTTTCACTTTTCATTTTCATGCATTGGAGAAGGAAATGGCAACCTACTCCAGTGTTCTTGCCTGGAGAATCCCAGGGACAGGGGAGCCTGGTGGGCTGCCGTCTCTGGGGTCGCACAGAGTCGGACACGACTGAAGTGACTTAGCAGCAGCAACAGCAGCAGCATTTACCATGCCAGACACAGCTCTAGGAATTTATACATATTAATCTTTTTAACCTCTAGAACAGCTCTGTGAGACTTTCTGAATGGCTCAGTGGGTAAAGAATCTGCCTGCACTGCAGGAAACACAGGAGATGTGGGTTCAATCCCTGGGTTGGGCAGATATCCTGGAGAAGGAAATGATAACACACTCCAATATTCTTGCCTGAAAAATTCCATGGACAGAGGAACCTGGCAGACTACAGTCCAAAGGATTGCAAAGAGTTAGACATGACTGAGCGACTAAGCACACACGTGAAGTAGATATTATTAGTATTCCCACTTTACAGATAAGGAAACTGAGACAGAGAAGTTAAGCTTATTGCCTAACTTTATAGAGCAAGTAAGGAATAAAGGCAGGATTTGAACCCAGCACTTTGGCTCAAGTCTGTGGTGATAACCTCTAGGATCTTCACCCTCGTGAAACTCATATCCTAGTGATAATAATGACACTTGTTTATTGAGCATCTTCTACTTACTTAACCCTAAGCGAAGCACTTTACACTCAACTTTGCATTCAGTTTGCACAACAATCCATGAGAGAAGGGAGTAAAGCCCATTTTACAGATGAGAAAATTAAGTCTCCAAGAAGCAGCTAGCTAGCTTATAAGTGACAATGATGGAGCCTGGACCCAGGCCTGTTTAATGCCTAGGTCTGGGCCATGTAGCCTTACACTATTCTGTTGTCCACTCCATCCTCTGGACACAGTTGAGCTTAAGACAAGCCCTAGAAGTCTGCATCCTGGCAGCCACAGCTACCTGGTTATCCCAGCCAGACTTTGTGCATGCTCAGTCACTAAGTTGTGTCTGACTCTTTGTAGCCCCCATGGACTGTAGCCCACCAGGCTCCTCTATCCATGCAATTGTCCAGGCAAGAATACTGGAGTGGGTTGCCGTTTCCTACCCCAGGAGATCTTCCTGATCCAGAGACTGAACCCACATCTCCTGCGTCTCCTACGTTGGCAGGCAGATTCTTTACCACTGAGCCACCTGGGAAGCCCAGCTAGACCTCAGTCAATTTTATTTTGCGGCCTGGGTCCTCCCTCTTACTGGCTCTGGGTGGCAGCCCAGTAACCTGCTGGCACCTTGGCCATCCTGGGGTTGGTAAGAGGTAGAGAGCACAGCCCCCTTTCTCAGCATCCTCTACCTTCTCTAGGATGAACAACTGGCTGCAGCAGCCTCACGTGGACACGGAACAGAGGCTACTGCCATGCTGTGCTTCAGAGACCCTTTCAAGGCTTCCTCACAGGCTAACTGATGGTGGACATCCCCCTGTTGCTGCCCATGTTTTACCTAGTAACCTCCCCTCTCAGAGTGATTGCACCTAACCCCTTACATAAATGGTGTCCTCAGATCTGAGAGCAGGTTCCGATGGAGAGAATGGGGTGAAGTTTCTGCAGGTTTGGAGTACATAGTCACAAGGAGAAATGGACAGCTGGAAGCCCCATGCAAGGGTTCGAGTTCATCCACTGAGGTTTCAATAAATGTTTGGTTACACAAATGGATGGATAAATTATTTAAAGGACAAATTGACAAGTGAATGAAGAAATGAAAGACCGGACAACAGAATGAATTCATTGGCCAGTCAAGCCCTGTCCAGACCTTTGCTTCAGCCTCAGGCTGGGTCCTGGGGGCCTGTCCAGGTCTAAGCAGGCTAGTCACCCCAGCTAGGGCTCACGCAACATGGGCGAAGGATAGAGGTTTAAGAGCAAGAGGAAACCACAGCATCCAGAGCTATCCCATCTGAGATGCCAAAAGGGGAAGCCTGGATGGCATCTCATGGGCATTCTCACCTCTGGAGTCCTTCCGGCAAAAGTGCCACTCACTTGCCCCCTTTGCCTCCGGGACTGGATTAAAGGGAAGCTCGGTGCTCCCTCCTGTCGGTACCCAGTGGGAGGAGAGCGGCTCCAGCGCCGAGTGAAGCGAGGGTGCTAACCCACTCCCTTCCCCCTCTGGGAAGCCACACAGAACTCCAAGTTAATTAAAGCCTCCACTCTGAGAAGAAGGGAATGTTCCATTTGGTAAATTTAGAAACAGCTGGTTAGTTTTACCCATTACTTTTGTGCTAACATCAGTGGAGCTCATTCAACTCTGTCTTTTTATGAAGCTGTCCTTCCAATGCTACCTGATAGCTACTAATTGCTGCAACTACAATTCTGAATTGCAAATTTTCTGCACTGATAAAAACTTTGATTGCCTGTCAGCTACACATAAGGAAAAGATCAGCAGTGCTAAATGAGGGGTTCCACGCTTGGATAATAATGCCTAATGAATTATTCAGGAAAGGATGCTTGAATGAAGCAAACAATTTGAAGGGTTACTAGCAGCCGTAACAGTTCAACAGGCAAAAGAACAAAAGTATCATCCTGAACATTACACTAATGATTAAAAAATGCGTATTAATTCTAGATTTGGAGAAAAAAGAAATGCCAATCTGATTTTAAAGGTTAATCATTATTTTCTCAGTAGTGCTCTGATCTCTGGTGGGAGGGGGAGGTGAGAAAGGGGAGATCCCTTTACCAATATTTTGGGATGTATAATATTATGACATAATAGAGTCATATAATTTCACACACATCATTTAAAAATTGTAAATTTCAAATTTCATTGGAAAAGATAACACAGAAAACTAACAGCGTGGCAGTGGAATGCTCGCTCAATGGAACTTTTCTCCACACGCACAGCACTAGAGCCAAGGAGCCCCCCTCCGTGAAGCGAGGGGCCCTGCAGAAATAGCAAAATGAAATAAGATATATGTGATTAAACACATGCAAATACATATCATAATTAGTGACTCTTTCTGGCGGAATTTGAATGTGTTTTACATATCTTGCAAGGGTGCTAGCGGTGCAGACAAAAAATTCTTTCAAAGGCTTCTGCCTTTTGGGTCTGAAACCCAAGAAAATAAACCAATAAATCAGGTTTCAGCTTCTGTCCAATACTGACACATTTGCTGCTTTCATAAAAAATATATTTCGACCACCCCAAGTGCTAATTTGTTTTGACAGATGCTGTGGAGTTGCCAAATATGAGGGGGGGGGGGGTTGGGGGGGAACCTGGAAACTGTAACGCAAAATAGTATAATTAAAGATGTTTAAAAAAAGGACTGGAACTACTGTGATAGTATGATGTATTTGAATATTTAAAAATAGCTCTTCGGGGCTGCACTTAAAAATCTCAAGGCACTCAAGATCACTCAGAGAACATCTTAGAAAGCCACACTGCAGCCCTGGTGGAATTTTAAGAGTAGTTTTAAATTATGGAATATGCAGCCAACCACTTAGCCTCTATGAGATTTTTTTTTTTCTAGCTCGGAAGCCTGTGGCATTAGTCACAAATTAGTAATTTTATTATAAAGATGTTCAATGTCAGGATAGCATTCTTCGCGTTTCTAGTCATAATGCTGCACGGTGGCTTGGAAGTCTGACTTCAGGAGAAGAACTGACCATCTGCCAAGGCCCGCGCACTCACAGATGACTAATGTTTCCCCCTGAGGACTGAAGCTCCCGGTGTTTCTGTTGCTGTCTTTTTGATGTCACAAAGCGAAGTTGATAAACACATTCAAGTCACAATTAAAAAACATTTTCACTGACCAGTTGCCACCGACGATATCATCAGACAGCTTCGCTGCTGCTGTAACAATGCGTTTAATGGTGTTGATGTGCAGGCGAGAAGGTGCTTCCCTTTATCTGGTCCTTACCTCGCTCGGTGATTCTTTAATGACATTTCCAGGCACTAGGAGTCCTGCAAGGAAATGCCATTTGGCATAAATCAGACAGAAGGCTGTGATTTTCAGGCTAAGGCCACAGGCTGGAGGACCCATTGAAGCTGGAACTAACTGAACAAGGTACCATGTTGGGGATGCCCAGGAAAGCCAATCAATGAGCTATTAATCAATGTTTTTCACCCATGTGTTGTCAACAAGTCCAACCTGGAAAGAAAAGAAGAATACCTTACTCTTTCTGGTCGTGACAAAATCAGATTATCCGGCTGAAACTCCTATAAGCTTTATACAAAGGTCATGGACACTTAGTTTACAATGAGAGTAATGTAACTGGACTTCAGATCTTTGTTCTGAATGGTGGGGGATGAGGGGGGTTGATGGAGTCACCACCAATATTTATTAATCTCCATGCTGAATACTATTCAAGTACTATACCACTGGATCTATACAATAGCCTTCAAAGTAATAGATAGCAACATTTCCTATATTTTTAAGTGAAAATATTGATGCTCAGAGGCGGTAAGTTACCTACCCAAGACCACACAATGGTAGTACTAGGATTTGAACTCAAGTCTGTCTGAAGTCTAGGCGCTTAGTCACTCAGCAAGTCACATTTAGGCTCATAGAGGAGGCTTTCAGAGCCAGGAGAGGACTCAGAGAGCATCCAGTCCCTCATTTGGCAGCTCTCTTCCAAAACTGAGACTCAGAGATGTAGAGAGAGGAGCTGAGTCCCCTTGTTAGCTGGCGTCAGGGCTGGGACTCATTCTGTCCTTCCACCGCGTCACACCATCCTGCTTAAAGTGGAGCAGATGGGCTATGGACCCTGCTTGGTCTTGCCCACATGCAGTCTCAGGACTTCTTAGGCTTTGTCCAGCCCTGCCTGGGAGTTTGCACTTCTTTCCTGGGGCACAGCATCCCCAGGACTCTCAGAGCCTTGGAGCACAGCATGTCTTGTATCAGACTCCCACTCTTCCTAGCCACAGTGTTCTAGAACAACACCCATCTGCAGTGAACTGGAAGTGTCCTGTGGAGAACAATTGACCATGACTCATGGGTGCCATACCTCACTGATGACTCTCTAAGGGTGGAGGCTCCATGGTCTTTCTTTTCAAAGCTAAATGAGAGTAAATGTGCTAATTAGCAAGAGGAGGATTTGGGGTTTGATATGATCCCCTGGAGGAAGCTTAGTTTCCAGTGAAGAGGTCAGCAGTCATAGAGTATAAGCAGAGTGCTGGATTGGAGTCTGGAGTCCTGGTCCCACCACCAAGTGACCGACCATATGGAAGCCACATAGCTTCTCTGAGCTCCAGTTTTCCCCTCTGTAAAATGAAGATCTGATTCACCAATCCCTCCTCTATACTTTGTCTAAGATAATTCAGGTCTGGAAGCTTGAGAAGAACAAGATCTTTCAGGGCCCTCCCAGCAGAAGATTCTGTTTGCATTTGTGATATTTGGGGGTGTAGTCTTCCTCTTAATTGGAAATTCCACGTGGAAAAGCAAAAAGTGACTTTTCTCCAGAGCCTATGAAATACCTTCAGCATTAAGAGCTTTCAGACCATTCTTTAGTTATTTCTTGTATCCACTGGGATGACTGAGCCTAGGGCTGCTGGTTTTAGAGCTCTGAGCTGAAAAATGAGGATCTCAGAAGCAATTTTGAACAGTGTTGTGAGATTTCTGAGGAAAACTAAGCCAAGCAAATACCAGATCTCTTTAAAAATCAATTTAAAACATGCTTCATTCTAGGCAGATTTTGTTCTTACATGCAGCTGGAGGTAGTGGTGGAGGTATGGTGGGAGGGGAGTGGAGTGAGCTGGGGAAATGGGCAAAAAGAGGCCAAAAGAATCAGAAGAGAGATTTCCCTGGTGGTCCAATAATTAAGACTTCACCTTCCAATACAGAGGGTATAGGTTCAATCCCTGGTTGGGGAGCTAAGATTTCACATGCCTCTAGGCCAAAAAGAGCAACGCATAAGACAGTAAGATACTGTAACAAATTTAACAAAGATTTTAAAAATTAAAAATAAAGACATCAAAAAAATTACTTTTTTAAAGGAAGTTTAAACAAGAAAGAATCAAGGGAGAAACAAGAGGCTGAAGGAAACTAAGCCTAAGGCAAGAGGGGTCCTTACTTTCTCCTCATTTGTCCTCTTAATCAATATATGATTACACCAAACTGCCATCGGTAGTGGATGATATATGTTATATCTCCACTACACGTCCAGCATATGCTAAATACTTTACATGCATAAGTGATTTAATCCTCACAGCAATCTACTGAGTTAGGAAATAATATTAACCTTCCTTCTATAACTGAAGGAACAGAATTTCAAAGGTGCTGATAAACATGATCTACACCTAAGCATGTGGAGGTCTCAAGCTCACACGCTTAACTGCCACACTAATAACTGAAACCAAATAAAAATCCAATTAAAGAATTTTTTCAGTGTAAAATTTTCAAATTTTTATTTTCAGAGGAGCAGAATATTTTTTCCAAAGAACTACTGATGTTAGGGAAATAATCAAAAATAAAAATCTCCTCTCTACAAAAAAAAATTCATAGAATTCGTGGCAGAGGAAGAATTTTCACCAGGCAATCTGCTTCTGGAATCCCATTTATAACCACTAGGCTTTCCTGCCTTCAGTACAGTGATACCCACATGGCCTGATTAGTTTTTCTGATGTAGGATCCTCTCGATCCCACCTCCCCTCAACAAGTAGTCTCTCAACTGTATTCAAGGCTTGACCATAACCAGCCTTGGAGAAGTGATGGGTATTTTTCCCTTTTAATGACATACAGAATTTGTGTCATAAAGAGCTGGGTCTTCAGCCAGGTCAGTTTATACTTGGGTAAACTGAACCCACCAATGCAACTGAGTGGCTAGATTTCTATAGTTCTTTGCTCCGTGGAATGGTATGTTTCATCTCTCTCCAGGAAAGAAGAGGACCTGAGAAGAATGACATTTTCAAAGCTCATGAATCCAGGAGCACAGTTTGGCTCCGTAGCCCTAACCGCCCAATACCACCTTGCTCTCTCTGGTCTCCAGATGTGTGTCCTGTGAGGCCAGGAGGCGTCCGCCGGCTGGGCAGCTGTCTGTTGAAATGCTAAATTGACTGCGACCCAGCCAGTCCATTTCAGTGTGTAGAGGGATTTGAACCTAAGCAGGGAGACTGAATTAACCCCATGCCCTCTCGGCCCCTCAGCTCTCTAGCAAACCATGAATCAAATGGAATTCCCCTCATGCTAAGACGGGGCTGTCAATCCATTATGCTTTGCTCAGGATAAGAGGTCTCTGGAGACAATCTAATGAGTCAGGGCTCCCTGGACAGGAGAAGCCACGTTCCACTGAGTGTCCTCAGCCACGTGGCCACCAAGGAAGCAACACAAGCGCTGGCAGGTTTCTGGGCAAATAACGAGATTTTGTATTTGTTTGTGTAATGAAGGATTATGTCTAAGCTCACTGGTGAATAGCAGGAACAGTGTCAACACCCAGGCAGTCACTTTCCTAAGAAGCTAAGTGAGTCCTTCGGCTGTCTTGTGCACAGGGAGAATTTTCCGAGCGGAAATGTTGCCTGATTACCGCGGGCCACAGGAAAAGAAACGGTGGAGGCGCTCAGAAACAGGGAGAGCCATGGCGAGAGAACTATGGAGAACTTACTTAACCCCTTCTGACTGTGGCTTTGCAGGATGAAGGGGGAAAATGAAAACACAGAAACTGCTTCCTTGCAAGGAGAACTTGTAGACAAAGGGTTATCCTTCAAACTTCATTGCGGGTCTGGAGAGAAACTCCATTATTCTTACTCTTTCTTCAGGGTGTCAGTCCCTGAGCAGGGAAGGCTAGTTAGAAACTAGCAAGTTTCAGTTTCTGAAGGGGAGTAAAGACCAGAGTGGGGATGCCCTGGGCATTTTCCCTTCTCCCATTCTGCCACTGCCTCTCAGTGCTGGTGGTGGTTTAGTCGCCAAGTCATGTCCAACTTATTGCGACCCCATGGACTGTAGCCCGCCAGGCTCCTCTGTCCATGGGATTTCCCAGCAAGAATACTGGAGTGGGTTGCAATGTCCTTCTCCGGGGAATTTTCCTGACCCAAGATTTCTTTACCAACTGAGTCGCCAGGGAAGCCCACCTTCTCAGTGACGATATTCAATTTATTCAACAAATGTTGAGTGCCTACTTTGTGTCAGTTCTTTGTTAAACACTAAGGATAAAATGATTAAAACAAAAAAAGATGAAAGTCTAGAAAGTGGTAGAACTGAGAGCTCTTGGGAAACTTACACATCTTTGTGAAGCCTCAAATTTCCTCATTTGTACAATGCAGGTAATAGTATATATTTAAATAAAAGTAAAACATCTGTTTCTGGAAATCACTCTTTATGTTTTGGTGTTGTTGAAGATGCCCAACATTAAAATGTGAATTATTTTTAGGACATCAATTAATTCCTAATGAATGGAAGTGTCCAGAAATCTGAATGGCAGCTGTTACAAGGGTTTTCAGATTAGGATTCATTTTAGGATTTAAGTTAGGATTTAGTTTAAGTTTTAGGATTTTAGCTATGAGGGATTTTGGATCAAAACTGCAAACACCAGCTTCCCGAGATTTCATTCCTGAATCTTACAAATTTCCGTTGGTGTCTTCTGGTGCTGGCAACACTTGTTTTCAAGACAAAATGCCTAGGTTTCAGATTAAGTGCTGTTATTATGAACTGAAAAGATGCAATCCTTTTCAAGCAATTGCTACTGCAGAGGTAGAACTGATCATTGATTACCTTAGGCTGAACAAAGACCCCCATAAACTGAATCCCTTGCAAAAGAGGCAGTAAGAGACCTTCATGCACAAAAAGTCTATTTTCAAACCTGCTGGAATTAGAGCTAAGGAAACAGGAATGTTCAAGTCCTTCCATATCAGTTGCCTCTCCTCTTATCAGCTAAGGGAGCCCTCTTTAAGAAGAAAACAGTTAAATGGAAATGAAAATGGTAAAATCCCAATGTAATGCTTAAAATGAGGTTTAAAACTCAAGTCACATAAAATGTGAGGATGCGTCACTGTGAGGTTAAGGAAATGACCGGGATGAGTTTGCTACACCAATGGAGTAAACCCAACCATGCTATATCCAAATTTGCCTTATTCACTCTTCATGCCATCACAACATTTAGTAGTAGGTAAGCCCTCGTATGAGCATTCTCCGATATGAGTTATGTTGAAACAAGTGTCTTATGCCTTAAGACCCCAGTAGGGTCTCTCCCCTCAAATTCAGATTTTGAAAGAATGCATTCAAGACCTTAACCTGTGTCTTGGTGTAGAGAAAGCACTTGGCAAATTAGCCATTAATATTATTGCCGTCACCCATGAAAGTTGGATAGAGCCGCATGTCCTCAGTAGACTGGCAGAGTCTAAACTGAAATGGCTTTAATGTACAAGTCTACAAGTTCATTTTGTGGATTATAATTTGGAGCAGAGTTTTGAGAGACCAGGTCCAAGTTTTTGTCTCTCTCAAATGCCTGCGTGCCCTCAGTTGGACTCTCTGCCTGGGGCTCGAGAGCCCTTTAGCTTGTTCCCCTAGAGAAGCCCTTGCACTGTGGGCCTGAGGATGACACTGTGGGAAGAACCGAAGGCTCTCCTCACGGATGCAGCTGTTCTGGAGAACCAGGACTGCACTCTCCTTCTTATCTTGAAATTTCAGCACCACAGCCCTGGGGCGGGGAGTGGGGGGGGCAACAGGCAAAGGAGGCAGGCCCGTGACATCTACCCAGGGTGTCTCGCTCTCCTGCCACACCCCTTTTTGATGCCATACCTAGGCAATACAAATTCATTTCAAGACTCTGCATTATACCCAAATTTCCACAAGCATGATTTGCCATCCTTATGCTGATCACAGAAAATGACAGCTTTAGGTTGAACCATATGGAATTGCCATTTCTACAGGTCTACAGTGGTAGATGGAGAAGGCAATGGCACCCCACTCCAGTACTCTTGCCTGGAAAATCCCATGGAAGGAGGAGCCTGGTAGGCTGCAGTCCATGGGGTCGCTAGAGTCGGACACGACTGAGTGACTTCACTTTCACTTTTCACTTTCATGCATTGGAGAAGGAAATGGCAGCCCACTCCAATGTTCTTGCCTGGAGAATCCCAGGGACGGGGAGCCTGTTGGGCTGCCGTCTATGGGGTCGCACAGAGTTGGACACGACTGAAGCGACGCAGCAGCGGCACAGTGGTAGAATGTCGGCAATTTAACCTAATGGTGATAATTTACATATGGGGAGTACAGTTTGTGAAGTACATTTACTTCCATTATCTCTTTAATCCTCACAATAGAAATGTGAGGTAGGGGTTACCGGCTTTGTTTTACAGATGAGAAAACTGAGGCTCACAAAACTCACCCTGAATTTGCATTTGTTCCTTTTGAGGGGTATTTATAAAGCTAGAGGCAGATAGAGCCCAACATCCTTAAGGACTGTGGCAGTCTCTTAAAAGCTATGGGGTTTCAGACAGAGGAGGGGGGTCTGTCATTTTGGTACTGGAAATATCATCCCACTTTAGGGCTGTCACCTGAGTAACCCAGACAATTAGTTGGTCCATCAACATGGCAAGAACTGGCACTCATGTGTCTGAATGTTGACCTGGCACAATCTCCACCATGGGGGGCTTCCTCTCCCCATTTCCTGACTTTCGGCCACTTTGGAGGGTCTGCATTCTCCCACCAGATGGCTCCACGGCCAAGGTGTCAACATAAGCAAAATAGTGTGAGCCAAGGGCTTCCCTGGTGGCTCAGAGGGTAAAGCATCTGCCTACAATGTAGGAGACCCAGGTTGGATCCCTGGGTTGGGAAGATCCCCTGGAGAAGGAAATGGCAACCCACTCCAGTACTCTTGCCTGGAAAATCCCATGGTCTGAGAAGTCTGGTAGGCCACAGTCCATGGAGTCGCAAAGAGTCGGACAGGACTGAGCGACTTCACTTCACTTCACTTCATCCTAGTTGGATACAACTGAGCATACAAAAGAATAGAAACAAGGGTAGCAAAACAGTATTTCTCTGTTCCTCTCCCAACTATAACAGGTGACTCTAACCCCCTTTCAGGGTTTCCCAGGTGGCGCTAGTGGTACAGAACTGCCTGCCAGTGCAGGAGATATAAGAGATGTGGGTTCAATCCCTGGGTCAGGAAGATCCCCTGGAGGAGGGCATGGCAGCCCACTCCAGCATTCTTGCCTAGAGAATCCCATGAACAGAGGAGCCTGGAGGGCTACAGTCCATAGGGTAGCAAAGAATTGGACATGACTGAAGTGACTTAGCATGCACACCCTATTCTCGAGCTCTCCCTCCCCCATACAGTCCAGAGTCCCAGGGCTGCTCCATGCTTTCTCCCACATGCCTTCAGGCATCATCCACAATCTCCTCCAAAGCTCAGACATGGGCACAGGCCTTCCAGAAATGCTGGTGGGCTTCATCAGGATCCTTGTGAAACTGAGCTTCTTTTCTGCCTCGATTCTGGGAGGAGGGTTGAAATAGGAATATGAGTGTCACAACTTCACCCACTGTTTTCAACCAAGTTTTTTTTTTTTTTTCCATATATGACCCAGATATGCCTAGACATAGGGACTGGACCCCTTTTCTATGGCCTATGCTATGCTAAGTCACTTCAGTCGTTTCCGACTCTGTGCGACCCCATAGACGGCAGCCCACCAGGCTCCCCTGTCCCTGGGATTCTCCAGGCAAGAACACTGGAGTGGGCTGCCATTTCCTTCTCCAATGCATGAAAGTGAAAAGTGAAAGTGAAGTCGCTCAGTCGTGTCTGACTCTTAGCGACCCCATGGACTGCAGCCTAACAGGCTCCTCCGTCCTTGGGATTTTCCAAGCAAGAGTACTGGAGTGGGGTGCCATTGCCTTCTCCGAAAGAAACTACAATGCTATGCTATGCTATGCTAAGTCACTTCAGTCGTGTCCGACTCTGTGTGATCCCATAGACAGCAGCCCACCGGGCTCCCCCATCCCTGGGATGGTCTAAAGTTCTTGGCACAATGTCTGTTCCTTCCACAGACTTCTATTCCAGGGTCCAGCTCCTGAATTCTCATGTGCTGTTTCTATTAATACTTCGCCTGTACATCCCATGGCCCACCCTGCTCCTACTACCATGCAGGCCTATACCTCAGTCCCTTCACAGGGGAAATCCAGGAGAAATCCCAAGTCACACATAGAAGTTGTAAGGGAGAGAGGGGGTTGCCATTTGGAACACACAGCGTTATTGCACTCTCTCTTCCCCTCTCTGTTTCTCACCTCCACCTTATTGGAGTGATGGTTGGAAGATCCAGATTCCTCTCTTCTTTCACACCCAGTGCTTCCTTTCCCTTGAAGCCTCCATGCCAGTCAACACCCCCCACCCTGGGACCTCACCCCCTACCCCAAGAGGGCTCATCAAGTCATTTTTTCTAACAAATTATGTGGTTTCCCTTAGGGGAATTCTGAGGAACCAAATTTCCCCATCTCACAATGAGGAAGAGGTTTTTTGCCATGAGGCATCTTGATTGCTCCTACAAGTACCCCCAGGAGGCTACCTTTGGGGCCTAGAGTGTGCCCAGTCATGTCTGAGTCTGCAGCTGCCCTGCACACAGCTTAGGCCACCCCCTGGGACTTCGTTCTGGAAACAGGTGGACTTGTGCGGGTATTTTGGGAAATCTAGGAAGCTTTTAAAAATTTTTAAGAAAACAAAATGATCCTTCAGCAACTGCATGTTGATGAATATTCACTTTAAAAACAGGCTCTGTGTTATACACAGTGAAGTAAGTCAGAAAGAGAAAAATAAATATCCTATATGAACGCATATATATGGACTCTACAATGGTAATGATGAACCTGTGTGCAGGGAAGGAATGGAGACACAGACATAGAGCACAGACTTGTGGGCACAGCGGAGGATGGCGAAGGTGGGGCAAATTGAGCAAGTAGCATCGACATACATACACCACCTCGTGTAAATAGATGGGAAGCTGCTGTGTAGCACGGGAAGCCCCGCCCGGCGCTCTGTGGTGACCCGGAGGCGGGGGAGGAGGCTCAAGAAGGAGGAAATATGTATACATAATTATGACTGACTCATGCTGTTGTACAGCAGAAACCAACACAACATTGTGATGGAATTATCCTCCAATTACAAAAAACAAAACAAAACCAAAAAACTCTGTCCCCCTCCCCAAGAAAAAAGAAAAAGAAACAGGCCCTTAAAAGTTCTTGTACAGGGTCTCAAGGTCTTCCCCTACTCCTACCAGACCCCTACCCCAACACTGCACTACACCGCCCCTTTTTGGCACAGTAGACTCAGGGATATCAATAAGGAATCAAGTGCTCTAGTGGATCCTGCTGAGAAACCATGGGGGCTGAGTTCTAGTCCTTATGGGGCACTAACCAGGCTTGTGTGAAATCATAATGTCCCCGTCTTTGAAGCTATGGATGGGGTTATGTTTACAGCAACAGTCCAAACTGGTCCTGTCAGCTCAGGCAAGACCTCAGTCCCATTCATGCCACCCCCCTCCCCAACCCCCACAGCCAGGTATTCCTGAAAACTCCTACAGAGTGCTTATGCAGCTGCCACATAAGTTGTCTGTCTTTGGGAGTATCTCAGGACACTGCTCCCGCTGCTGATAAAGTATCATGGAATCCCCTGAAGGCCACCACCCACCTACCGTTTTGACAAGCCTGCCACACAAAAGCCAGAAGAGTTAATGCCAAGGTTTCCAAGTGGTGGGTCTTGAAGGGCTTCCATTCCCTGTGGCTCACAGTCTATAAGCAGTTTCAGGGCTTTCAGACTTTTGTAGATACAGCTCTATCTGAGGAGAATGTGCAGGCAGAGGTCTCACCCCTCTGAGGACTGAGCAGTGGCTCCTGAGTCGCCTTGCCATGTTTGGCTCCTCCTTTGCAAGGCGTGAGGTTTCTCCCAGGAGACTACTCAGCATGTCATGGAAATGATTGTGGCGGATCTTTGCCTCTCTGCTCAACATGCTCATCCAGGCCTGGACCCCGTGGTGGGCCCACTGAGTGAGCATCCTGCTGCATCAAAAGTTGTCATAATAGAAATGGGCACATCATTCTTCTCTCTGGATATCAGTTTCCTCACACATAAAATGATCATAGAAATCAATGCATTTTGAATATGAGGACTTCTTTACTTTTAAGTCAGGTTCATTAAGGTCTGATTTACGCACAATGGAATGCACAGTTTTTAGATATAGAGTTTAAGTTTTGACCAATGTTTTTACTACAGCACATGAGCTATACAACATTGTCATCACCCAAAAGTTTGCTCTGCTCTGCGATATACCTGATTCCTCACCCCTAGACCTGGCATCCACTGCTTACTTTTCTCTAAAATGCTGCTTTTCCCAGAAAGTCAGACAACTGGAATCCTGTTTTATTGATGAGGTGCAACTGTTCTTTATATACTCTGGATTCAAGTCCTTTATCAATTATGTGTTTTATGATGGCTTCTTTTTAGAAAAATACCAAAGCATTTCAAGGATTCCCTTTGATCACAGTGAGTAGTAAAGTATCCTTTGACTGAGAAGATACACAATAACAAAAGCTATTCTTTTTTTAAGTTGAAGCATGCAGGATCGAGTTCCTAGACCAGGGATGGAACCTGTGTTCCCTGCATTGGCAGGCAGATTCTTATCCACTGTGCCACCAAAGAAGTCCTAAAACTATTCTTTTTTTTTTTAACCTATGCTTTAAATGACTTTGTAGTTTATTAATCACAATGGAATACAATACATTCTAAAAAGAGTCATACATGGTGTCTACTCAGATAGGAAGCTTCCTTTGGCATGTTGATAAAACACAATAGTGTCTTTCTCCAGGAAAATTGTCAAGTGTACGTACAAAATTATTTGTACAATTATTTGTACAAAATTTATGTACAAAATTATTTACATTCAGTTTCAAAGAGTTCACAGATGTCTAAAACCCACCTTGAACTATAGGGATAGATCCATGGCCCTACGATTGAGCCTCACTGGTTGATTCCATCCACAGACAGGTATAATATCTGTGCAGGTTTGAACAGCCCTTGCAACAGCTCCAAGGCTTTCCAGACGTTCATAATCCTCTACTGGGAACCCTAGCATTGGTGGTCTCCAAGGTCCTTTCTAGCTCAACAAAATCTACAATTCTCAGTTCACACCACTAGAAGACTCAGCCGCCCCAAGTGACACATTTGCTCGGTGCTGAGCAAAACAAATCCTTGGAAAAAACAGAAACATGTATTATGTTTCAGCTGATATTAAAAAGGATAGGGGTGGAGAGGAACAACCATGTTTCGGATTGGTGGATCCAAACTTCTCTTTTCAACCCTATCTGTTCATGTTTCGGAGCTGAGATGTCCTCCTCCGGATGAGGTGAGGGGATTGGGTTTTGAATCAGCTAGTCCATGCTTGCCTGCTTTCTGTGAGCCTCACTGCAGACTTTTTTAGTGCTTCCCATGAACACACTTAATTGGCCATGTGTCAGCTCAGTTGCTGAGCTGATCTAAGTCATGATGAATCTTTCCTGCTCTTTGCCCCTGGCCCCAGCTTGCCACATAATTCTGTATCATCAGCACTCACCATGAATTTACATTTGTTCTTTTTTTTCTGGGTCATTTATAAAGCTAGAGGCAGAAAAAGCCCAAGATATTGATTCAGAGGAACTATGTTTTAACATTTCCCCTTTGCTCTTGAATATTTATGACAACAGCAGACACATATTCATGGGATTTGTGGGCGCAAAAGGGGGTCACAGTCAAGAGATATTTGGAGAGAGGTTTGGTGATTGGATGGGGAAGTTGTTGGGAAAGAGAGGGACTCTGATAATTGTTGGTCAAACAACAGTTGTAGGGTAATCCCAACAACTGGAAAGGTGGGAATCAGGTGGAGAAAGAGAATAGTTCACGAGGTCAGCTTTTAAAATGCTGAGTTTTTTGAGAAGTAGGTGGAGATATCCAGGAGGAAGTTGGATAAACAGGTCTGCAGCTCAAAAGCAAGGTATGACCTGGAGACAGACACTGGGGCTCATCAGCAGGTAGCCATGGGAGTGCAAGAACTGGTCCAGAGTTTTGCAGATGGTGCTAGGGATACAGAAGACATGTCATCTTCATTCTTTCCAGAAGGTTGTGGAAGTGACTGACACATGTAACTTTCATGTCCCCCATGAGCAAGCAGCCTGTCCCCAGTCTATGATGTGTATGTCTGGGGGGCATGTATTTCTGTATTTCTTTTTATTCCATTCAAGAGCAAATCCATTATGCAAAACATTATCAAGGACTGCAGATTAATAAAATGTTGGAGAGCGGCAAGAGAGGGCTTCCCTGTGCCCCTTACAGCAAAAGTGTCCAAACATCTCCACTGGACGTATGTGTTCTTCTTCCATCACCTTCTCATGCACGATCACCAGTGACCTCTCTCTCCACTGCCACCCTTCTGCCAAGAAACGCTCAAATGCTCCTGGATTGCCCTAAACAGTTCAGCTCTGGCTCCTAATTTGCACAGCTCTTTCAATAAAACAAAATTCCTGTCATTAACCAGACCCAGCTTCTCATAAGAAAATATCCATATAACATTAATAGTATTTTTTTTAATATTTATTTATTTGGCTGTGGTGAGTCTTAGTTGCTGCATGTGGGATCTTCTATTTTCGTTGCAGGATGTGGTATCTTTGCAGCACGTGGGATCTAGTTCCTTGACCATGAACTGAACCTGGGACTCCTGCATTGGGAGCTCTGAGTGTAACCACTAGATCACTAGGGAAGTCCCAAATTAATTGTACTGATGTAGAGTGCCTCTTCAGAGAAGGCAATGGCACCCCACTCCAGTGTTCTTGCCTGGAGAATCCCAGGGACAGGGGAGCCTGGTGGGCTGCCGTCTATGCGGTCTCACAGAGTCGGACACGACTGAAGAGACTTAGCAGCAGCAGCAGCAGTGTGCCCCTTGGGGAACTCTACCCCACAGCTTTACCAATACCAGGCATGGTGTGGGCTACACTCAGTCTTAACACTACTGACATTTGGGGCCAGATCATTCTTTGTTGTGGGGCTGTCTTATAAGTGGCGGGATGTTTGGCAGCACCCCTGCCCTCTCCCCATGGAAGCAAGTAGCACATGCAGCCCTCTGCTTCAGGTGGTTTCTCTACTTCGGGGGATAAAATCCCAACTCAACATGTACCAATTTTGTGACTTTGGGTAAATTATCCAATCTCTTTATGCCTGGATTTTCACATATATAAAGTAGGGATAATAATAGTATCTACTTCATAAAGTTCTAATGAAAATTAATCGATTTAATTACTCCTTGGAAGGAAAATTATGACCAACCTAGACAGCATATTAAAAAGCAGAGACATTACTTTGTCAACAGAGGTCTGTCTAGTCAAAGCTATGGTTTTTCCAGTAGTTATGTATGGATGTGAGAGTTGGACTATAAAGAAAGCTGAGCACAGAAGAATTGATGCTTTTGAACTGTGGTGTTGGATAAGACTCTTGAGAGTCCCTTGGACTGCAAGGAGATCCAACCAGTCCATCCTAAAGGAAATCAATCCTCGGTGTTCATTGGAAGGACTGATGCTGAAGCGGAAGTTCCAATATTTTGGCCACCTGATATGAAGAGCTGACTTATTTGAAAAGACCCTGATGTTGGGAAAGATTGAAGGCAGGAGAAGGGGACGACAGAGGATGAGATGCTTGGATGGCATCACCAACTCAACGGACATGAGTTTGGGTATGGTGATGGACAGGGAGGCCTGGTGTGCTACAGTTCATGGGGTCGCAAAGAGTCAGACACGACTGAGCGACTGAACTGAACTGAACTGAATACTTGTAAAAGATTTAGAACAGGGTCTGCCATAGAACGAGTACCCACTAAATGTTAGTTCTTGTTATTATTCCAATGTATTCAGTCATTCAGTTGTGTCTGACCCTTTGTGGCCCCATGGGCTGTAGCCTGCCAGGTTCCTTTGCCCATACAATTTTCCAGGCGAGAATTGGAATGGGGTGCCATTTCCTACTCTAGGGAATCTTACTGATCCAGGGATTGAACCCAGGTCTCTTGCATCTCCTACACTGGCAGTTGGATTATTTATTACTAGAGCCAAATTCGGAGAAGGCAATGGCACCCCACTCCAGTACTCTTGCCTAGAAAATCCCATGGATGGAGGAGCCTGGGAGGCTGCAGTCCATGGGGTCGCTAGAGTCAGACACGACTGAGCAACTTCACTTTCACTTTTCACTTTCATACATTGGAGGAGGAAATGGCAACCCACTCCAGTGTTCTTGCCTGGAGAATCGGGAATGGCGGAGCCTGGTGGGCTGCCATCTATGGGGTCGCACAGAGTCAGACACGACTGAAGCGACTTAGCAGCAGCAGCAGTAGAGCCAAATTATTCCTTCTGACTCTATAGAGTGCTCCCCAATAGGAGTTCTGGTGAATATGATTTTCATTTTCCTATGTGACTTAAAAATTTTACTCTTAACCAACTGTGAAAGCCTCAGAACAAGTACATTTAGCCCCTGTTTTACAACAAACGGGGAATTAAATTTTATCCAGCTCAATCAACAAAGGTCAGAGATTTTTCTGGCATCAGGTTGTTGCCTGGACTCCAATTCTACCTGAGGGTGAGAACTTGTACTTAAATGAAAATAGTTTGAACATCCATCTTACATGCAGTGGGAAATTCTCCATTTTCCCTCTGACCACTGAGGATATGTGTGTATGGTTATGTTGCTACTGGATACCTTTGCCCTGATTCTTCCACTGAATTCTTGATCCACTCACCTGGCATGTTTCACCTCTTCCCTTTACTCCCTTTATGCCACACAAGAGGTGGATGGTCCTTTCCTTTGATATTCCCAGTAGGGAGTTGTGTGAGGGAGAGTTTTTACTGGCAATCAGCAGCCATAAATGACCAACCACTTGAAACCAAACATCATATGCTCCCGGATATAAAAGTCTTGTAGTGGCACCCAACCCCAGGAGCTTCTTCCTGGGTCTCCAGGTCTCATCCCCCTTTCACCTGCAGAATCTGCTCTTCCTGTTTCCCCCTCTCACCTCTTTCCCAACTCCTCTTTATTCCTGGGATCCTTGTCTCCTCCCTCAGTATTCTTTCTTGAGATTGTCAGGAACTGCTCTTTCTTGCAGAGTGGTTGGTGCTATTTATTTCATTCTTGCATCACAGAGAAGAAACTATGAGAAAGATCTTTTCACCAAATGCCTCCTCAAGGAATTGAGTTTTAAAAAGCAGTTATTTTCCTGAAGAATTTCTCAGCCAGCCCTTGAAAATGCTTTTCTTCTATATACTTTCTTACCTTCATATAACACTGTAGAACACCCAGCTCCACAGCCCACCACTACCTTCTTATATTAAGGACTAAGATTCCTATAGATTGCTTTCTAGTCTTTTGCTTTCTTTTAAAAATTGGTCTTATTGAGATAAAATTTACATAAAATAAATGCTTCAGTTTATTAAGCATCAGTTGATGAGTTTTGACTAATGTATACACCCACAGAAACATCACCATGATCAAGATGTAAAAAATTTATGTTGCCCTCCCAAAGATCCCTAGTGTCTTTTTCAGTCAATCTAACTCCCCAGCCACCAGTGACCACTGATTTGCTTCCTGTCACTATGGATTAGTTTGCTTGTTCTAGAATTTTATATAAACTGAATCATCCAATAGGAACTCTTCTGTGTCTCACTCTCTCAGTTGCACAATATCTTTGAGAGTCATCCACAATGTGTATATCCTCCCTTATTATTGTTGAGTCATTTCCATTGTGTGGATATATCAAAATTTATTTAATCATCTGCTTGTCAGTGGACATTTTCTGGTCCTTATTTTCCACATGCACATTTGTATTTAATTGTGTGAATTTATGTAATCATTTGGAAAGCAAAGAAAAGCAGGAAAAAAAAAAACAGAGAGGAAAACAATCAAATTTATCCATTGGTGGCAAATATCATTAACATTTTTAAACATATTGATTTTTTATTATTGGTTTTTTAAAATTTTGTATTTATGTAAAGTAGCATTCCCTATACAAATTACTTACATAGTGTTTTTGTCACATAAGTGTCATATCACAAACATTTTCCTATGCCAATAAAAGCTGTTGAAAAGATTAGGTGAATGGCATTAATGTGAAAAGATTGTCGAGATATAGTGTTAAGCTGAAGCAAGCTACTGGACAGTGCATTGAGTATGATCACATTTCTAAAGGGGAAGTGAAGGGGTGGACATTTGTAAGTGGGGAATTGATGGCTGAAGTACAGAGTTAACTTGAAGCTGACTGTGCCAGGTCTTAAAGTAAAGATTTCAGGTTTATTGTAGAGAAATGGGGAGTCATTAGAGGGCTGTGAGCAGAAAAGTGACATAACACGATATGGCATGTTTTAAAAGGTTCTCTCTGGGTGATGTTGAAAAAAGACCACTGGGCAACATGAAAGAAGGAAGGCCAGGTTGGCAGCTGTTGGAATAATCCGACTGAAAGGTAACGATGGCTTAGACCAAGATGATGGTGGTATAGCTCATGGAAGATGGTAAGTTTCTGGATGCATTTTCATAGTATATCCAATAGACTGGATGTGAGGTGTGGAAGGATGATAAACATTAAAGAAAACTTGGGCAATTGGATGTATGGAACTGCTGTTTCCTAAACTGAAGAAGACTGTGGGAAGTACATGTTTGGGAAGTTGTGATGGGGGAGCTTGTTTTGGACATAAGTTTAAGAAATCTTTTACACATCTAAGTAAAGAAGCTAACTGAACAGTTGAATATATGAATGGAGCTCTGGGGAGCGATCCAACCTGAAAGTATAAATTTGAAATTCAAAAAATGTAGCATGTAGATAGTATTTAAAGACATGTGATTGAATGAAATTACCAAGGTATGTAAGTTTAAGTAAAGAAGAGGAGGCCCAAGGGCTAACCCATGGAGTACTCTAGTGTAATGAGGGCAGAGAGATACAAATGAAATAGCTAAGGATCTGAGAAGGCACCGCCAGTGAGGTAGGAAGAGAACCAGAAGAGCAAGATGTCCTAAAGATCAAGTGAGGATGGTGTTTCAGGAAGGAAAGCGGGATCAACTATGTTAAAAAGGAGTTGTTAACAGCTTTGCTAAGTTGAAGACTGATAATTGACAACTGGATTTAGTCACATGGCGATCTTGGTGACTTTCACGGGAGCTGTAAGGTGGTGTAGAGGGGCAAAAATCTGACTGGAAAACAATCAGAGAAAATGAGAGGGACTTCCTTGGTGGTCCAGAGGTTAAGAATCTGCCTTCCAATGCAGGGGATGCAGGTTTGATCCTTGACCAGGGATTTAAGACCCCACACGGTACAACTACTGAGCTTGTGAGCTCTAGAGCCTGTGCATCTCAATGAAAGATCCCACATGCAGCAACGAAGATCTGATGCAGCCAAATAAATAAACACATACATTTTAAAAGCAGTAGACCATTTCTTTTCAAAAGAGAGAGCGCTGAAGAAGGAGAGATGAGAGTTTAGACAAGGACAAAAAATTGGGGTAAAGGCTTGTACAGTGGAAATTATGAGGAAATATTACTGGAATTCAGTATCCCTGGTCTTAAAAGGGAAAGCAATATGACAACTAGACATACCATCTCTCAAGAGGAAATTTAGAGGTTCTAGAAGCAAATGATAACTAATAAGCACAAGAAAGAATAGGAGTCAAAAACCTAGCATTCAAATCCCAGATTGTCCTAATTCACTGTATGATTTTTATCAAAATTTGAGCTCTCTGGACCTCAGTTCTCACGTGTGTATAATGGGAGTACTGAATTAAAAATCCCTGAAATCATCACATAATCTAATATACTATGATATGCCCTAAGTATTTAAAGATCTCTTACACAAAGTTGCGTGAATGGCTTTATTCTCCATTGGCAGTTAAAATCTCTCTCTCCAGGACCCTAACTCTATTCTTTTCTTTTAACTTAATTAAACAAATTTTTTTAACTGTTGAAAAATTGCTTTACAATCTTGTGTTGGTTTCCACCATGCTGCTGCTGCTGCTGCTGCTGCTAAGTCGCTTCAGTCGTGTCCGACTCTGTGCGACCCCAGAGACGGCAGCCCACCAGGCTCCCCCGTCCCTGGGATTCTCCAGGCAAGAACACTGGAGTGGGTTGCCATTTCCTTCTCCAATGCATGAAAGTGAAAGTGAAGTTGCTCAGTCGTGTCTGACTTAGCAACCCCATGGACTGCAGCCTACCAGGCTCCTCTGTCCATGGGTTTTCCAGGCAAGAGTACTGGAGTGGGATGCCATTGCCTTCTCCGGGTTTCCACCATACAACAACGCAAATCAGTCATAATTATAGATTATTCCTTTCCTCTTGAGCCTCCCTCCCCTCCCCACAACCCACCCATGTACCACCTATCTAGGTCATCACAGAGCACCAGGCTGGGCTCCCTGTGTTCTTTAGTAACTTCCCCCTAACCTAACTCTGTTCTTGACTCTCCCAAACCACTAGATGACTTTGCTTTTTCCTCCATCAAGATGAGAGGTGATATCAGCAGGACAGTCTTCAAATGCCTTTCCTTCAACTCACAAACTCTCTATCCCTCAGAAGAAAGAGTTTCTCTTCTTCCCATCCCCTTAATTCCATCACCTCTCATCCACTCTATAAAGGTTAGAGTTGAAACCCCTGGTTTCACAGGGATGAGTGAGCAGACTGGCTTTGAGTCCTCTGCAGGGAGAGGTTATTTATTATCCCCATTCCTCAGACAGAAAAACAGAGGCTCCGAGAGTATGAAATAACTCCTCAAATTTACACCAGTGAGAAGGGGGAGTGTTGAGCTGTGCACAGGTGTGCCTAAGGCCCCAGGTCTTCCATCTCACCACCATCTATGGGTTGGTGGGAATGCACCCATACAGGAGAGGACTCATTCTTCATCTTTTCTGCTGTTTTGCCCAACATTATCATCTGTGTGCTGCATAATCGGTTATGTTGACCTGGCTGGGGATGCTCTTTGGCAAGATGCCCATTTGAAAGTCTGTTTACCTGCTTACTATTGTGATTTTGTTAAATTCTTGGCTGATAGAGGACTCTTCAATCATCAACTTGGACCTTTTAAATCCTATTGCCAGCCATGCAAAAAAAAAACAACAACTCCCCAATATGGTACCTTTTATATAAAGTCCCAAAAGAAACAACATGTTCAAGGAGAAGATGCAGTAAAACTTTGGTAAAGTTTCACTGGTGGGTCAGATGGTAAAGAATCTGCCTTTAGTGCAGGAGACCCAGTTCAATCCCTGGTCAGGAAGATCCCCTGGAGAAAGGAACGGCAACCCTCTCCAGTATTCTTGCCTGGAGAATTTCATAGACAGAGGAGCCTGGCTGGCTACAGTCCATGGGGTTGTAACGAGTTGGACACAACTGAGCAACTAACACTATAATGAAAAGGAAGAATGCGTGCAAATTAGCAATAACCGCACAAAAAACATCGTGTAAGCCATCAGCTAAAACTCAGTGTCTTGAAGCCACAATCATTTATTCTCATGGAACAAGGAGCTGTCTGGCCAAGCTGGCTCCACCTGTGCAGCTCAGTTCTGCTCCACGTCTTCCATCCTTCTCCTTGATGAATACTAGTCCAAGCATGTCCTTTTTATGATGATGGAAAAAAAATACAAAACATAGATCAATCATCAAGGCCTGGGCTTAGAACTGACATATCATTTCTGCTTCCTTCTATTGATCAAGGAAAGTTACGTATTCAACTTTTTAAAAATAGGGAAATGTGTCCTAACCCCAGTGGAAGAGCTCTGCAAAGTTACAAAGAAAAAGGAGTGGATACAGTGAGGGCTGAAGAATCGAGGCTGGCAATATGATTTACCACAACAGCAAAACACAAAATTCAGGATAGTGTTTACCTCTGGGGTGGGGGTGAGGGCAGGGAAGTTTACAACTAGGATGTGATACACGAGGGGCTGCAATGAAATTGTGAGTATAGTTCCTAAACTGGGTTGTCAGTTTATGGCTGTTACTATCTTGCTCTTTATAGTTTATATATTCTATGTATGAAATATTGTATGGTAATTTTTTAAGTTACTGGAATCAAATAAATAAATAAAAGTTGCAACACTAGGAGTCTCAGCTTCACTTTTAAAATTTGGGCTTCTCTTTACTAATTTCTGATTTTTAAATTTTGTTTACTCTCACTTGCCAAGATAAATAATGGTTTGATTATCTGGCATCTGGACATTAATATCATCTAATGCATACTTATAATCTTAGTACACCACTCACACTTTTTAAAAAATGATTTTTTTACATTCTAACAGAGTTCATTTTCTGTAGTTCTTTTCAACATAAACTCATCGAAAACCACAAATTGTTGTCCTGGAAGTTATTAGTCTGGATTGATTAGGTTTGATCTCTGGGTTAATTTCACATGTAATCATATTATAGTTAGTCACACCTAGTGGCTCTATTAATTCAGATATATTTGCACTTCCTTACCTATTAATTACAACCACCTCTGAAGACTGATTGGGTCTCTGCTACCGAAGAAAAGCAATCCCCATATATCAAGGAACAAATTACTGCCTCCCACACTAGAACTTGGTTGACTTGGAGGCTCTATAGGAATATTATTGATGACATCTTTATTCTCTTCCTTCCTTGCAAATGAATGGTGCACCTGCTAAATGAACCAGAAATACCAAGACCAGGTCTAAACAGACTGGCAGAACTCACTTGGACTGTGATCTAGGAAAGAACCAGTGGGAGAGGCATCTGTATAACATCATTCAAGTTTTATTTGTAAAATTTTTTAAACATATATTTGGTCCACTTCATATAACTTATTCATCTCTCTTTTTGGATTTTAAAAATGTTTACTGAGTAACTAAATTTGGTCACAGGCTAGTTAGAAAGTCTCAGGCTGGATCTACATTTAATCAGCAAAACATACTACCCACAGGCAAAGCTTGAACTGTCCACTGCCCAAGTTCTAGCCAAAGCATTGCTGAGGAAAGCACTATTTAAGGAGGATTGTTTGAAGGACACGTGACTCCATCTATTCCTCCTGTCTTTAATTTTTGCATTCAGAGACCCTCAGAACATATCTACATGGGCCTTCAAAACACTGTTTTCACCAAGGAGCAATTCTACCTGTCAAATTGCCAGCTCATGTTGTGAAATGAAAACTACATTGAATTTACTACAGGATTTCTGTAGAGGACATTACAATTTACATTTCTTAGTAAATGAAGCCCTGAAGAAGAAAAGCTCAGCATCTTCTGAGCAACTCAGAATCTCTTCATAAAAAATTAGAATCATATAATAGATTGTGTTTCCCTTTTCACTGCAGACACTGGGAAGATCAGAATTAGTTTTGAAGCTCAACTGCAATAATTGTTTAAGATGTTATCATCTTCATACTGCATTCTAACTCTCTTTTTCATCCTGACCATTTACTCTAATTTATATCTTTATCTGATTTTAGTTTTTCAGTTTTTGCAAATGGTTTTTAGTTTTTGCTAATACTCCACTTTGTTGTGTGTCTAACATTGGAGAACACAATGGGATATGAATAAGTAATTAACATTAAGAGTAACCTTGAAGACGTTAACCATGAAAATTTGCAGATGTGAATGGAGAGAGGTATGGCTAGGGAATTAGGTTGCACAGTCACCTGCCTACACCTGCTGATTGTATGCAGGGTAGGAAATAACATTGCAGTTTATAAGCACTGTAAGTGAAAACTGCAATGTCTTCAATAAAATTGTATTTAAAATTGGCACCATAAAAAACTTCAACATTACGCAAAGACATAATCTTTATCTTCTCAACAGGTAGCAGAGTCCTCTTCACCTGCCTCCAAAATCTAAGAGTCCTATTTCCTCTATCCTGAGGCTATTGTCCTTTACCACCCTGCTGGCAACTCATTCCAGTATTCTTACCTGGAGAATCCCATGGACAGAGGAGCCTGGTGGGCTATGATCCATAAGGTTGCAAAGAGTCTGACACAACTGAAGCGACTTAGCATGTACGCACAACTCCAGGAGATTCCTGGGAACAGATTGAAGCTACAGCATCAGGGTGCTCTCTGTGTTTGCTCTCAGCCCACCTCCACCAAGTCTCTTCTCTGAACTGCACAAAGTTCTTCCTTTCCATGACCACCAGTTGGACTTAGATATGGGAGGGTCTTCTCTGCATGGTTGCAGGTGCCCTTGGAAGCTCTGGAAGGAACAGAGACTAAAGTGCAGTGGAATAGCTTCCGCAGTACACAGTGATTCATTTTATTCAACACAGCTTCCATTTGCTGAGACACAGGGCTGGCCATCATGAGTGATGCACAGAGGAGACAAGGCTAGACTCCAGGAGCAGGTGGGACCGATAGTATTGTCTATTAGGTCCCAACCTCTAAGTTGTTGTTTGTTTGTTTGTTTTAGCATTGGAAACACTTTGCCAACAATATCTTACAGAGCCACCATAGAGGTTAAGAGTGGAGCCATCCTGGTTGGAGTGGACTAGGCTTTCAGGCCTGCCCTGCCCTGTTCCTTTGCTTCGGTCCCCTTCATCTCTAGGGCTTCTTAGAGAAAGCCTGAAAGCCAATAACATGCATGCATCTAGTGGTTAACAGCCTGGGTTTGCATTCTAACTCTGTAACCCACTTGTGCTTGATCTTGGGGAAATTACTTCTTAGATCTTTAGTTTCTTCACGTGTACCACGGGGACAAAAGCTGCTTACCTTATTGAAGGTGCTGCGACATTTAAATGAGCTAATGTCTATAAAGAATTCAACATGGTAATAGTGCTACTTAGTCCATTCATGATGGGTATGAATAAGCAATAGCTCTTAGACCTATTAAGGACTTACTGCTATTGTCTTCTCACTGAATTGAAAGAATTATTGAATTCAGTAAACCAGGAGACCAGGCTCTGTCAGCCTGAGACCACTCAAGGAGGAAATCATTTTTCCAGCAGGGGAGATGGTATAAAAGCAGCCAAATTATCATCCTGCAAGTCAAGTACTAACAAATTTAAGACAGCTTTAAAAAAATCACCAAAAAATTTCATTTGGTGAAATTCAAAATGCAATGAAACCCATTTCTGGATGAAATTGTAGCAGAGTGATCTTGGGCAAGCCATTTGACCCCATGAGCCTCTGTGCCCTTTTCTGAAGAGGGGACACAGTGAATCCCAGGTCCCAGAGCTTGCGGAAGGTTCAGATGAGGCCTTGATCATGCCAAGAGTCCTTCAAGATGTTTGTCAAAAAGCCCCAAGGGGCCCTTGGCATCTAGCAGACATCAATAAATATTGGTTACATCTGAATTCTTTCCGTCTGGGACACTCTCCAATGTCCCGGAACCCCTAGCTTTCCTACCAAACAGGTCAGAAAAGCAACTTAAAGATTCGTTTTAATGGCTGTTTTTCCACTTTTCCCCAGAAAAACCATTTGCAAAGCTGCCAATTTTCTCATTTGGCTCTTTCTGGCCAGGTTGCATCTTACTAAGGGTCACTTCACTCCTCAGCACGATGAAGATTCCACTCTGTCAACGGGAAAGGAAGGACTGGGCCTCCACTAAGAGAGCAATTGTGTGGGCTGGAGAGGAGAGGGAAGGGAAACAGCCACAAGACAAGTTTAGTTAATAGGAACTTACTGTATGACTGCAGGAAGCTCAACCTGGTGCCCTGTGACATCCTAGACGGGTGGGATGCAGTGAGGGTAGGAGGGAGTTTCAAGAGGGAGGGAACATGTTTATACTTATGGCTGATTCACATTTTTGTGGGGCAGAAACCAACACAACATTGTAAAGAAATTATCCTCCAATTAAAAATTAAAAAAAAAATTTTTTTAGGAAGGTGCAATTGCGAAGAGGCAGAAATTCCAAACAGCCTTCCTTCTTGTATTACCAGCCCTGCCTAGACTTCCAACAAGCTGATCATTGGATGGTGAGGAAGCAGGTACTGATTCATGAAGGTTGTTCATCCATTCACTCATCCATTCAACTACCCTTTTATTCATAACTATTTCTTGAGAGCCTACTCTGCACTGGGAATAGAATGCAGACCAAAAAAGTGCACAGTACTCTTGTCCTCATGGAGCTCACAGTTGGGTAATGCCAGCGGGAGCACATGGCAACCCCCTCCAGTACTCTTGCCTGGAAAATCCCATGGACGGAGGAGCCTAGTAGGCTGCAGTCCATGGGGTCGAGAAGAGTCAGATACGACTGAGCGACTTCACTTTCACTTCTCACTCTCATGCATTGGAGAAGGAAATGGCAACCCACTGCAGTGTCCTTGCCTGGAGAATCCCAAGGACGGGGGAGCCTGGTGGGCTGCCGTCTATGGGGTCACACAGAGTCGGACACGACTGAAGCGACTTAGCAGCAGCAGCAGTGGGAGCACAAACACATTAACCACATGGTCATAGCCATGATTAGGGACGTCTGCTGGTAAGTGAACCCTGATTTGGGATTTGAAGGAGCCATTGGAGGAAATGTGGGGGGAAGGGGACTGGGGAGAAGGTTCAGAAGAACATCACGTGCAAAGGTTCTGCAGATGGAAGAACATTTTTGGAAGACGGACAAACAAGCTCTAGAAAGTTCACTTGCTATCTGGGGTGACCCTTAGGCTGGGGACACCCTGGTCCCCACGTGGAGCCAAGCACTCAGGCAGGAGCCAGCCAACTCCAGTTCTAGTTCTGGTCCTGTTGGTGGTCAGTTCCTTCTCAGACTTCAGTTTTCCAGTTGAAATGGGACTGAGACCTTTCTTGTAGCCCGATGGTGAGGAAAAGGACAGTCTGTCGTTGTCACCCTATGGGCCGAGCAGCTGCGTCGGTGCCTATGGGCGCAGGCCGGGGTTGGGGTTTGGAGCTGCGATCCAAGGCTAGAAACTGGCCGCCGCAGCGGGCTCGAGGTCGTCCCCTCAGCCGCCTGCCCGCCCGCAACATATGCGCAAAGGAAAGTGCTACGAACGCCAAACGGCCGCTCCCCGCCGTCACCATCTGCTCGGCCGCGCCCGCCTCGGCCCCGCGAACCGAGGCAGCTGCGCGCCCACCCTCGGCCTCTCCCCACGTCGGGACCCGCGGTCCGGCCGCGCCCGGGACCGCGCCCGCCGCGAGCACGGCGCCAGCCCCGGGCGGCGGGTCCCCTGGCAGGGCACCGCTCTGAAAAGGGGCCCCTGGAAAAGCCCGGCCGCTGGGCTGGCCGAGGCCCCTGTCGCCTTTGTTGGAGCTTCCGGTTCGTCTTTTGGACACGCCCTGCACTGGCATTCCGGAAAAGCGGTAATTCCTAGCTGGGGAGACAAATGAGCCTGGGTTCTAACATTGACCTAAAGCTAACTAGCTGTGTGCTATTGGGCAAGTCCCTTCATCGCTCCTGGCCTTTGTTTTGTCTTCTGCAAAATGGGTATAATAGTATCTGTCCCTTAGGAATGCTTGAAGGCTTAAAGAGGAAGTTACATGTAAAGTGGTTGCCCTAATGCCGGATACGTAGGTGAGACTTTACCGCTAGCTATTGATTTTACTCAAAGCCTGCCTTTCTGGGACTTTACAGTTACTGGATTTCTGTGGCTCCTTAAGATTTCAGCTTGCTGCTGCCTCTCTACTTTCTCACCCTCTTCTTCAAGTATGGATGAAGAGGTGAAAAGTTGCCACTGGTTTTCAGAACGTTTCCCTCCAGTGATCAGCCTGGGAATTGGCGAATCCTGGATTCCCTAACCTCTCCTGACCTTGAATGAGACTCTGCAAATGTCTTTCCGTGATTGCCCAAAAACACTTTTTAAAACAAAGTGTACCGAAGGACCAGTGCAAAGAGTGGCTGGTGGGAAGGCAGAGTGATGACAAAAGACCGACTGAAATCAGGCAAACAGAAAATGAGGAAACTCGAGGGAGGGTACTGCATTTACTACATTAAAAATGGATCGTCCCAAGATTCTTATCTAATGCAAAGGTTATCAGGAGGCATGGGTTTTTCAAAATTCTGTCATTTTATAGCTGTTGCCAGGCACTGTACCTGGCTGTGGAATGATAAAAACAAACAAAACCTAGACCCTGTTCGCAGGAGTTTACAGTCTAGTGAGAATCAGACAGATGCGCCTGCCATGGTGGAAAGGGCTTGCTGTTTAGTCACTAAGTTGTGTCCGACTCTTCTTGACTCCCATGGACTGCAGCACGTCAGGTTTCCCTGTCCCTCACCAACTTCTGGAGTTTGCCCAAGTTCATATCCACTGAATCGGTGATGCCATCCAACCATCTCATCCTCTGGCCCTCTTCTCCAGCAAACAAAACCTAGACCCTGTCCTCAGGAGTTTGCAGTCTAGGGAGAATCAGACAAGCTTGTGTGCCCATCTCCCCCAGCCTGGGGGCTAAAAAAAATACCTCTTTACAATAAGCAGAGCTGATTTTTTCATCACCACTGGAACCTAGCCTCCTGTCCCGTACTCCTCAAGTCCAGCTCCTTCAGCATTTAAGCTGCAGTCCTGAAAGACTGACAGGAAGAAAACACAATATACAGAAGACACCAGAGATATGTATTGTTACAAACGCTGATGTCAGAGGTCACCTACTGCTCCAAAGCACTTTGAATGCTAAATGCTGTGAATGGATGTTGAGGATGGGGATAGGGACAAGGTAAAGGGGAGGTGCAGGCAGGTTAGTGGAATGAGGGATGCAGTAGTAATAACCTAGACACAGTTTCACGGTCAAGGAGCCTGAAGATACCAACTTTCCTTAGGAAGGATCTTCTCTCAAGAACCCCCACTGTGTCTCTTCTGGCAATTTGGCTTCCATCAGAGCCCTGGGAAATATATCTATTAATGTGCTTAGTCACTCAGTTGTGTTCGACTCTTTGCAACCCCATGGACTGCAGCCTGCCAGGCTCCTTGTCCATGGGGATTCTCCAGGCAAGAATACTGGAGTGGGTTGCCATGCCCTCCTCCAGGGGATCTTACCAACCCAGGGATCAAACCCAGGTCTCCCACACTGCAGGAGAATTCTTTAACAACTGAGCTACCAGGGAAGCCCATATCTGCTAATATGTGTGTCCTAATCCCAACTGAGAACCAAATTCCAGTCCTTTCCCTCAAAAGTACCTTGGCTCTCACTATACATGGCTTAAAGCCATGGATCCTGGAGCCATACTGCCTGAGTTAAAGTTCTGACCTTGCTCCTCTCTAATGATGACCTTGAACAAGCTACTTAACCTTTCATGTCTTGATTACCTCATTTGCAAAATGGGGTAATAATAATAGTCAACACTATCACGTGCTTCCCATACGTCAGGCACTGTTCCAAGTGCTTTAGATGTATTAACCTAAGATCCTCACAACAATTCTACCATGTAGGCATTTTAATACCCCATTTTACAGACAGGAAACTGAGCTGCTGAGATGTCAAGTAATTGCCAACTGTGGAAGTATTTTTATGAAATTGTTTATTTAAACGAGTGGCATAGAAAGTGGTCAGTGATTTGTTATTGTTCTTGCTGATAATAATTTTAAATGAAAAAGATAGGCAAATCTCAACTACAAGAAAAAGCTCATAGAAAAATCTAGAAGGAAATAAGAACAACAATAGCAGTTGCCACAGGATAGTGAGGTGATTATAGGTGAAAATTTTCATATGCCTTTAGACATTTATAAAAGCATTCTAGGGACTTCCCTCGTGGACCAGCGGTTAAGACTTCGCCTTCCAGTGCAGGGGGTGCAGGTTCAGTTCCTGGTCAGGGAGCAAGAGCCCATATGCCTCTTTGCCAAAAAACCAAAACATGAAACAGAAGCAATAGTGTAACAAATTCAATAAAGACTTTAAACGTATACTGTTTTTAAAAAATGTTTCAAATACTTTAGCATGAATACATATTATCTTCATATTTTTAAAAAAATGTTCTGAAATCCTGGGCAAAAATAAGTTAGGAAGCCTTCTCGTTTGGCCCAATGTTTTCATGGGACACTCCGATGGGCCCTCGTGACAACACTCTTCTCCCTGGGGGTGCTGGGGCCTGTGGGGGCTCCCAAGGCCATCCAACTTGATGACCTCCATTCCCAGGGGCAGGAGGGGCCTCAGGAAACATCCCATTCCCCAGTGAATTACAAATCCCATTACTCACTTAGCTTTATTATATCTTTAATTATGACCTTTTAGTCTGAGTGGAAAAGAAGTATAATTTTACGTTAAAAGATATGCCAGGCCGGCACTCCTAACATTTCCAGGTTTCATGGAAATTGCAGGGATCATAGAAATTTAACCTGATAATTACTTCAATATTTCAAGGCACATAATTTTACTCTCCAAATAATTATGGGTTGTTGTTTTTTCTCCCAAATTCTTTTATTTCTCAGTTATTACAGGTTATGCTCATCTCTGTTGTGTATGCTTAGAGACATAGGAGAATGCAGGGCATCCTTATATACTTGAGTCCATAGCACCCTGTTGTTAAAATGTGGCGCTCTTTTATTTTCTCCCAGTGTTATTTTTCTCAGACTGTAAGTTTTATGTGGGCAAGGAAAACATGTTTTATTTCACTCAACCTACAGTGCCTAAAATGGAACTTAACACATAGTAGGCATGCATTAAGTATTTGTTGAATGAATACCTGAACAAGTATATCTGAAGCATTTATACTGGAGGCACACACCTCAGAGACACGGGAGGTTCAGTTACAGACCACCGTAACAAAGCTAGGCATATGAGTTTTTTGGTTGCCCAAAGCATATAAAATTTATGTTTACACGATACCGTAGTCTATTAGGAGAAGGCAATGGCACCCCACTCCAGCACTCTTGCCTGGAAAATCCCATGGACAGAGGAGCCTGGAAGGCTGCAGTCCACGGGGTCGCTGAGGGTCGGACACGACTGAGCAACTTCACTTTCACTTTTCACTTTCACGCATTGGAGAGGGAAATGGCAATCCACTCCAGTGTTCTTGCCTGGAGAATCCCAGGGACGGGGGAGCCTGGTGGGCTGCCATCTATGGGGTCGCACAGAGTCAGACACGACTGAAGCGACTTAGCAGCAGCAGCAGTAGTCCATTAAGTGTGCAATACCATTATGCCTTGGGACTTCCCTGGTGGTTCAGTGCTTAAAACTGCCTTCCAGTGCAGGGTGTGTGAGTTCAATCTCTGGTTGGGGAACTAAGATCCCACATGCCTTGCAGCCAAAAAAACCAAAACATAAAATAGAAACAATATTGTAATAAATTCAATAAACCCTTAAAAATGATCCATATAAAAAAACCTTAAAATTATTATGCCGAAAAAAAATATACATACCTTAAGTAAAAATACTTTATTGATGAAATATGCTAACCATCACTTGACAATGCAGGGTTGCTGCAAATCTTTAATTTATAAAAACTAACATGCTTTTGAACTGTGGTGTTGGAGAAGACTCTTGAGAGTCCCTTGGACTTCAAGGAGATCCAACCAGTCCTTTCTAAAGGACATCAGTCCTGGGTGTTCTTTGGAAGGACTGATGCTAAAGCTGAAACTCCAGTACTTTGGCCACCTCATTCGAAGAGTTGACTCATTGGAAAAGACTCTGATGCTGGGAGGGATTGGGGGCAGGAGGAGAAGGGGATGACAGAGGATGAGATGGCTGGATGGCATCACTAACTCGATGGAAGTTAGTCTGAGTGAACTCCGGGAGTTGGTGATGGACAGGGAGGCCTGGCGTACTGCAATTTATGGGGTCGCAAAGAGTCGGACACAACTGAGCGACTGAACTGAACTGAACTGAACTGAACATATCTGCAAAGCACAGTAAAGTGGAACACAATAAAACGAGGCAGGCCTCGTTTGTTATTTGTATGTTATAAAGCAATCTTGATGTTATCAAACTCATATTAAGTGACTACACTGGAAAGACAGCATAGATCTACCATGCCATAGTGAAACCCTTGGAGCCAGACGTGATTTAGCATCAGGATTTCCAAATTTTATAAAGTATATCTTATCTAACATCGCAGCAATGACTGAATTAGCACTTCATGATTAAACAGCAAATGGCTATATTTTGGGGTCTTCCCAGGCACTAGTGGTAAAGAACCTGCTTTCCAATTCAGGAGACAAAAAAGAAATGGGTTCCATCCTGGGTCAGGAAGATCCTCTGGAGGAGGGCATGGCAATCCACTCCAGTATTCTTGTCTGGAGAATCCTGTGGACAGAGGAGCTTGGTGTTCTACAGTCCATGGGATCTCAAAGAGTCAGACACGACTGAAGCAACTTAACACACATGCATGGCTATATTTTGCTCTGAAAATGCATAATATATACAATATGTGGGACAAATAAAAACTATACATAATTTCACGTTAGTTCAGGTGAGTTTTTGGTGCTAAATAAATGGGATTAGGTCCAGTTCTGTTGTCAAATGAGTTAGAAGAACTCTTTGTTTTCAGGAGTTTGCCATCGCAGGTAAGAGTTTTATCAGCTATAAATGAGAGTGCTAACAAGAACTATCACACAGAGTTGTCAGGAAGATTTAAAAGAGTTAACACATACAAATCTGACCCACAGTAAGTGCTCAATAAATATTGGTTATTAATACATTGTATCATTTCATGATGCAACCAAACACTTCGTGAAACATACCTTACTTGGGTTATTTGACAGATGAAGAAACAGAAAGCTGGGTGGGTTAAGAACCTGGCCAGAAGTTATACACTGGGAAACTGACAGACAAGGGTTTGAAACTCCAACTCCTGTATCCTGTGCTTTACACCAGCTCACCTAAATTCTTGTATCCATTCATGATTCCTTTTGTTAGCTGTTACTCTCTGCTTTCCCTCTTTCAGCACAGAATGTTGGGGGTGGGGGGCTTTATTAATAAAAGCCCAAGAAAATTGAAAAGTGTTTAGGTGCACATTTTACTGCCAGGTTCCCTCTCTCTTCTCTCTCCTTCTCTCTTTTTGTTGAAAATCAAGAGGCGAAAGAACTTGGCACCGTTTCCGTCATGCAGATCCTTCTGGGTTTCTCAAATGTTGTGAGCCCTGGAAAGCCGGCATTCGTGCTTACCTCCACTCTTCATTAAGGCGGCCGTGGCCGTGAGCTCGTGAAGGCAGACTGCCGGTGCAGTGGGTGGGCGTGCTGAATAACACCCGAACCACAGCTGGGGCTGCCCTTGTCAGAGTGCCAGCCTGCCTTACGCAGTCTGTTCTCGCCTGCTACCTGGCCCTCGCCCATCTGCTGCAGAATTCATAAAGTGCTGAAGATCACAAACATCTGAACCTATTATAGGTAACATACTTCAATTACATTCTGATTGTGGGTTTGGCTTCCCCCAAGCTTGGTGTATAATGGTACAGGGATCAGATTCTCCCCACAAAAAAAGGCACTAATCTGTAGGTGGTTCTCTGTCTTTGGAGTGTACTTAAGAAGAAACCATTCTCCTGTATGCTACTTGCTTTGTGTCGTTCAGTTGCCTGGCAAAGAGGACCCACAGGTGTAAAGAAAAGGTGAGAGAGAGCAGACTTAAAGCCCTCTCATAGGAACCTACCGTATTTGTGTATTGATCTGTTGTTTGTGTCCTCTGTTATGGAACAAGTGATTTGTTAGTTGAAATGACCTTCATTCTCCGGAGGGTTATCTGTCCTGGTGATTGGCTTACATCTTTCACAGTGACTGCTTTTCCAAGGACATCAAAGACTGAAAAGCCCATGTGTCCTCAGTCTACCGCTCCCTGCCTCATCCATCCCAGAGAGTTCTGGACAGCACTCCCGGGGGTGGGCCCCTGAGCTAGGGTAAACCACATATTGGTCCAATTAGAAGTCTGGTGAGGTGGACAGCTTAGACTGTTTGAAACTACTTTTGCTTCTGTATTCCACTGAATTCGCAAAGAAGCTATTGAGAGATACACACCAATGCCCAGCTGAACCATATTAGGGGCTGAGGCAGAAGGAGAAAATCAGTGCTGTCCTGATTTGAAATGTTGATATTTTGGACACCATGAAATTTTTGCATTAATTTTGATTTTTCAAAAACATTGCATCAAAACCTGAGTATTGTGTCACTCTCTTAAATTTGGTACCTGGGTTTAGCCCCAGTACACAATCACTGAGGGTGAGGACATTTTTCGTATTTATGCAACAACTCGTGCCCCTCATTGGGTGAAGGCTGCTCAGGGAACCCCATGTGCAAAATAGACAGCAGCTGGCAGCATCAGTTACAGTGTCCCTCTTGACAATCACTGTGCCCGAGAAGCATGACTGACATTCCTTTCCAGAAACTACATGGTTTGAAGGACTGTTCCCTGAAATTATATTCTGAGCCACCCTGTGACTCATGAACATCCCACAGCTCTCTCGGATGTCATGAGCCAGTGCGTTTCTATTTTTCTTTCTAGAAAGTTTAATTTGCATCTTTGTCCCCTGAAACCAGAGTCCTGACTCCTGCAGGTGGATGGCTGAGGACACTGTGACTCTCCCAGCTTGTTTGGGGCCAGTGCAGAAAAAGGGTTTGGGGGGCTTGTGGAGGGTTGCTAAGCTTGGAACATCCCCCAGGCTCTACCTTTACAACTTGTTGAGGGAGACTGGGGAAAATTGGGGGCTCCAAGATCACTGGTGATGGACAGGGAGGCCTGGTGTGCTGCGATTCATGGGGTCGCAAAGAGTTGGACACGACTAAGCAACTGAACTGAACTGAACTGAACTGAAGATCACTCACACCAGGCAGGCCTAGGAATAGCAATATTCCTCGATTTGCATGGCACTTTTAGTTCCAAATCATGTTCACTCCTATTTTTCCCCTCACAAAGTCTTAGAGGTGCAGGCGAGCCAAGTTATAGGATTCCCATTTCATAGATGAGTACACTGAGGCTTCAAGAGATCAGTGGCCCATTCACAGCTTAGTGAAACCAATGGGCCTCCCTCTGGCTCAGACAATAAAGAATCCGCCTGCAGTGCCGGAGACCTGGGTTCGATACTCGGGTCTGGAAGAGCCCCTGGAGGGCATGGCAACCCACTCCAGTATTGTTGCCTTGAGAATCCCCATGGACAGAGGGGCCTGGCGGGCTACAGTCCATGGGGTTGCAAAGTGTCGGACATGACTGAGTGACTAAGCACAGGACAGCACAGATTCAAACCAACAGAGACCCAGAACAACTGGGCGGATCTTAAAACAGAGTATTTTCTTTTTCTTAAGCTAATACAAACTTTAGTTTACTGGTTAATTTCCATGAATTCTGTAAGAAGTAACAAGGGATTGTTAATGCTTCTCAATAACAAAGACCTTGTCTTTGTCACCTCCACCTTCACATGTCAGCTCCTGCATGGTTCCTGGCAGGTGCTCTGTCTAGGTTTATTGAATTGGATCAATACTGAGGAAGGAGAAGCTCAGAAAATTCCCAGCATTAGGAGATGTTGGGACATTTAGAGGCAAAACTAGAGTAGTAAGAACAGTTGCAACCATTCATTTATTGAACATATACTATGCCATATTCTTGATATACACATCATCTGTTCAGCAGCCATAAATGTTGTTCTCCCAGTTTTGCAGACTTGGAAGGTGAGGTTCAGAAAGATGAAAGATCTCACCCAGTAGCAGGTCTGGGATGGAAACGCAAGTCTACAGGACTCCCAACCGTGTTCCTAAACCACACGTGCTCTGTCAACTCAGAGGCTACACTGTCATATTGCAGTTCAGTGTAACAAGCTTGACAGATTGCTCTGGTCTTACCTGAGTTTCTTTCCCCTCCTGCCTGTCAGGAGGTCTCCAGGGTCATTTCACATGTTTGCATACAAAATCTAGTGCAAGAACACAGGCAGAAAAGTGCCAGAAGTTCTGGAGTTAGTGCATTTTGGTTGGCAGCATTTTGGGAATGTTTGGAGGAAGGCTGTCTAAGAGAGCATGAAATGTGAGTGACTAGGAGAAAGAAAAGGGGGTACAAGAGTCCTTCTGGGGGGTTTATGAGTTAGATTCCCATTGGATCAGTAGACATCACAATTAGTTTTAGCTCATTTGGAAGATTCATCTTTAAATGAAAAATTTCTTGGTACAAATAGATTTAAGGGACTAGATCTGATAGACAGAGTGCCTGATGAACTATGGACGGAGGTTTGTGACATTGTACAGGAGACAGGGATCAAGACCATCCCCATGGAAAAGAAATGCAAAAAAGCAAAATGGCTGTCTGAGGAGGCCTTACAAATAGCTGTGAAAAGAAGAGAAGCGAAAAGAAAAGGAGAAAAGGAAAGATATAAGCATCTGAATGCAGAGTTCCAAAGAATAGCAAGGAGAGATAATAAAGCCTTCCTCAGCGACCAATGCAAAGAAATAGAGGAAAACAACAGAAGGGGAAAGACTAGAGATCTCTTCAAGAAAATTAGAAATCCAAGGGAACATTTCATGCAAAAATGGGCTCGATAAAGGACAGAAATGGTATGGACCTAACAGAAGCAGAAGATATTAAGAAGAGGTGGCAAGAATACACAGAAGAACTGTACAAAAAAGATCTTCATGACCCAGATAAGAGCCAGACATCCTGGAATGTGAAGTCAATTGGGCCTTAGACAGCATCACTATGAATAAAGCTAATGGAGGTGATGGAATTCCAGTTGAGCTCTTTCAAATCCTGAAAGATGATGCTGTGAAAGTGCTGCACTCAATATGCCAGCAAATTTGGAAAACTCAGCAGTGGCCACAGGACTGGAAAAAGTCAGTTTTCATTCCAATCCCAAAGAAAGGCAATGCCAAAGAATGCTCAAACTACCGCATAATTGCACTCATCTCACATACTAGTAAAGTAATGCTCAAAATTCTCCAAGCCAGGCTTCAGCAATACATGAACCATGAATTTCCAGATGTTCAAGCTGGTTTTAGAAAAGGCAGAGGAACCAGAGATCAAATTGCCAACATCCTCTGGATCATGGAAAAAGCAAGAGAGTTCCAGAAAAACATCTATTTCTGTTTTATTGACTATGCCAGAGCCTTTGATTCTGTGGATCACAATAAACTGTGGTGAAAATTCTTCAAGAGATGGGAATGCCAGACCACCTGACCTGCCTCTTGAGAAACCTGTATGCAGGTCAGGAAGCAACAGTTAGAACTGAACATGGAACAACAGACTGGTTCCAAATAGGAAAAGGAGTACGTCAAGGCTGTATATTGTCACCCTGCTTATTTAACTTATATGCAGAACACATCATGAGAAATGCTGGGCTGGAAGAAGCACATGCTGGAATCAAGACTGCCGGGAGAAACATCAATAACCTCAGATATGCAGATGACATCACCCTTATGGCAGAAAGTGAAGAACTAAATAGCCTCTTGATGAAAGTGAAAGAGGAGAGTTAAAAATTTGGCTTAAAGCTCAACATTCAGAAAACGAAGATCATGGCATCTGGTCTCATCACTTCATGGGAAATAGATGGGGAAACAGTATCAGACTTTATTTTTTTGGGCTCCAAAATCACTGCAGATAGTGATTGCAGCCATGAAATTAAAAGACACTTGCTCCTTGGAAGGAAAGTTATGACCAACCTAGATAGCCAACAAAGGTCCTTCTAGTCAAAGCTTTGGTTTTTCCAGCAGTCACATATGGATGTGAGAGCTGGACTGTGAAGAAAGCCAAGTGCCGAAGAATTGATGCTTTTGAACTGTGGTGTTGGAGAAGACTCTTGAGAGTCCCTTGGACTGCAAGGAGATCCAACCAATCCATGCTAAAGGAGATCAGTCCTGGGTGTTCATTGGAAGGACTGATGCTGAAGCTGAAACTCCAGTACTTTGGCCACCTCATGCAAAGAGTTGACTCATTGGAAAAGACTCTGATGCTGGGAGGGATTGGGGGCAGGAGGAGAAGGGGACGACAGAGGATGAGATGGCTGGATGGCATCACCGACTCAATGGACATGAGTTTGGATAAAGTCTGGGAGTTGGCGATAGACAGGGATGCTTGGCGTGCTGTGATTCATGGGGTCGCAAAGAGTCGGACATGACTGAGCAACTGAACTGAAGTGAAAGCACATAAGTTAATGGGATGTCATGAGAAGGTGAGCCGAGCTGACCTAGAGGTCTTGAGGCAGAGGCTGGGGATGCTGGTGAGGGGATCCTAGTATTGATATGAGGAGGACTGGACCATCACATATTTCCAACTGTGTATCTCTGAATCTCCCACCCTGACTGAGTTTGGAGCAGCCTCAACACTTTGCTCATTCCTGCCACATGTTGTTCCTCTCCTGCCTTATCAAACATTAGTCAGTCCCCACCTCCACCCCATCTTAATTATTTGCAATGATCCGTGATAGACACACAAACAACTCTGCAGCTTGAAATCCCCCCATCGGGCAAATATGAAATTATTCACATTTTTCTTGCAGATTTTTCATGAAGCGAGCTGGTGATGAAATGACTCTCAATGCTTTCACCATTTTACGCTGGGGATCCTGCCCTTCCCCTTAATGTGTGTATATCTTCATGCCTCAGCTACATTGAGCATTCTCCTGGCCTGTTTATGTTTATTTTGGAAGCAAAATGTGTTTACAAAATCAGTTAAAAAGTGTTAATGATCAGTTTCCAGAATACTAATGTGAATCCAAATTACTTTCACATGAATCAAGACAAATTAAAAAATGCTATTTGATCATAAACTGTTTTAAATTTGTGTTACAAGTAGCGCAACAAATCTGAATATATCCCTTCTTTTAAAGAGCAGTTTAAAATAACCAATTTGTTGGCATAAAGAAGTTCAGGGCAAAAAATACCCTCCTAGGGGGAAAGAAGTCAAATTTTGAGCATTTACCTGGGGGAAGGTATTGGGGTACATGCACCCTAACTACCAGAGGAAAAATATTGTTTGTAATTGTCAGAAATAGGATTGATTTATAAAACTTACATGATTTTCATCTGTGTTGTTTGCTATTATTTCTCCTGTGTCACAGTGGTAAAGAATCCACCAGTGTAGGAGACGCAGGAGACATGAGTTTGATCCCTGGAGAAGGAAATGCAACGCACTCCAGTATTCTTGCCAGGAAAAGCCCATGGACAGAAGAGCCTGGAGGGAGCCTGGAAGAGCCCCATGTAGTACATGGGGTCCCAAAGAGTCTGACATGACTGAGCACACAGCACACACACGTGCTTCTGGGTCTAGAACAGGACTTGGCACACTGTATACTCTTGCCTGGAAAATCCCATGGGCGGAGGAGCCTGGTAGGCTGCAGTCCATGGAGTCTCGAAGAGTTGGGCACGACAGAGTGACTTCACTTTCCCTTTTCACTTTCATGCATTGGAGAAGGAAATGGCAACCCACTCCAGTGTTCTTGCCTGGAGAATCCCAGGGACAGAAGAGCCTAGTGGGCTGCCGTCTATGGGGTTGCACAGAGTCGGACACGACTGAAGCGACTTAGCAGCAGCAGCAGCAGCAGCACTCAACAATATTTCTAGTGTAAATGAGTGAATAAAATCAGCTGTTAAATTATAAGATTTAATCCAGGATTTTTTCTTCTCTGAGTCAATATAAACATTATGAAGTTCATGGCAAAATAGAATACAAAATTGAGAGCCATGTCATATAGAAACTACCAATTCCATATTCAGATAATATGTCCCCTTCTGGTGCTCCTCTACCCCGTGCAGGTTACCCAGTGAAATAGCTGCTGGCATTTCAGATAGTCTGAGATACAGGGACTGTGTAACTTTGCAGAGTCACAATTGTTGTCCATCTGAATTTACCCAGTGGTTTTTTCACTACCCATAACACAGATGGAGACCTGTGAGGTCCCCTTGAGCCACTTCTGGGCTGTTAAGAGGCATCTTTTCCAGACTCAGATGATTTATGGCAGTGTTCCCAGGGTTTCCTGAAGATCTGGTAAGAAGAAGACATGAAGGAGTGGGGGATAGAGCAAGACTGGGCTGCCTATTGGAGAGACTTCCACCTCCTGCCCAAGTATTTCCAGCTTGCTTTGATGTGCATACTGACTGGATTGCAAAGTAAGATTTTGTTTCCTGAAAGTCTTCAGGGGCAATTTAATAAAAAAGAGAGGGAGAGTTCAAGACATTTATCAACACAGTCAAAGGAGCTGGTAACGGGTGAGGGGAGGGATCCAGATAGAGCTCCCCAAGGAACTGGCTGCCTGCCGCTGAGTTAATTATGCATATATTATGTGCACATCCCATGCCTCTGTAGAAACCGTACAGCTTTAGATGCTCTAGCCATTTTGCAAAAACTCTCTACCCTGGAATACATTTGTATCACAGACTTGTTTCCAGTTCAGAGGGCCATGTAGAAGTGGTGGGAATTTGACTTCCATGTTGCCCAGTATTTTCAATGAGCTCCTTTCAGGACTACCAAGGGCTCTCTGGTTCTTGGACCCCAGAGCAGAATCAGACAAGTCCATTAATAAGTAACTTCGAAAGCGCGTGAGTCTGTGCCTTAAAGGGACAAACAGTGGCTTCAGAGAGAGAAGGAAGCCAAGGGATTTGCCAGCTGGGAGGAAATGGTGACTGAGAAGCCTGGGGGATGAGGAGCTCTTCCAGAAAGCCTGGAAACTAGGACCCGCTCCCCACCCTCAACTCATCACCTAGACCTGGGCAGGAAAGACCTACCTGGATGCCAGAGTGACCCAGCTGTCCCTCTGCAATGCTCTAAGGCCAGCGCGACGTGAGGGGAAACAGCTTTGGACACATGCTCTCTTGGTTCACAGCCCAGCTCCATATGGGCTCTGTGACCCTGAGGTTCTCCGGTCACCCTTCCAAGCTGTGGTTTTCTTCACCTGTAAAAATGTGGTAAAGATACCTCCTCCGAGTTAGTCCGAAAGTTGAGGTTAATGTCTGAAAAGTTTTTGACACATAAAGAAAAGTGAAAGTGCAAGTCACTCAGTCATGTCCAACTCTTTGCAACCCCATGGACTATACAGCCCATGGAATTCTCCAGGCCAGAATACTGGAGTGCATAGCCATTCCCTTCTCCAGGGGATCTTCCCAACCCAGGAATCAAACACAGGTTTCCTGCATCGCATGTGGGTTCTTTAACAGCTGAGCCACCAGAGAAGCCAAAGAATACTGGAGTGGATAGCCTATCCCTTCTCCAGTGGATCTTCCTGACCCAGAAATTGAACTGGGGTCTCCTGCATTGCAGAAGGATTCTTTACCAGCTGAGCTACCAGGGAATCCCTTTTGACAAATAGTGGCTACTCAAAAAATTATAGCTATTACCATTCTATTCTACTGTATCCACCCTGTTTTGAAAAGACTTATTTCTAGTGGGGCCTACTTTTGATGGGGAGACATTTTGGTTTCTAAGTGAAATCTAAACTCTGTTAGTTATATGGGATATGTGCTTTAAGAAAAAAATGCAGGGAAGAGGGATCAAGAAGAGCATTGGCAGGAAAAAGTTGAAGGGAAGCCCCATTTGTAAGAATGAGAAAGAGTTTCTTTCTCCAGTTCCCTCTTCCTACTTCACCAAAGAGAGGTTTACTTCCAAATAAGTAGAAACAAGAAAGGGAAGCAGAGTCTGGAAGATATTCATTCACAAATGCTGTCCTATGGTGACAGTTGGGGTGTGGTCTTGAGTTTAGTCCTAGTGTGTCGCTTGCAAAGAGAAATCTTGATTAAGTCACTTTTGACTTTCTTTACCTGTAAATTGGAAATAATGATTTCTGCCTCATGTACATGAGCTTTCTTGTCTGCTGAACTCTCAGAATAATAAGCAAGGGTGATTGCCATACACCAGTACGATCTGGCCATACGTACACATGTGTCCCCTCCATTACAATATTGTAAAGTAATTATCCTCCAATTAAAATAAATTAAATTTAAAAGAAAAAAGTAAGCAAGGGTCAGGGTGTGGCCGTGGAAAGCTGTTATCCCAGGAGGTGAAACTATAGAAAATATAAAGGAAACAGTTCACCCCTGCTTCTTCCCACACGTACTCTCTTTCTCTCTAAAGTTGTGAGGAGGGACTTCCCTGGTGGTCCAGTGGATAAGACTCCACGTTCCCAATGCAGGGGGTTCAGGTTCGATCCCTGGTCAGAGAACTAGGTCCCACATGTTGCAACTAAGACCCAGTGCAGGCAAATAAATAAGTAAAAATAAAGTTTCAGGAAGCTGTAGGTATTTTTCTCAGAAATGAAAGTCGCCTTAAGGCAAAGGGAATGTACTTGCATTGAGATGGTCCAGTAGGAGCCCCTCCATCAGGAATGGCTGACTCACCACATCCCCTAATGGTACTGCCTTGGATTTAATCATGTCTAAACTCTGAGGGTCCATTGACTGGTTACAAGTTGCTGACAAGTGAATGCTTGGTCCTCAGCTGTATATATTTACTGTACCATATAAATAATAAACACTAATAACTCACTTCATCCCTCACAGTTTCTCCATCCATTTCCTGGCCATTTCTGGACCTTTCATCACATACCAGATTGTCTGGCTGACTTTTATTGCTGGCTGCCCACGCAGGGCAAGAAATCATTGTTGTCTCATAAATAGCTAGCATCGTGGTTTGTTTTTTTTTCTCTCTCATTGAAAAGTTACTGCAATTCAACTTAAATTTCCAACAACCAGAGAGTGTTTAAATAAATCATCCTCCATCCATTTGATGAAATTACACAACCATTAAGAATCATGATTTTGAAAGCTATTCAACAATGGGGGGAGGGAAGCATATATCATGTTAGGTGAAAAAAGCAATGCAGAAAATCATATATCCAGCCTGATCCAATTGTGTCCATGCATTTCTATGTATTTATGAGTGCATTAAAGAGATGGAAAGAAAATGCTTGAAATGTTATTTTTGAGTGGGATGGTTCTGGTGATTTTTATTTCTTGCATTTTAAAATTTTTCACAGGGCACTTTTAGAATCTGAAAATAAAGGGTCACTTCTTTATGTAAAATTTTATTTTTAAATAACATTTTAATGAATTTATTTTAAATTCATTTATTTAATATATTCATTTATTTAAATTCTTTTCTTTGTTTAAAAAATTTCAAGTTATTATATGAATACACATAATAATAAAAATACTAGCATGGATGTCTATTTGACAGACAGTTGCCAAATGGGGGTGAAATCTGAGGGATGGGTACTTGGCAGCTTCCATGAAATCAGGGTGATAAGGCTGACTCTTGTTTAGAAGCTCCTATTCAAGGTCTTTGTTTTGTTTCCACCCCCCCTCAAATATGAAAAATTCTATTCACATACATACACAACCTTACATGTACAGACATATGAAGTGTATTTTCTGTGCTCAGATTTGTATCCACCTAAGACATTACCCAGTGAAAGCTCCATCAGTCAGAACAGAAACTATTGCTGCGGAGGAGGGGAAATTTTATTTAGCTAATTTTTAAACAAATCTCAAACATTCCCCACATCTCCTGAAGCCTCGAGGGAGAATAATCAAGTCAAGCCCCATTGACTAGAAGAATAGTGAAGTGTGGAAAATGATTTCTCAGCGCTCCACGAGACCACGGCTCCATTTAAATAACATGTTCATTATTCAGATGCTCAGGCTTCTTAATGGAGGCTGCTGTCCTGCCCCAGGGTTGCTCCAGCTTCTGGGACTCTGCAGCATCCTGGGCTAGCCTCTCACTTGTCCACATCACAGTGTGGTCCCAGACACCACTGCTTGTCACAGCAAAGAGAGGTTTTAAGTAGCTAACTATTGTTTTCATTTTACAGATGAGAAGACTGAGTCTCTGATGAATGGTGTCCCTTTTTAGGGTCACACAGCCAGCCAGGTATTCTCACTCCAAGACCATTGCCATTTCTAATTTCTGAAAATATCTCATATGCCAAAACTTTCCTCCACTGGTTCATTGTTAGAAGATGTGATTCTGACCAGCTAGACTATGTTAAGATGGATCTTTAAAAACAGGCTGCAAACAAAGACAATAACAACAAGACCAGGAGACAAATTGCTGGGGGACATTAAATAAAATATACAAACAGACAGCATTTTCTGATTTGGGCAACTTATTTTGAGTACAACATAACTTCTTGTACAATCAACATGGGACTATGTTTAGTGGTAGAATAAGAAAGAAAACATCAGAAATGAACAGAAAGCTTATTTTTTATTGAGTGCCCACTATATGCTATGCCCTATTCTAAGCACTCTACATGTTTCACCTCATTTCTTCCTTACAATGATTCGGGCAGTATTATTATCCTCATTTTACATATGAAAAATCTGAATAACAAGGTCACATAGTCAAACCTGAGAAGATGGAAAAGGAGCTTTGAGCTGTCTAAACATGAAACGGAGAAAGGCAGACAGAGCTGAGTTTAAACCTCAGTTCAGCCACTTGCTAGCTCTGTGACTTTGGACAATAAACTTAACCTCTCTGAGCTTCAGAACTCTCATTTATTATACAGGGATCGTAAAATCCGGCTCATGCACTTGCTGTAAGGGTTTGATGGGATAATGCAGGTAAAACTCTTGTAGCACCTGAGCACTTAGTAGATGCTCAGTGAATTGCAGTTTGTTTTGGTCTCTTCTTCCACCTCTTCCTCTTCACCTCTTATTCTGCTTTGCTGATTCTGCTGATGGTTTTCCACAGGGAAGCAGGCTCATTCATTTCTTCAATAAACATTTTAGTGACAGGTGCTCTTCTGGATGCCAGGGACAGACTGAGCACAAGACCAACACAGACCCTCCTAGACACTCACAGCCCACCATGGCAACCACCCCAGGGGCTGGCGCTTTTGCATGGGGTGGGTCCACTTCACTCTTCCCTTTACCTGTCTACTTCCCAAAAGCATTTGAGCTTATGACCCTCACCTAAGGTGACATCAATCAAAAATTTTCAATGACTATGGAGAAGGCAATGGCACCCCACTCCAGTACTCTTGCCTGGAAAATCCCATGGACGGAGGAGCCTGGTGGGCTGCAGTCCCTGGGGTCACGAAGAGTCAGACACGACTGAGCAACTTCACTTTCACTTTTCACTTTCATGCATTGGAGAAGGAAATGGCAACCCACTCCAGTGTTCTTGCCTGGGGAATCCCAGGGACGGGGGAGCCTGTTGGGCTGCCGTCTATGGGGTCGCACAGAGTTGGACACGACTGAAGCGACTTAGCAGCATGGACACTATTGGGTTTACCTTTGGTTGGGCTTTAGTTGCAAAGCTCAGAGCCACCAAAGCTTATATTCATCCTTTGCTGAGGATGCTGGAGCCCAAAAACAAACACAAGGCTCTCCCAAAAGACTAATAAATTAATTAGCTGTAATTAACTATTTTATTAATTTATTCTTAAGTCACCTGTCTAACATTTATCCAACTGCAGTAGAAGGGGACTTAACATTTAATCAGAGGTTAGCAAACAGGGTTCATCTGATGAATTAATTCTGATCAGAAGGCTGCAGCTGTCTGTGTTGAGAAGGATTCTGAGGCCAAGACTAGGTTCAGTAAAGCCACAATGGATTCATGATGTCTGCCATAGACAAAGAAAGGAAAAGTGGTGGCTTCTTATTTGCTTCCCTAATAGTACAACCATCACCTCTTTCAAATGAGTCAATTGATTTGCACAAGGTCACACAACTAGTTAGCACTAGAGCAAGATCTAGACCTAAGGTCTCCTAGTTACAGCAGGGAATCCATTCTCTGTCTCACAGGTACCACCTTCATTCTCTTCCTTTGTGTTGGCAGCACAGGAAGCCTGGTTCCCAATGCAACCAGACTCCATGCCTTGTAGGACAGCAACACCATCCACGCAGAAAGTGCCAAAGTAATACAGGTAGTTCTTCAGTTATCTAAGGCTGTGTAACAAAGAACTCCAGACACAATGGCTTAAAATCAGTAATTATTATCATGATTCTATGAGCTAACTGGACTCAGCCTGATGGTTCTCCTGCTGGTCTGGCTTGGGGATTGCTCATGAAGTTGCCATCAGACGGCAAGTGGAGCTGGAGTTCTGTGGAGACTCAGCTGGGCTGGAATGGCTTTCTCACTCACACATCTGGCACCTTGTTGACCTTCTTGTGGGTTCTTTTTCCATGAGAGGAAATCCTCCAGGGCCTCTCCAGGTGGACCCTCTCCAGCAGGGTAACTGGACTTCTTACATGGTAAGAGCACACAAGTGGAAGCTGCCAAGCTTTCTTAAAGCCAGAAATTCGCACAGTGCCATTCCCGTCATATCTTATTGATAGAAGTGAGTCACAGGTCCAATTCAGGTTCCAGGGAGGGATGAGAGAGGACCCACGAGAGTACAAACACCTAGTCCCCTGGTCACAGGGGCACTTGAGAGACAAGGTACCACCGGAATTAAAACAGCAGAAACACAGCCTGGATCTCAGCTGCCCTATCAGGGAGCAGGCCACCCAACACAGCCCCTTCGGGATGCCGACTTCGGTCTCAGGAGACTGATCCAGGGGCGACAAAGTTCAAGCGTGGGCAATGTCTCTTTCCTTCCTTTGCCTTTTCTCCCCCTCTCCTCCCACACTTCTCTGGGACATTATTTCCTCTTTGTCTTGTGGTGGAATTTGAAGGATGGAAAGTCTAACTGGCAATCAGATAGTGATTGGACAATCAGACAGTGGCACTGGACCCAGCTCTTGATTAGGTTGAAAATCATTGTGACAATCTAAGGGAAACTGTGTGGGATTGTTTGTAATTGACAGAAAATTCCTTTTGCAGGAGTGGCAGGCCCTTCCACCTGCACAGAAAGGTGTGCTTGCTCCTGGTCCCCTTCCTTCAGAGCTCAGCAAGTCTCTAAGTTTTTTTCCTTCTCCCTAAGAACTATTCAAATTGAAAAAAAAAATGTGATAATGAATAGTGTTGAAAAGAGATTAGATTATAATTACAAGCTCTTCAAAATCAATTTTCCTGATCTTCCAGGATAGTGAGACTTAAAAAAAAAAGTTAACTAAACTAAGCAAATCAAAGCAGTAAAAAGGAACAACTTCAGGACATTTAGAAAACACTTTTACTCCATTCATAGATTTGAACCTAAGCAAATCCACTATTTCTAGCACAAGGAATACTTAAATCCCTTGTGCTTATCCTATGTTTGAAATATTCACAGGTGTATTGTTATCAGAAGTGTTCTTCTGATAACAATAAATAAATAATAAAGAGATAATAAGAGAAAGGTGTTTGGATTCTAAGATACTGAGTCTTCTGTTTTTACCATGTATTTTTCAAACTTGAGCAGGTCAATGAGAGAAACGTAGTGCCCTCTATTGGACAGAGTCAGCAAAGTCGTCCCAGAACCTTTAGGAGAAAGCCACCTTTGCGGGGGCCGTCTTTTAACTGAGGCAACACAGGGCTCCCATTTAGCGTAGCCCAGGTAAAGCAGAAGTTAAAACGTCAGACACGTCCACAAAATAAGATTTGCATTTCTATGCTATATCTGGCTATGGGTTTTCAGTTTTAACAAAGAGGAAAATGTCAAAATTTGTAAAATACAGGTTTTGGGGGAAGATAAGAGTCAATAAATTTGTTTAATTGGAGAAGCCCTGGAGGAGGGCATGGCAACCCACTCCAGTATTCTTGCCTGGAGAATCCCGTGGACAGAGGAGCCTGGTGGGCTACAGCCCATGGGATCACAGAGTCAGACATGGCTGAAGTGACTGAGCAGCAGCAAATTGGAGAACTGAGAATAGAACTATTTTATTCCTAAGCTCACTCAATACAGAAATGACTCAGCCCGTGTCACTAAGATGCTGTGTCCTGTGATGATATTATTACTTTGCTGAGTTTTAATGAATCAAACTTCTATGCTTTCCTTCAGCAATATGATAATTTCCTATACTGAAATGATGCTCTCTTCTACAAATACCCATGACTATTATTGTTTTCTACTGCCCAGGTCACCCATAGAATGTAAAGAAAAGCAAACCTGGGCTTTGCCTCTTCTGGGGGAACAATCAGCTCGAGAACTTTTGAGATTGCAACTCAAGGGAAGAGAAGAGGCTATTTTTGCTCACTTACGGGCAGCCAGAGCTGCTCAGAGCATTATAGATTTGGCTATGTTCTACTTTTTCTTCCTTTCAAAATTAGAGCACCATTTCCCCAAACACTTGTTACCGTTTAGGTCTTGCCTTAAAAATATTTTGAGAGGAATGGAATTAGATAAAAGAGGGTGAGTGAGGGAAAGGATTAGAGAAGAGAAATTTTTCAGTGTGTGAAGGATCTTGACATTTCATAAAGTTGGGAATTGAGAAAAAAAGGTAATTCATCATTTTGACTCAGTACATTCCAATTCTAAGAATCTACCCACAGAAAAACTCACAGAAATACCCAAACTTAGCTACAAAGAGTCCACTGAAGCATTACTATGATGAAAGCAAAGGAGAAACAACCAAAATATCTTGAATGTGGAGCTGGTAAATGACATGGAATTTACACAGTGGAATACTATGCAGACACTAAAACAGCAAGGAAGTTCTCTCTGGGCTGATGTGAAAATATTTCCATGGTAGGGTAAGTTATATTAACTTTGTGAATAAGTTGCAGAACAGAAGTACTGTCTGTTTCTCATTTTTGTAAGTAAAATTATATTGTTATTATAGTTTATTGCTTAAAAATAAACCTGGAAGAATAGACACCAATCTATTAACAAAGAAAGTCTCCAGGGGTTGGGATTATAAATGGTTGTTACTTCTTAATCAACCCATATGCTTGGGCATTTTTTACCATTGACATATGGCTAACTTTTGTTATCTGAAAATATAGTTAATTTTTAAAAACCTGGATAGGTAGGTTTTCCTTTTGGCAGAAGACTGTCAGAAGCTACCCATTCATATGTAGGAAGCACTTCCTGTTAGTGCTCTAACGATAGAGTTAAATTGCTCAAGCAAATCACAAACAGAAAAGTCAGATGAAATACAAGATGTAAATACAAGATGTGAAATACAAGATGTAAATACAAGATGTGAAATACAAGATGTAAATACTTGACATATAACAGGTGCTCAATAAATGTTTGCTGAATACTGGAATAAATGAATGAATGCAGAACTGTTTTCTATGGTGCACTTTTTATTTGCTACCTGTTTTTTTAAAATTATCTATAATCAAATGTGTTCCTTGTGAATAATATCTCCAACAGATTTCTGTTTATGGAATTCCCTTTTTTTCTCTTATACATCTTCAGAAACTAAAATGCTCACGTTGGGGGAGCGGAATGGGCCATAAAAAAAAACAAGGTTTTGACATGAGGGAAAAGGGATTTTCACAAACCACCAAAGTGCTACTTCTCTTGGAAGAAGTGCACCCTGGATTTTTTCCAGCTGAATTCTGCAACAAAACCCAAGGAAAATGAACATTAATCTTTTATGAACTAAGCCCCTGAAAGAACAGGCTTTGAGCTCAACCCTAATTAGGTTGCATCTCAATACAGAGAATCCTTAACGAATAAGGACACATAACAACACCGGCGAGCTCTCTGCTGGGACTGGCTCAGAAATGAAGGGGCCGCCCAGGCCACTCTCAACTGCTCTCGTGCATTAGGGATACCCGACTTTACCTGGAAAATGCATGGTCATCTTGGATAGGAAGCAAATGGAATTTCCTCTAACTGAAATTCTTGGCCACCTGGCTACCTCCATGGCCATCTGGGGGTCTGTGGATAAATGAGAAGAGAAAGGGCAAGAAACAGGGCTTGTAGTGTGAGTTTAGCAAGTCAAGAAGGTTTCTTTGCGCCCAGCAGAGCAGCCCACATTGGCTGTGCTCAGAAACAAGATAACCTACAGATGTGTTATGTACTTGGGTGGGAGGCAGAGCACAGTGGAGTCTTAGAAACCTGGGTTCAAATCTCAGTGCAGCCGCTTTCTCCTCCTGAGGCCTAGAACAGGTTACCTTGCCTCTCTGAGCCATTGTTTCCTCATCCGTAAAATGGGAATCAAGGTACAGAATGGTTGGGAGGATTAAATGAAAAAGAACTAATCAGTTCTCAGCTTGTTAGTTGCTAAGACAGACCTCGTTTTCCAACCACAGCCTCCCCCACCCCATTCTATTCTACAGCTTCCCCATTCTCTCTGAAAAACTACAGTGTAAGGTAATTGCAAAGATCCCCACATTACAGTCAAGAAACCTGGAAGTCGGCGAGGTGCAAAGTGAGAGAACGGGAACGGCAAGGCTAAGATTTCTGCTCAAGTCTTCCCAGGTAGTGCTAATGGTAAAGAATCCGCCTGCCAGTACAGGAGACTTAAGAGACTCGGGTTTGATCCCTGGATCGGGAAGATCCCCTGGAGGAGGGCACCACAACCCACCCCAGTATTCTTGCCTGCAGAATCCCATGGACAGTGGCGGTTGGCGGACTACAGTTCATGGGGTTTCCTAGAGTCGGACACCACTGAAGCAACTTAGCACTCACGAACTGTCTATCCCAAATCACATGCTGAATGAAGGAATGTGACTCGGGCTGTCAAAGACAAAGGTATTACTGACGTTTGACATCTCAGAGAGCTCTGAATCCTAGGACCCCATGCATGCTCCGAGGTCACCAGAGAGAGGCCTCAGGATGGACTGAGACTGAGCTGTTTGAATGGAGGGGTCAGGATTCCCCATCCCATGAAGCAATAGTTATGGTTCAAATATCCTCCCCAGTCTTCCTTAGGAGCAGTCACCACTCCACCCACCCTGCCAGACCTTAGCTTCCCCCACAGTGGACATGGGCTTCCTCATCAATCCCCTGATGGCATTTATTTGGCTTATAATAAACAATAAACCCCTTGCTGCCAACATTGCTGTCCCACATTTGTCCAGCATCTCTCTGCTGCCCAAGAATGCCTGATCCGATTACCATAATTAACTGGTACCTTGCTAGAAAGCTGAGCCAAAATCAAAACTCTTGGGTGAAGAAGATTTGCCAAGGGTTACAATGCATGAGAATTGGAGTGGATAGAACTTGGCACTTGAAACCTCTTCCTTCCACATAGAACTTTCTCTAGAAACTCATTAACTCTAAGAGTGTAGTCACATTTCCGGAAGGAGTTGGGGACTGGGAATCCATTTGGATTTTTACAATCTTGTTCTTTCATCTGCCAGCCCCATAGTGTTTTTCCCTCCTCTTCTTATTGTCAAATTTTGTTACATTGTGTACTGTGCTTGCTAAGTTGCTTTATTTGTGTCTGACTCTTTGGGACCCTATGGACTATAGCCCACCAGGCTCCTCTATCCGTGGGATTCTGCAGGCTAGAATCCTGGAGTGGGTTGCCATATCCTCAACCAGGGGATCTTCCTGACCCAGGGATCTAACCTGCATCTCCTGTGGCTCCTGAATTGCAGGTAGATTCTTTACTGCTGAGCCACCTGGGGAAGCCCACATTATGTAATACTATGACTATTTATTGTAAGGTATTTTCATTATATTTCTGTTAGCTAATGTTTGTTGTGCATCTACTGTGTCCAACACTGTTCTAAATATTTTACACCCTACATCTTATCTAAGCCTCACAAACAATTTGGAAAAGGGTAATAGTATATTTATCTCTATTTTGTGGATGTGGACAGTGAGCTCAGAGCATTAACCATTTTGGGTGTCCCTTGTATGAGAGCCTCTGGTGATCTAGAAGGCGAGAGATGACATGCAGCCAAGAGAATCAGTGTGAGAAGGTGAGAACCGAACTGGTTGGAGAAGAACAGGAGGGAATATGGGAGAAAAGCTTTCAAGGCAGAGGGCATAGCATGAGGGACAGCTCAGAGACAGGAAAGTGCACGCAGCAGGGAGTGCTACGGTGAATGGCAAGTAGAAGTTCTGTTAACTGCTTGTTAAATTGCTAGCTTGACCTTGGCAAACGGGTCTTGCTCAGATGACAACACGCAATCTAGAAGCAGCTGCATGAGGGGAAGAAAGCGGCAAAAGCCTCTGCTGTATGTGCCAGACACTCATCTGATTTTCCAAACAATCCAGTGAAGGAGCTTTCATGCCTCCACTTTACAGGCAAGAAAACAGAGTCTCAGAGAAATGGCTTGTGTAAGAAAGGTCAAAAGCTAGAAAACGGTAGAATGTGTGTTCAGACCCAGCTCTGCCTGGGTCCATGGCCCTTGATCCATCCTCCACGCCAGATTGAAGAAGGAGGGCCTGCCTCTCACTGCTGGCTTTAAGAGCTCCTTTCTGGGCAGGCATGGAGTCTGGCACAGACCAGCCTCAATTGGTGACACAGTCTCCTTTAAGAAAAGAAGGATTTCCACCCTCTTGGCATTTTCTGCATGAGATGCAGCAGTGTCAAGGCTCTGGGCACCCCTCATCGCAAGGGAGAAGGCTACAAGATGCCTTTGGGCAGGAGAGGGAGCACCCAGCTTGGAAGCGCAGCTGAAATCAGCATGGGAAGCTGTGTGATGGCAAGCGAAGCCCCAGATGGGCCCTCCAATGAGATCACCCCCAGCCTCCCCGGCTGCCAAGGCAACAGCTGCTCCCAACATATTGGCCGGCGAATATTTCAGATCCACACCCTCAAATCCAGATGTGTTTGTGTCATGAACTCTATACACTCTGCTAGAAATTACTGAGGTCTAAAAAAGGAAATTAAGTACTCATTCAGGCACACACGGACCAGTGACCTGAAATATACTGTGCATGGCCAAGGTTTGGGGTACTCACACTTGGGACCCTGAATACCAGCTTCCACCCATCTATTGGCCCACATTACCCTCACCAGAGATCATAAGTAAAGTGATTGATGTTTGCTTTCAACTGAGTGCCAGTGAAATTTTATGAACGTGGAAATCGGCCTTTGCATGATGGCCAGACTCTGCTTTGTTTTTAATTATTAGCAGCTTGGTTGGAACATCAGTGCAGCCCTGCACTTCCAACAACAGAAATCACGGATCAAGTCAACTTAAGGAGCACTGCCTTTCAGCCCTGGCTACACATACGTGTCACTTGAGGAGCTTTGAAAACACCAGTGATTCAGCACCAGCGGGAAAGTTTGGACATGGGGCCCCAGGATCTGTTTTTTATTCCAAGTTTCCCAGTTGATTTCATGCCACAGCTAATGCTGAGAACCTCTACTGTGGAATATACCCTCCTGGATGGCTACAAGGCAATCAAAAACAGGATGGGAAGATGGAAGGTGTAGCCGTCAGAGGCTTTACCTTTACCTCAGACAGTATCAGGTAACTCTCAACTTTTTCATAGACTAACATGTCACTCTGGATCATCTGTATGAGCCTGTCTCTGCATCTTTCAGTGGGGATAATGATATTAATACTTGATTGAGCTTGTGTGCATGCATGCTCAGTCCTGTCTGACTCTTTGTGATCCCATAGACTGTAGCCCACCAGGCTTCTCTGTCCATGGGATTCTCCAAGCAAAAATACTGGAGTGGGTTGCCATTTCCTCCTCCAGGGATCTTCCCATCCCAGGGACTGAACTCACCATCTCCTGTGTCTCCTGCATTGTAGACAGATTCTTAACCATTAGTGCCACCTGAGAAGCCTCTGACTGGCTTAAGAATGATTAAATCTGAAAATGTTGGTGTAAAGTGCTCTGCACAGCACCCAACACCTTGTAGGGATTCAACCAATGATAACCATTACTGTGGGGCTTCCCAGGTGGCGCCAGTGGCAGAGAACTCACCTGCCAATGCAGGAGACGTAAGAGTCATGGGTTTGATCTCTGGGTCAGGAAGAACCCCTGGAGGAGGGTATGGCTACCCACTCCAGTATTCTTGCGTGCAAAATCCCATGGACTGAGGAGCCTGATGAGCTACGGTCCACAGGGTCGCAAAGAGTTGGACACGACTGAAGGGACTTCACACGCATGTTGCTGCCACTAGAGGAGAGTGTCTGAAAAACACTGTCCTAGAGAAGAACACTCCATGGGAGGGTGGTCACATTTCTGCAAACACAGCAAGGAAGAGCTGAGAGAAACCCAAATTAATCACCACAAGCTCACCCTGAACTTTCTGCTCACCTTAAACAATGTCTCAAACACTAACTTGTGAAAGTTGTGAGTGGCAGGACCTTGAAGCTGTCTCCATGCCCTTCCCAGCATCCCGAGAGAAGCTGAAATCCCATAAGTTCTCTAAAAAGTCACTTCTGGCAACACTCACCACTCCCTAATTGACCATGCTAAATATTATCCCTGATGCCCCCAAAATGAGCTCTTATCTGATTGCAGCTTGGTAAATATTATGAAAGTTGTGGTTTTATTACCACAAAAATATCAATGCTAACTTTCTCATTTATGTAAGAAGTAGCCAGAAAATCTCAGTGGTGAGAGCTCGAAAGCAATTACATCCTTATTATTTACAAGTTTGGCCAGATGTCAAGGGAGTTTATAGCCAAACCACTACTTTGGTGGTGTTTTGTCCCCCAGAGTAATCCAAAAATTAATGTACCAGAAGGAAATAATATGTTTTTCATAGTATGCTGTGAGAGCCGAGGCTTTGCTCTTAGAAAGACTACCATGGAAATTCCTTTATCAGTATGGAGGAATAGCATACTGGGAAGTGCTTTTTGACTTGGGGTAATATCTTTGGTCAATGATATTTCTGAAATGGCAGAAAGCTCAGAAAAAAATTGGAAAGATACTCTATGTCCCTGTATGTGTGTGTATATTTAGAGAGAGGGAAACAATAGAGACACAGATAAATAGAGGTATAAATAAACATATATCCATACCAAAAATTAATTAACATGCTGATATCAAAAAGAACAAATTGCTCCAAAACTCACCACAGCAGCCTTCTACTGTGTAGTTGTATAAAACCTCTGGGAGACAGAGAAAGTCCGGTGTGTTCAAGTCCACTTTGATGTACCTGGTGGACTGAGCCCAGTAGAGAAAGGTTGACCAGGTGGTTCTGGAAATGAACCAGGTGATAGTAATTTCCAGACTCTTTGGGAGCCCCAGTACATTGAACAAGAGCTCTCTTGCCCACAAAGATGACCTTTTGACCAGCAAGGCCAGAGGCGTGGTGGGATTTCAGCTAAGCTCAAGCACCTTGGCTTGCTTTTCTCACATCAGCTTGGCCATTTGTCCACAACGTTCTGTCAGACGAACAGTTGATATAGACAGATGGAGATTTCTTCAAAGATTTATTTTGTATTTTCAAATATTTGACAGGCTACTTCAAAACAATGTTGTACGCAAGAGATGTCCACACCTTTCTTTTTCTTAATAATAAAGTGTTGGAAACAACCAAAATCTAAGAGCTTGCTGTTGAAAAAGATAGGCCTTTAAAGCATTAATATTGAATGGTGTTCATCAAATAGAAAGGAAGTACTTCATAGAATAGCATAGTTTCTTCTCTACCCCTCTCTTTTCCTCTTGCTCTTTAACCTAATATATAGAGTATTTTCCCACTTATATTGAAATCTACATAGTTTCAGTATATCTACATTTGCTTAAAAGTTCTAGAAGAATGATATGAACCAGTCTTCAAAGGAATCTTCATCATAGAGAGATTTTCGTTTACTTCATATTGCTTAATTTTTCACAGTATACAGTGCATTTTCAAAAATAATGTTTAGATAGCTGAAAATTTTTAAAAGAACAAAATGAAAAGGAATTTTTCATGTGCAGTTTTCCATTCTATCAGCTGAGGAACCATGAAGGAGACTAAAGAAAACAAACCCAGAAAGATCGTATCAGACAACAGGGTTTTCTGTTTCAGCACTATTTCTCCTTTTTGATCAAGGGCTGCTGTGTTTAACAGAAAACTTTGGTCCATCTCATGAATCTACAGGAAAAACTCAGGCTCAAGACACTTCCCAATTTACAGTCACTGTGGATGGAAGAAGAGAGATCACTAACTCTGGCTTGATAAAGTCCATCTGTGCTTGGTCAGTCATGTTCCTATGGACGGTGCAGCCTCATGGATGGTAGCCCACCAGGCTCCTCGGTCCATGGGATTCTCCAGGCAAGAATACTGGAGTGGATTGCCATTTCCTACTCCAGGAGATCATTGTGACCCAAGGATCAAACCTGAGTCTCTTGCATCTCCTGCATTGCCAGGCAGATTCTTTCACTGTGTCACGTGGGAAGTCCTTGATAGAGCCAACAAAGAGCTAATTGATCAAGCAAGCCAAGATTCCCTAAAAGAATGCTTCCCTTCTGCTTCCTGGAGCATCTGGAGGTCTCTGGCATACCCTGGGTATTTTAATAAGAACTGTCACATTAAACACCGAGTTCCAAATACTGTGCTAAGCTACACACATCACCTTTTATCTTCACAAAACCTTCAGAAGTAGAGATGACCCCTCCCATGTTACAGAGGAAGAGACTGAGACCCATGGTGCTTAAGCAACTTGCCTAAAATCACAAGCTAGCAAGTGACAAAGCCTGTACCTTGATCTCCACCTGCCTGCCTCCATTTTCTGATTTCTAGGATGCAGGAAGTGAAATGTTATCTGTTTAATGACCATGGAAAGCTAATATCCCTCTGAAGTCTTCAAGGTACCCCAAAACTTATTTATTCACCTGCAGTATCTGTCCCATCAGTAATTTTCCCCCTTGGTTTGTATAAATTGCTGGGGCAGTCAAGATGCATGTACCCTATTGTTCTCTGATATGTAGATATTACAAGCCTTGGATAGTTTTTAAACAAGGCAGCAAAATCCTTGCACAAATGAGTTCATTTCAGGAGGAAAAAAATCTGTTGGCAAGGAATAAACCATAACTTGTCAAAGACATGCATAATATTTTTTGCTAAATTCATGTTTTCCTTTGTCAGCCAATAGCTGAGCATTAAGCCTTTTGTAACATTCATTTTGGTGATTCACTAGCAATATCATTATGATTTATTATCCTCTTTGCAATAAAGAATAATTTACAGATCTGGGGATGAAGATTTTAATGATGGTGTTTATAGGATATTGGCTTAAGTTTTTTTCTTGGTTATATTCTTAAATCCTTTTAATAAAGTAAAATCAAAGGATTATGAAGTAAGCACTTTCGTTCTCTCTCGAACACTTATTCCCCTCTCCTCTGTGCGCAGTGTAGTGGCTGGGGAGCTGATTCTTGCTGGGGTTGGATTCTGAACAGTCCAAGCCCACTGCTGGCGGAACCCTTTGCCGTCTGGTTTAGGAACTGTCATCTAACGCAATCAGATCATGGCATTCTCCTGGCCTCAAGAGCCAGTACGAGAATAGACTTGAGGTCTCATTGGGGCCAATAAGTTATGTAGGCATCCAGGAAAAGTGTGTCCTTGCTTTTAGGAGATGGCTGCAGGAAAGCCAGTCTCTGTGTGTGGATGCCGCCCTGCTTGGAGTTCCAGGCCTGGAATGACCGCTGCTGCATCGACACACGAACCAGCACATTTTCTCATCGCGGAAGCCACTTCGAGTTTTTATCACTGGAACCTAAGCGTCCTACATTAGTCAGCTCAGGCTGCCATAACAAAATACCATAGACTGGGTGGCTTGAACAACAGAAATTAGTTTTTTCACAGTTCTGGAGGCTGAGAAGTCCAAGATCAAGGTGCTGGCTGATTCAGCTCCTTGTAAGGGCTCTCTTCCTGCCTTGCCGATGGCTGCCTTCTCATCCCCACATGGCAGAGAGTGGGGAGGCAGGGGTGTAGCATGCTCTCGGGGGTCTCTTCTTCTAAGGGCTCTAATCCCATTATGAGAGTCCCCATTTTTATGACCTCATGTAACCTTAATTACTCCCCACAGGCTCCATCTCCACATACCATCACACTGAGGGTTAGGACTTCAATGTATGAATGGAGGGGTGGAGACAAAAATATTCAGCTCATAACACATCCTAAACAATACCAGCCACAACCATTTCTTTGACCTAATTCCCACATTATTGTGATAGTGTCTCAAAAGATTTCAATAGAACCTTCTCTTTCAAGGTAAGACCATCATCAACCATTCTACTCCATGGACTAGGAAACAGACCCAAATTCTAAAGACCAGATGACCTAAAACTTGCCCAGAAATATGACCCCACTTAGCTTTCAGCTTTCTTGCTTTCTGCATAAGGATGTCTAACTTCCAGTCATCCAATATCCAAATAGTGTTTCTAAAATATTGGCAGCCAACTCAGAAAAGCATATGCATTGATCACTGTTGATATAGCTGAACCTAAATTGAGGTCCAAAGTCACACAACCTCCTACCCTGGGCCTGTTGATGGAAAAGAATTCTAATCCTGAAATCTTGCTTTAGGGGGCACACATAAGTCAATTTTGTCTTTGTAGCACTTGATAGGGTTATCAGCCATAAAGGTATATCCCTTTCTTTTATTTGGCAGTATGCATGGATGCAGGCAGAATTCTCATCTCCAGGTTTTATGCAGGTCAGTGTAGCCATGTAACAAAATTCTTCCCAGTGGGATGTAAGGAGAAGTGATATGAACAACGTTCAGATCAATCTTTACAAGGATGCTGTTAAAATCTTCATAATTGTTCAATTTGAGTGAAGTAGATGCAAAAAGGCAAAATGGTTGTTTGAGGAGGCCTTACAAATAGCTGAGAAAAGAAGAGAAGCAAAACGCAAAGGAGAAAAGGAAAGATATATCCATCCCAATGCAGAGTTCTAAAGAATAGCAAGGAGAGATAAGAAAGCCTTTCTAAGTGATCATTGCAAAGAGATAGAGAAAAACAATAGAATGGGAAACACTAGAGAACTCATCAACTTTTTAATTCTCCTGTTAAAAAGCAGAGACATTAATTTGCCAACAAAGGCCCATCTAGTCAAAGCTATGGTTTTTCCAGTAGTCATGTATGGATGTGAGAGTTGGACTCTAAAGAAGGTTAAGGACTGAAGAACTGATGCTTTTAAACTGTGGTATTAGAAACTCTTGAGAGTCCCTTGGACTCCAAGTTGATCAAACCAGTCAATCGTAAAGGAAATCAGTCCTGAATATTCATTGGAAGGACTGATACTGAAGCTAACGCTCCAATACGTTGGCCACCTGATGCCAAGAGCCGACTCTTTGGAAAAGACTCTGATGCTAGGAAAGACTGAAGGCAGGAGGAGAAGGGGACGACAGAGGATGAGGTAGCTGGATGGCATCACTGACTCAATGGATATGAGTTTGAGCAAGCTCCAGGAGATAGTGAAGGACAGGGGAGCCTGGCGTGCTGCAGTCCATGGGGTCAAAGAGTCGGACATGACTGAGTACCTGAACAATATACAGTTAAGTTTTTCTACTTTATGTATGTTTGAAATTTTTCAAAATTAATTTTTTAAAAGGAAGTTGTTTATCTTCCACTTCTTTCTCTGCCCTGTTGGTGGGATGGAGAGGTGGCACTGAGCTAGCTTTGATCCCTTGACCCAGGCAGAGACTCTAGGAAGTTGGGAAGCAACCAGAGAGAAGAGACCTGGGCCCCTGGGACACCTTGAGAGGAGAGCCACCTCCTGAACCAAAAATTGGTTTGAAATTCTGCAGGAGACAAACATTTCCAAAATATTAATACTTTCTGGAATTCCCGGGTGGTGCTAGTGGTAAAGAACCCAGCTGCCAATACAGGAGACTGTAAGAGATGCAGGATCAATCCCTGGGTCAGGAAGATCCCCTGGAGGAGGGCATAGCAATCCACTCCAACATTCTTGCCTAGAGAATCTCATATGGCGGGCTACAGTCCACAGGATCACAAAAGGTCAGACACTACTGAAACAACTTAGCTCACACAATACTTTCTATTTTTAAATGACACTGTTACTTAGGTCTCTATTAAGGCTGAAAGATGAATATCCTAATGATTCATCAAGCCTCACCCACCTAGTAGCGCAAATCGAATTTCCTTGCAAATAATGTACAAGTATCTTTTGTCCCCATTTACTGCTGCAGGATTGTGCCAATAGGATCCCTGAGACCCCCAGAAGCATCATACATGTGTACAAGCAAATAGATCAGCTCCCTTGTCAGTCACCACATATCATCTGCCACTTCTTCCTGGTCCCCCCGAATCCTTCCACTGAATACGGCTCCCTCCAGCCCAGAGGAGGCACAGACCAGAGTCAAACAGGGTCCTGCTGCAAAATAGGAGAGAAAGCCGCCTTCCTTCCTGTGTGTTAAATTCTGTGAGAGGCCCATAGCAGTGCTGCTTGAGCAGTGCTCACCAGAGTGCTTACTTCCAGCCCTGCTGTCCGCCTTGGTTCTAAGGCTTGTGTTCAATGGTGCACAGAGGACAAAGCCAGATAGAGAGATCCCTCCAGGCTCTATTTTGCACCTTCCTTCTGCTGACTCAGGTTCTGCCACTGGGTCAAGCTTGTCCTGTGCATTTTTTCTTCCCTAAGATGCATATTAGCCACTCCAGTGTTCTTGCCTGGAGAATCCCAGGGACGGGGGAGCCTGGTGGGCTACCGTCTATGGGGTCGCACAGAGTCGGACACGACTGAAGTGACTTAGCAGCAGCAGCAAGATGCATATTCCTTCTTCCCTCCCAGAGGCCACTCATTTCTCTTGCATGGAAATCTTTAGCAGAGCCCGTCCTGGTTCACTAGACATACCCAGGACCTCTGCGTCTAAACAACAAAGAAACGAGGAAGATTGAGTGTTTTGCTTGTAGAAAGAAGAGCAAGGAAGAATCAAGGATGATTTCCTTGATTATGTTCCAAAAATTATGTTCCAGGACTGACTTCCCTGGGTGGTCCAGAGGTCAGCACTTCACCCTCAATGCAGGGATTGTGGGTTCGATCCCTGGTTGGGGAGCTAAGATCCATATGCCTCACAGTCAAAACACCAAAACATAAAACTGGGACAGAGTTGTAGCAAATTCAATAAAGATTTTTTAAATGGTCCATATATCTAAAAAAAAAATTAATTTTAACTTTTTAAAAAAGGATGTTCCTTTTTTAATACCCCTCCCTGGTTAAGTTTTAAGAAAAAAAAAAAATTCTGTGGTCAAATTACTTTGGAAAACACCAATACCCTAATTCCTCTTCTCTCACACCCATTAGCCCTTTAGCACATTAAAGGTTCCGCAAGTCCTGCCATAAACCTTTTTATTTCTGTTTAATCCATTCTGTCTTGGGCCATTTGACCAGGGAGCTTCCTCTCCACCCCCCAGCCCCTGCAACACAAACTAACGTTCTAGGGACACCCCAGGCAAAGTGGAGGCTGAAAGCTGGAGCCCTCACCCCCTTCAACTTTCTGCATCGGGATTTGGAGGATAAGAGAGAGGGGTGAGTGTGCCAGCACGTGTTACGCTGTCACCTGGGGTGTCGATGGCTGCTTTCAGTAGCAGCTTTAACACAGCAGCTCTGAGTGGCATATCCCTCCAAGTGCAGAAGGACGGGAAACACGGAAATATTTCCCCTGCAGCATGCCAGGCTTCACTTCCAAGAAAGTTGCCAGGGTAAGCATTGGCACAGACAGCCCAGCAGACAGAATTGCTCCTTTTGGGAACTGAGGAATTCACACCCACTTGGAGTCTGGCTGGCGCACATGCCTCTCCCAGCTGGTCCCTATGAGGGAGTCTCGGCTTCCTGAGTGTCTGATCTGCTGGAGAGATACAATAATCTCAGAGACCCAGGGACACTGTCTTTGAAACAGTGCAAATCTCTGTTAAAGGCATTCCAGTTTAAGAGTGAAAATCAAGCTTCTGGACCCCAGGGCTCTCACTGAAGAGGCTGATGAAGCCAGAAACTGTGGGTGGGTTGTGCAAGAAGAATTTCCGCAACTCACATGCCTAGAATTTGGCTGTTAAATATGATCACTGCTACACAATAGAGGCACGGGGGCTTTCTGGTCAGAAAGAATAACACGAAGAGCAAGGCAAAGGCTGGCAAAAGCAAATGCTTTGTCCCCTGGGTGTAGTAGATTTCCCGAGACATGTGATTCTAAAGAAAGCTTAATTAAATTTAATGGACAAACCTCTCCGAGCTAGGAGGCAGTTTAATGTGGTATTTCGGTTCTGGGTGGACAAAAATCAGTCTTCCTTGCCTCGCTGCTCTCTCTTTTAAATGAAACAAACTTCCTGATTAGCATCATAACTCTCAAGACTGCTCGTGTCCTGCTAGCTCTGATAACCTCCACGGGACACCTCAGGAGGCAACTCACTGGAGATGCTGGACACCGACCCCAAGTAACAGGAGGGAGCTGCCCATGTGAAGAACAGTGGTGTCTTGACCATCTAGGTACCTGCAGTGTCTGGCCCAGGGCCTTATGCAAAGGATATTTGATGAATGAATCAAAAGAAGGAAGGAAGAGTGGGAGGAAGGGACAGAAGGACAGAAAGAAAATAAATCGACTAAGAAGGGCTGTAGATAGAAAAAGGCATAGCCCAATGAGAGAGTGGAAAAGATTTGATATGTTTGCAAGGAAGAGAGTACTAACCTCAATACTCATATTTTAATCAGATCATTTTTCTCCCCATCCCGTACTCATCCCCCACCTCCCACAATCGCCTCCCCCGCTTACTCTGAAGAAACTTACTCCAACCCCAGGAGGGCCTGATGAGCTGAAGATAATTCCATCCTCTTGCAAGTGATTGGTTCAGCAATGATTGAACAATTCACTGGGGTCAGTGGTGTACAAAAAGTTTGCTAGGGATTTCTGGGAGTTTTCCTGTCCTAGGAGAGCCCCCTGAAAGTGATTTTCCTTCCTCTTTTGAGGCCCAGAAAAATTGCTACCATCTTGCTACTGACCTGAGGATGAAGCCAACACAGGGAAGATAGTGCAGTGAAGAGAGTAACAGAAAGTAGATGCTACTGAACAAAATACACCTTGAAGCCCGCCTGACTCCTAGACTTCAAGTTTGGGAGTCAATCAACAACTGTATCTTTCTGACCACTTGAGTTGCATTTTCAGTTACCTACAGTTGAAAGTTTCCTAACTGACTTACCCTCAATGATGATAGCTCTTTGAAGCAAGCCAAGGAGCAAACTCTTTTCCAACACAGGCTGGAAGTCAGGTGGGAAAAAAAATGGAGGAAGCCAGAAATCTCAACTGTATTAGCAATGAACAGCAACTCCCATCCTGAGCCCAGTTTGGAGCACACCAGGCCTTCTGAAGGATTTTCACTGGCCAGACTTCACACTTTGTGCTTGCTACTCACATCAAGAGACTTGAAAAAAGATCTTCAAAGAGCTATACCTAACACAGTTTCTAATTGACTGTGTGACCTTGAGCAAGACACTTAACCTCTCTGAGCCTCAATCTGCCTCAATCCATGCCAGATGGATTAATGAAGATTCTTATCTCATACAACTTCTCACAATTCTGAGAAAAGCAAATGTAAAGTAATCCTGAAGGGCTGAAAATCTCATTGTAGATGTTATTATTTTCTTTAGCTGATTGTTTTTTCATTTCTTACCTCCCTAGTCAGTCCCCTGGACAACGCTGCTGCTGCTAAGTCACCTCAGTCGTGTCCGACTCTGTGCGACCCCATGGACTGCAGCCTACCAGGCCCCTCCGTCATAACATAAGTCTGCATTTAACTTCATCATACATTACTGATTCCAGTTCAAACTTTATGTCTATTATTTTTCTACCAGTCTACTTCCAAATGGATTTGGGGAGATTATAACAGAAGGTCTTACACACTAGAACAATTAAAGAAGAGTTCAAGGATAAGATCCGAGTAAGGAAGTGAAGAAAATCTAAACAAAGAGCTACTATAATTGAGCCCAAAATGTAGTTCCAAGCTCCTGTTTTTAAAGCCAATATCATGCAATGCACTATACCAGACACTGAGAAAGCTGTGAACATGAATAAGACACGGTTTCTGCCCTCAAAGATCTTACAAGATAAAAAGAGGGAAAACATCAATAATGATAGTGATAGAAATATGCTGCTGCTGCTGCTGCAAAGTCACTTCAGTCGTGTCCGACTCTGTGCGACCCCATAGACAGCAGCCCACCAGGCTCTGCCGTCCCAGGGATTCTCCAGGCAAGAACACTAGAGTGGGTTGCCATTTCCTTCTCCAATGCATGACAGTGAAAAGTGAAAGTGAAGTCGCTCAGTCATGTCTGACTCTTAGAGACCCCATGGACTGCAGCCTACCAGGCTCTGTCCATGGGATTTTCCAGGCAAGAGTCCTGGAGTGGGTTGCCATTGACTTCTCCCGATAGTAATATGAGGTATTATTAAATAACACAAGCACTATTAATTACCATCTACAGAAAATTCATGGCAATAGTGAGAGCAGAAAGATTAATTCTAGCTCTGGAAAAAGACCTGATGGAAGAAAGGGTATTTAAACTGGACCTTAGGTGGGGTTGGAATCCGATCATTGGAGATTGGTGGCAGGGGAGAATGAGATGAGCAAAGTACCTGAATGCATCATATTTAAGGAAAGAGAAGTAATGTACATGGTCTGCAATGTACTAGGATGCATGTATTCATGTGTTTGTGCAAACATGCACACACATGTCCATACGTGACCACTAGGCAGAGTAGGATATTAGTTTGAAGAGGGAGACTTTGGTCAGTCATAACAGTCCTGGAATACTGTGCTCAGGATTTTGAACTTTATTCTGTAGGAGATGAGTAAAAGTCACTGGAAGCTTTAGTAAAAAAAGAAAAGTGACATGATCATAGTTGTTCTCCAAATAATACATTTTTGGTGGTATTTTCCTCCCAGAGATCAAAATCGAAAGTGTGGCTCTGCTGTGAGCTAGTCTATTTCCATCAGAAACTTATCCTTTCCTCTTGCCATTCAGTGTTCACTTGACAATTTTTCATTACATTGATTCTAAGTCAGTTATTCCCAGAGAAAAGACAGAAATTCATCATCTTTCCCTTTATGATTTTCTCCTCTGTCATCAAACACATCAGCGGGCATGAGTTTTATCATAATTCAAGTCCCGCCTTCCGCCCACCTTAATTACATGCATTTCCACTTGCTAATAATTCACTGGAGTATTAAAGATGATGGGGAAGTCAAACTTCTGTTTGCCTTGGCAGTCCTTTGGGGAGAGTTCCTATACTGGTTCACGGAATAGGAAAGTATCTCGCACTGCCTTTCCAGGAGCAAGAGACGTAATTTGTGTCCTTGATGTCTCAGAATTTATTCACCCAATGCACCCATGGAATTCAGCATTAGAGGAGGCTTTAACGACCACTTGTTGGGATATAATGAAGGAAAAAGCAATGATGAAGGTTTCTTTATAGCAACCAAAACCAAAAACTTTGCTTTCCCTTCCCCAAAACATTAGCCTTAACTCCAGTAATTTCCAATAAGAAATAAGTGAAATAAAATTTGTTGATTGATTGCTCAGAATTAGAATCCTAGGGTAAAATTCAAGTTTTCCCACTTTTTCCACGAATATTTAGCCCACTACCCCTTGAACAGCCATCAAATTTTAAAGTTAAATAATGGTCTCTAAAAAGGCTTTTCTTAAACACATATATGTGGAATCTAGAAATGGTATTGCTTGCTTGCTTGCTAAGTCACTTCATAGATGATCTTATTTGCAAAACAGAAATAGAAACACAGGCATAGAGAATAAATGATGGACATCAAGGAGGGAAAGGAGGCTGGGATGAATTCGGAGATTAGGATTGACATATATACACTATGACACTCTGTATAAAATAGGTAACTAATGAGAACTGACTGGGTAGCTCAGAGAAGTCTATTCAGTGCTCTGTGGTGACCTAAACGGGAAGGAAATCCAAAAGAGAGGGGTATATGTATAGGTATAGTTGATTCATTTTGCTGTACAGTAGAAACTAACATAACATCATAAAGCAACTCTACACCAATTAAAATTAATTAAAAATAAATAAATAACAAATAAAAAGCCTTCTCTGATTCCTGCAGGTTGAGTTAGAGATCTGCCCTTCGTCTGTGAACTTATATAGTGTCTTGTACATCTCCTTGTTCTATGGCTCATATGCTGTTATAATATCTATATCTGAGTACTTATTATGCACAATGAATTTTATATATTTCATTTTATTATGTCTTTCTCATGACCTTATGGGGTAGATCCTATGATTATCCTCAATTTAATGATGAAGAAGATGAAACAAAGCATGGTTAAGGGACTTGACCAAGATCGTACAGCCAACATAAGTGCTGGAAGTAGAGTTTGATCTCAGATGGTCTGACTCCAAGCCTCACTCTTACACTCTTTGACAGAATGTTATCATGATCTGTTTCTGTGTCTGCTGCCCTTCTGCTTCCTGCCTGACCCCACTCCCTCTGGGACCCCAGTGTGCATTGGTCTTCTCCACTCTCATACCCCCACTGCCCAGCCCAGAGCACAACACAAAGCAAATGGCAGGTGCTCAACCAATGAGAAGTAGCTCCATGGGGTAGCTCTTCCTGCCACAGTCACTGGTTCATAAGAAATCTCTATGCTAATTCTGGTTGAAGACGTATTACATCTACAAGGAGGAAGAAGAGGAGTCCCTCATATATGTCTCTATTAACTCAGAAATTCAGCCACAGATGCCACTTATCTATATCAGGTGCCCCAACTGTGGGACAATTTCCAAGAAAAGATTGCAACGAGAAATTAAAAAAAATCTTTCTCTCACCTTTCTCCCAAATAAATGTATCTCCAGTCAGATTGGACATGTGCAGTTTTACTTGATTTTGTAAATAAAGGGGACCCGTTTCTGAAACCAAGTATGCAAAAGCAAGGATGACTCCTTTTCTCCTGCTCTGTGTCCCTTCGCTGCTCTCCACCCAGCCAGCAGGGACTCGGGTTTGGGATCTGGCCCACTCACATGGGTTAAGCTGAAGGAAACTCTGGCCAGCACTTTCTTCCTGTAGGGCTTGGAGATTCTTGCCAAACTGCACTCTAAGCTGGTGCCAGGGACCAGACATAATTTTGACACATGTATTGGGGCTTTGACACAGGCTGAGGTTTCAAGGAAACATGTATGAGCTCAGAAGGCAACTCGCTTCTTGGATCTGGGGTAGAGGAAAGACAACAGTTGCAGAACAGCATCTTCCAAAGAAGACAGCTAATGACACTGAGTGTCTCAGAAGTGCCATCAGCTGGGCAGAGTCTGGGACCCACTGCCTCTCCTCAGGATGCCCGGGCACTTTCCTCACAGACATACTGCTCCCGCAGTGAGGGTTTTATTGTTTCTTTGTGGTTGGCAGTAAACTACATGGTCATTTCAAAGATGAGAGCAGGATTCCTCTCAGAAAGAGAGGGGTGGTTAGATCTCGAGGATGAGGTCCTATGGGCAGGACAGGAGTGCACTGGGAAGGAGGGCAAAGAGAGAACCCCACAGTGTGGTCTAAGTGACAGACAGGAATTTGGGAGAGAGGAGCAAGTTGGATAAGGTAAGGGAGATGGAGATCAACATAGCAACACAAATGGGTTCTCTTTCTAGAACTTTGCCATAGCAGGAACACACAAAGGACTTTTAAGAACATTGTCCAAAGGTCGATTCTGAAGCTCCAGTACTTTGGCCACCTGATGCAAAGAGCCTACCCATTGGAAAAGACCCTGATGCTTGGAAAGATTGAGGGCAGGAGAAAGGGGTGACAGAGGAGAAGATGGTTGGATGGCATCCCTGGCTCAATGGACATAAGTTTAAGCAAACTCTGGGAGATGGTGAAGGATGGGGGAACCTGGCACGCTGCTGTCCATGGGCCTGCAAAGAATTGGACACAACTAAGTAACTAAACAGCAACAAGCTATTTGCAGAGGGTGAGGTCATTCCCTCCATTGCCTCAAACCTTCAGGAAGCACTGGCTTCCTCTCAAGCCTTGAACCAGAGCACTCTGGGGAAGAAATTGAGATGATGCTTAATGGGGTGACCCAGAGCAGAAAAGAGGTGGTTTACATGAAAAGCAAAACAGAGAGGGGCTGTAGAATTCAGCAAAACCAGGAATTCAGATCAGAGGTAACTGGAAAACCCGAGTCTCCCCCAAGAACCATCCCCTGCTCTGTGTTTCTCCTCCAGAAGTTGAACAAGGCTTCGAGACAAAAAAATCTCAGAGGCCAGCATGTCCCTGGCAGTCTAGATGATTTGGGAATATCCATGTAGCTGACATTTGAATTCAGCATGCGTATTATGATTCTTTAAAATGCTACAGTGATATTTTTTCCTTTTAAATATAATATAATTTTTCTGGGAACACAGCAATTTTGATGTCGTCTCTAGAGTTCCATAAACCCCAAGAGAAGATGAGTGGGAAGTGTATTTGTATTGGTTTTTTTTTTCCCCCTCTAAAAGAAGATTCACTGTTTTTAAATACAAAACTCTTAGAAGAATCTTGGTTTGTTTCTGATTCTTTGGAACAGGGATTCACTGTTAGTGAATCACTACAAGTTGTGATGTATTCAGTGATTTACCGGTCAGCTTGAATCAATTCTGATTCATTTCACCTCTTTTCTTGTGTGTGCAGTGCGGGGAACAGAGGGCATAAAGAGAGTGTTGATAAACAGAGCGGCCAGTGTTTCCACCCGGGAGAAATACTGCCACCACATAAACGTTCTGTCCTCAGTCCTCTCTGCCATGTGGCCTGTTCTTGCCTTTTGATGCTCATTTTGATGTTCTAATTTCTTTCTCTGCAGCCTACATTCTCCATGTGTTTGGGTGGAGATGTGTTTTAATGAAGAGATGCAAGGAAATACGGGGTTTGAGGAAGAAAGCAAACACCTGAAGTCTTTTCTTAGAGTTCAGATGTTCATCAAACTTGAAGATAAATGAAAAAAGACATGATTTTCAGTTGTGCCTTCCTTTCCCTCCAAGGCCTCTGACACACACGCGTGCACTCACACACATACGACGGTTCACTAGCAGGTTGCCACTAGGCTATTTGAAGACCTTTGATAACTGCGGGAACTCTGCATAGTTGAGGTTGGGGCAGACAGGAGACAAAACACAAGAAGCATTTCAAAAACCATCTCACAATGTGATCATCAATGTGTAATATGAGCTGGGGGTTAGTTAAATAAAATGTGAAAGCCATATTAATGACCCCTTGGGGCTGTCCAACATAGCATTTCATTTTCCTTGCCAAGGAGGCAGAGAGGTAGGGCCAGCAAATAAATTATAGATGAAACCCCCATCATATGTTTATAAATACACTAACATTAGCATTTTACTTGCTCATAAATCTGCAGCAAACACTCAGGCACAAGATAGAAAGCCCTGTAAAACAATGATATATTCTTGGCTCTTGGGCATCAAGGAGCGGGGCCATTCGCTGCCGGGGCCGTTCTTCAAACACGCTCCCTCCGCTCCTGCCCCCCTCATTTAAAATCCATTTTAATTTAAAGATGCACAAGGCAGTGCTCGTGGTCCATTTAGTCATCCTAGTTATACATCAAGGAGCAAGGAAAAGAAAATTGTTTCATCTAGAGATACGGTTCAATGTGGTCACCGCTGAACAGTGGAGTAATTACCATATCAGGCCCACTCAAAATGCACTCAGGGTGTTCTGTGACCTACCATTTGCTAATCTGCATAGTGAAGTATAGCTTCATAACTATAAATTGCTGACTTAATTAAAACCAGGACCTTTCTGTCATTTAATTACAGGGAGAAAGGTTATTGCTTAAATGCAATTTTCCAAATGTGATTTCTTAACAGTTATTAACTGCTTCACCATCATTTATTGTTTCAGATTTTTCAATTTGAAAATACTCCCCGTGACAGAAGTAATGACTTCATGAAAAACTCAATCTAGAGGGAGGCCAGCCAGCCCATTTGTTTCTCATAAGTGGAGCCGACAGGATACTGGAAAATGTCACCGAAGGACCCTGGGATGGCACTCACTCTCGGGGAGTAATTAAAACCCAGAAGGTTGTATCAGAAACGGGGAGAGGTTGTTTGCAGACATTTGAAATGTGGTCCCTCCCGTCCATCCTAGCTGATGCGTGTCTTTGCCTCATAAAACGTGGTGGTGGTTGGGAGGTTGGGCTTGACTGGACTGAGGACGGCAAGGAGCAGTGTGAGCCTCAAGGAGACCAAAGAGAGCCCTGGGGGTCAGTCAGCTAGTAGACACTGATCCGAAAGTGGACATGCTTCTCATAGCGTCCTAGCAGCTAGGACTTCTGCTGCTGCTGCTGCAGAATGAGAACCAGAAGTTCAGATAGTGTAGGTAGCCACGCAATGGAGAGGAGTCCACGTTTTCCTTCATCTTTTGTCATCGTGTCTTCTCTTTTTCTCTGTGTTTTAAATATGTAGCCTGAGGGTTACACAAGTAAAGTGAGTAAAGAGGGTGAAGTTGACCAACCCAGGTAATCTGGACAACTGAGCATTTTCAGAACACTTCTTCAAGAACAGGGTCTTTAGTTATTGTCTTAATGCTCGTGTGCACTAAATGGAGATTTGTGAAGCAGGTAAACTCAACCCTTCCCTCCCTCTTGTACTTCATCCCCAGCAGAGGCACCAGGAATTTGTCTAAATCTGTTTTTTCCCCTCGATTTCTGACAGCTCCACACTAAAAAGTTTATGAACCAAACGTGCTTTCTGCCCGAAGGGACCTGAACGTCTTGTTCATCAGTTGAGAGCTCCCTTAAATTCTACTTTTACTTTAGAAGGGGTTAAAGTTAAAATTGCTCTGATGAAGTAGTAAAGTTTCATCCCATTTCTATATATTTGAGCTGTTTCTCTTGGCTTGATTCATTGTGGCAGATACACAAAGCTGACTAATGAGGATTTCACAAAATCCTAATCAGATTATTAATAATCCTTTATGTTCTCCATCAGCACTGTGCTTTGCAGTTTTCAAAGTATCTTCATACATTTTACCAATTTCAGTTCAATTAAGCAGACATTTTATTAATAGTATCATCTATATTTCAAAGGCATGGTTCCCACTCACATTCAATCAAAGGAAATCATTTGATCCTTAATCTAATTTTATAAGGTAGCAACAAAGGTGCTTTAAACAAGGCTACACCACACCTTCCCCTGCCATATACTTTTTTTGCAAGAAACAGAACATACTCAAACTATATCAAAGTGAGTAAAAGTGAAGTTCAGCATATACATTTAGAAGCCTCAAGGAATCCAAGGACAGCAACCAAAGTACAAGCAGGCTTCAAATGAAGTAGGATGGGGAAGCTGAGACCAGAGCTGTTTTCCCTCTGGCAGCCAGCTGGCCTCCATTTCTCTCTGGTTCTCTGTGGGTTTCTGCTCCTACTCCTCTCTGCGATTCCCCTTCTTCCTCGTGTCACACATGGTCCAACACGGCAGCCATCACAGCTCCTCAGCTCTGCTTCATGCTTAGTAGCTCAGTCGTGTTCTTCTCTTTGTGACCCTTTGGACTGTAGCCCACCAGGCTTCTCTGTCCATGGGATTTTTCCACGTCTCCTGTGTCTCCTTCATTGCAGGTGGATTCTTTACCACTGAGCCATTGGGAAAATCCTCAGCTCTGCTTTGTACCACCAACTACCAACATCTACCTCTCTAAGTTCAAATTTCTGGAAGAGATCATCTTTTTGTCTGAATGCTTTCCCATGTAAAATATAACTTAATAGGTAGATAGGCCTTTGGATAGGAAAATTATACAATTGTGTGTGTGTGTGTGTGTGTGTTTATACACAGCTCAAAAATAATAATCTTTATTTGAGAGCTAAGGAAACTAAACCTCAGAGTTTAAGCAACCTGTCAAGGTTCACACAACATTTAGGCAACATCTATATTTTAACCCCGAAACTGGGAAAGATTGAGGGTGGGAGGAGAAGGGGACAGCAGAGGATGAGATGATTGGATGGCATTACTGACTCAATGGACATGAGTTCAGGTAAACTCCGAGAGTTGGTGATGGACAGGGAGGCCTGGCGTGCTGCAGTCCATGGGGTTGCAAAGAGTCAGACGTGACTGAACGACTGAACTGATATTCTCTCCAGTCAGTGCCTCTTTTCAGGGACTAGAAATAGTAAACTCATTTAAGTAGCAGATTACTATCATACATATATATACAACTATAAGTTTTGGTTATGTTTCACTTTAGCAATTAACACTAACACTTTTCCTCTTAACAAGTGACAAGAAAAGGAGAAATTCTGACCTTTTAAAATGAGAAAATAAATTATTTCTTCTTTTTGGTGCTTAATACAATTAAAGCTCTCATTTGTACCCTATTAGGAGAAGGCAATGGCCACCCACTCCAGTACTCTTGCCTGGAAAATTCTACGGATGGGGGAGCCTGGTAGGCTTCAGTCTGGAAGAGTCAGACACGACTGAGCGACTTCACTTTCCCTTTTCACTTTCATGCATTGGAGAAGGAAATGGCAACCCACTCCAGTGTTCTTGCCTGGAGAATCCCAGGGACCGGGGAGCCTGGTGGGCTGCCATCTATGGGGTCGCACAGAGCTGGACACGACTGAAATGACTTAGCAGCAGCAGCTGCAGCAGCTAATCTATTGATTATTAATATCACTTAGTCAGAAAGTTGGTGGAGGAAGTAACAATGACTAATACACATTCAAGATTTTCATTTGGATGCTGAACACTACATTTGTTAACACACCAAACGAACAACAGAGACAGACTCATTCCATTCTTGCTATGATTGCTTTATGTGGCAGCCTCACATTTTGGTCTAAACACCTGATTCTATCTCGGGTGGAATCCAAAAGCGCCCCAGATGATTTGCCTTGAATCTGGGCAGAGGAAACAGCTCGAAACCCGTCCCCACTATCATCACCACCACCAGCAATGAGGCAGGTGGTTTTAGAAAAACACTGCCCTACATTTTATGAAATGACTGGTTATTGTAAAATCATCCATGATGGAATGTGAGATATAAAAAGAGGCAAGGGATGACCATTCCTGGACATGGGAGCTGCTGGTTTTTCTGTTTGTTTGCTTTGTGTTGTTTTAGTAGGCACCTCACTTTGGGCCATCACACTGTGGCTTTAGAGCAGCACCCACAACCACTGCAACTTACAAGCCAAGCCTCACACATATAAATCATTTCTGTGCAGATCCTAGAACTTCAAGATTGTTTGCTCACTCAAACCTGCTGTACTTAGACAGCTACACTGACTCTGAACATCCCCCGACGTGTCAGTCTGGTGTGTGTGTGCTGTTTTCGTCCTTGTAACAGCTTGATTGAGGCATTACTCACAGACCAATTCACCCACTTAAAAGCCGATCACTTTTCGTATACTCACAGAATTAGTCAACCATCACAACCATCCATTTTAGAACATTTTCACCCCCTAAAAAGAAACTGTGTACCCCTTAGCGATAATCTTCCTGCTCCCCTCATTCCAGTTCAGTTCAGTTCAGTCGCTCAGTCGTGTCCAACTCTTTGCGACCCCGTGGACTGCAGCATGCCAGGCCTTTGTCCATCACCAACTCCCAGAGTTAACTCAAACTCATGTGCATGGAGTTGGCAATTCCATCCAACCATCTCATCCTCTGTCCTCCCCTTCTCCTCCTGCCTTCAATCTTTCCCAGCATCCGTGTCTTTTCAAACGAGTCAGCTCTTTGCATCAGGTGGCCAAAGTATTGGAGTTTCAGCTTCAGCATCAGTCCTTCCAATGAATATTCAGGACTGATTTCCTTTAGGATGGACTGGTTGGATCCCTCATCCCAGGCAACCTACAAATTTACTTTCTGTCTCTAAGGATTTGCCTATGCTGGACATTTTATATAAGTATAACCATATAATATGTGCTCTTTTATAATGGTTTCATATAGCATAATGCTCTCAAGTACATCCATACTGTAGCATGTATCAGCTCTTCATTTCTTTTTAGGGCTGAATAGCATACCACTGTATGGACATACCACTCTTAATCCATTCATCTGGTGATGAGCATTGGGTTGTTTCTACCTTTGAGCTGTTATAAATACTACTAGGAACATTTGTGTGCAAGATTTTATATGAACATATGTTCTCAATCCTCTTGAGTATATATCTAGGAATGAGAGGGATTACATTAAAAATGCACAATAAAATGTCTTGAGATTGCTTTTCTCTAACTTCCTTCCTCTTTCATTCTATGTCTTAGCTATACAGCAGATCCCTCCAAAATTTTCCCTTCCCTCACTCTTGAGTGCGTGTGATTACTCTTTGCAACCCTACGGACTGTAGCCCACCAGGCGTCCCTGTCCATAGGATTCTCCAGGTAAGAATACTGGAGTAGGTTGCCATGCCCTCCTCTAAGGGATCTTCCTGACCCAGGGATCAAACCTGTGTCTCCTGCATTGACAGGCAGGTTCTTTACCACTAGCACCACCTGGGAAGCCCTCACTCTTAAGCATCCCCAAAGACTGCCTAAGACTCCCAGCTCAAGGAGGCTCTTTCTTCCCCTTCATAGTAACTATTCTATTCTATTCTACTGTATTCTATTCGCTCCTCCTTATCTATTCTCTTCCTCTGAGCTGTAGTTTTCTGTCTTTCCAGTTTAAACATTGTTGCCTTACTGGTTTCTACATGTTTCCTACCACCCTCCTTTATCTGCATTAACATAGCAAAATCTGGGGCTTTTGGCTGCTCAAAGATGCATATGTGAGGATGTGCATTCGCGTGGTGGGTGCTGCTGCTGAGGGGGCAGGAAGAGGTGGGAGGTGGCAAGTGAACCAAAAACACTACAGATACTATAATTAGACTGCTTCAACCCACTGTTAACATTGGGATGTCTCTAAACACAACCCCAATTCTGAGAAAAAAAAATCTTGAAAAAGTTCAAGGACCACTGAGGGGGAGAAGAGCATAGCATGACCTCCAGTTGTTGCTTGCTCATCCTTCAGTCACATCTGACTCTTTGTGACCCTATGGACTGTAGCCTGCCAGGGTCCTCCTCGGTCAGAGGGATTTTTCAGGTAAGAATTCTGGAGCAGGTTGCCATGCCCTTCTCCATGGAATCTTCCTGACCCAGGGATCGAACCCAGGTCTCTTGCATTGGCAGGGAGATTCTTTACCACTGAGCCACCTGGGAAGCCCAACATGACCTCTAGTGAGGGTCCTAATGATGATTCTCTCCACTCATTTTTCTCAGCAGAACCAACTAAGCCTGACAGCTGCTTCTGTGTATTTCCTCTACACCTTCCCCCAAATTTCTGAATTCTTATGTGTGAATGTCTTGTATCCTAAAATAGTGATGTTGGACTGAGGCATCTTTTTCATCTGAGAAGCCAATGTTTCTGTGAAATCTGTGTTCTTGACATATAAGTGTTTTACAAGGAGAAAGCCACACCCTGAATGAGCTGAACGGTAGTGCTGTGCCTTTCCTGTGTCACTAGCAGGTAAGTCCTCAGTCTTCTGTCTAGGGCAGGGGAGAGAGGTACCAGGGAGATAGCAGGTCTGCTCTCTCAGACAACACCTAATGCTTTTTCTTTGGGAAGAGGATGCTAAGATCTTCATCTGCCCAACATCTCTTACCTGTGTAAACCCTTCTAGTGATGTAGTGACTGACCAGAAGAAGTGGCCAAGTGACTCGAGGCCAATGAGAGTGAATTTGTGGGAATTTTTCTCAAATATAAGCTGGGAAGAAACAGCTTTTCATCTCTGGTAGCAAGCTGTCAGAATGCTAGCCTGGAGCAGCGCAAGGTCACGTGTCCTGTCATTTGGAGAATCTGACCTGGAGAGTAAAGGCAGCGTCTAGAGAGAGACAAAAAAGCAAAGACAGCTCAGGCTCTGGGCAGTGGAGGTCCTGGATCCAGGCTTCCCTGAGCTCAGATCCACTCTGCTTCTTTCATAGGTTGGCTCTGTGAACTAATGCCGTTCACTTCTTTGCTTAAGCCAATCCCAAACTGCAGTGTCTCAGACGGTAAAGAGTCTGCCCACAATGTGAGAGACCCAGATTCAATCCCTGGGTCAGTAAGATCCCCTGGAGAAGGGAATGGCAACCCACTCCAGTATTATTGACTGGAGAATCCCATGGACAGAGAAGCCTGGCAGGCTAAATAATCCCGGGGTTACAAAGCGTCAGACACCACTGAGCAACAAACACTTTCGCTTTCATGTCACTTGCATCCAAAGAGCCCTGATACTTGGGGATGGCACAAGGAGTCAGCAGTCTGCACATGCGAAGGAGTCCGAGGTTCCGGAGACACACTGTGTTCTCTTCTGTTTGCTTGGAGGGTGTTACTACAGCTCTTTGCTCCTGTCTTGACTTTCTCTGGGTGTTTAAATAAAATATTGAATGATTTCCTATCTTCCATCTTTGCAACCTGGGCCTGGTTGTACTGGGACAGGTCTTCCATGCATAATTCATTGGCCATGCACCTTGATCAGAGACTCCTTTGTCTACAAGTTTGAGGGAATTTCTAAGTGCCACAAAATATAGATTCAGACTGCTTCTCTCGACTTTCTGACAATGTCCTTCAATATTTGCCTGTTGTGTTATTATACATTAACCACAAATTAGACTATTAGTTTAAAGAAGGCAAAGATAGCAAAATGACTTTCGAAGACCAGGTGATTTGACAGCTCAAAGCCATTCACAGGCATGTCAGTAGTCTTTTGAAACATCTATCCACAGAGTATTGTTCTGACTTTTTTATGCCCAAACTCCTTAATCTAAGGAATTATTTATTTTTTAACAAGAAGGTGCTAAATCCTCTAGTTTTTAAGGAAAAGTGCAGAACCTAAACATCCACTTTTTTTCCCCCCTGAATTTCAGCGGCATGAGATAAGGCCTGGGCAAGTTTCTTTAATACCAACCATGCCTATGCCACTGGAACAGGATAGGAAATGGGTTCAAGCTATCCCAGGGTCTCCACTGAACTTGGAAGGTGACTATAGCCACACTCCACATCATTCTGCATTATTTGGGTGAGTCTGCACCAGCCTGCAAAGTTCCTTTAAGGTCAGAAACCTGTATTCATACAGCTCAATTCTGAGGAGAGAACCTGGCATTAGAAGGCACTCAATAATATTAATGATGGCTAATATTTTTATTTTTTAAAAACTTTATTTTGTATTGAGGTATAGCCAGTTAACAATGTTGTGATTGTTTCAGATCAACAGTGAACAGTAAAGGGACTCAGTGTGCATTCTCCCCTCAAATCGCCTCCTATCCAAGCTGCCATGTAATCTTGAACAGAGTTCCATGTGCTATACTGTATGTCCTTGTTGGTTATCCATTTTAAATATGGCAGTGTGAACATGTCCATCCCGAACTCCCTATATCCTTATTTTCTAAGTATTTATTTATTTGGCTGCACCTAGTTTTTGTTTGGGCATGTGGCATCCTTAGCTGTGGATGTCAGATCTAGTTTCCTAACCAGGGATTGAACCCAGGCCTCTGGCATGGGAGTACAGAGACTTAGCCACTGGACCACCAGGGAAGTCCTAATGGCTTCCTTCCCTTGAGCTGTTGAATCCATCTCTGCCCTAGAATCTTTGCACTAAACATTCTTCTTCCTCCCCTGGCTCCTCCATAACACAGGTCTTCAGCTCAAATGTCACCTCCCCAAAGGAGCCTTCTAGACCACATAACAGGCCACCCCCAAAGAGTGGCTTAGAACGGTAATATAATCATTTATTTGGCTTAGGATCTGAGGGGCTGGGGCTTGGCTTGGTAGTTCTCACACCGGTCTCTCAGATGGTCACTGTCCAATGGGCACCTTGAAAGCATTCTCCTTCTGCCTCTGGTGCGGGGCCGAAAGACTCAACAAGCCAGGAGTCAGCATTGCTGGCTGCTCCTTCTCTGTGTGGTCCCTCTGTGGATTCTCTCCATGTGGTGGCCCCGTGGAAGCTTGACTTCTCACATTCAGCTGAAGATGCCCAGGGTGCGTGTTCCGAGAAAACCCAACAGAAGCTGCGTGGAGTGCCCCTCCTGAACCCTTGGTCCTTCCAGGCCTTCACAGAAGCCACCAAGGTACAAGGGGAAGGGAACTAGAAGCCCCCTCATAATGCGAGGGGTGTCAAAGAATTTGTTGGCTTGTTTTAAAATTGCCTCATACCATAGATGAAATAGCCTCCCAAGCCCTCCATCAGCCCACTCTCTTAAAATTCTTAGCATAGTATGCAGTGCTAGCTGATATCTTTTCCTATTGGTTTGTTATTTCTCTAACCCGCAGAAGAATGCAAATTGCGGGAATAGGGGCCTCTCGTGTCTTATTCATCACTGTAACCACTTTGTTGAGTGGAGCAGTGCCTGGCACCTGAAAGAAAAACTGAAAGTGTTAGTCACTCAGTCAAGTCAGACTGTTAACCCACGGACCACAGCCCACCAGGCTCCTCTGTCCATGGGATTTCCCAGGCAAGAACACTGGAGTGGGTTGCCATTCCCTTCTCCAGGGAATCTTCCCAATCCAGGGATCAAACCCAGGTCTCTTACACTACATGCAGATTCTTTACTGTCTGAGCCACCAGGGAAGCCCAGCACTTAGTAGACAATAAATACATATCGAATGAGCAAATGAATGAAAGATGAATGCTAAGGGCTATTCTGAAGTAGACATCTCATCAAGATTGACATTTCTGGGCTTCATTTTGGATGGAGATGGTCCCTTTTCTCGTTTTCTACTCTCTCCTTTTCACCTCCCTCCCTCCCTTCGTACAAAATAGTTACAAGACCCTGCTAAGACAGTCTTGGATCCACTGGAGCCAGGCTTCACTACTGCATTTTAACAAGCACATTCAAATACAGTAACTTCATCCTTTGGATATGAATATCCTTCAGATATTATGCAACCCTGCACCCTGCTTATTTTACAAATCGTGGATTGGCTTGGATCTGTATTTTTTTTTGCTTCCTGGATTTTTTGGTTTTGCTTCTTTCTAAGCTAGTTATCCTGAGACCTGGTCTGTTTCCATTCCGTGGAATTCATCAGTCTACCCTTTGCAGCATCTTGGTCCCTGAGATTCAGCTAGAGGCTTCACAAGCTTGAACATTCTGACTATATGTCATTGGCACCATTGTCTCTTGTCACAATCCTAATTCTATGTTCTGATAATAAAACTTCATTAGTGTCTGCACCTCCTTTCCCTTACCTTTGAAATACTGTCTTGGGCTGAAATGACGAGTGATGCTCTGCATCACATCAATTGGCTGTCTGACAGCCTTTGTGAGTGAGCTAAACTGTGAGAAAATGAACATTTCTGACAATTTCCATTATCGTCAAATGGAGATACTTACTTGTACAAATATTAAAGGTTATTTCAAGATGTAAACTGACTTCTTTTCATTAGAGGTTTGTATAAGGTAATAATTTAAAACAACTACCCAGACTCATTTGAATAAATTACCAATTCACTCTCTGAAAGAAAAATGCCACTTCTCCAGGCTGTGTTTTTAACTGCTTGCAATGGTAGAAGATGAAAACAAAAACCTATGAATATTTCAGAACAAGAAATGTTCATGTTCTCTTATTATTTAACATGAATCAGACAATGGGTTATTGTTCTGGAAATCAGATGAGACAGTGACATCAAAATGGGTCTTCAAAAGAGGGTAGTAGAGAAGTAGAGACTGTGGCTATATCCTCCTGAATTTCAATTCTAGAAATTTACCCTAGTAAAAAATCAGGATGTGTGCAAATATTTATTTACAGGGATGTTCATCCCATTGTTATTTATAATGGGAAGAAAGGAAGGAAGGAAAATGTATCTAAAACTATACATTAGAGTGCATATGATACTCTGGAGCACAGATGATTAAAACTGTTATTGAAAGAAGAATTCATAATGACTTGTGAAGATGTCCACTATATAAAAAGATGTAAAGGGAAGCTACAAAGAATATGTATCTTACAACAGCATTTATGAAAAGATAAACATCTATAAAGAAAGAAAGTGAAGTCGCTCAGTCGTGTCCAACTCTTTGCAATGCCATGGACTGTAGCCTACCAGGCTCCTCCGTCTGTGGAATTTTCCAGGCAAGAGTACTGGTGTGGGTTGCCATTCCCTTCTCCAGAGGATCTTCCTGACCCAGGGATCAAACCCAGGTCTCTTGTATTGCAGGCAGATTCTTTATCATCTGAGCCACCAGGGAAGCCCAAAGGGAAAAGCACCAGTAATCCAGTATTATTCAATCATTTGTAACTCAGTCACTGGTGGTTCAGACAGTAAAGCGTCTGTCTACAATGCGGGAGACCTGGGTTCAGTCCCTGGATTGGGAAGATCCCCTGGAGAAGGAAATGGCAGCCCACTCCAGTACTATTGCCTAGAAAATCCCATGGACAGAGGAGCCTGGTAGGCTACAGTCCATGGGGTCACAAAGAGTCAGACACGACTGAGTGACTCCACTTTCTTTCCCCTTTCCATGTTGGAGGCATCATTATCCTTGCTTCTCTGGATCAGGTCCTGTTTCCTTCAAGTACAGTAGGTAACACCCCTGGGTGACTGTGTGCATTGATGCTAGTGATGTGGGTATCAGCTAAAGGAGACACGGAGGAAGTTGGTCTGATAGCTCACAGGAAGTTCTTTATGCTTCCAGGACTTGGCAACTTAATGTATTCCTTTCCAGCTATGACCTTCAATATAAACAAGTAAAATATTAATTTAAAGTGCTTCTTACAAAACTTTCAGAAGACCTTGTCTTTTTAACGAGTGAATTGGTAAGGATTAGCTCAGCCTGTGAAGAATCACAATTCTTCCCTACCTCTCAGCCCCCACCCTCCCCCAGAATACCCAATGGTCACTTTCTCACTTTTAGGCAGTCCAGGGAGGGTAAACCATTCTGAAGGTTAGGGTTTTCAGTGACATCTGTCTTGCTATACTATCCTCCGTACATTGATTCCGCCTTTTAGTCTAAGCTCCAGCCATGACAGAACATTCCAGGGAGTAGGAAAGCAGAAGAGGAAATGGGGTGGAGACGCTCCTACTCTAAAAATCACGGGCAAGACTCCTGTTGCACTGAGTTGGCAGAACTTGGGCACACAGCCACCGCAGGGGAGGTTATGGGAATCTGAGAAATGGTCTTTATTCTACTTGGCTAAACTACATGTTAGGGGTTGATTTTTAAAGAAAAAACAGAAAATGGGTACTGGAGTAATAGTGCGTGAGTGCTCAGTCACGTCCAACTCTGTGACCCCATGGACTGTAGCCTGTCAGGCTCTTCTGTTCATGGAATTTTCCAGGCAAGACTACTGGAGTGGGTTGCCATTTCCTACTCCAGGGAATCTTCCTGACCCAGGGATCGAGGTCTCCTGCTTTGGCAGGTGGATTCCCAGGTAGCACCACCTGGGAAGCCCACTCCCCCCAAAATGCCATACATGTGGACATCACAGGATACCATTAAGCAGGGAACATAAATCAAGTGTAATTTTTTCAACATTTTTTACATTCATTCAACCTAGAAAGCATTCCCTGGTGCTTGTGTTTATTTGAAAATAGTCTACGTGCTGCAGAACGCCGAGATTCGGTCTCTGGGGAAGAAGTAAAACAGCTGCAGCAAATAAAGCAGATGGGAATTAAGAATGCTGGAGAGTCTCCAAAATATGATCCCATTGTCCAGTAAGTGCCAACTCTACAAAGAATGTGTGCTCCAAAATAGAAACTTTATGAAACTTTGAAGCATTTGATTAATGTAAAGCTTCATGAATAATGCAAGGCTGTGCACCACGGCTTGATGTGAAGCACAGAGAGGAGAAAGATTAGCACGTTCATCTTGACTTTAAAAAAATTCAGAAAAATTCACAGAGAGAACTCAGGCATTTGGGGGTGAGAGGTGTGACTATTAAAATGACTGCTACTAACATGATCCTCGGGTGAGCCTCAGAGCAAACACCAGCCAGCCTGCCAAGAAGATCCCCTCCAGAGGGTAGGCACAGTCTTTCCCGCTAGAGGCTCCTCACGTCCAGCCTTGTATGCCACTGGGAAGAACCCTCGGGGCGGGTCATGCATTTGTGACTGCAGGCAGGCTCCAAAGACTCTTCTTTGCCCTAAAATATCTTTCCCATCTACAGGTTGCTGAAAATAGACATTCCTCCATTAAACATTCTCTCCTTTATATTAATGTATTATCTCCTGAATATGCACAGATCTCTGGAAGGGATTGCACACACATGTTGTTCCAAAACATTCAAACTTTCTATTCTGCCTCTGAAATGTCTTTCACAATTTAAAAAAAAATTTGGCTGCGCCAGGTCTTAACTGCAGCATGTGGAATCTTTTTTAGTTGTGGCAAGTGGGATCTAGCTCCTCAACCAGGGATTGAACCCAGGCCTCCTACACTGGGAGCATGGAGCCACGGGACCACCCTGTGGCTGGTCTAGTGAAAAATTCCTCTTTTACAAATTTTATTATAAAATAGCCCCACCTGCAAACTCCCAGAGATGGTGAAGGACCAGGAAGCCTGGCGTGCTGCAGTTTATGGGGTCGCAAAGAGTTGGACACGACTGAACAACAATTATAAACTATTTCAGATTTACAAAAGGCAAATAATCATCCATCATCCATCTTAATATATAAAATATTACCAGTGGAGTGGAGGCCCCTTTGATCTCTTCTCTAATCACAACTGATTCCTGGCCCCTAGAAGTAACTACCGTCTCGAATATAATGTGGCGTACTGTTCTCAAGCATGGGATGTCACATGAAGGGATAATCTGCCACTAAGCCCACACATTCTGTCCTTCCACTGGATCATGCCATTATCACTTTTAACCAGAGCTTTCATTCAGCACACCCTGAGTACCTATTGTGGTGCCAGGCACCAATAACAACAGTTTCCTGTTCCAGGGTCTCCCTCCATCCACTTCAGCTCCCATATTTCAGTCACAGTGTTGTATTCCTGCCTAAGAACTTTGTATCTTCCTACTACCTGTATGATAAAGTTTGGCCTCCTTAGTACAGCATCCCGTGTCATGTGACCACCTTGCTAGGGCCTCTGCCAGAGCCTTGGAAGGGTTAGCGTAAGGATTAAGGTGGACACAAGGGCTTCCAAGTGGTGCTAGTGGTAAAGAACCTGCCTGCCAATGCAGGAGACATAAGAGACACAGGTTTGATCCCTGGGTCAGGAAGGTCCACTGGAGGAGGGCATGGCAACCACTCCAGTATTCTTGCCTAGAGAATCCCATGGACAGAGAAGCCTGGCAGGCTATGGTCCATGGGGTCACAAAGAGTCAGACACGACTGAAGTGACTTAGCAGCAGCAGTCGCAGGATTATTATTAGCTTCAAGCAAACAGGCCTCGTAGGCATTTGCATGGCTGCAGTAAAAGACTGTGTCGTTTCATTCTTAGTAGAAGGAATTTATCAGACATGTGTTAAAATCCCAGCTCTACTGCTTGCCAGACCTTAGGCAAGTTACTTCACCTCTTTGAGTTTCTATTTCCTATTGGGGATAAGATCATCTGTGGAAGAGACTGCTAGCTAACCACCAAAGTCCCCTTTGCCTTTCTTCTGTAGTTTTGCTAACCAACTGCTTCCTGTGGAATTTGATCTTACTCTCTTATGAATGAATACATTAACTTGATACTGTTTAATTGATGCTGATAGAAGACATGAGACTCCTAGGTCAGAGACAAAGGATTTTTTCACTCATGGTATGGCAAGTTCACGAGCATATTTGCATCAGTTTCTCTTGCCCCCGGGTCTCATGAGGATGTTGAGATTGACCGGATGGATGTTATGCACCCAGCGGGTTTGTGTGACAACTGAGGAACACTGAGCTCGGGAAAGCCACCATTTCTATGGTGGGAATGAGCAAGCATGACACTGTCGCTAGCAGTGTATGTGTTTGTGTGTGTGGAATGGGTAGATACTTTTTCATTTCTTCAGTTTATTGTCTGCATAAAAATATGGCCTGAAAAATGACCTGGAAAAAGAGCAGCAAGGGCCTTTAAGTCTTGACGCACCCAGCAAGATGTATAAGAACACAAGAGACCCAAACGGTATTCCTAACAGCTCTTTTGAGATTAGATGTGACTGTGTGACTTAGTTCTCTGAAATAGAATATAAAAGGGGAAGATGTGTGTGCCTTCTAGGGTGACACCTAAAGACCAGGCCACTCCTCATCTACTCCCTGATTCCCCTTCCTATTGGCCAGTGATTGGAATGGCGATGTTAATAGAGATCTCAGAAGCCAAGTATTGAAGGAGTTAGACTGCCATCAGCCTGAGTCCCTGAATGACTGGGTGCAGCAGAGATGCCCATCAGCTTAGAACACTTAACCTTAAAAAGTCATGTGAAAAAAAAGATAAACTTTTTATTCTGTAAGCCATCTAGAGAGTTAATTTGTTAGCGTGACCTAGCTTACCTTTCACTAGTACAACATCTAACTCAGAGGATTATGAGGATTAAGTACAATTCCAAAGGTTAACATTTATGCAGAGCTACTGCCTTGCCTGGTGACTCAGATGGTGAAGAATCTGCCTGCAATGCAAAAGACCTGGATTTGGTCCCTAGGTCAAGAAGATCCCCTGGAGAAGGGAATGGCAACTCACTCCAGTATTCTTGCCTGGAGAATTCCATGGACAGAGGAGTCTGGTGGGCTACGTAATCCATGGGGTTACATGGGGTCACGAAGAGTCACACACAACTGAGCAACGAACACTTTCACTTTCATGACTATGTACAGGGCCCCATGCTTATATACATGATTTCATTAAATAATAAAAACAATAATTTCAAGGTAGGTTTCATCATGTCTGTTTTGTAATTGGAGATCAAGGAGATTAAGAAATGTTAAGGCTCAAAGTGATGTAAGTGGAACAAATCCAGGTCTGACAAACGCATGATGGTTTTGGTAGCCTCACACCCCCAGGGTTTCAGTTGCAGATTCTTCTCTCCTTCCCTCTCCTTTCCTGTCCTGTCTGTCCCAGATCCCTCTTTTATTCCACCCCCACCACCCCCACCCCCCACCCCCCGCCGCTTTCCTCCTTTCTTCAGTATTGACTTCACTTTCATGCAAGATGGCATGTTAAATAATGTAATAAATACTACAGTCAGGAGATCTGAGTTATGGTTTCAGCTTTTGCAAGTCCTAGCTGTGTGAACTTGGTAAATCAGCTTATCCTTCTGAGCCTTAGTTTCTTTGTCGGAATAATAGGTATGCTAATAATAGTTGCTTATCTATCTTATTTGATCACCATGAGGCTCAATTAAACTGCAAAGGTCTTTACAAATTGTAAGACATTCTAGAAATGGCAGGTGTTACTCCCCACTCTACCCTGATCTCACATGCCAACAGTTGACAAAGTATAGACCCTGCACAGCAGCAGCAGCACCACTGGGAACTTGTTAGAAATTCAAACACTTAGGCCCCACCCAGACCTACTGAATCAGAAAATCTAGGGGTAGAGCCTAGACATCCATGTTTACCAAGGCTTCTGGGTTGTTCTGATGAACATTCAGGCTTGAGAATCACTGTTATATGTGTGTATGTGCACGCACATACGCACACACACACACACACACTCACACACATATCCTGATGCAATTAGTTAAAAGAGTCATATAAGAGTAGCCTTTCCCAACAGTTTGGGAAAACAGGTATGAGCAGTGCTAAGGAGATGCCTGGGAGGGAAGGGGATGCTGAAGACATGCTTAGGAACATCAGGACTTTTTTTCGTTCAGTGGAATTTCTTTCTTCTCCAGAATCAGTGCTGTGATTCGTGACTGAGCTATGCCAGGAAGAGTGAGGAAATGACCCAATATTTATTAGGACTCTTTTGGTTGCAAGTAAGAGAAACTCATCATAAACAATTTTAAACAAAAATGCAGGACTTCCTTGGTAGCACAGTGGATGCGAATCTGCCTGTCAATGCTGGGGACACAGGTTTGATCCCTGGTACGGGAAGATTCCACATGCCTCAGAGCAACTAAGCCACTATGCCACACTATTGAGACTGAACTCTAGAGCCTGTGAGTCTCAACTACTGAACTGGCATGCTGCAACTGCCGAAACCGATGTGCCTAGAGCCAGTGCTCTGCAACAAGAGAAACCACCATAACGAGAAGCCACCGTAACGAGAAGCCACCATAATGAGAAGCCCATACACCACAAGGAAGAGTAGTGCCCGCTCAACGCGACTAGAGAAAGTCCACACAGCAATGAAGACCCAACACAATCGAAAATTAAAAACAAATAAGTAAATTATTAAACAGAAGTGTAAATTTATTGGCTTACAAAATTTAGAAGTCCAGGAGTAGATTGCCTTCATTCATAAGCTAGATTCTTGGGCTCAAATCATTGGGATTCTGTTTCTCCTGTTTTCTGGACTCTAGTTTTCCCTGTTGTTTTTATTACTCTCCAGGTTTCCTGGTGTGATGGTAGAAATGGACAGACTCACTCTAGGCCCATATTTTATCTGTTTAGCAGCTCCATTGTAAGGAGAGTGCCTGGTTCCCACAGAAATTCAAGGCTGACTCTCCTTGCTCCTTCTTGGGACACATGTCCACCCTTGGGCTGATGAGCATGACTCTGATTGGCCAGGCCTAGGTTACATGACCAACCCTGGAGTCCATCATACCCACACTCACTGAGAAGGGGAGCAAAATTCCCTAGAAGAAAATAGGACTACTGTTACCGAAAGAAGGGTGGGTTGACGGTGGTCAGGTGAAAACAACAGATGTTTACAAGAGGCCTTAATATGCTGCCCCTGGGAAGACTAGGATTATGTTAGCCACAAACTCCTGCCAAGGTTTCCATTTCACCATATCCTGCAGAATTATCTGTGACAACAGTGACTGATCTCAAAAAGTGTGTGGGATTGTGGTGGGTGGGCGGGGGTGGGGGGAAGGGGGTGGGTGGACCTGGAACACAGCAGCTAAAAACATTGGCCTGACCACATATCAAGTTTGACTCAGCTTCTCCAGTCTCAGGAATTTATCCAGAGCATTTTTGCTTTTAATGTTTTGGCTGTGCCACACGGCATGTAGAATTCCAAGTCCCCATGGAGTCCCAGCCTCTGAACCACCAGGAAGTCCCCAGCAGAGAATCTTTAAGCCTCATCCCCCAACAAGTTCCATCTCCTTTTACAATGCTCTCCATTAAATAAAACTCCAGTGGCTTCAAGTATTTTACATTTGGATCCACAGTCTGTAGACCAGTGCTCTGCAATAGGACTTTCTGCTGTGATGTAAGTATTCTTTACCTGTATATGGCTAATTAGCACTTGGAATGTGGTTATTGTGAGTGAGGAACTAAACTGTTCATTTTAGTTAACTTTAATTTTCATTTTAACAGTTGCATGTCCCCATGGCTACTATCTTGGACACTGCAGCTTTAGACTCTGGAAAAGAAGGGAATGGCAACCCACTCCAGTATTCTTGCCTGGAGAATCCCGTGGACAGAGAAGTCTGGCAGGCTACACTCCCTGGGGTTGCAAAGGGTTGGACATGACTGAGCGACTTGGTTAATGTTAGTCAAAAGCTAACATTCTGACTTCTACGAAGTTCATTAGACAGGCTGCAATTTTGGGCTACTCTCTACCTGTCTGACTCTTTTTCTTAGTAATAGAACACATGAGTTTTAGCTGGACCCATGGCCTCCTGGCAAGACGCTCTGTTTCTCAGCTTGTCTTGTGGCTGGAAGGGGTGTGGTGTAGGAAGTCACATGTTAACGTCAGGTTAGTGGCTGTGGGAAGGTATCTTGTGCAACTTTTTGGTTTTCTCCTTAAAGTTGACACTACATGCCCTGGACTTTTCTGTCTTCTCCTAGACTGGAAGGCAGATGTGGAATTGAACCAGCCTCAGTCCTCCTAAGACTATGCCCAAGAGATGGTGAACCAAAAAGATGGAAAGATTCTGGGTCCCTGAATTATCTGATGGAGCAGAGATACCCCATCAGTCTTGAATGACTCATCTTCGGGCCATGTGTTGAGGTAAATGAAACACTTTTATTTAAGCCATTGTGTTCTTGGGTTTCTTTATTATAGCAGGTTAGCCTGTATGCTAACATACCATGTATCCACCAAGGAATCATTGTGAGCCAGTAGACTGGCTATTTACAGAGCTGGGTTTTCATTAGTTCTATAACTTGCTACAGTGTGACCTTAGGTTTCAATTTCCTCTTGTGGAAGATAAGGCATTTGGACTGAACGTGGGATGCATAAAAATGGAATTCACCTTGAGTAAAATAGGGAAAATAACAACAGCTACTTTGTAGGGTGGTGAGGATTAGAAGAGATAATGCACAAACTACACTTAGCCCAGTGCCTGAGACTGAACAGATGCTCTATAACTATTAGCTGTAATTATTGTTATTGTTATTAAGTTTTGACCCTGACAGATTGCAGGAGGCTGCCTGGAGTGCTGTGTTGACAAGGATGTGAGACCACATCAGTGCTCACTGGAAATGAAGGCCATAATCATCTACGTCTTCCACAGGCACAGGAGGGGGAGTTCCCTGTAATGGTGGGGATTGCTGGATTCCTAAGTCCTCTTCCCTTCTAACTTTACAGAATTTTGCCTACCTATCCTAAGTTAGCATATAAGAGTCTTTCCCCCTGTCTGTTCTATACCACACACACCTCTTGACATATCGAGTGTTTTATCAAGTAGAACACAGGGTCCTCGCCTGATATCTCTCTCTGACTGGTCTTCTCCTCACCCACTTTCTCATCTTCTTCTGAGCCTCACCCTCAAGTCCGGAATCTCTAGACTTATGAGAGACACCTAGGCTTCTCAGGCTTCTGAGTCATTGTTCAACTTCCCTCTCACCTGACTCAGTGCTTAGGAATTGCCATGTTACGATGACATGGTTCAGCCAGGTCCTTGCTGGAAGCATCTGAAGGACATTGGTAGCTAACAGGCACAGTCCTGTGAGGGTGATTCTGCCTCGTCTGGCTCAATCAGTCTAATAACTTGTGTAGCCCCCAGGAGGATTCTGATCTTCTGGGAATCCAATCACTAACACAGCTTAGAAAATAACTCAGGTATAGAGAATCCATATCTGCTTTCCCATCCCCAATCCCAAATCGTTTCCAGGGAGTCGTGTTATTTTGACCGTTTTCAAAAGTCACTGAAAAATAGAGAAACGATGTACGGGCGAAGGTTCAGTTGAAGAAAATTGAATCTACCCTGGGAAATAGAATCCACCTAGTTTAACTAGAGCATGGCTTTCACAGGATAAACCCCTTCCGACACTCCTGTTCCTAGGTCTATATATCCCTTCTTCTTTATTGGGCACAGCAAACTATGGTCTGCTTTTGTAAAGAAAGCCACCATTTGTTTTTGTAAATAAAGTTTTATTGGAACACAGCCAATGCCTGTTCATTTACATATCATCTACAGATGCCACAGCAGAGCTGAGTGATTGCAACAAGGGCAGTATGGTTCGCAAAGTCTAAAGGTTTTACTTGCCTGTCCCTTTAGAGAAAACATTTACCAATGTGCTACATTATACCAACTTTACTTAGTACTGGTAACTATTTTTGTTTCCATTTCCATCTTCTATTTTTTAATTAATTTTTATTAGAGTCTACTTGCTTTACTATGTTATGTTAGTTTCTCTTGTACAGCAAAGTGAATCAGATAGATAGATAGATAGATAGATCCCTTCTTTTTTGTATTTCCTTCCCATTTAGGTCACCACAGAGCACAGAGTAGAGTTCTCTGGGCTACATAATAGGTTCTCCTTAGATGTTTTCTGGTTCCAGTCAACCAAACCATGCTAAGGCAATCACTTGTGTCTGTGGCACATTTATTCCAGTGGCTCTGGTAATAATACCCATAGCAACCACTCTTATCTATAATTATATTCCTCCTTTCCTGGTCTAGCATCCTCAGAATCCATCCCCACACTCATGGATGAGAGAGTTAAGAGGCTGTTTTAGGAAAATCATAGACACACCCTGGTTCTCAGACTGAGAAGCCAGGAATTGTAAAACCCTGAGCCCGGGATTGCCTTTTGTAAGCTCCCTTGTTCTGTTTGGTGAAGCCAGCCCATCTCACAGTGTAGCGGGCAGTAGACCTCCCTCCTCTGTTGTGGGGAGAACATGTGAAAGCTGGAGATAGTCCAAGTGGACAGCCTACACTAGTCTGAAGTGGGCACCACGACTCTGCTTGAGCTTATTATTGCTGGGGGAGGGGGAAAACCAAATCCACATGACTAGATGTTCTAATTTTTCAAAGAGAATCTGGAAACCTTTTTTGGTTTGCTTCCTTTTAATAGACAATCACTGCACATTGAGGTTTGGGACTAATAACTGGTGACCTTGGGCAAGTTCCTTTGCTTTTCTCTGGCGTGGGGTCCTCAACTGTTCAGCAGATGGAAACAAAAAAGGAGAGGTACTCTATCTCATAAGGGTTTTATGATGATTACCTGGATAATTCATGTAATGTTCTTAGGATGGAACCTGGCTGGCACAGAGTAAGTGATCAGTAATGCTTAGCTTTGGGGATTTTTTTAGACACTGGAGGAGGCACTAAGTTAGGATCCCATCTTTCTTGCCCACCTCAAGAGTTTAAAGGCTTTGTCTACTAAGGCATGACAGCAGAGCCCACTCAGAAGAGAGCCAAGGTTCAGTAGAAAGTCTCTCAGTTCAGTTCAGTTCAGTTCAATCACTCAGTCGTGTCCGACTCTGTGCAACCCCATAAACTGCAGCACGCCAGGCCTCCCTGTCCATCACCAACTCCCAGAGTTCACTCAAACTCATGTCCATTGAGTCAGTGATGCCATCCAACCATCCCATCCTATGTCATCCCCTTCTCCTCCTGCCCTCAATCTTTCCCAGCATCAGGGTCTTTTCCAATGAGTCAGCTCTTTGCATCAGGTGGCCAAAGTACTGGAGTTTCAGCTTCAACATCAGTCCTTCCAATGAACACCCAGGACTGATCTCCTTTAGGATGGACTGGTTGGATCTCCTTGCAGTCCAAGGGACTCTCAAGAGTCTTCTCCAACACCACAGCTCAAAAGCATCAATTCTTCGCTGCTCAGCTTTCTTTATAATCCAACTCTCACATCTATACATGACTACTGGAAAAACCATAGCCTTGACTAGACGGACCTTTGTTGACAAAGTAATGTCTCTGCTTTTTGATATGCTATCTAGGTTGGTCATAACTTTCCTCCAAGGAGTAAGCGTCTTTTAATTTCATGGCTTCAATCTCCATCTGCAGTGATTTTGGAGCCCAGAAAGATAAAGTCAGCCGCTGTTTCCACTGTTTCCCCATCTATTTCCCATGAAGTGATGGAACCAGATGCCATGATCTTAGTTTTCTGAATGTTTAGCTTTAAGCCAACTTTTTCACTCTCCTCTTTCACTTTCATCAAAAGGCTCTTTAATTCTTCACTTTCTGCCATAAGGGTAGTGTCATCTGCATATCTGAAGTTATTGATGTTTCTCCCGGCAATCTTGATTCTAGCTTGTGCTTCCTCCAGCCCAGCGTTTCTCATGATGTACTCTGCAGATAAGTTATTTAAGCAGGGTGACAATATACAGCCTTGATGTACTCCTTTGCCTATTTGGAACCAGTCTTTTGTTCCATGTCCAGTTCTAACTGTTGCTTCCTGACCTGCATACAGGTTTCTCAAGAGGCAGGTCAGGTGGTCTGGTATTCCCATCTCTTTCAGAATTTTCCACAGTTTATTGTGATCCATACACTCTAGAGCCCCTCATATGAAGGGGTGAGGGAGGCTAGAGATACTGCTAGAAATTGCCCCAAACAACATCTGCTCTGGAAAAAGTTTTCTACTAGAGGGAAAACAAAAGTAAAGATGAAAAGCTGGAAGGAAGGAAAGAAAGGATGAAGGAGAAAGAAAGAATGGAGGGGGAAAAGATTTAGTAAAAACTCAAAGCATAGACAACTGTAATTAATAGAATTATGGTAAAGAGATATTTAAAAACCGCTCAGCAAAAGTCAGGTTGCACATTATAATTAATGACATGCAAAAAGATTTAATACATAATGTTAAGCTTGTAAATTAGGCTACAAAATAACGTGTATTGAAAGAGACAGTGTATATGAATTTACATATTATTACATATTACATATTATTACCTGAATAGAAAAAAGACTGGAAGGATGGAAGGAAAGCTAACAAAATATAAACACTGGTAATCTTTAGGTGACAGGATTGTGACTTGTTTTGTTTTAATTATATGAACTTCCTAAATTGTCTTCCAAAAAAATCTGTGTAACTTGTGTAATAAGACAAAATGAGAAGTAGTACAATCGTTAGGACTGTGAAGTTACCAGTTACAACCAAACCCTGAGTTTCAGATTCTTTTTCCAAATTTCCAGCAGGTGGCGCAATGGCAATGCGAGCCTCCATCTGAGTTTCACTCCAGATGAACTCAATCTCGGGATGAAACCACCCAGATCCAGGGGCTGCCTGGCCCAGGGTTCCGTTCTTCCCGCACTAGGAGAAACAACATAATTAGAAATGCAATGAGATGCGGTTTCTGTTCCTCTCTCCACTTACATCCTCCCCATCATTTGGCCTGGGACAAAATTCAAATTAGTCTTATTGGGCATTTCTGGATTAGATTGGGTTTGCAGCTCATCCAATCCTAATGATAAGTGAGCCTGTCAGCTAAAGGGTGGAAATTAAAAAAAGCAAGTAATTTTCTTGTTCACAGGAAAGGCAATTTTTAATGAACAGCAAACCTTGTTCACAAAGATAATGGACATTCTGGACCAATGTCAGTCATGGGGGAGGGAAGGCAGGGAGCCTGGCAGCCTGGCTAACCAGCTCCCAGGGACTGAATGAGACAGAGTCCCTCCAGGCCTGGACACCCCCAGGGAATGAATGGGTCACAGCTGAGGCATGACCTTTGCCTGGTCCAGAAGGGAAAGAGCCCTCAGAAGAACCAGCTCCACTTCATCTTTTCCACTTTGGTTTTACATCTTAGATTGACTGCCCCCAAGAAAACTACTCTGAAGGGAATTCAGGATGTCAATAAAAGCCATCAGAGTCCACCAAGGTGGTCCCCATTCCACCCAGACCCACAAAGAGCACACTGTCTGGAGATATGGAATGTTCTGGGTCCTCGCTGCTGTTTCTCATAACTCTTCAATAAGCCTTCAGTGTCCTTCTTCTTGGTGTTGACCTGGAAAAAAAGAAGGAAGGGAGGGAAAAGACCATCTCAGCTCATCTTTGCAGAGAGAAGCTAAGTGGGTTTCTCCAGCCTGGACCCAGAAGTTTTCACTTACTGAGTCTTCAGCCCTATTGTGGTCCAGATGCCTTCACAGACAACTGGCTTTCCTGTGGCACCATCTGGGTTCTGAATGAGTGAATCAAAGCCCTTGGCATAGAGTTGCTTTCAATCTCAGACAACCCAGGCAATTGGAAGGAACCGCATAAAATGATGAGGAACAGGGACGTGGTAATAACTGTCTGTATATATGCAACAGGGGCTTCCCTGGCGGCTCAGATGGTAAAGAATCTGCCCGCAATGTGGGACACCCAGGTTTGATCCCTGGGTTAGGAAGATTCCCTGGAAAACGGCATGGCAACCCACTCCAGTACTCTTGCCTGGGAAATCCCACGGACAGAGGAGCCTGGTGGGCTACAGTCTGTGGGGTTGTGGAAGAGTCAGACGTGGCTGAGAGACTAACATACGCTTTCAGTTTCCTTCTTATACAAGATCACCACACAGATGTCCATTCCTCTTCTCTCTTGTTCTTTCTCTCTCTCTCTTTCTTACACACACACACACACACAGAGGCATTCCTAAGGGTACTAGAATAGAGAAGATCATATAACAAGAAGAAGATAACTAACTTAGATAACTAATGAGACTATATACCAAATAATTTAGTGTCAGGTTTAAGAGTTTGAAGTCACTCAGCCTGGGTTTGAGCCCCAGCCCTGCCACTTTCTTGTGTGATACTTTGAACAAATTACTTAAGTTCTGTGAATCTTAGGCTCCACCTGTTAAATGATAATAAAGCTACCCACACATCACAGTGTTGCGGAGGGGATTCAGAGAGATTCTGCCTGTGGAGCACTTAGCACCGTGCCAAGCACTGAGTGGTACCATGTACATGTTGACTATTATTATCTTCTGAAAGCGTCAGAATAAAGGGGCAGTTTGAAATTGCTAAACTGGAGCTCCTTCACCAAGGGGAAAGTTCATCAGAGGCAGCTGGGTCCAGGGACAATACTTTTTGTCACTGAAATAATTTAAGACATTTAGTATGCTTCAAAGTAGAACTCAATGCTTTTCTTGTCACAAGTTTCCAAGTGGATGTCTAGGGGACAGCTGTGTGATAAGTTAGCTGGGAGGGTTTCAGATGATCTTCAGACTAATTAACAACCCACATGGCAGGAGTACCAGCCCATGGGGAAAAAACACTGGCCGCAGTGCTGGGGCAGAGGCCGAGATAACCCCTGGGGGACCAGGCCCCTTCCGTTGGACTGTGGGAAACCCAGGGGACCCAGTGGATGCTAGGCAGAATAGATGCAGATGCTTGGCAGTGGCTATTGATCAACTGCAGAAGTATTTCAGCATGTTAACCTATGTGGACAGGCTGGGGCACCCTGACTGAGTCTCCGTTCTAGGTCAAAGAGTAAAGTTCAGTCACACCCTCACCTGGCTGGCTTTCATGTGGCATCCATCTGTCCATTAGGCTTCCCTGCTGGCTCAGTGGGTACAGAATCCGCCTGCAATTCAGGAGACACAAGAGATGCATGTTCAATCCCTGGATGAGGAAGATCCCCTTGGAGGAGGAAATGGCAACCCACTCCAGTATTCTTGCCTGAAAAATCCCATGGACAGAGGAGCCCAATGGGCTACAGTCCATGGGGTTGCAAAGAGTCGGACATGACTGGGCAACAAAACGTGCATCAGTTCATTGGCCAGACTGAACAGCCTGTTTACAAAGATGTTTTCTTTGGCAAAATAGATCAGTGGAGAATAAATGAATTGATTCAGAAGAAATCTCTCCCCAATTCTGAAAGGACAAATCAATGACAAAAAGGCAGAGGGTTGGTTCTTACTCTTCTACAGCTGATGGAGGCTAAAATATTCCAGAGCCCTATCTTCTAGATGCTGACAGTCCAGGAGGAAGGATCAAAGGAAAGCCCACGAATGCAGAGAGGAGCTTCTGAGGTGGGCTTGGTGAGTCACAGGGATCATGAGGGACTACTCTGTGCGTGGTGAGCTCTTGGGGTGAGAAGCATGACTGGTTCTGTGTACCCCCAAATCAGAGAGTCACCCAGTCAGTACTCAGTGAGACCAAATGTGGAACTCAAGTGCTGGGTGGAAAGGAGCGATCGTGTATCTGGGGGCAAGTTTCAACAGAGGTAAGGGAGACGAGAGGAAGGACCAAGCTCATGAGAGAGAAGACTTTGAAGTCAGCCTTCCTGGTCGTGTGCATGGGCTCCAGAGTAAGCAAGGCTACCAAGAGAAATTTGTCCACATATTCTTTGAGATAGCCTGGGAGAGCAAGGCAGTTGTCCCTTGGAATTGACAGGAATGGGGGAGGGTGAGAGAAGAGATCACTGCACCTCTGCCATGGCCCCAGGTTGGCACAGCTGGTCCTCAGAGCCAGAGAAGGATGGAGCCTCACTATCCGGAAGGTGCTGTGGGTGGCAGCAGCCATGGGAGACCCCTTCCCTGTGCTTTGAGGTCATCTAGGGGCTGAGAGTTGTTGGCCAGCTGCTTTTTAAGACTTTGTCCAGGGCTGCCCCTCAAAAACGCTGTAGGGGTTTGGAGATGGGAACCAGTGGACCTGCTCTGATGGGGAAGATAGCCAGAGAATGACTGGCTACTCTAACCATGATCCCCTCGTCTGGAGGGCATCCTTCAGTTGACAAAGCGCTGCCTCAGTCCTAAATCTTTCTAGCAGAGACGATCACTGCCACTTTCTAGATAAAAAAGCAAAGACCCAGAGAGGTTAAGAGATGAATCTGAGGTCTATGACGGCGATAAGCCATCCGGGGCACATGGGGTCGCCATTCAGGTTTCCTGACTCTCAAGTGGGTCCTCTTAATCAGAGTGGGATGCGAGTGAAGTTCCTGGGGAGCAGTATGTAAGGAGGTGAGGTCCTTAAGCGGGAGGTGGCTGTGAAGTGGCTCCCCACATGGTCATGTATGCGCGATGGTGGCCGTCTCAGCTTTAGCCCCTGGATATGCCTCGCTTGACTCACCTACATCCACAACCTTCCTTAATCACTGGTCTCATTCCAGTGGTGGAGGGTTTTGCTGGGGAAGCACTCAGTTGGGATTTCACGCTAGATAGCCCGGTACCCACATGCCTGCTGAGCAAGCCTGGGGCTTTTCCACAGGCTATATCCTCACTGAGAAGTTGCCTAGAATCTCAATCTCTTCCTGCAGCGAGGGGAGGGGGAGAGAAGCAGAGTGTTGCCCCCAGATAGGCCGGGCACCACAACAAACAACAAAAAAGATTCATGTGCTCAACGAAGCTGAATTTTAATTGATACTTTTTCTAACAGTGGTTCTGAACCAACATCCCTCAGCCCCCAAAGATGATGAAGGGGGTGCGGCTTAACGCCACAATTAGCAGACAACCCCACAACAAATACAGTAAACATTAATCATATTAAATATTGAATGCAGACTCTGGTACGCTTGAAGAGCAATGGGTTTTTACAGTTTTATTTTTATAGAAGACAAAGCAATGATTGTGGAGGAATTATTCTGATGTCAGTGCTGAAGGGAAATAATGTAACATTCTGGAATTTATATAAAAATTACAGCTTTGTTGTGTTTCACACTATATATAGTAATTTAATCATTTGCAGCTGATTAATTTCAGTGAAGGAAAATGTAGCATTATGCATCCCTAATGGAGTTCCAAGGTTTGAATTCTAATCGTGAGTTGGGCACAATTTAAGTCTAAATTAGCAATTAGCTTGGGCAAAGGACACTTAGGTTAAAATGGAGTCATCTGTTGATGAGTACTGAGTCAACAAGAGAGCAGAAAGGAAGATCACCAGAAAAGTGTTTGCCACAGAACACTCTTTGCTGGGTTCATCATTATAATTCCTTACATTAGCAGAATGCGGCTGTGCATTAGAAAACAATTTCTTGTACGTTTATCTCATACGCATTGGTCTTCATCTAAGTCTATAAGTGGGTATTTGTGCTCCATCGTATAGTGAAGAAACTGATACTCAGAAGAAGTAAGGTCGCGGAAAAGAAGAGCATTTACGGTGGAGGATTTGAACCCAGTGTTCCAGTTTAAAAGCCAGTATTCTTTCAACCTCAAGATATTTTGGGGGGAAATTTGCTCCAGTGGCAGGAAATTGGAGGGAGAGAGGCACGTGGGGCTGGAGTGGTTATTCTTCTAGTTTCCTCATTTTGGGCTTCCCTGATAGCTCAGTTGGTAAAGAATCTGCCTGCAGTGCAGGAGACCCTGGTTTACTTCCTGGGTTGGGAAGATCCTCTGGAGAAGGGAAAGGCTACCCACTTCAGTGTGCTGGCCTGGAGAATTCCATGGGCTGGATAATCCATGGGGTTGCAAAGAGTCGGACACGACTGAGCAACTTTCATTTCACTTTCCTCGCTTCAGAGCTGTCAGAAGCTGGCTGTGCCCTTCACCTGGAGCTCACAGCTCCCATCAAGTGGCTACACTACCGTCTCTGTGTCCAGGCTTTACTGATACCCCTCTCCTTGCCCCTTCAGGCTCAGGGTGGTCATGGTGCCCACTATTACCAGCCCTGGGGCACTGCCTGTCCTTTCTGGCAGTTTCCCTGCAGCCCGTCCTCCCTGTGAGCAATGAACAATGCAGAAAAGACCTGCCCCAGTTCAACCAGGCAAAGGTTGCTTTCAAGGAAATGGACACAAGAAAGATGGAAGATAGGAAGTCATTTAATATTTTATCTAAGCACCTAGAGGCAATCAAGACAGGAGTAAAGAGCTATAGTATTACACTCTTCAAACAAATAGAAGAGAACATGCCATGTTTCTAGAACCTCCCATCTCTCTGCTCCTGCAAATTTCTGACTCCTTGTGCTGTCCCCAAATATCAGGGCTCTTGGGATGCAATGACACAAACTCAATTTAAATGGACATAAACCAAAAAAGTGAACTTATTGGTTCATGGGCTCCAACTTTGGGAAAAAAAATGCATGGATCCAAGCTCAGGAAAGTCAGGATCCAAGACCTCCACTGCTGGAACTGTCAGCTCTCCCTTTTTTTTCTTTGTTTCTCCCTGAAGTTTGTCTTTACTCCTCTGACAGATGCAGCCTTGTCAAGTGATGCCGATTGACAGAAACAAAATTAAAACTCTATCATTCAGATCAGAACTGGGGATCTGAAGTGAAATTCACTGAATCAGAGTCCTGGCAGGAAGCAGGATTTCTCAGATGGTTTAATTAAGGAGATTTTTAACAAAAGGACTCATGGACAGTGTTCACTGTATACAAACAAGAAATACTGAAGCACCCAGACCCGAAGAGGAGGAAGTTAGCTGCACTGTGGAGAGCGCAGGGTGGGGCCTCTAGTGATCAGGGACACAGCTACTGCCAGCCATGGGGGCTGAAGCAGGGGAGTTGGGGCACCCTGACCTCTCTTCTCCTGCCCTTGGATGACTTGCCAGTAACATGCTCCCATGGGTACACCCAACCAGAAACCCAGTTGCAAGGGAATTGAGGTGGTGCAGGGTGCAGGGTCAGCCTCTCAGGGTGACAAAATAGGACAGTTACGGCAGAAAGTGAAACTCAGAGGAGAAAGAGAATAACCTGCATGCTCATCTTGTATGTCTGCAAGAGTTGGGGGATTGGAAGAGTGAACATACTTGAGTGTTTTAATTTTATAAGAGAATTTCCTAAGAATTTCAACTTCAATGAAATAATTGACTCAAGCAGGGATCATCCACAAATGCTAAAACCATTAAATAAAATACTGATTGGGCTTCCCTGGTAGTTCAGTGGTAGAGAATCCCCCTGCCAATGCAGGAGATGCACTGTTCAATCCCTGGATCGGGAAGATCCCGTGGAGAAGAAATGGCAACCCACTCCAATATTCTTCTCTGGAGAGTCCCATGGGCAGAGAAGCCTGGCGGGCTATAGTCCACAGGGTTGCAAAAGAGTCGGACAGGACTTAGTGACTAAACAAAAACAACAACAAAATGTTGGTTGGTCATCAGGACGTTTACATGATCTCAGGGTATCTTCCCAAAGACTTCTCGTTAATTACCAAAGGGAAGGTATCGTCACAGTGGAGAGACCTGCCAGAGAGCTGCTTAACAAAGCCATCAAGCTTAGCATCACTCAGCGATCAAGGGACACAATGACACTAAATGCCTTCTTGTGAGATGCAATGGGAAGCACACAATCTCACCTTTGTTGTGTGCTCCAAAATGTTTAAGAAAGTGAAAGTCGCTCAGTTGTGTCCAACTCTTTGTGACCCCATGGACTATACAGTATTCTCCAGGGCAGAATACTGGAGTGGGTAGCCTTTCCCATCTCCAGGGGATCTTCCCAACCTAGGGATTGAACCCAGGTCTCCCACACTGCAGGTGGATTCTTTACCAGCTGAGCCACAAGGGAAGCCCGCCAAAATGTTTAAGCTGAGTCTAATTCAGAGAAAAGGACCAGGTAAGTCCAGATCACAGGGCACTCTTCAAAAAAGTTAGTGCCCTGAACAGCAGCAGCCATAAGGAGGGGCTAAACAGAAAAGACTACCGCACACAACTCGGATGAATCTCACAGTGTTGAATAAGAGAAGCTAAGTTCAAGAAGGGTATGTAAAACATGATTCTATTTCCATAAAGTTGGAAGACAAAACCCATTTAAGTATTAGGAGCCAGGACAGTGATTTCCCTCAGGGAGTGATGTCAGGAAGGGCACCCAAGAAAGAATTCCAGGATGCTGATGATGTTCAATTTCTTACCTCAGTGCCTGTTACAAGAGTTTATTCCCTCTATGAAAGCCTATTGTAGTGAGTCCACTCTGTGCGTGTGTGTGCATGTGTGTGTATTAGGGAGAGAGATAACATTAATGTGGCAAAATACCACCAACTGATGAATCTAGGTGAAGGATCTGTGAGTACGCATTATCATTATATTGCTTTCTGTTCTCTAGGTTTGAAATTTTTGAAAGTAAAAACTTGGGGGGGGGGTGGAAAATAGGAATTATTTTGAATTATTTTTTAAATGTTACATGACAAAATAACTGACATCTTATTCATCAGTAGACATTACAGCGAGTTCACATCATTGACACACTTATTTAAATATATGCAAACTGCTCACACTTAGCTAAAATAAAACAAAGAACAAAAAGCAGAGCTACTTTGCATTTATTATGATTCCTAAACAGAAGCCAAGTATCTCGTCTGGTGTGCAAGGATAGAAATAGCAAACTGTTCCGATGTTCACAGAAAAACTGTTGTGTTGGACATATTAAGTTATAGCTTGGGATCCACAAAACCATACCTATGGGATTTTGAATTCTCAGCTCAGTTCAGTTCAGTTCAGTTGCTCAGTCATGTCCGACTCTTTGCGACCCCATGAATTGTAGCACGCCAGGCCACCCTGTCCATCACCAACTCCTGGAGTTCACTCAGACTCACATCCATCGAGTCAGTGATGCCATCCAACCATCTCATCCTCTGTCATTCCCTTCTCTTCCTGCGCCCAATCCCTCCCAGCATCAGGGTCTTTTCCAATGAGTCAACTCTTCACATGAGGTGGCCAAAGTACTGGAGTTTCAGCTTTAGCATCATTCCTCCCAAAGAACACCCAGGACCGATCCCCTTTAGAATGGACTGGTTGGATCTCCTTGCAGTCCAAGGGACTCTCAAGAGTCTTCTCCAACACCACAGTTCAAAAGCATCAATTCTTTGGTGCTCAGCTTTCTTCGCAGTCCAACTCTCACATCCATACATGACCACAGGAAAAACCATAGCCTTGACTAGACGGGCCTTTGTTAGGGTTAGTTTAATGGCCAGTGATCTTTACTCTGCTCACTAAATTTAGAACCCAACTAACTTAAGTTGTGCCATCCCTGGCTATGTTGACCATTACGGGGACCTTGTTTTCCTTTAAAATACATAGTCCTGTTTGGGTACAAAGAGCTTATCAGCTCCCCATACTCTGGTGTTTTTAGGCTCAGGCATGGATAGAAAATCTCAGAAGAGGGCAGATAATAAAAGAGGGAGAAGCTCTATTTGTTTTAATCTATTTCTGTTTCAAAATAACATACTAGCCAGAAGCCAGCAGAGGATCCAATGAAGATCCAATGGTTCTTACTGTCAAAGGTCATCATTGCATAATCCTTATGTGTCCTCCTGCCCTCATCCTTTTAGCTGCCAAGGCTTCAGGAGAGCAAGCACTGTGGCCTCTGGGCACTTGGGTCTGAGGAAGAGGCAGAATCTGCCCGGCTCTCCAGCATCCCAATGCCAACACAATAGGCACCTTTGGTTCAGCCCAGCTGCCAACCATCTGTGAGCCACTGTTCAGCTAGAATATAGTAGATGCTCATTAAATGTTTGTTAAATCAATGAGTGGGCTATGGAGAGAAGGGCTGCAGAAGAAGCTGGAGGAGTGGTTTTCATGGAAGATTCTATGTAACTTAAAGGGATTGTTGCTCACTTCTGCTTACAACCCAGCTCTTTAATCCTTGAGGATGCCATCCTGGGAGCAGTAGAGACATACTCCTGGCATGGATATCAATATTCTTACCTCAAGTGAATGTGCACGTAACTGACATCTGCAAGGGGCCAGGATAGGAGAGAATGACCGTGGCTGTGCGGCAATTTAAAGACGACAAATTTCTGAGTCTATGTGTGATACCTCCTGGGAGTCCTTGACTCAACATTTGTAGGAAACAGAGGCTCTGGCAGCATATAAGAGAGAGTCAATGAAACTGCCAACTGTAGGGCTTCAGACTTCTAGCCTCTGTAATCACGTGAGCCAATTCCTTATACTAAATCTCTTTGCATATACAACTTGAACTCAGTATTGTGAAACTGAGGACTGTAACCTGCCAGGCTGCTCTGTCCATGGGATTCTCCCATGTGTTTACATACACATTTCAAACGTATATATGTGAAAGTTGCTCAGTCGTGTCCAACTCTTTGTGACCCCATGGACTATACAGTCCATGGAGTTCTCCAGGCCAGAATACTGGAGTGGGTAGCCTTTCCCTTCTCCAGGGGATCTTCCCAACCCAGGGATCAAACCCAGGTCTCCCGCATTGCAGGCAGATTCTTTACCAGCTGAGTTACAGGGAAGCCCAAAATGTGTGTGTGTGTATGTATATATATATACATACACACACACACGTGTGTGTATATATATGTGTGTGTATATATATATATACACACACAAAGCCCAAAATGTGTGTGTATATATACACACACACACACATATGTGCATATATATGTGTGTGTGTGTGTATATATATATATATATATATACACACATAAACACAAAGCCCAAAATGTGTGTGTATATATATACACACACACACACACGTATGTGTATGTGTAGCTGTGTATGTGTGTGTGCCCAGGTATGTGTGTGCCCATGTGTGTGTACAGTATCATCATTTTGTTTCTCTGAAGAACCCAGACTAAGAACTTAGATCACACAATTGTATGATAAACACTCCTGGTTGCCTGTCTACCAAGTTTGCTGAGATCCCTCCCTCCACATCTCAGCAAAGAGACCCCCACTTCATGTTCCCTTGCTAGGAGGACCCACCTCTCCCAGTGGAGACTCAAAATGCCAAACCCTCACCTTACCAGCTCCCAGTACATTCAGAGCACAGGTGAGCAACGCAGACCCTGCCATGTGAACCTAAAGGAGAGTTTACCAGGGGCTACAAGGAAACATTTCTTTTCTAGAAAAGGAGCCACCCAAGGGGAAATGTTTTCCTCCAGCTCTGGGTAGAGTTGCACTTGCCCAGTGCCAGAAACTTCGGTAACGTCTAGCCATCAGGAGGGAGACATGGGCTTTGTGCTGAGCAAAGCAGAGCAGAAAGAAACAAAACACAAGAATTCAGAATTCATGAGAATACTGTAGGGCTGCTGAATTAACCATCCAGAAATCACCCTGCCTCCAGATTTCTTATGTGACATAACAGACATTCTTATTGTTTGGGTAAGTGCTTAGTCGCTCAGTCATGTCTGGCTCTTTGTAACCCTTTGGAATGTAGCCTGCCAGCCTCCTCTGTCCATGGGAGTTTTCAGGCAAGAATGCTGAAGTGAGTTGCCACTTACTACTCTGGGGGAATCTTCCCAACCCAGGGACTGAACATGCATCTCCTGTCTCCTGTGTTTCCTGGAATGCCGGGTGATTCTTTACACGCTGAGCCATCGGGGAAGCAAAAAACCGATATTAAGTCCTCTTTAAAGAAAAGTCTGTTTCCTGTACTCAAAAGCATCCTAATCAAATTAGCTGATTTTATTTTCATTGTTAAGAACTCATATCAAAGGAGGTCTCTTTATCCAGTCAGAGGTATACTTACAGGTTCATTTAGTATTCTTCTTTATTTACAAATAGCAGTGTGAAATGAGAAATATGTTTTTATACCTATACCCATATTCATCCCTTCATCCTTCTATCCTTCCACCCCTCTGTCCATCTCTTAATCTAGCTGTGAGTTCCACAGTCAGAAAAGTTCAGAAGCCGTGATTACTGCCTACTTTTGGAGAATCACAACCAACATTAACGTATTAGAGCCTTTGAGAAGTTCTGCAGTAAAGAAACTTCTTTAACTCCGTATTTCCTTGATTTTTGCTTGTTTGTTTGTTTTGCTTTTGAAGCACAGAACCCTTCTTTGAGCAGACATTTTAACAGCAATCCAATCTGGGAAACGTGTGCATGACTGCATAACTCTCTCTCTCCTTAGATCCCATACCCACATTTTAAGAGGACAACTGTTCCCTCTGAAGGCAACACTTGTTATTCTGAAGCACTGAAGCAAAACCTCCAGCACATTCGGAATCTGCTTAGATGTTTACAGATAGCTTCGTGTTAATTTCTATACAAAAGATATATATTTCTGGCCTTGGCGTATTGTTTGTGATTCACCACCACATTCTAGGAACCTCCACTCTCACTCATCACCCTGCTTGAGCTAACCATATCTGACACAAACAGTTCTCATTCATGGTGGCCCCATCCCATTTTTACCATCCATAGCCCAAGAGGCAATCTTGTGCTTGTGTTTTAACATAAACTTCAAATCACATGCATACTAACACTACTTCATGAGCAAGAAATTACCACGTCTGGTTCATTGACATTTACTTCTGGGAACCATTTCAATCAGATTAATCCGTTTATCTAAATAATCTTCCACTCACTTCACAACATCAGAACTCACCAATACATTTTCTACTGATGCTTCCAACCTTCCTTTTTGTAGACCGAGGTACAGGATTCATTATCACCTGGACATCTGCAAACTGGACATTATCAGAGTGTAAGGGAGGTGAAATAAGAGCTTCTATCCCATCAGAGTTTGAGGAAAGGGGATAAAAGTGGGGCAGGTGGAGATATCCATCCATCTCTGATATGACTGCTGGAGAGTGTGGCTTAGATGCGCAGTAACAAATATGACTTGTATTAGGACTGGTAGCTTATGCTGCAGCAACAACCCAGGAGTGGCAGATAAAAACAGAGTTATTTCTGGTCCACATCACATGTCCACTTTGGGCCAGCTGAAGCTCTGCCCCATGTCAGCTTCACTCAGGAACACAGCAGTTGGAAAACTGCCAATCCTGGTGGTAGAGAGGGAAATGCTAGTATGGCAAGCCCCACACCAGCTCTCAGAGCTCCACTCAGAGGTGACCACATCACCTCTGCTCACGCTTCACTGGCCTCATGTGAGCTCCATTACCACGGGCCCCCAACCCTGAGCCCCAGAGCTAGAGAGAGGTGTTCTCCTAGAGCAGGCATCACTGGAGAAGCCACGGGCTTTGTCGCATTGCCACGTCTACCCTAAGAGCAAAGCCACAATATGCTCTCTACAGACAGATGGAGCCAAAGAGAGTGGACAATCGGGGATGAACTCCTTAGCTCTCCAGTCAGGTGAGAAGCGACCAGCAAAAACAAACCACAACAGGACTTTTGCAAAATAGGCCTTCCACTTACTCATTGTCTTCTGCAGTTTTAAGTTCTTGGTTCACTCTTGAGCTCTCTTCTTCAAGTTCCCCACCTTCGTCTCGGTTTGCTTCCCCGTCATTCTAGACTGCTTCATCCTCCTCCTAAAAGAACTGTGAATCCCACTCTACTGCTGGATGCCTGGCTACCTGAGCCAATAATCCAACCCTTGAGTTACTAACAGGAAAATGCGATGCTTAGTTCAGTCTGAGAAAAGTCTGTCTGTGACTTGTCGCCAGGGGTTTCTGGTGGCAACCAGAAACACTCACTGAGCAAGTGGATGAATGAAGAGATACCATCGAATGCCCAGTACAATAGGCACTTCCATGTGAATTTCAGTGTGAGTTTCCCACCTTCAGCATCTTTGCCGATTCTCCTCCCCCTCCACGGCAGTATCTTTCATTTGAGCTCTTTCTTTATCCAAATCCCAACAAGTCTTCCCGTGTCAATCAAGCTGAGGCCCTACCTCCCCTAGACACATTCCCACACTGACCTACGGTGATGGTGACCTGTAGTGATACTCTGTCTACACAGCTGGGAGCTCAGGTAACAGAACTGGAGGTGGTGGAACCAGGGCTTGAACCCCTGTACTCTGCCTCCAGAGCCCAGGCACCTGACCTCTACACTAAAGAACAGATGGGACAAGAAGAGGTGAACTAGGGCCTTCTGAAATCAAGCACATAGGGCATGCCTTGAGCCAGACAGACTTGGGTTCAAGTTCTTGCTTTCCTGCTTACTAGAGGTTGTATTTTAAACAAGTTACTTCACGTTTCTGGGCCTTAGTTCCCTCAGCTGTGAGATGGAATAAGGAAGATTAATATATAACATGTCTGACAACTGTAGACTTGCAATCGGTGTTAGGTGTGAATTGTTCTCCTGTTCTCTCTTCCTCTAAAATCAGAATGTTTATATCAATCAGACTGCACCCCGTCTGTTCACTCTTTACTCTGTTCTCTGGCTTGCAAACACAGAGAAAGGTAAGAAAAGTATCTGATAAAGGAGTTTCCAGGCTGGCCTAGCAGTGAATAGACCACAGATACCTCTGTGCAGCACAGGTACCCAGGAGCACGAAGGCCCCCATGAGACCAGAGTCCACTGACCTCAACTGAGAGTCAAGATGTGGCTGAGAAGAAAATGCAGTTCCCTGGGTATTTATTGTTACTCCTCCTTAACAGCCTTCCTTTCCTTCCCCTCTTTAGCCCTTCATCAGATATTTCAAATTTATTAATAGGTCCCAAGTCCAACGATGAGCTATACATGGTAAAGCAAACCAATATTTCCTCTACATAAGGACATTCTACATAAAATGACAGAGATGTGGCATGGCCACAAAGAGGGCTGAGCTGGTTAAATTCACTTTTACAAAAAGAGGAACTCTCTTCCCTCTGGTGTCACCGCCAACAATACTGCAGGCAATCTAACAGCTTCATGTGAATTGCCGGGTCTGTATTGCAAGTCCTGGCCTTCTTGGATGGAAATACTGGTTTGGGCTTGCTGGTCCTTCAGCAGGAGAGCTGTGTGGTCAGATGTGGTCTGGAGAGAATCTACCTGGATTTGACTCCCACATTTGCTGCCTAGATAGCTTCCCTGATGGCTCACATGGTAAATAATCTGCCTGCAATGCAGGAGAGCCGGGTTTAATCCCTGTGTCAGGAAGATCCCCTAGAGGAGGGCATGGCAACCCACTCCAGTATTCTTGCCTGGAGAATCCCATTGACAGAGGAGCCTTACAAGCTATAGTCCATGGGGTCACACAGAGTCGGACATGACTGATGAGACTTAGCATGGTGACCCGTGGATGGGGGCAGGGAGCTGATATAGAGGAGGAGCGGCAGTGACAGATACACAGAGAAGTGAGATGGGAAGCTGACCGTGAACCCCATGACTGGGCAGTTTCCAAGGAACACAGGACAGACTTCCACGTATTCACCGAGCGCTTCTTGAGGGCAAAACCCCAGTGTGGAGGGCAAAACTCCACAAATCCTAGCGATACAGATGTTGCAGTCAGAATCTCAGTGGGCCACTGGGTGACCTGGAGCATATTATTTAACCCTTCAAAGGCTCCACACCTGAGCTTCAAAACATGCTGAAGAGGTTAACAGGACGAAGTCCTACCTGGCACAGAGCAGGCACTTAAACAAGGCTGGTTTCGGGGACTTCTCTGGCAGTCCAGTGGTTAAGACTTTACCTTCCAATGCAGCGGGTATGGGTTTGATCCCTAGTCAGGGAGCTAAGAACTCACATGCCTCATAGCCAAAACATCCAAACATTAAAAAAAAAAAAAAAAAAAAAAAAGGAAGCAATATGGTAACATATTCAATAAAGATTTGAATTTAAACAAACAAAACAAAAACCAAGGCTGGCTTCTTTCTGGTCCTCTAAAAGAACCAAGAAGCAGGAGAGGCTGCTGTAATCTTCCTCTCCACTGACGTCCATTTAGACACTGTGAGAGAAAAGACATGAAACGCACGTCCTGTAGCTGTGCAGCCAAGGACTGCCTGGCCCCTGGTGTCAGCGAGCAGACTGGGAACGGCCCTTGATGGAGCTTCTGTCAGCCCTGCAACATCCAGTGAGTGCATATTTATTGAGCACCTACTATGTGCCAGGTGCTGGTTAAAGCACAGCCACTGCCAGCCCCAAAAGTGCTTTGTGCAGATTAGAAAAGGTTGCCCTTTCTGGCAGGTACAGCCCCATCAGCACACAGTTTGGCAAGCGAGAAGACTCTTTGTGTCAACAAAAAGAGTGCCCCTTCATTCGAGTGGACACAGCCCATGCTGGGCTCATGCCTTGGCAGGCAGAGTGAGTGGCTTTAGGCCCTGAGGACCTCCCTCATCTGGGCAGCCTCGCCAAGCATATGTGCCCCACCAGGCACAGCATCCCCAAAGTCATGCATTTCTCTTAAAGATAAATATGCTCTGTTGAAGGGCTTCTCTTTTATTCTCTTTTAGACATGGGAAAATATTATTTCTTTTATGAAATGACGCTAATAGTAGATGGCAGTTGTTTATCTCTTTTGTGAACTGTTCTTAACAAAATAAAGTTGACAACTTTATGTCAGTACTTCTGTTTTGGACATTTTTCTGGCCTGTGAAATTCAAAACTTTGGGAATTATTGTGGGAGGTGCTGTGTGGTGAGAAGCCCTTCTGTTCAAGCAAAAGAAAAGCCCCTGCAAGACCCCACAGACCTGGGCAGGTACTCTGTTGCCATCAGGGTCTCTGAGCTTCAGCAGTCTGCATGCCATTGCATTTCAGAACTGCTGGGTTGCTATGGTTATCACCAGATCTCTGTAATTACCTTGGAAGTTGCTAACTTTGAGACTTATAAGGTCCGTGCCATACAGATATTCAAAAAAGAAAGGTTTTTGTGTCTGAGAAGTATACCATACAGATATTCAAAAAAGAAAGGTTTTTGTGTCTGAGAAGTATACATGCTGACAATAAATGGCATTGCTCGAACACAGCCGCACACACACACATACGTGAAAATACTCATACACACAGGAGAATCATCGTCTCTTGCATGCTTTGGTGGTTAGATCTGTGGACTTCACATGAGGTTCACACAGTTATAGGAAAGCAGATCTTGGCTCCAGTGATAAATCTGGGCTTTCTCTCTTAGCCAGGATTCTCTGGCTCCAAACAAAAAACTGGTGGTCTCAATTAAACTAGAGTGTATTGGCTCACCTCACTGAGAAATGAGTCTTTGTGTCAGGTACAGCTTGATCCAGGGACTCAGGATCAGGATTTGCCAGGTGGTTCAGTGGTAAAGAATCCACCTGCCAATGCAGGAGACACAGGAGACGCGGGTTTGATCACTGGGTCGAGAAGATCCCCTAGAGAAGGAAGTAGCAATCCACTCCAGTATTCTTGCCTGGAAAATCCCATGGACAGAGAAGCCTGGTGGCCTACAGTTCGTGGGGTTGCAAAAGAGTTGGACATGACTGAGTCATGGAGCAAATAGAGCACCACCCCCAGGCAATCTGCTTGCTCTTGTGAGTTCCCCTGGGAAGGCCTCACCACGTGGTCAGCTCGCTGCCAAATTTCGAGCCTTGGATTGACCAGGAAAAAAAAGAGCTTATCTCCTCCACAGTTCAAACAAACAAAAGGTCTGCACCTTGGTCTCAGCCTGCCTTAGATCATAACATAAGCCGATCTCTGCACCTATCACTGTGACTGGGGACATGCCCAAAGCTGGAGCAGCACTGTGGGGAAGCCTACATTCTCTAGAACCGGGATCCCCAACCTCCTGGCCACGGACCAGTACCTCTTGTCAGCTCAGCAGCGGCATTAGATTAGAAATAAAGTACACAATACATGTGATGTGCTTGAATCATTCCCAAATGATCCCCACCCTCTAGTCTGTGGAAAAATCACCTTCCATGAAACCAGTCCCTGATGCCAAGATGGCTGCAGGCTGCTGCTCTAGAACAAAGTCGGGGTCAAGGGATGCAGCCAGCCAAACTTATTTTCTCTCCCCAAAGGAGAGGGATCCAAGAAGTTAGTGGCAAGAGAGACATCACCTGGGCTGCTTATTCTCCTTTTGCCTCACCTCACGCCCGCATCTATTCTCCCCACTACCCTTGCTCTATTTGATCCACGCTCTGTGTTCTGAGATGTTATCTCTGCAAGGCTTCCTCCCAGGCCCCTTGTCTCTGGCCATTGATTGGATCAGACAAAGCAGAAGCACAGCAGATCTGAGGAGGAGGGGGAGAAAGAAGTGGGTGTTTTCTCCCTGCCCCCTCCCTGCTCTGGTACCTCCTAAGGCCCCATTCTCACGGCTCACACCACCTCCTCTCTCCCTGCCCTCCAGCCTTTGAGGCAGTAACAGCTTCCTGCTGCTGTGATCTTGATACCTCAATGCCCCTGTCTGTTCCACTGATGCTGCCCACTTATATGCACATTGTCCCTTAAACTCTTTTAATCTAAACTAGGAGTCAGTGAACTTTGGCTCACAAGCCAATAACCACCCCCTCGCTTTTTGTAAAGACAGTTTTACTGGCCCACAGTCACACCCACTGCCCATCCTTTAGTGCTGTCTGTGGCCAGTTGTGACAGAGACTGTAGGCGGCCTGAAAAGCCCAAAATACTTACTTTCTGGCCCGTCACAGAAAAAAATTGCTGACCCCTGGATAAACCAGCTCTGATGGCTTTTGCTTCCTGCTGGGACCCTTTCTATTTTATCTCCTCATAAAATTTAAGAAGAGAATGCTACTTTTACTGTAAGATTTGTACATAACTTTTGAGAAGAAACTAATATAGAAGATCAACCCTGCTGGTTCAAGGGGAAACCACACAGAGGATAGAAAGGTGTAGTGATCCTTTTTAAAAAAACTTACTTGGTTGTGCAGGCTTTTAGTTGCAGCGATCCAGTTCCCTGACCAGGGATGGCACCCAGGCCCCCTGCACTGGGAGTACTAGCGAAGTCCCTATAGGGATCTCTTTATACAGTGAACCCTGCTCTCTCCCAGCCCTTGAGCTGAAGGGTCTCAGGGCAGAGAATGCCCCCCATTCTGCACCCCTAGCCACTGCTCACTCAGACAGCACATCTGGGTGCTCCGACTTCATCAGAGAATGCCAGTGAACGGGAAAATCAATATGTAAAGAACCAAACCGAAATGCCGGATGAAAAAGATGAACATTGCTAGGTTTAGAAAATAAAAATGTTCTAAACAGATAAACAGTAAGCAAAGTGCTTTGATTTGTACTGTTTTCCAGTCCATAAAACCCTAATATCCGCCAACGTTTCATTAAGAGCTTCCATGCCCGCTGCGGCTTGAACAGATTGCTGCAAACATGTTATTCGAGCCGCAGACCCAATCTTTTGCAATGTTTTACATGGGTGCTAAATGGGGGAGAAGTCTGATCTGTCATGAACAGAACTCTGCTTTAGGGGAAAAGTAAATTCTGGAGTTAAATGAACAATATCTATCATTTTGCAATGTGATTTTTCCAGTCAATCAAAAAAAAAAAAAAAAGGTAGGCAACGAACATTTATTGGAGAAACAAAAAATGGCAATGAACACATGCAACCAGATCCTCCTTCAGCTTTCAGAAACAGGGAGGATTTGTGATTTGAATAATTTCCACTGAAATAAATATTCAATTTATGTTGGAAATGGTTCATTTGGTCTCTTAGCCTTTTGCAATCCCCAAACCTAATAATACTCCAGTTTATGAAATCCCCTACTAATATAGCAACACCTTTTCATTTATTGTTACACTCACTCCTGAAGTGGCCCTACTGCTAGCTTTCTGAACCATCAGCCAAAATCGAAGGTGCTGTACACAGAGCTCTTTTCCTTGATGATTTCTATTTTGTGACTGCAAGAAAGAGACAATAAATTAGCGACCCTGAAGTGGATTTCGAGCTGCGAAGCTGAGAAGACTTGGACAGATTATTAAATCACTCCCTGATCCTCAGTTTCTTTATCTGTAAAATGAGACCAACACTCCTTCCCTACCCCCACCACCCAGATTCTTGTACCTTCATCCATTCCCATTTGTTGAATATTTACTAAGCACCTTTTATGTGTCAGGAGGGTGCTGGGTGAAGAGGAAGATGCGGTCCCTGGAAGGTGCCTCTTGAAGCTCACATACTGAGGAAAGAGCTACCAGGGACAATGTGTTGGGGCAAGCTCTAGGACAGCAGTAGCAACAGTTCTTTGAAAGCACTCACCCAGGAGGTACCAGTGGCCAGAAAGAGCCAAGAGGATGGGATGGCTAAATGTATTCTGAAGAATGAGTCAGAGGGGAGGGGTACAATGGAGGATGTCATCACAAGGGAGAAGAGACTTCTCAGGATTACCAATAGCGTTTCGCATGGCCACACCCCAGGCTTTAAGGCGGGAGAGCCAAGAGCCCTGGGAAGCAGGGAGAAAACTAAGCAAAACCCATGTTCCAAGGACCTCCCAGATTTGCTGAGGATTTGGACTTTTCCCTTGAAGGCGGTGGGGAACCCACTGCAGGGTTTCTGTTGAGGGACATGGCCTGATTCAACGTGTTTCAAAGTTGATGGGACAGCTTGATAGACTGCGGAGAAAAGGGAAGGAAAATGTCAGGGAGGACTTGGAGGTTCCAGCTTTGACAAAAGAGTGGATGCTGGTTGTATTCACTGAGAGAGAGCGCATGTGAAGCTGGTGCTCGGCACAAGGCAAGATAAAGGGTAGGTGCTCAGTAAGTGCGTCTCAAAGCAGAAACTTTATTCTCCTAGCTTCATTCTCCCCTCTTCTGTCAACCCACCCCCCAATGCGTACACACATACACACACTGCCCCCACCCACTCTAGCTCATCCTGCACATCACTGCCTGGTAAATCTTCTTAAAACACCAATTTGCCTGTCAGATTTAAATGGCTCATTTAAATGGCTCAGGATTTCCCCAGGCACCACTCAAAGCCCCCCCCCCTCCCCCCGCCCCCCCGCTCAACCTCCCTAATCCAGCTCCCCTATCAAGCCAGCCCTGTTTCCTCTCTGCCTCAGTCCGGCCTCGCAGGCAGCAGCCCCATGACCTGCCGGCCTCCAGGCCTTTATTCAGGCCATGCTCTGCTCCCGCAGTACTGGCCTTTCCTTCATCCTGCCACTGGAAATTAAAATCAGAGAGTCACAGTAGAGACCGTGATAAAAGAAAGCAATTCCCTCTGTACCCCTGTTACTTCTGTTAATTCAACACAGGCTTAATTCTTTGACATCTAGGCAACACAGAGAGTCTATGGCTGAGGAAGTTTCAAGAGAAGAGACACAAGATGTAAATTTATCTAGATTATAGATAAACTGGCTCATAAAATGTCTTGTTACATCCTTCTAGCACATTCCAAACTCTCCTTTTGATTTTGATTTTGAAATGCATTTTTAAAGCATGAGTGGATTATGATTGTCAAGGAAAAAAAAAGCTGTTTTCTTTCAGGCCTTAAGCTATAAAAACTGCTCTTCTTGTTCTCTCTCCAAATGAACCCACTTTAGGATGTCCTGCTGGGAAATGAAGGCAATTGCTTGATGCTTAGGAATTACCAAAGATTTACTTGAAAGTGCTACCTCACACTCGGTCGGAAATAAGCCTAAATGAAAAGGAAAACAATTAGCCCAAACGTGCCAACTTCAACAGTGTTGATTGGTCGGTTGGTTGATTTTGAAAGCCCATTTTTATTTCTGGAATCAAAAGTTGCAAAAACAAACAACAAACAACAAAAATTCCAGTTGTGACAGTCCATGGGTGAGAAGTCCCTGGGGCAAGCACAGGCAGGGTTACTTTGAAGGCCACCCACGTTTGGGTCTGAGCCCCTCCCAGGGGCCAAGGAAGCTACAGGGCCACCTGGAACAACAGAGACTCAGGTCCTGTTGTCTGTCCATCGGGCTTCCCCACTGGGACGTGACAGCCCTCCTGCCCCAATCCAGCCTCACTCCCTTCCAGCCCCCAGGGCAGTGTTTCTCAAACAGTGGTCCAAGAACCACCTGCAGTTGCATCCAAATCACCTGGACTCTTAAAACATGCAGGTGGCTGCTCCCTAGACCCTCTTCCTGAGACCACATCCCTCAAAGTGGGTTCATTCATCAACACCACCAGTACAGCCAGATTAGCAAGGCTTCTCTTCCCCCCCAGTTCATTAACATTTTCCTTTCATTGTTTTCCTTAGCCTGCTAAAAGTCCCTGGTCTATTGTTCAGTTCTAAACTTTCCTGCAATTCCATTCTGTTGCCCTAGTAAATTCACTCCCTACCCACCTGAATAACTTTATCATATTTCTTCTTCTGCTGCTGCTGCTAAGTTGCTTCAGTCGTGTCCAACTCTGTGCAACCCCATAGACGGCAGCCCACCAGGCTCCTCCATCCCTGGGATTCTCTAGGCAAGAATACTGGAGTGGGTTGCCATTTCCTTCTCCAATGCATAAAAGTGAATAGTGAAAATGAAGTCACTCAGTCATGTCTGACTCTTAGCAACCCCATGGACTGTAGCCTACCAGGCTCCTCCGTCCATGGGATTCTCCAGGCAAGACTACTGGAGTGGGTTGCCATTTCTTTCTCCACATATCTCTTCTATTCTCTTCCAACTACAACTTCCTGATTACCAATCCCATCACCTTGTAGCATTTGAATTTTCTCCTAATCTCTGAAAATTTAGAGGCTGTCCATTGAGAATTCCTTTCTCCTTGGAGGAAAAGCTATTTCAAACCTGGACAGCATGTTAAAAATCAGAAACATCACTTTTCTGACCAAAGTCCCTATGGTCAAAGCTATGGTTTTTCCAGTGGTCATGTACAGATGCGAGAGTTGGACCATAAAGAAGGCTGAGTGCTGAAGAATTGATGTCATCAAACTGTGGTGCTGGAGAAAACTCTTGAGAGTCCCTTGGGACTGCAAGGAGATCCAACCAGTCAATCCTAAAGGAAATCCATCCTGAATAGTCATTGGAAGGACTGATGCTGAAGCTGAAGTTACAATACTTTGGCTACCTGATGCGAAAAGCCAACTCATTAGAAAAGACCCTGATGCTGGGAAAGATTGATGGCAGGAGAAGGGGGTGACAGAGGATGAGGTGGTTGGATGAAATCACTGACTCAATGGACTTAAATTTGAGCAAACTCCAGAAGATACTGAAGGACAGGGAAGCCTGGTGTGCTGCAGTCTATGGGGTCACAAAGAATTGGGGTCACTCACGACTGAGTGACTGAACAACAACAATGAGAATTCCTTCCTCCTCTAGGCTTCAACCTCCTCTGCCCCACCCACCCTCACATACTTCTCTCCACTGGACCCATCCCTCACCTTGACCTGGATCCGGGATCCCACCTCACCTTCCTCCTCAGAACTTTTGCAGTGCCATACGCCTCCTCTCTCCTATATGTTCAGTCTTGTGCTCTCGACCCAGTCCTTCCCTCTGGCTCTTTTTTCCTTCCATTGTAGAGTATCACTGGAATGGGGAATTCTCTCCAGTATCCTAGGAGAAGTATGCATCAGTAGGACATATTTTAAACTCAGTTACCACCACTGAATGTTAACTTGTTATCTATAAATACTTAGTAGAATGAAGAATATATTTCAGAACAGTTTTTAAAACTTTTGATCATAGAAAATTTCAAATATATTAAGAAACAGAGAAGCTATACAGGGTCACGAGTCAGAAATGACTGAGCCAGCATGCAAGGGCAACTTCTATATTTATTTATTTATTTATTTATTTATTTATTTATTTATTTCAGGTGTACAGCATTATGATTTGACATCTGTATGCACTACAGAGTGATCACCATGACAAGTCTAGCTGCCATCTGTCACCATACAATGGGCCCACCTCACCCATTTCACAGACTCCCCCCCACCCAACCAACTTCCCCTCTTGTATCCACTAATCTGTTCTCTGTGTCCAAGTTTGTTTTTATTTTCATTTTGCTCATTCATTTTTTTAGATCCCACATCTGAGTGAAAACATAGGGTATTTGTCTTTGTCTGATTTATTTCACTTAGTATAATACCTTCAAGGTCCATCCATACTGTTGCAAATGGCAGGATTTCATTCTTTTTTATGGCTAAGCGAAGAGTTGACTCATTGGAAAAGACTCTGATGCTGGGAGGGATTGGGGGCAGGAGGAGAAGGGGACGACAGAGGATGAGATGGCTGGATGGCATCACCGACTCAATGGACGTGAGTTTGAGTAAACTCCGGGAGATGGTGATGGACAGGGAGGCCTGGTGTGTTGTGATTCATGGGGTCGCAAAGAGTCAGATACAACTGAGCGACTGAACTGAACTGAACTGACCATCCCATTGAGGGCAGGAGAAGGGGATGACCAAGGATGAGATGGTTGGATGGCATCACCGACACAATGGACATGGGTTTGGGTCGACTCCGAGAGTTGGTGATGGACAGGGAGGCCTGGTGTGCTGCGGTTCATGGGGTCTCAAAGAGTCAGATACAACTTAGCAACTGAACTGAACTGAACTGAGCATCCCATTGTGTGTGTGTGTGTGTGTGTGTGTGTATGTTAGAGACTATCAGAAAAACTCTGCCTTGTCTCATTTCCTCTTCCAACTACCATCCTTTCTATCTCTTCCCCACCCATAGCCAAAGTTCTCCAGAAAGCAGTCCTCTATGCCTTCTTAATTTCTTCAGTTTCTACCCACTCTTAACCCATTTAGGTCTGGTCTCGCTTCTGCACTGTAGCTCCTAGAAATAATAATGGCCTCCATACGACCAACTCAAGCAGACATTTTATTTCAATTCCATCTTATTCTAGTATAAAATTTAGTGGCTTGAAACAAGAATTCCTTTTTTCTTTCTTGTGATTCTATTGATTGACTGGGATAAGCTGGGCAGGTCTTACTTGGGTTGTCTCAAAGGGCTCGTGTCATCTTGACACTAAGGTGACTCACGCCTTGCATGTTTGGTACCCAGGTTGGAACAGCTGCCACAACCGGGAGGCAGCCAGGCATCATCTCTCTCTCTCCACGGCATCTGCATAGTCAGTTTAGCCTTCTTCACAGCATGATGGTCTAAGACTTTTTACATGGTGGCTGGCATCCCTCTGAGCAAGCATTTCAAGAGACCAAGGTTGACACTGCAAGCTTCATATGACCTATCCTCCAAAGTTACAAATTCTATTAGTTGAACAAACCCAGGCCTCATTCAGTGTGGGAGGGTACTACATGAAGTGTGAATTTCAGGAGGCATAATTCATTTGAGGGCCATCTTTGGAGACTAACGGTCCTACTTGACTTTCCAACAACTATCAGAGGGACTTCCCTGGTGGTCCAGTGGCTAAGACTCTGTACTCCTAATGCAGGGGGTCTGGGTTCGATTCCTGGTCAGGGAACTAGATCCCACATGGCACAACTAAAGACTCCGCATGCTGCATTAAAGACTGAAGGTCATGTTTGTAACAACTAATGCCTGGCACAGCCAAATAAGTACATTTTTAAAATTAGCAAAGCCCTTGTGAGCCATCCACTTTTTGAAACACTGTCTCCTTGCTCCCATAACAAACCATTTTTCTGTTCTGTTTCTACTTCTCTGAAGAGAGAGGGGTTTGTAGGTCTCCTCTGCTCCAGTCCTCCAGGTCTGGCTCTAAGTTTCCTCTCTCCTATATCCCTTCTCTCCTATATCTTTTTAATCTCTTCTCAAATTAAATTAAGTCATTTAATCCAGATCTACTATTTCAATTAATTCCTAAAATACATAAGACGAAAATATTAATCATTCCAGCCCAAACTTGTCCTCTGAATAGTATACTCCACCTCTCAAAACCTCCCCTTGAAGATCCCAAAGGTATCCAATTTAGCATGTCTAATCTGAACTTCAGAGAAGGCAATGGCACCCCACTACAGTACTCTTGCCTGGAAAATCCCATGGGTGGAGGAGCCTGGTAGGCTGCAGTCCGTGGGGTCGCTAAGAGTCAGACATGACTGAGCGACTTCACTTTCACTTTTCACTTTCATGCATTGGAGAAGGAAATGGCAAGCCACTCCAGTGTTCTTGCCTGGAGAATCCCAGGGACGGGGGAGCCTGGTGGGCTGCCATCTACGGGGTCACACAGAGTCGGACACAACTGAAGTGACTTAGCAGCAGCAGCAATATGAACTTAGAATGGACCACTGCCCTCAAACAGGGCATCTTCCAGAATTCTCCAGCTTCCTGGAGGGTAGCTCACCTGGCACACAGTGGAGCTGCCCTAGTTGTTTCAGTTGTGACCATCCTAAAGGGATTGATAACCAGCCAGTCCCAGACACATGAGCAAGTCAAAATGAGGAGGACGCTCAGCCAGCCACAGCTGGCCGAAGAGGCAGAAGCGAGACCAGCGGAGAGCAGCCAAGCCAGCCCAGACTAGCTAAACTCCTGTGAACTGGTACAATAAACAAATGTTTATTTTTGTATGCCACTGAGATTTTGTGGTTTTCTCACTACATAGCATTATTTTGTCAATGGATATCTGATACACTACAGCTCAAACATTCAACAATTGAAGAAAGGTGCAATGTCATGCAAGCTTTAAGAATGCTGTGTAGACATACAGTCATCCCTCAGCATCAGTGAGGTGATTGGTTCACAAATCCCCGGGGATATAATAATCAGAGAATACTCAAGTCCTTTGTATAAAACAGAGTGTTGTTGTTGTTGTTTAGTTGCTTAGTTGTGTCTGACTCCTTTGTGCCCTCATGGACTGTAGCCCTCCAGGTTCCTTCTGTCCATGGGATTTCCCAGGCAAGAATACTGGAATGGGTTACCATTTCTTTCTCCAGAGGATCTTCCCAACCCAGGGTTAGAACCCGTGTCTCTTGCATTGACAGGCAGATTCTTTACCACTGAGCCACCAAGGAAGCCCCATAAAATGGAGTAGTATTTGCATATAATCTATGCGTATCCTCTCTAGGTTACTTTTAATAAGTAATACAATGAAAATGTTATGTAGCTAGTTGCTGGCACATGGCAAATTCAACTTTTGCGTTTTGGAACTTTTTGGAAAAAAAATGTTTTCTAAGTATTTTTCCATCTATTGGTTGACTCTGTGGACACAGAACCTACAGATTGGAAGGGCTGACTATAAACAGACTTGAAGTGTTCACAACAAACCGATAAACTGCAGAAGGAGGAGAAGATTGAAAAACAATGTGTATAATATGACATCATTTTCATAAAACATGCATTTCTATATTTGCATATGAAAATGTCAGGTCTAATATACAAGATGCCAACCGACATGGTTATCTCTGAGTGGTAAGACTTTTCGTAATTTTCATTTTATGTCACTCACATAATTGTTCAAAAGGGAGAAAAAAAATCTTTGCTGTATAGTACATTTGGTTTGGCTATCCTTTGGCTTGTTGGTAAAAATCCTGAATATTCTTTGATTACGTTTTGCAGAGGCGGGCACAGGAGTTATTCCTGCAGCATCCTGTGCAGGCAATGCGGACACTGCACCTCTTCCAGGACTCACTAAGGATTGCAGGTATAAGAACACACCTGTCTAATTCCTACTGGCAAACCTGAAAAGAGAAGTTCACACCAGTGGTCTTCCCAGCCCACCATTAGAGCCTGGGAAGCCTTAGAAACCCCTGCCTTGGAGACAGAGGATGGGGAAACTGGGAGCAAAGCAGGACACCTCTAGAAACTTCCTGCCTGTGGGGCTTAGTTATATGCCTTGGACAAACAAAAGAAATCTTCCTCTAAGTTCTTACTAACAGGGTGTCAAATGTCATACATTCAGAATAAGAAATTCAATGCCCCGGGGCAGGCCAAGAATACCTAAGGTGCTAATCCTTCCTAAGGCTGAAAGGACTTTCTTTTCTTTCTTTAAGCTTCCTTCCTTCCTTGCCCCATTTCCTCTCCCTCCCAATCATTCAAGGAGTTCCCTCCCTCCCTCCCTCCCTCTCTATTTTCTTTCTTTCCTTATCTAATATTTGGGAGTTAGGCCTTCATTTAAAATAATTCCTAATTTATAGCAAATCTATCCCTGTACTTTCCTGGACAATCCTTAATTTGCAGTAAACCCCCAATCCATTTTTTTTTTTTCTGCCACTATTTCTGTTGCTAAAACCGTCCAGCTAGAGCTGGTGAAAATTGCACATCAGGCTGATGAACTCTACAGCAATCATGTATAATCTGGCTTCAGCTGACTGTGCTTATACACTGAATTTTCCTTTCCTCATTCCTACGTATTTCTTGTTCCCTAATGTGAGTTTAATCTTAGCCTTTTCCATTCTTGTCATGCCCCAGCACCTCACACTCCAGAGACCCTGACTCCTAACACGTGAGGTCCAACAACTGCCTGTCCTCCTCCTCCAAATGTTATCATTTTATTTCCTCTTATCAACATCCCCCCAACCCCCACCCAGCTCCAGCAGCTCCCTTCAAAGCTCTTTGAAGGGTGGTCTCAGCCCACCCGGTTAGTCTCCAAGACAGAGGTTCTGTAAGTGAGGGTTCAGAAGATCATGTAGAGTCCACAAAGGCACTCCAGGTGATTCATGAATCTTTTGAAATGAATGTAGAATTTTGTCTTTAAGTCAGTTTTTCGTTGAGAGTCTCTAGATTTCATCTACTTTCCATAGGACTCTGCCGACCTAGGACTTTTCTTCATAACTCACTTCCTCTTTCTTGCATTTTTAGGCTCTCGCCTTTTTGACTGGTGTCCTCTTTGTCTACATACAACTTGGCTGTACCATGAAACAGAATTACCAGGTGTATTAGTCTGCTCTGGCTGCCACAGCAGACGACCACAGGCTGGGTGGCCGCAATGGCAGAAATTAATTTTCTCATGGTTCTGGATGCAAGAAGTCCAGGATCAGAGTGCCAGGATGGTTAGTTTCTGGTGAGAACTCTCTTCCTGGCTTGCAGATGGCCACTCTCTCACTATATCCTAGCATGGCCTTTTCAAGGGGTGGGCATACAGGGGTGGGGGAAGGGAAGTTCTCTTTTCTTTTTATTATTATGCTACCAGTCCTATTGAAATAAGGCCCCACCCTTCAAACCTCATTTAATCTTAATGACCTCCTAAAGATCCTGTCTTCAAATATAGTCATATTGGAAGTTAGGACGTCAACATATGATTTACAGGGTGTTGGGGGGATGGCACATGGTTCAGCCCATAGCACCAAGGATAAAAATAACTTGATTTAAGACACCAAAGTTGTTATCTGTGTTACACTGGCAAAATTGCTTTCTAACTTATCTTTCTGCTTTCTAACCTGCCCTTCATGCTCTGGAATGTGAAGTCAAGTGGGCTTTAGAAAGCATCACTATGAACAAAGCTAGTGGAGGTGATGGAATTCCAGTTGAGCTCTTTCAAATCCTGAAAGATGATGCTGTGAAAGTGCTGCACTCAATATGCCAGCAAATTTGGAAAACTCAGCAGTGGCCACAGGACTGGAAAAGGTCAGTTTTCATTCCAATGCCAAAGAATGCTCAAACTACTGCACAATTGCACTCATCTCACATGCTAGTAAAGTAATGCTCAAAATTCTCCAAGGCAGGCTTCAGCAATACGTGAACCATGAACTTCCAGATGTTCAAGCTGGTTTTAGAAAAGGCAGAGGAACCAGAGATCAAATTGCCAACATCCGCTGGATCATGGAAAAAGCAAGAGAGTTCCAGGAAAACATCTATTTCTGCTTTATTGACTATGCCAAAGCCTTTGACTGTGTGGATCACAATAAACTGTGGAAAATTCTGAAAGAGATGGGGATACCAGACCACTTGACCTGCCTCTTGAGAAACCTATAAGCAGGTCAGGAGGCAACAGTTAGAACTGGACATGGAACAACAGACTAGTTGCAAATAGGAAAAGGAGTATGTCAAGGCTGTATAATGTCACCCTGATTATTTAACTTATATGCAGAGCACATCATGAGAAACGCTGGACTGGAAAAAGCACAAGCTGGAATCAAGATTGCCGGGAGAAATATCAATAACCTTAGATATGCAGATGACACCACCCTTATGGCAGAAAGTGAAGAGGAACTCAAAAGCCTCTTGATGAAAGTGAAAGAGGAGAGTGAAAAAGTTGGCTTAAAGCTCAACATTCAGAAAACTAAGATCATGGCATCTGGTCCCATCACTTCATGGGAAATAGATGGGGAAACAGTGGAAACCGTGGCTGACTTTATTTTTCTGGGCTCCAAAATCACTGCAGATGGTGACTGCAGCCATGAAATTAAAAGGCGCTTACTCCTTGGAAGGAAAGTTATGACCAACCTAGATAGCATATTGAAAAGCAGAGACATTACTTTGCCAACAAAGATCTGTCTAATCAAGGCTATGGTTTTTCCAATGATCATGTATGGATGCAAGAATTGGACTGTGAAGAAAGCTGAGAGCCAAAGAATTGATGCTTTTGAACTGTGGTGTTAGAGAAGACTCTTGAGAGTCCCTTGGACTGCAAGGAGATCTAGCCAGTCCATCCTAAAGGAAATCAGCCCTGGGTGTTCATTGGAAGGAATGATGCTGAAGCTGAAACTCCAGTACTTTGGCCACCTCATGCGAAGAGTTGACTCATTGGAAAAGACTCTGATGCTGGGAGGGATTGGGGGCAGGAGGAGAAGGGGACGACAGAGGATGAGATGGCTGGATGGCATCACTGACTCGATGGAAGTGAGTCTGAGTGAACTCTGGGAGTTGGTGATGGACAGGGAGGCCTGGCGTACTGTGATTCATGGGGTTACAAAGAGTTGGCCACGACTGAGCGACTGAACTGAACTGAACGCACTCTGTAGCCACCCACACCTTGCATAATCACCATATTGGGAGAAATTTCTTCACTTCTGGTGCATTTTGCTATATGGAGAAGCAGCCACTAGGTAACACTCCGAACCTCCACTCTCTGCTGCCCCACAAAGAGCCCCACATCAGTGATCCAGGACCTTCCTCTCCTCTGCTTCTTGGGAATGGGCTGCCCACACAGAGCATTCTTTCTTCTCTGATCCTGTGTATGCAGTCTTAGAGGGACTCCCTGGTGTGTTAGCATTTCCTTTTGGTTCCTTCTCAAGGTTTCCTTCTCTCTGCCATTGTACCTACTGTTCTTGCATGTTGTCTACTTTTTCAACTAGAGCCTTTACATTTTTGTCATAGTTGTTTTAAATGGCCTATCAATCATTTCACAATCTGCATCATATCTATACCCAGTTCTGATCTTTGCCGTGCCTCTTCAGACTGTGTTTGTTCTTCCCTTTTATCATGTCTTGTAATTTTCCATTGAAAAGCAGACATGACCTATTAGGTAATAGGAACTAAGGCAAATAACCTTTTAGGGAAGTTTTATGTAAATCCGGCCAGCAGTTGGGTTGTGTTTCACGTTTGCTATAATCTATGAGGAAACCAGGGGCTTCAAATTTCTCGAGGTCTTTTTTTAAAATCTCCTCTGTTGTCTTTGGGTTTCCCTAAGAACTCCTTCTTCAGTTCTTTCAGCAGTAATTCATTTATACAGAAGCCCTGTTAATGTGGTGGCAAAGAGTGGGGGAAGGGAAGCATTCTATAAACTTATGATTAAATTTCAGTCTTCCTGTGGGCTTGCAACCTTTAACAAATGTTTCTTTGCTATCCCTTCCCTCTTAGGTGATACAGAAAAGCTAGAGGGGCTGGAGACAGGAAAATGCTCTTTCCCCAAGAATCTAAAAAAGAGAGGATATATGTATATGTATAACTGATTCATTTTGCTGCATAGCAGAAACTAACACATTTTAAATCAAATATATTCCAGTAATTTTTATTAAGTGCTCTTTCCCAAGATGAGATGAGGCTCTGAAAAGTTTTTTTCACTGGGGAGTAGTCAGTCCTGTGTAATGGAGAAAATTCTGGGCATATTTCAAAATGGTTACTTTCCTTGTCTACATGCTGGGACATAAAATGATTTTTTTCCTGGCACTTCACCACCTGGTGAGGTTTTTGGAGGTAAAACCACAAAACATCTGCCCCCTGCTCTCAAGATAACAGCCCCCAGGGGAGTCCGTCTCTCCTGTTAGTCCACACACAGCCTCAGCCATTTATCAACATGATTATTCTACTGTTCCTACCAGATTCTGGTTCTGGCAGCTTCTGCTCAGGTAAGCTGATTTTGACCTTGAGTATCTGCAGCCACTTCTCTCTCCAGATTCATGGTGGTGGTTTGCCCTGAAACCTCACTTTTCTGATGAGTCCAAGAAAAGTCCCTGCTTTTCAGCTTTTTTCTTGTTGTAAAGTCAGGAATGACAACTTCCAAGATCTTTTATTGTTGGATCTGAAACTGAGAGTCCCAAGGCCAAGCTAATTTTTTTGATTGCCTGAAGTTAGTCTTTTCTTTAGTGAGTTTTGCTTTGATTATGAAACACAACAGTTGGTAGTTAACCAGCCCATCCACTCCAAGAACATACTTTATGTTACTTGAATTCATTTAAATTGATTGAGACATTTTATGGGCCAGAAGATGTTCTATCTTGGCAAATTTTGTGAATTTGAGAATAATGTATATTCTACTCTTGTTGGGTAGAATTTTCTGAAATGTCGATCAGCTCAAGCATAGTTAATGCTATTCAAGTCTACTATTTGCTGATTTTCTGCCTATTTGTTCCATTAGTTATTAAGAGAGCATTTTTAAAAATTTCTGTAACTGTGTATTTGTCTGTTTCTCTCTCTTTTTTTTTTTTTTTTGCTTCATTTATTTTGCAGTTTTGCCATTAGGTACATAGACATTTAGGATTGTTATGTTCTCTTGATTAATTGACCCTTATGTGATTATAATAAGACTTCCTTTTTCTTTTTTTTTCTTTTAATATAAATTTATTTATTTTAATTGGAGGCTAATTACTTTATAATATTGTATTGGTTTGCCATACATCAACATGAATCCGCCACTTTTTCTTGGCAAAGTTCTTTGTTCTGACACTCCAACTTTCCTTTGATTAGTGTCAGTATGTTCTTTTTTCCCATCTTTCTACTGTTTAGCCCATTTGTGTCCTTATCAGTTCAGTTCAGTTCAGTCACTCAGTCGTGTCCGACTCTTTGTGACCCCTTGGACTGCAGCACTCCAGGCTTCCCTGTCCATCACCAACTCCCGGAGTTGACCCAAACTCATGTCCATTGAGTCGGTGACGCCATCCAACCATCTCATCCTCTGTCATCCCCTCTCCTCCTGCCCCTCAATCTTTCCCAGCATCAGGGTCTTTTCAATATTTAGGGTGTATTTTCTGTAGTAGCACGTAGCTGTAATCACTATGTTACACAATTTGACAATCTCTGCCTTTTAAACTGGGGTGTTTATATGATCATCTTTAATGTGATCATTAACATGGCTAGATTTGATTCTATCATCTTGCTATTTGTTTTCTATTTGTCTCATCTGTTCTAGGTTCCGCTCCCCCCACCCCCACCCCCCCCCACCCCGCCTTTTCTCTTTGTCTACCTGCTTTGGGATTTTTTTTTTTTAATGTTGCTTGCATTTTATACACACACATATATGTATATATCCTACACACACACACACACACACACACACACACATGGGCTTCCCTGGTGGCTCAGTTGGTAAAGAATCTGCCTGCAATGCAGGAGCTCCAGGTTTGATCCCTGGGTTGGGAAGATTCCCTGGAGAAGGAAATGGCAACAAATCAAATCTCTCTCTTCTGCTTTAGGGTTAATTGAGTACTTTTTATAATTCCATTCTGTGACCAATGTTGGCTCATTAGCTCTAACTTTGCTTTCATAATTTTGCATTGCTTTAGGGTTGAAAGCACACTTTTTCACACTATCAATGGAAGTTTACAGAGCTGATTGCTAAAGAACACTCACAGGACCCCAGATGACAATGTTTATAAAAACCTACAGGAACTGTGGTGTTGGAGAAGACTCTTGAGAGTCCCTTGGACTGCAAGGAGATCCAACCAGTCCATTCTAAAGGAGATCAGTCCTGGGTGTTCATTGGAAGGACTGATGTTAAAGCTGAAACTCCAATACTTTGGCCACCTCATGCGAAGAGTTGACTCATTGGAAAAGACCCAGATGCTGGGAGGGATTGGGGACAGGAGGAGAAGGGGACGACAGAGGATGAGATGGCTGGATGGCATCACTGACTCAATGGACGTGAGTCTGAGTGAACTCCGGGAGTTGGTGATGGACAGGGAGGCCTGGCATGCTGCTATTCATGAGGTCACAAAGAGTCGGACACGACTGAGCAACTGAACTGAACTGAAGAGGAAAAGGATGCAATATACAACATTAAAGACATGCATCAACAACCAAAGGCTATCTCACAGGAATGGGTCTGGAAAAGTCAGAAAGAATCGCCTATTGTCCCCCTTTCTGTAAAAGTCATAATAAAATTCAATTAATCTATTGGGTGAGGAACCACTGTTGTAGGTACAGAATACCTCAGAACGAAGGAGCCCCAAAGAGCACCTGCCTGGTCATGTAAGTGTATTCTTGATCCATAAGAGCAAAGTCCTCCAGAAATCTCAAAAACAATGCTGACAAGCTGCAAAAATTCCCCTCCAAATTCCTCAGACACTGGGTTTCAAGATAACGTGATGACTGGGTATGTTTCATGCCTTCACTAGCAGTCAGTGCTATGCTGAATATTTAGCAAAACTGCTCAGGTTAGTTCCTCAGTGAAAAGTACAAGTGTTAGTCGCTCAGTCATGTCAACTGTTTGTGGCCCCATGCACTATAGCCTTCGAGGCTCCTCTGGAATTCTCTAGGCAAGAATACTGGAGTGGGTAGCTATTCTCTTCTCCAGGGGATCCTCCCGACCCAGGGATCAAAACAGGTCTCCTGCATTGCAGGCAGATTCTTTACCATCTGAGCCACCAGGCCTTCACTAGGAGTCAGTCATATGCCGGAAATTTAGCAAAACCAGAGTCATATAATAGGCCACTTGAAATTGTCCCAGGTATCACTGATTTTCTATTTTTTTAATTCATATTTCTCTGTGTGTTTCCTTTAGGACAGTTTCTATTGCTCTGCCTTCAAGTGCATTAATATTTTCTAATGCCTTTGTGACAATGTGATTTGTTTTATTAAATATATATTCAGTCTTTGTCTCCTTCTTGACACAGATTGGATTTTCCTAAATGATAAGAGTAATAAAGGTGTCCTTTGTTATTTGTAACAAGTCCCTTTCACCTACCTCTGAGTTTAATAAGATGATTTTGTAAAGTGCCGAAGGATGGGGGAACTAGCCGTGTGATTATAGGATTGGAACTCTCAGCCATATCCCCCAACTTCCAGACTCCAAGGAGGTGAAAGGGGCTGGTACATGAGTGAATCACTAATGGCCAATGATTTAATCAACCATGCCTATGTAATGAAACCTCCATAAGCCCCAAAAGGAAAGGGTTTGGTGAGCTACAAGGACCTAACAGAAACAGAAGAGATTAAGAAGAGGTGGCAAGAATACACAGAAGAACTATACAAAAAAAGTCTTGATGACCCAGATAACCACAATGATATGGTCACTCACAGAAAGCCAGGCATCCGAAGTCAAGTGGGCCTTAGGAAGCATTACTAAAAACAAAGCTAGTGGAGGTGATAGAATTCTAGTTGAGCTACTTAAAATCGTATAAGATGATGCTGTGAAAGTGCTTCACTCCATATGCCAGCAAATTTGGAAAACTCAGCAGTGGCCACAGAACTGGAAAAGGCCAGTTTTCATTCCAGTCCCAAAGGAAGGCAATGCCAAAGGATGTTCAAACTACTTTTGAACATTCATTTCACATGCTAGCAAGGTAATGCTCAAAATCCTTCCAGCTAGGTTTCAATAGTACATGAACTGAGAACTTCCAGATGTACAAGCTGGATTTAGAAAAGGTGGAGGAACCAGACATCAAATTGCCAACATCTGCTGAATCATAGAGAAAGCAAGGGAATTCCAGAAAAACATCTACTTCTGCTTCACTGACTATGCTAAAGCCTTTGACAGTGTGGATCACAACAAACTGGAAAATTCTTAAAGAGATGGGAATACCAGATCACCTTATCTGCCTCCTGAGAAACCTGTATGCAGGTCAAGGAGCAACAGTTAGAACTAGACATGGAACAATGGACTGGTTCAAAATTGGAAAAAAAGTATATCAGGCTATATATTGTCACCCTGCTTATTTAACTTATATGCAGAGTACATCATGAGAAATAGCAGGTTGGAAGAGTCACAAGCTGGAATCAAGATTGCCAGGAGACATATCAAGAACCTCAGATATGCAGATGATAACACTCTAATGGCAGAAAGCAAAAAGGAACTAGACCATCAAGAGCCTCTTGAAGAAAGTGAAAGAGGAGAGTGGAAAAGCTGGCTTAAGCCTTAACATTCAAAAAACTAAGATCATGGCATCTGGTCCCATCACTTCATGGCAAATAGATGGGGAAAAAGTAGAAACAGTGACAGATTTTTATTTTCTTGGGCTCCAAAATCACTGCGGAGTGTGACTGCAGCCATGAAAATTAAAAGACGCTTGGTCCTTGGAAGAAAATCTATGACAAACCTAGGCAACATGTTAAAAAGCAGAGACATCACTTTGCCGACAAAGGTCTGCATGTCAAAGCTATGGGTTTTCCAATAGTCATGTATGGATGTGAGAGTTGGACTATAAAGGAGGCTGAGTGCTGAAGAATTGATGCTTTCGAACTGTGGTATTGGAGAAGACTCATGAGAGTCCCTTGAAATGCAAGGAGATCCAACCAGTCAATTGTAAAGGAAATCAGTCCTGGGTATTCATTGGAAGGACTGATGCTGACGCTGAAAATCCAACACTTTGGCCACCTGATGTGAAGAACTCAGTGGAAAAGACCCTGAGGCTGGGAAAGATTGAAGGCGGGAGGAGACGGGGACGATAGAGGATGAGACGGTTGGATGGCATCACCGACTCAATGGACATGAGTTTGAGCAAGCTCTGGAAGTTGGTGATGGACAGGGAAGCCTGGCGTGCTGCACTGCATGAGGTTGCAAAGAGTCAGACACAACCCAGTGACTGAACAACAAGAAAGACACAGAAGTCCTCAGAGAATGCTAAGTCCAGAGGACACATGGAAACTCCATGTCCATTCCCACATACCTTGCTCTATGCATCTCCTCCATCTGGCCCATCCTTGAGTTATACCCTTTAATAATCAAATACATAAAATGTTTTCCTGAGTTCTGTGAAAAATTCTAGGAAATTAATTGGACCAAGGAGGGGATTCAATCTATAGACAATCAGTCAGAAGCACATGAAACAACTTGGACTTCTAATCAACATCTGAAGTTGGTGGGGAGACAGTCATGTAAGATTGAACATTTAACCTGTGGGATCTGACATCTCTGGGTAGATATGTCAGAACTGAGTAAAACTAGGACCCTGGTGGTGCTGCAGAATTGCTTGGGAAAACCCCAGACACATTTGGTGGTGAGAAGCGTAAAAGGCGGCAAAATATAGTGGTATTCAGAGTATTCAGTATGTAACGTAAATGAAAGCAATGGTTTTTCTTTATAACCATGCAGTGTATTTTTCATCTTAGGTATAATTTTTAACCTCTGGAGTTTCAATTTGATTCATTTTTATATCTTCATTGTCTCTTCTGAATCTTTTAGACATACTGAATACAATTATAATAACTTTCAATGGTCTTCCCTGTTCACTCTAACACCCGTGTCTGTCCTGGGCCAGTTTTATTTGATTGATTATTCTCTTGATTACAGGTCATGTTTCCATGCCTTCTTGTATCTGACTAGGTGCTAGTAACTGTGTTTTATCTTGTTGGGTGCTGGATATTTTTTGCATTCCTCTAAGGTTTTTCTTGAGCTTTTTACCTGGGATGAAGTTAAGTTACTTGGAAACGTTTTCTTGGGTTTTTTTTCAAGTCTTGCTTTTGTGCTCGTCACGCATTTTCTGGAGTAGTGCTCTGGCTGCGGCTAATTATTCCCTACCACTGAATCAAGACCTTCCTGAGTACACACTCTACCAGTGCCCCAGGAGCTGGCTTTCCAGTCCAGCTGCTGGGAACAGGCATCATTCCTGACTCTCACTATTCCTTCTCACCTTTTCAGATGGTTCACTCCTCAGGCTCATGGATGCACTGATCAGTACTCTACTGAATACTCAAGGGGACCCCCTGCTGATCTTTGGGGTCTCTGTGCAGCTGTCTGTTGTCTGGTTCTGTCTCTTAAGAAATGTGGCTGATTTGGTCCCTGGACACTCACCTTTCTCTTTTCAACTCAGGGCATCTGCCAGGCTTCATCTTAGTTTCTCCTCTCTGAATTGTACCCTGGAAAATATGTGAAGAAAAGCAAACTGGGACCATGGTAGGAGTCACCTTACTTATTTCTAGTGTCCTTCATTGTTGGTGACCAGTGCCATTGAAACTGTTGTTTCATATATTTTGTCTGTTTTTTTGTTTATCTGTTTGAAGTGGAAGTGTAAATCCAGCACCTTTTCTCATCCACCTTGACCAGAAGTAGAGATTGATAGTTATTATTATTCTACTATTTATTCAGAATACCTTTTGGGCACTTACATGCACCAGGTACTGCCCTAGGTGCTGGGTATACAATGAACCAACAATAATGGTCCCCAGACTCAAGGTGAATCTGTCTTATGGGGATCTACTTGTGGCGAAAGGCAGTTACTGTGCTGGTCCCTGGACTTAGCACATAAACATGAATCAGATGTGGTCCTTCCTCTCAAGGAATTCAGAATTAGGGAAGACAAAGAAGGCAAATTTCTTAACCCAAAGCATACTGTAAAAAGGGTTATGTGTGAGAGACAAAGGTTCTGGGCATATTTAGGAAGAAGTAATAAGTTCTGACTGGAGGTATAAGGGGAAATCTCAAGAAAAAGGTAACATTTGACTTGAGCCTTGAAGAATGTGTGCAATTCTGAGCGGAGAAGTAGAAAAAGGTAGAATGCTCAAGGTGCTTTTAAACCTGAAAGCAGTTAATCATGATTGCTCCTAGTAGACGCAGCCATCAACTTGCTCTTCCCTGCCAACAGAACTCTAACCACGTGGTTCACAGGAAGCTACATATCTTCCATCCCCAGGAAGTGAATCGTGATTTGCCTAAATCAGCCCTGGAAATTCCAGTCCCCTTGCCTGTTACTGGATCTGGCATAGGCCTGTGACACACTTCTGGCCAATGAGATGTGAAGGGATGTCTGCTGGAAAAATCTTCTTCCCAATATAGAGAGGAAACACTTTTCCCCCCATGCCTCTCAGAGAAAACAACAAAACAGAAAACCTGGTTCCTTACTGATGTCATCAAACCACTTGAATGAAACTCTCTGAAACTGATCTAACATGAGACTTTTTGTTCCATAGATGATAGGGTTTTCCTATTGTTTTAGTAACTTCTGGCTGGATTTTGTTTTGATGACATTATTTGCAGCCGGAAATAGCAGATTAGCATACTAGCTCACCTTTTTGAAATTTGCTTTTCCTTTCCACTGGTACAACCTGCTGTTAAATGTCACTCCTTTTGCTTCTGGTTCCTTTGCCTCATCAAAAATAAAGATTAAAAATGACAGCATACTTAGCTATACATGCACATAGGAAGAAATAGAAGGCAATTTTTGAGATGAACGAAAGCAATTACACAGGGAAACACCTTGACTGTTTAATATCAGCACTTACTTCTGACCCTCTGGTTGAGAGGACTTAACTCTTATAGGATAGTAGAGGGATGAAAATATAAAAGAAGAGAATGTAGGGGACTTCCCTGGTGGTCCAGTTGTTAAGAATCTGTCTTGCAATGCAGGTGACCGTGGGTTCAATCCCTGGTTGGGGAACTAAGATCCCACAAGCCGTGAAGTAACTAAGCCTATGTGCCCCAAATACTGAACCAATATGCCACAACTAGAAAGTCTGTGCAATGGAGCGAAAAATCCCCCATGATGCAAATAAGACCCTATGCAGCCAAATAAATAAATAATAAATGGATACCAAACAGAGAATGTAGGCAAGCTCAGGGGAAATGATGTAAACTTCCCCCTGCACAGCAGTGCTGGAAGGCTCTTGTAATTCCCACGGGACCCAAGACTACCTCTGGAACAATCTAACTGTTGAAAACTACTAATGTCTGGCAGAAAACCAACTAGAATTGGGGCAAAGGATGTGCAATTCTCAATCCCTGGGGTCAGGGCCTGCCGCTGGCAATGCTGCAAAAAGTAAAGACTGTCTCTAGTCTCCACCCACTTTCTCATTTCCTCCGTCCTTACTGTGGTGTTGGAGAAGACTCTTGAGAGTCCCTTGGACAGCAAGGAGATCCAACCAGTCCATTCTAAAGGAGATTTGTCCTGAATATTCATTGGAAGGACTGATGTTGAAACTGAAACTCCAATACTTTGGCCACCGGATGCGAAGAACTGACTCATTTGAAAAGCCCCTGATGCTGGGAAAGATTGAAGGCGTGAGGAGAAGGGGATGACAGAGGATGAGATGGTTGGATGGCATCACCAACACTCTGGGAGTTGATGATGGACAAGGAGGCCTGGCGTGCTGCAGTCCACCGGGTTGCAAAGAGTCGGACATGACTGAGTGACTGAACTCAACTGAACTATCCTCTTTCTCTAGCTCTGACCTTTTTCTGTGCTTCCTCCCACTCCTCCTCTTGGCCCGCCTCCACCCCCTCCCCCCTCTCCCCACTCAACAAATCTCATCTTGCCTGTCCCAGAAGCACAGAAGGTACTAAATTACCTGCCTCAGGGGCCATGCCTTTTCTTTGGGAACTCTTACAAACCCAAAGTAATGCTTCTCTATTGTTTGAAATCCTAACCTCTGGACAGGCAGTGGGAGACTCACTACTCAAGCACAGCACTTTCTGTCTCATGCAAAGGCAGTGCTGGTGGGGTGAGGCACCAAAGAATATGTCCCACTGCCAGGTCTCTCTTCCAGCTGATGGGAGGTACAGGATCACAGGGACATCTCCTCAAGTTCTGCTGCTGTCAATTCACACAAGACCTTATCCTCTCATATATTCAGACCCCTGCTGTCGGGCTTATCCCCCTCACCTTCTGTCTCTGTTTAAATGTCCCTTCTTACAGAAGACCTTCCCTAATCCATCCCCTCCATGATAGTCCATGATACTGAGTCCTTCCTAACTTGTCATGCTGATTTGCAATCTGTGGCTACTCAGTAAATCAGTACCCAGCCTAGCCCTGACTGCTCAGTATATTGAATGAATAAGTGAGTGAATGAATATTTGTTCACATACACTACAGCTCTACAGAAACCATGACTGTCATGTTCCCCTTTTGTATCCTCAGCAGCTAGTCCAGTGCTTAGGTCATGGATCATTATGCACTAACCGATTGAAAGAAGCCTTCAAAAGATGGGTACTTGGATCTATACTGCTGTTGATAATGTCCTGACATCCTTATTGTAAGAGCAAAAAACACAGCCCAGTGGATTCTAGAGAATCAGGGATGGAGGACAGAGCAAGATGGTAGAAAAACTCTGGGAGTACAGCTGTCCCGGGCAGGGGGAGGTGGAAATGGGGGGTGGGGGTCCTCTTCAACCACAAGTAAGTTTAGTTTCCTAGGGATTCTTAACCTGAGGCACACGAGTGGGGCTTCCAAAGAGCCATGCATCCTCTGTCACTTCAATCAAACATTCAAGCCAGCAGCTCTGGGTACATTTTTCTGTAAGAAGGTCCACAGTTTCCAATGAGTTTCAAAAGGCTGTGACACACGAAGAATTAATGGTCCACCTGAACTGTCCAGTATGATAGCCACTAGCCACGTGTGGCTATTTAAATTTCAATTTAAGTTCAACTATCAATGCCTCAGTTACACTAGCTATCTGTCTGGTGTGCTCACTAAAGGAAGTAACTGAAAGTCCCTCAGTCGTGTCCACCTCTTTGCGACCCCATGGACTGTAGCCTGCCAGGCTCCTCTGTCCATGGGATTCTCCAGGTAACAACACTTGTCTAGGGGAACTTCCCAACCCAGGGATCGAATCCAGGCCTCCCGCATTGTAGGCGGATTCTTTACTGAGTCATCACCAGCCACTCCCTATTGGGCAGCCCAGATACAGAACGTTTTCATCACTACACATAGTGATGAAAAGATACAGATAAGATTTGTTCAAGACAAGCGGTACTTTTGTAAAGTGAGTTGCCATCCTTTAGCAATGAAAGCAGACATCCAAGATCCTGATTCTTTTGAGAGCTTTTGAGATCTGCTTGGGGCCTGCACTTCGGCTGGCAGCGGGAGTGCACAGGGCTGCTCAAGGTAGATGGTCCCGCATCATGTTGAAGTCATCTGTCTGGCCCTCCTCCAGCACCAGGTTTTCGACCCTGGTTTCCAGAAGACCTCGCCCACCCGGGTCTCGTTCCAGTCTCTGGAATTTGTAACAGACTCCCAAGTTTGGTTAAGAGAGTGAAAGTTGCTCAGTCCTGTCCGACTCTTTGCGACCCCATGGACTATACAGTCCATGGAATTCTCCAGGCCAGAATACTGGAGTGGGTTGCCATTCCCTTCTCCAGGGGATCTTCCCAACCCAGGGATCGAACCCAGGTCTCCTGCATTGCAGGCGGATTCTTTACCGTCTGAGCCACCAGGGAACCCCAAGTTTGGTTAAGTGGGGTTGAGTTTGTTTTAAATGCACATCTTGAGGCGGGGTCTAGAGCTGAGTCGGAAGTTGGGACGAGGGCGGGGGGCAGCGCCTTCCTCCTCTCAGTTCTCCGGAACTGGAAAAAGAGAGAGGGAGTTTTACCCCGAACATCTGTTGCTCGACAAAGAACTTCCCGGTCTTCTAAGGAGCCCTCCAGTCTCCGGCCCAGTCCGCCTGGGCCCGCCCCTCGCTACGAGATCGCGGGGAGGGGCCCAGGCGAAACCCGAGCCCCGCGCCCACCGCCCGGGCGGGCGACGTGGCTCCGCGGCTCCGGCCTCCCCCCGCAGCCCGGCGGCCAATGGGCTCGTGAGCGGGGCCGTCCGGCGCTCTCCTGCCCGCCGCCCGGGGCGCGCCCCTCAGCTCTGGCACGGGGCGGGCGCTGGCCGAGAGGTCGGCCCGTCCCCTCCCTCCCGGCGCCGGCCCTGGCCCCAGCCCCGCCGCCGCCGCCGCCGCGCGCGCTCTAAGCCCCCATTCCCGAGCCGCCGCTCGTCGCTCGCTCGGAGCCTTCCCGCGGGCCGCGCTCTCCTCCGGACGATGGCGCGCGGCGGCCGCGGTCGCCAGCTGGGGCTGGCCCTGGGGCTGCTGCTGGCGCTGCTGCTGGCGCCTCCGGCGCTGTGGGCCAAGCCCACCGTGCGCAAGGAGCGCGTGGTGCGGCCCGACTCGGACCTGGGCGAGCGGCCGGCCGAGGACAACCAGAGCTTCCAGTACGACCACGAGGCCTTCCTGGGCAAGGAGGACTCCAAGACCTTCGACCAGCTCACCTCGGAGGAGAGCAAGGAGAGGCTGGGGTGAGGCCGCACTCGGGGACGCCGCAGGTGCCGGCGGGGCCCCTGGGGCCGGAGCCGCGCTGGCCACCGGCCGCAAAGCGAAAGCGAAATCGGGCGCCGGGACCCGAGGGCGTGGGCCGGGCGGGCCGGGCGGCGGGGCTGAAGCAAAGTTTGCCCGCGGGCGCCGGGACCTTGCATGGAGATCGCCGCCCAGGGCCGGGGTGGCTTCCCGCGGGGAGGCGAGAACGTGGCAGCGGTCTCCGGAGCCAGGACGGCCAGGGCCCGCCCCCTCCCCCGGGTTGCATCAGAAGAGAGGGGAGGGAGCGTACAAAAGAAGAATTTGTCCACGGTGGCCTTTTAATGATAGGAGTTCTTCCCCCACCCTCCTGGTTTCTCTCTTCTCCCATTCCAATAGGGGAGGCAGGAGACACTGCTAAGGTCTCAAGGATGATCGTTAATGGATAAAAGAGGAAGGGGCAGGCGGAGGCTTGATTCCTGGACCGTGTCCCAGGGCTGGGACTGAGGTGTTCTTGTCTTCTGCTCAGTCGCCCCCATATCTTAAGTAGGGAGTATAAGAATCCTGCTATTAAGAAAGGAGGGGCATTAGGAGATAGGGATGGAGGGGTGGGAATGGAAAATGGTCCCTTCGTTTCTGTCTCCAGCATCTTCTGTTGGCAGCCGAGGGCAAAAGGCTGGAGGGTGGTGTGATGGCAGGTTGTGAATTTCACCCTTGAAGGCAGCTGAGTCAGGAACCAAGCCTTGGAAACAAAACGTGGGTACATCTCAGTGCACCCTCTGCACAGGCCCTGGAAAGACACTTGAGCGCTGTCAGAGGTTCTCTGGAAACCCTTCCACAGAGGAGTCTACAGCCAGCCTGAGCCCTGATGGAGACCTGGCTGGGGAGCGTCCCAAGAGCCCTGCCTACTGGGCACCAGGCCTCCAGGAATCTGCTTCCCAGGGGTGGAGGGTCTTTCTGCTCTGCTACAAGGAAAAAGAACACAGCCATCCCTGTGCAGATGGGGCCACCAAAGGCCAGTGTGATTGGACAGACTGTGAGGCTAAATTACACCTATTGTGTAGGTGCACCATCTGCCTGCGCTGATAGAAAGGATCTTTGAGCTTCAAAGTCACCTCCTAACAATCACGTTTTATTCTGCAGAGAAGTACTTTCTCTTCTAGTTTGAGCCTTAACAATGGGGGCCATTGATGAGTTCAGTCCATTGTATTGCTTTGAGGCACTTGGAGGCTGATTTATTCAGGGGCCCTGGGTAGCAGCCATTTGTCACCAGTGAGGAGGAGGAGAGGTTTGAGGAACTGGAGAAGGGAATTCTAGTTTTCCATCCTAAAGCTTCCAGTAATGCCTTCATCAGGACCAGTAAGCCTAGTGGTTAGAGCAGGACAAGTAAGCCTAGTGGTGATGCATTTGACCCTTGGATGAAGACTTTTGCTGCATTCATTTACTAATGAAAAAAAAAAAATTGAAAGACTGCTATGTGCTCAGCAGGGTGTTAGATACCTGACAACTACAAAAATAAAACCGTATGCTCTAGGCCATAAAGTACTTACAATCATATGCAGAGAAGAGAGGTTGGAGCAGATGCTACGCATAATGGCTGCGATGGTGGCATGTAAAAGCCCCAGTGACCCATCTAGGAGGAGCCCCCTAAAGTTCAGGCTGGGGACAGGGGCTTGGGGGGGTTGGGATGTCATCTGACCAGGGCTTGTGGCATGACTCAGAGGTCACCAGGCTTATGAACAGGGAAAGGCATTCCTGAAGAAAGAACAGCCTGCTTATAGACAGTTTTAAAATCTGTTCCTTTGGATTCCGGGTGTTGGGACAGTAAAGGGACAGGGAAGTGGGAGGTGGGAGTGGCGAGGAGGCCAAGGCACAGAGGGACCTTTGTGAGGTGGAGATTAGACATTATCCTGTACATGGTAGAAACGTTATTATCCCAAAATGCATTAGGAAAGTTGGACCGGCAGCAGGGCAGAGAACATAACCGAGGCACAGAGCGGGGGACTGGGGCATGGGATGGCCGTGAGTGCCTGAGTCAGGCACGGTGGGAGAGGCTGAACCCTGAGCCACGTGGGGGTGGAACTGGCAGTGCTTGCTCTTGGCTCGGCGTGGCGGGGCCGGGAGAGGAGGGAGCAGTCTAGAGTGGCCTCTGGGCTCTGGCCTGAGCCGCTGCAGGGACAGTAGACGCACTGCTCACCTACAAAGTAAATCTGGGCTAGAGGTGGGCGGGGGGAGTGCGGGTTGGAAGGTTGGAGATGAAGGGTGGGCGCGGTATGGGATGGGCTGAGCGTGAGAAGCCATCTTTCTGTCCACAGCTCCAAGTCTGGGCTGCAGAGGGGGGAGCGTGGCTGGATCCAGGCAGCTTCGTCACCACCGTCTTGCGCATAGATTCTGAAAACGTGGCAGATCTAAGGCCCCCAAAGACAAAAAAGTAGGGACCCATAGGCTTCGGGGAAGTTGCAAATGTGGTGCAGTCTTAGAAAAAAATATAAATTACTTGCCAGCATTTAGCATTGGAGTGACTTCACATACAGACCCCGATTTTTGGTTTCTGTTGACACCCATGGCCTGTTATTCCACGTGGAGGTCATTGCCTAGAGCAGAGCTGGGCAGCCTTCTTTGGCAGCTGGTGGGTGATCCCCCGATGCTTTGCTGGCTTCTTTTTTTACATTTTAATTTTATTTATTTGGCTGCACTGGGTCTTCGTTGTGGCCTGCGGGATCTTAGTTCCCGGATCAGGGATCAAACTGAGGGTCCCTGCTTTGGAAGCTCATCAGAGTCTTAGTCACTGGACCACCTGGGGCATCCTGCTTTGCTTACTTCTGTTACCTGTTTGTTGAGTTCTCCATCCACCTGTGTTGGGGATTATCGTCCTTAGTGAGGAAAGGTGCACACCGTCTCCTCTAACCCTCCCAACATTCCTTGTAAAGTAGGTGTGCAGTTTACAGATGGAGAAACAGAGACTCAAGTTATATGCCCGAGATCACTCAGGACTAGGATCCTGGTGTTCTGATTGTAGCATTTGGTTTATCTACATCATAGCTACCTTTTCCTGTAGCTCATGTTTGAGATTTTTAAAGAGAGAAGTTAGGATGATTTATGCTTCCAGCAAATATTTATTGAGCTCCTACTATGTGTCAGGCTGAGCTATGTTCTGGATGTTTCTTTGGCATACGTTAGATGCTGTCCTTTCCAAAAAGCAGGTTGTATACTGTCTGACGTCATTTGGTCTTTGCTGGTTTGAGATTCTGCTTCTCAGTTGGCTTTGGATAACTGATGGGCATGTCACCACTGCCAGGAGCAGCACCTGGCACATAGTAGGTAGGCTAAACACTTGACGGTATTGAAAGAATTCTGCTGTGTTTGGCTGTCATTTCCTGGAAGCAAGATACTTGAGGTTCAGTCTTTCAGTCTTGAGACCTGTCAGAATTGCAAGGAAGGGCCAAGTTCCTGAGAAAGAGGACTTGGGCTACCCAGGTTCAGGTAGGGGATGGAGACTTAAGTACTAATGAACTCATTTCCATTTCTGATCAAAGAGTAACTGCCAATTTGAACTTGTGTTCATGGTAAGAAAGTTGGAGTTGATGAAATTCCACCCCAAAGCAAACAAATCCCTAATTAGCCTGTATGACCTCTTTTCAGGTAAATGAACTACTATGGTAAAACTTTCTTAAACACTGGAAGTAGCTTTCAGGAGTTTTTGAAGTTCCTCTCAGGGCTGGCATCCCCAGCGTGGGCCCTCTGGCCTAAGAGATGGACACTGTTGAGGTTCCCAGCTTGACATTTGCTCTGCACAGGGGTATGCGGTGCCCTAGGAGAAGGCAATGGCACCCCACTCCAGTACTCTTGCCTGGCAAATCCCATGGACGGAGGAGCCTGGTAGGCTGCAGTCCATGGGGTCGCTAGGAGTCGGACACGACTGAGCGACTTCACTTTCATGCATTGGAGAAGGAAATGGCAACCCACTCCAGTGTTCTTGCCTGGAGAATCCCAGGGACAGGGGAGCCTGGTGGGCTGCCGTCTCGGGGGTCGCACAGAGTCGGACATGACTGAAGCGACTTAGCAGCAGCAGCAGCAAAGTCCAATGGGGAGTTGCTGGAACCCGGGCCAGCTGTGGAGCAGGATATGCCAGTGGACATAGTGGCCTTCACCCTAAGAGCAGGAGGCTGAGGTTCCTGCAGCTGCTCAGGTTTCTTGATTAGTTTCCACGATGTCAAGGCCCTTTCATCCCTGACATTTTTTGCTCTGTCAGCGATCTGGTCTCCTCGTCTTTGAATCCAAAGTGATGAGATAAAGGAAAATAAAAATCTAACTTATTTTTTGTTGGGTTAGTTAGAAAGCTAGACTCTTGCATCTTTTGAATTGGGTTTAGAGCCAGAGGACATGGATTCTGACTCCAGTGGTACCAATTATTCCCTCATTACTTTAAAAATAAAGGAGTTAAACTACATCAGGGAAAACTGCTAGGTTTCATCTTACAAATCAGCTCACTCAATTGGTAGTGTCTATCTGCAGAGCACTGTGTTGAGAACGATTCTGAGGTCACATCAAGGTTTATGAGGACAGAACGGCCTGATCCACTAGCATCTGCTATTGGCACTGGGTGGGTGGAGAGAGACATATCATTCTTGGAAAACTTAAACTTTAAGGTCCTTTCAAGCATCACTGGGTCATTGATTTTATTTTAGCACTTAAGCATTTTAGATTCTGCAGGTGTTTGATCTCTTTCTGGATCAGGATCACACAAGCCTTGATAATAGCCTCATGGGTTGTTTGTTTGTTTTTTTTTTAACTACAGGAAAATTGTTGATCGAATTGACAGTGATGGAGACGGCTTTGTCACCACCGAGGAGCTGAAAACCTGGATCAAACGGGTGCAGAAAAGGTACATCTATGATAATGTCGCCAAAGTCTGGAAGGATTATGATCGGGACAAAGACGATAAAATTTCCTGGGAAGAATACAAGCAAGCCACCTATGGTTACTACCTAGGTAAGAGGTGCTGCAGGAGCGATTACACAGCTGGGGCCCGAGTAACAAGCTTCTTGTGGGAAATTACTCTCTCATCATATCTACCCACTTCGGGAAGATGTCACAGTCTGCTAAGTAGAACCTGCTTAAGTAGAACAGTGTAACATCCTGTTTTGCTTACTAACAACACACTGGGCTGCTTACTTTGAGTGAACTTGTAGGTGGAAGGGGGTGAGGGTCTACTAAAAAATAAGCTGCTCTCCAACCTGAGCTTACGATCTCAGAGGCATACCCAGAGAACAAAGCAGAGAGGAAGCATGTGTGCTGAATTTCAGATAGCAAGGACTGGGTAAACTAGAACAGTCTCGGAAGGCTTCCTGGTGGAGGGTGGTTTGGGAACTTGGCCTTAAAGAATGGATTTGTATCTGGAGAGATGGAGACGAGTGGGAAAGGTGGGTCAGCTGGAGGGTCAAAGGTGCAACGATGCCTTCAGCAGTGGGCAAGGTTTGGACATAAGACATGCTTGTTTGGGAGGAATGATGGAGTGGTGTGTGCCCAGCATGGGGTGCAGACATGCTAGATGGCTGCCTCGTAGAGGCCATATGTAACAGGACAGGCCTGAGGAGAACCAAAGACACACACTCCCAGCTAGATTAAGAGAGGTCTTGAAAGATTTGCAGGAACTTAGAACAGATGTTCCAGGTATTAGGGAGCCTTTGTATGTTCTGTGTCAAAGAGTATGATGAAAGTAGGGTATTACAAAGTGAAGTAGGATATTAATATGGTCTCTAGCCTATGTTTTCCACCACTTGCTATAATGTCCCTAACAAGCCTTTAGGGCCTGGCTGTAGGGTGGCCTGGAGGGACAGACACTGGAGGCATTCTGAAATCAAATGTTTCAGAAACCTGACACATCAGGACCTTCTGCCCTTCATATTAAATACCACGGGGCGTGATCTGGAGGGAAACACTTTCCTTGGTAGCTCAGTGTTCATGTTTCTGTGCACATCCTGCAGGAAACCCCACAGAGTTTCAGGATACCTCAGATCATCACACCTTTAAAAAGATGCTGCCACGGGATGAGAGAAGGTTCAAGGCTGCAGACCTCGATAGTGATCAGACAGCCACCCGGGAGGAGTTCACCGCCTTTCTGCATCCTGAGGAGTTTGAGCATATGAAGGAAATTGTGGTTTTGGTAAGATATCCAAAGAGCCTGGACTGGGAAAAGACCGAATCGAAAGCAGCACCAAAACCTTATCCTTTCTTGCAAAGTGAGAATGTTCTTCAGCCCAAGGGGAACTGGACAAGGACTCTGAAGTGGAATACACTGGAATGCCTATGTACTCAGGAGATGAGTCAGGGGAGGGGAGCTGCTGTAACAAGTAGCCCCCAATCCCAGCTATTCAACACAATAACCGAAAATTAGTTCTTGCTTATACCGAGTCCAGGGCAGATGGTCCCCTTCTGGGTGGTTCTCAAGTGCTGGCCCAGGCCATTTCCATCTTGTCCTCCACCGTCCTGTGGCTTTGGGGTCATCCTGGCCAATCCCCTGTATTCATCTGATAGACCGAAGAAGAGAAGGACTGAGGAGAAGGCACAGTATGCCTTTACTGTACTGGCCAGGAAATGACACCTCCCTTCCTTTTACATTCCATGAGCTCCGACATTTGACATGGGCTCCTACGCTGACAGTTTAGATGTGTGCCGAGAAAGAGCAGATGGGTTTAGTGAGCAACTAGCTAGCCTCATTTGCCAGCTTTGAGGAAACTAGAATAAGACTCAGAAATGGAATGCACTGGACTGTTAAATCATATGGAAATGTAAAGTCAGACCATGTCTAGAAAGGGTGCTCCCCTTGGAGTGTATTTGCTTTCCATAGTGTCTTGTCGGGTCCCAAGTGTCTTCATTTTCCTTGACATTAAAGCAAATGCCGATCCCCTGTTTCAGGGCAGGCATCCTGAGGCAGTTCCAATTGTTTTGCTGCTGGGAAACAACCAGCCCTGGACTATTTCCGTTTTCCAGTCTTGGATGGGTTCACTTATGGATGCTTCATCCTTATGACCACAGTGACCCTGAGGACTGGGCAATGGCTCTAAGAATCATTCCTTTAACACCCAACATCCACTTAGTGATGGCTAATTTGCCAGAAGACAGTGAAGATGGGGAAGTGGATTATGTGCTTCTGGATTGACTCAGTTCTCAGGTTGGCTGTTTTCTTCAGGACGCCTTTGAGTTTCTGTGACAGTGGACAGTAGACTCATTTAATTACTTACCCTAGCAAAACAAAAACAAAAACCCTAGTTTAGAGGCCAAATGTACTAAATACACAACATAATATTGGGTGGCCAAAACGTTTGTTCGGGATTTTCTATACGCTGTTACTTATTGGCCACCCAAATGTATTCAAGTCAGATATACTTTTATTTTCCAGTTGTTCACAGTTCATATTTTCCTGACATCACCTTGGTGTTCATGGTCCAGTTAGCAATGGAATCTATCTTGGTGATCATTTTAGTCCAGTGGGTTTCAAACTGGACTCGTCACAGTACACAGAGACGATTAGACAGGACAGTGGAGGTGGTTAGCCTGGCAGAGCTTCATAATAAGAGAACGTCTGGGCTTATAGGTACATTTTCATTTGCAGAGAGTGTTCTGCTTTTAAAATCGTAGGCTGGGGGAGGAGGGACAGAAAGCATTGCCTCTCTTTTACAGATCACAAACTAATGCCCAGGGAGGTCAGGAGACGAGCCAGAAGTCCTCAAGCCATAAAAGCCAGACAGAGGAGGACAGTAGTTAGATTTATTGAGAGCGCGGAGCTATCTTGCATCTCTTCTCCTTTGCTTCCTAGGAAACTCTGGAGGACATCGACAAGAATGGGGATGGCTTTGTGGATCAGGATGAGTATATTGGTGAGTGCTGCCTGGAGTCTTGCTCCTCTGTCCCAACTGGGCACCAGTTCTCCACCCACATGTCTGGCTACTTTTCCTCAGACGTCTCCTTTAGCAGCAGCTGCAAGTCTGTTGGTGTCACTCCTGTGACTTCCCAGTGAGAGGGACTTGTCACACCAGTCCTCGGGGTGCAGGGTCAGCGCACTGCCTTGCAGGCAATACAGTGCCTCAGGGAGGCATTCCTGGTGGAGAAGAGCCCAGGCCAGCATTAACCCCACGGCTCTAAGAGGCGCTCTTCATCACACTGTGGAGTTTCTCCCTTTGCGAGACGGGACTAGAGATCCCAGAGCTGGGGAGGGGGGGCTAGAGCGGACAGTCTCGGGACAGATTCTACAGCAGACTGTTCGCCAGCGGGGCCTAGAAACGGAGTAGACAGAGCTGTGGTCAGCAGAACTGTTTACAGGCCCAAGCTGTCTGCAGAAAGGCGTTCCTCCTTAGGTAAACCCTTTTACAGAATGCATAGTCTCGCCACATACGGCTGTTTTATGCCTCTGGTTTTTGGTCTTTCATTGGGAGTACTGTTCCCAGATTTTTGTTCTGAAGGCCTCCACTTGAGCAACATCCAGAAGTGCGTTTGCAGGTAACTGAGCCCTGGTCGAAGGAGGCTCCAGTTAAGCCCCCAGGTCAGAAACCACTGCTCCTAGTTAGAGCCCTTCCCAGCCGCCCAGGAGCCCTTCCAGCCTGAGGGACTAAAGGAGGCAGCATGGATATTTCCATTTGATCCTCAGCAGTTGCTGCTTGGGAGGTTTGGCACATGGCCCCAGCTGCAGGCCACCTTCTCAGGATAGCTCTTCTCTTCCCAAGTGTCAGTAAAGTAAAAGCTGGAAAATCGTTTGAGGGGTGGGATGGATATAACTTTTGTGCAGATATTGAGTAGACGCAGTCAGTTACCTTGAATAAAAGCAGCTCCCACGTTGCCGTCAGTCTCCGGTTCGTGCTTGTTTAACTCTGCCCCCCAAACACAGGAACAAGTACCTGCTGTAAAGGAGAGCAGAGTTTCTGCCAGCCACTCGGAATTGTATTTGGTGTGAAGCAGCAGACGCTGTCCTCCTGTGTCTGGTGACAGCAGCTCTCGCCTCAGTAACTGAAGCCGTCTCGGTGGCTTTCCCTCTGTAGCACAATCAGTGCTGACAGCCCCGTCGTCAGCGTGCACACTGCAGCCTGTCTCACGCCTGGTGCACACGCATGTGAGGGCAGTTTCAGAGCCCCGCACACCCAGTGGTGAGGGAATTAGACTTGAAGGGAAGGCAGGGTGATTAAGACGGTGTAGCTCTTCTGATTTCAAGTGTGTGCTCTGCCTCACTCTCTTCCTGATCTGCATTGAAAAGGTGCATGGGGGCCGGGGGGCAAAACTCTTGAGTGACTGCCTAAAAGAAACATTTTTTTTGCGCTGGACACTGGCAGAGAGGCTGATGGGGGCATTGTTCTTGAAAACTGAATTCTGAGCGACTTGCTGTTAGAGACCAGGTGTCTGGTCTAGCAAGCTACTTCCTTTAGGGAGGAGCCTTCTCTACAGGCAGGGACAAGCGGTGACATGATACAGTGGGGAGAACGCGGGAATTAAGACTCCTGGCTTCTCCACTTACTAACTCTGTGACCCTGTGGGAGTCATGTAATCACTCCGTATAAGCCTATAAGCCTCAGTCTCCTCATCTGTAAAACGGGAAGGCACAGCACCATGTTTCCAGGACGGTGTGAGTCTACTTGTAGCTGAACCCAGCCAGAGTCTTGCCTCTCTTTTTCCTTCATTCACTATCTGTCTACTCTCTCTGCCACCTGACATTTCCAAGCTGTTTCCTTCAAAGAGAAATTGCCCACAAGGTATCTTTCTTTTCCTAGAAAATCTAGTGGCTTAGCAAACAGTGGATAAGCTTTGCCTTTTTCCTTTTCCCTGCCATTTTGTAAAACAAGGTTATTGATCTGTCTTATAAAATTGCTTTAAGGGTGAAGTAAAATATATGTGAAAGCCCTCTGGAAATGATATAAACAGCAATAGTAATAAACACAGTGGGTAAGACTATGGGTTGGAAGCAGAGTGCTCGTGTTCCTGTATAGTCAACTACAGTCTCATGCTAGCTGTGGGTCCTCCTTGGGTTAAGGCTGTGCCTCAGTGTTCTCATCTATAAAGTGGGAATAACAACACCTACTTCATAGGATTATAATGAAAACTCAAATTTAAAAAAGTATGCATTCCATACAGCATCTGGACCATAGAAAGTGCTGGTATTGGTCATTATTATTAGTTTTCACCTGTATAGTTCCAGGCTGGGTTGTAGAGGGCTTTCACAGAAATGTCCCATTTGACCTTGATAATAACCTTTTGAATAATAAATTACTGTCTCCACTTTAGACAAGGCACTGGACTAAGTCAAAGGCAGAATTCACCTTCTGGCTTCCAAGCACAGTTCTTTCTCTTCCGCTCAGTGGCCTTTAGAGAAGATAAATCATTGTATTCTTTACCCAAGAGTAGACTCCCCCTCAGGTATCTGGTTAGGTCTCGACTGCTGGAGGTCAGGTTTTCTTAGATTTACCTTCCCACTGGTCTTCATAACCAAGAACAGCCTTCCCTTCTAGCTGATATGTTTTCCCACGAGGAGAGTGGCCCTGAGCCAGACTGGGTACTGTCAGAACGGGAGCAGTTTAATGAATTCCGGGATCTGAACAAGGATGGGAAGCTGGACAAAGATGAGATTCGTCACTGGATCCTCCCCCAAGACTACGACCACGCGCAGGCCGAGGCCAGGCACCTGGTGTACGAGTCAGACAAAAACAAGGTATTTCGCAGTGTTCTGGAACCGTTCCTTGAAGGGAGACAGCTTACATAAGATTGCTTCTGTTTGCTTCTTTGGTGTTTGCCTTGGCCTGTGTGGCCGTGCCCTTATTGACCTCTCTCACTCCTGCCCTACATCTAAGACCTGTGAACTTGGCCGACATCGCGATAACCCGCAGTGAGCTCATTAGGCCAGATGTTCCTATTCCTAGAGAGCCTGTTGTGGGTTGCACTTAGGTTCACTGACATCTAGGATCGCAGTGCCGGTCACTTTGTTGGCTGTAGGCAGGCAAGGATTTAAGAGGTATGCCCTGCATCACCCTAGGACCAGCTTTTCATCCATTCATTCCTTCAGCAGACTCGCATCAGACATCTGCAGCATGTGAGGCAGAAGGGATCCCATCACATGAAGGCCCAGGCATCAGGCCAGCTTACTGTGCTGGCTCCGATGCCAACATCCACTGGTCAATATGCAAATACACAAGACGTGAAAGAGGTCCTGCCTCCTCCCATTTTGATCACTGCTCCGAGTTCTCGGGAGAGAGTCAGGTTCTGCAGTCAGGCCATAAAAGGGAAGTGGAATTCTTCAGAGCCTGTTTTGGGAATGCCAGCTCTGCATGTAGACATAACCAGACTCTGGCTTCTGAATTCCTTGAGGACTTTTCCCATATATTTTAGCACAGTGTTTATAGCAGGAGGCTGTTCCATTTAGGGTTTTGCAGAGCAGTGATGGTAGATGAAAGAGGTACCCAGCACTTTCTTAATTGTGAATTGTAATATTTTAAATGTTGCAGATTAATGAATAATGAGTGTCAGGCTGAGCTATTTACTCAGAGTTTCTGTGACAAAGCGCTTTCTTCTCTCCTCTAGGATGAAAAGCTCACTAAAGAGGAGATCTTAGACAACTGGAACATGTTTGTTGGAAGCCAAGCTACCAATTATGGGGAAGACCTCACCAAAAACCACGATGAGCTCTGATGCACACTCACCATAACATGACAGACTGTCATAGCCTTTCTTTTATTGTCCTGGATGGTTGCTACAATTGTCTCACTTACAGCAGTGATGTCTCCACAGAAAGCAAATTTATCACCTCAGATTGGGGTTAAAATTGTTTTTTACTCAATATTTGCTGGAAAATACCACTCTTCTTTGAGTAACATTTCTCTTCAAGCACATTAAAATCTTGGTAAATTGCAGTGCTCTATGGGGATACCTTACTAAAACATGACTTTTTAGCTTTTTTCCATGAAATTCGAACTAAAGAAGAATGAAATTTGAAAAGCCCTATTATTCAGAAGTTGGGTAGGTGGGGAGAGGACAGTATAATGGAGTGACTGCTGTGCATTTTAACTGCAGATTTTTTTACATTTGCCACTGTTCATAGTTGGTAAAGGAAAATTCTGATTAAGCTTCAGTGGTATTTCTTCCTACACAGGCTTCTTTCAGAGCAAGGCTGATTATTTCAAATTCTTCCTTCTTGACTGTACTCTGAGCTGTTACTGTAAATGGCATATAAACCTCTGTGCATTTTTCTGTATGAACCTGCTAATGTGCACAACAGATCCACCCATCTTTTTTGTCTTTGTTTTTTTTTTTTTTTTACAATAAGAAGCAATTAAGAAAGGTAATATGAAAAAGAAAGGAATTTTAAATGTAGGGAGAAAAGATGAATGTCAGGCATTTGAAGAACTATAGGAAAATGGTTAACACTTTATTATACTTGAGAAATTCTTCTTGACATGTAAATGAAGTAGATCTGATCTTTGAAAAAGTGACTAGAAATCCAATCCATTTCCTTGCTGACCTCGGACAGGAATAGAGAGTGGGGTCCTAGGGAAACCTGCCTAGTGGAGCTCCGGAACCCATCTCTTCCAGTCTGGTGAATCCACAGCCTTCCAACCTGCCCTGGGACCACTTACACCATGGAGTTGACAAAGTAGTGTTCCAAGCCACTGGCTAAACTGGAAAGAACTTTTACAGGTTGAAATTCCACCTTATAAGTAGAAAGTGAATGAATAAAGGATCCCTCTGAGGATTTTCTACTGTGTCCTGTGGTGTTTGACTTCACACATACCATTTGTGACATTATTCTCTGCTGATAGAGAATTTAACAGGGATGAGATGACATGAGTAAGGTTAAAGAAGTTCTACATTTTAAAAGTCCAACTACTAGAATGTTCAGGACATACTCATATTTACCTATTTAACATGTACTTCTGTATGATAATTAGAGAAACTGCAGGTCGTCTTACCTGTAAGACCTTTCAGAGACAAGTTTCAGCTGGAAGGAAATCTAGGCTTCTTGCAAAGGCCTGTTGTTCAGTCGCCAAGTCGTGCCTGATGACTCTTTACCACCCCATAAACTGCAGCACGCCAGGCTTCCCTGTCCTTCACTATCTCCCAGAGTTTGCCCAAGTTCATTGTACTGGTGATGCCATCCAACCACCTCATTCTCTGTTGTCCCCTCTGCCTTCCTAGCATCAGGGTCTTCTCCAGTGAGTCTCCTCTTTGCATCAGGTGGCCAAAGTATTGGTACTTCAGCTTCAGCATCAGTCCTTCCAATGAATATTCAGGGTTGGTTTTCTTTAGAATTAACTGGTTTGATCTCCTTGGTATCCAAGGGACTCCCAAGGCCTACCAGGCCCTATAGCATCTGGTCCTTTCCCACCTCATCAGCATCACTAGGTTTCACCTCCCACATCAGCCTCACTGACTTTCTGGTCCTCAAACACACCAAATTCATTTCCAAGTTGGGCCCTTTGCACTTGCTGTCCTTTCTCATTGGGAACCCCCACTTCACACATCCTGGGGTAACTCACATGATTCCTCAAAGGGGACCTTCCCAACTCCATTATTTGTAGTAGTCCCTCAGGCTTCCCTGATGACTCAGTGGTAAAGAATCTGCCTGCCAATGTAGGAGCTGCAGGTTTGATCCCTGGGTCAGAAAGATCCCCTGGAGGAAGGCATGGCAACCCACTCCAGTATTCTTGCCTGGAGAATCCATGGACAGAGGAACCACGACCCCCTGGCTACAGTCCATGGGGTCACAAAAGAGTTGGATACAACTTAGCAACTAAACAATGACAACATTTGAGTCCACATTTCCCTGTTTTATTTTCTGCTTGGTATGTACATATTGCCATTTATATTTGTTCCCTAGGACTGCTATATAAATTACCATAGAAGAGTGTGCCTTTCAACAACAGAAACTCACAGTGCAGGCTGGAGTCTGAAATCAAGTCGTTGGCAGGACTGTTGTTCAGTAGCTAAGTCGTGTCTTACTCTTTGCAACCCATGGACTGCAGTACACCAGGCTTCCCTGTCCTTCGCTGTCACCTGGAGTTTGCTCAAACTCATGTCTGTTGAGCCAGTGATGTCATCAAACCATGGCATCCTCAGCAGGACTGTGCTCCTGAATGCTCTAGGGGAGAATCCTACAATGTTTCTTGCTTCTGCTTCTGGTAGTTCCAGGTGTGCTCGCTGTGGCTGCTTCACTCCACCCTGCATCCGTCTTACGGCCTTTTTCCCTCTCTCTGAGTGAATCTCTCTTTTGTGTGTCTCTTACAAGGACACTTGGAATTGGCTTTAGGGCCCACCTAGATAATCCAGGGTGATCTGATCTCTAGATCCTTAATTATATCTGCAAAAGGCCATTTTTCCAAGTAAGCTCATATTCACAGGTTCCAGGAGTTAGGAGGGAGACATATCTTTTGCAGGGGGTACCTATCAACCAACTAAACTGCCTGATATCTTGTTTGTAAACTGTCCATCTTCCTTGAGCTAGAACACAAGCTCTATGACAACACCCTGATTTGTTTAACCAACTGCTGGTTCCCGGGACCTAGAACAGTAGAGCAGTAAAGCTTAGCCTATGATAAATACTCTGTAATTATTTGCTGAATGAATGAGAGATTGTTAGCTTTAATGAAAGAGAATACTGGGGTCAGGGGGGCGGGCAGCAGAATTCTATAAAAAAATTTTTTTAAATAGCTAAAAGTTGCTGAATGAAAAGTAATTTGCCAAGATGCCAGAGTTATCAAATGGCAGGACCAGAATGCAAATCCAAGTGTTCCTTGCTCCAAAATCTCTGTTGTTTAATACTAAATTTTATTGCTCCAAATCTCTGAATCTGACATATGTCCCCTTTATTTCTTTGCTCACTCGCAGTATATGATTATGTGGTCAGGAAATGAGAATAACTCACTTACCTAGAAATAGGCTGACACTTTTTTTTAAGCAATGAGAACCTGTCTTTAAAAAAATGAGAAAATAATATAATGTAACCTAATTATAAGCATAACACTTCTAAAAGGTGCTAACATTATTTTTCCCCCAAAAGGGAATACCGGCTGGTTTATTAAGTTGTACATAGTCAGATGTTAAATGTATTTTGAACACTAAGTTTTTCCCTTTCAAGTCAGTGCACATAGACGAGAGCCCTCAAAGAGACTAGTGCTTCTGGGGCTGAATTTAACACTATTTAAGGAAAGAAAACCTTAGCTAGGGGACATAGCTGTTAACATGGTGATTTGTAAAGCCTTAGATTTCTAATAGGGTCTGACTGTTTCAAGGAAAACATATTTTGTTTCTAGGTAACATTTCAAGTCTGATTATGAACAAATGCTACAAAATTGATCTGTAATGGGAAATACTGTTATGTCACAAAGCATTATCTATATGCTTAATGTGACTGAAAGCATTAATTGCTAGGAGCCAAAATCTGTCCAAGCAAAACATGAACATGTATTTTGTATCTCTTGTCTCTTACTGTAGATTTTCGAATGAATTCGAGTGTAACAAAGATGTAGTTAGAAAATCTGCACACCTGAAGGCTTTCTTCACCCGCTTGGATCACTGTACTTGTTCCTTGTTAGCAAATGCAGGAGTCATAACTGCTCAGAAGTGCCCAGCAAACAATAGATACATGGCCACTTGTTAGTAGCTCAGCAAAAACATCTTGCAGAGTAGTGAATGGCTGACTGCATTTTAGAGTCTTTCTAGATTTATTTTGCCACCTTTATAGTAAAAGTCAGCTTCCTCCAACTACATGCAACTAAGATTTGGCTCTTTCTGTATTTTTTTTTTTTTTAATTCTCTCTGTATTCTTAAAGCAAGTTCATAATGCTAGCATTTCCCACCAAAAAACCAATGTGTACCATAACATCTAACACTGTGGCTCATGTTGAAGCATTAAAATTTTGAGCAGTGGAAAGATTGTGCCATCAGGACTCAAACTCATAAGATTTACATGAACTTGGAGCCATTTCCAAGTATCCATCTGCACTCTCAAATATGGTCATTTCCAGGGTCCGGGACTAGGGAAACACACCCTAGGTGTAATGCATCCCATCATCCCGTGTGCTTTAAGTACCTCTCTGATTCTTCTCCTATAAAATAGTACCCAATTTCCCACAGAGACTCATGAAAGAAAATGAATGTGAGGATTGGTTACTTTCCTACCTTGGAGGTATTTGTGTAGTGGGAGCACACAGTATTTCTTTTCTCCTACATAAATACTAATAATACCTGTCCAGGCACGATGCCAAGGACTTACATACACTAACCGTTGAACCCTCACAACAGCCCTCTGAGGTTGGTATTTGTAAGAAAGAGGATATGCTGGGTTAAGCTGCAGTAAAAATCATACCATCTCAGTGGTTTACAGCAACAGACAATTTTTCCTTTCTCAAACTCTTCGGTTCTGAGCAACTGTCCATGGCAGCTGTGGTGTGGGATTCAGCAGGGCATCTCCATATCCACCCATGTCCACTGAGGAGTGGAGCGCAGGCAAACGAACATGGTCACTCCTGAAGGTGACCCATGTCTCCCATTCATTGGTCAAAACAAGTCATGTGGGCACATGTCTCCCATTCATTTGTCAAAACAGGTCATGGGTGACCACATCTAACTTCAGGGGAGTAGGAAGTGCAATCCTACTATTGCTCTGGGTGAGGGGTCAGGGTGTTAAAAACATTGGTGACTGGCACTCCTGGGTAACCAGTGGTAATAGTATGATTTTTTCCATTTTATAAGTGAGTGAACTGTAAGGGGAATTAATATCCAAAATAATACAGTTCATAAGTTAGGTGACTATATGATTGATTGGCCAGATCAGAATACCTTTGCCAATGAAAGGAGGAAGTTTTAATCAACACCTCCCTAAATCCTGAGCAACCTGCACTGACCATGTTGGGATTTACAGACCCTCTCTGTTCCTCCTCTGGCTGGGATCTTCTTCCTCCTCCTCCTGAACTGAGGTGTCCACAGCCAAGAGACAAGGTGAGCAATGTACACACAAGAACTCAAGAGCAGAGAAGTGAGACTCACAAAAAGGGGGTTTTCCCCGATGACCTTCCTGAGGAGGTCAAATGCCAGAGGTCAGATAAATCTATGCCTACCAACCAGGCTGCTGCTTAATGGTCTTGCCAAGATTTAGAATTCTTGTGCGAAGTGTTTTAAAACCTAAAAATCAATCTATCACTAGGTGAAATTGAATGAATTAAATGACAAAGGAATAGCTTTTAATGTTGTTTGTATCATGGTCAGGGTATTCCAAAGCTAGTTGTATGTGGTGGCAATTAGAAACTCATTTCAAAAGCAGGTCAGAGTCTTAGTACAATCAAAAACATTCAGGAAAGGTTATATTTTCAGAGGAAGAAACTGAGGCCCAGACAGATTAAGCTTGTGCGTTTCCCTCTCTCAGAACTGAGACAGAGGTTGGACTAGAACACCTTCCCCAACTCCAGTTGTTCTTTTTAAAACCTCAATGTTCTCATCTGAAAAATGGCAACAATAACTCCTACTTTATAGAAGAGAAATAAGGATGAATTAAGGTAACGACCATAAAGCATTTTGTGTGGCCAGTGTGCAGGAAATGGTAACCATTTTCGTTATTATACCAAAGCAGGGTTCTTACATATTTCAGCATCAAAGGTTTACTTTTAGATTGCAACACATGCCATTAGTGACTGATGGAGGTCGTGAATTTATCAGAAAATTGTCAAAGGTGTGTTTGTTGTTTTAAATACAGAAAAGAATGTTGTTTTTTCCTTTTTTTTTAAAGTTCACATCTTACCAAAAAAAAAAAAAGAGTTCATGTGGTTTTATTAACTGTAAGAAGCTGAAGACATTTAAAGACTCATATCAGATTAGTGGTTTTAAATCACAGCAAGTATGCTCCATGCTGCTGGAGATAAAGATGCCTGTAGCCAGCATGCCCAGGTGAGTTGAGAGACAAACTCATTCACTAGCTGAATGACTTTAGGCCAGTTATCGATACTTGCACCCTTCAAACCTCATTTTCCTCTTTGAAAAAGGAGGGAAGAGCAGCACCAACCTGGCTGGGTGGTGTGGGGGCTCAGCGAGACCCTGGGTGTGAAGCACTTTGCCCCGGGCCTGATGCACAGGGATGCTTGAGTGGTGAAGCAAGGAGACACTCATAAAGGATAAAAAATACCCTCTCCTTGGGGTGGAAAAAAACATGCTAAGGAATAAAAAGAAATCATCTAGAGAAGGAAATATCTCCATTTGCAGCAACATGGATGGACATAGAGAACATAGCCAAGCAAGACAAAGACAAATATTATATGATATCACTTATAAGTGGAGTCTAAAAAATAATACAAATGCATCTGTATACACAATAGAAACAGACTCACAGACAGAGAAAACAAACTTTTAGTTACAAAAGAAGAAAAGGCATAGAGAGGGATAAATTAGGAGTATAGGAATAACAGATACAAACTATTGAGGATTAACTAGATAGGCAACATGGGATGTCCCCTGGTGGTGTAGTGGTTAGGATTCCGGGCTTTCACTGCCCTGACCCGGCCTGGGTTCAGCCCCTGGTCGGGGAACTAAGATCCCTCCTACAAGCTGCATGGCACAGCCCTCCCCATGCCCCAAAAAGATAAGCAACGAGATTTACTGTATAGTACAGGGAATTATATTCAACATCTTGTAATAACCTATAATGCAAAATAATATGAAGCACATACATACATATATATTTTATATATATATATATATATAAAACTGAATCATTCTGCTGTACACCTGAAACCAAACATAAATAAATCAAATGTAGTTCAATTAAACAGAAGAAACTGTTACGAGGATCATCTACACTTTATTTTCTGGCAGGTGTGACTCCCATACAGACGTTCACCCTGGAGCCGGGCTCATCAGCCGCAGGAGGCCCCTCCGGAAGTCTTCAGGAAGGCCCAGCGGCTTGCTGGTGGCTGGATTGACAAAGACATGGACTGAAGACCCTGTGGTGCAGGCCAAAGAGGCAAAGTGAGCCAGCGTGGGGTGGCCAAAGAAGAAGCCATCGCTGAGGTCCCAGTGGCTGACAGAAGGCGTCTCCTTGGTGGGCTTAGGAGGGAACAGAGCAAGGCGGTAGTGCACGCTGGAGCGCCCCACTTTCTCCACGGCCAATGCGGCCACAGGGATCTGAGGAAAGCTGACCGGTGTGTGGAAGGTGCACTGATTGGTCACCATGAAGCCCACCATGGGGGCCGTCAGCAAGCCCGTTTTCAGACCGCAGTACCTGGGAAATTATATTACAGTGCTTACTCTGGGTCACCACAGTGCTGTCTCCCAGCCCAACCACTGAGTTTCAGCCTAGTGGGACCCAGCTTCAATGGGCCTAGAATCAAATCCCAGCTCTGCCCCTCACTAGCTGGGTACCTTAGGCAAGTTACTTAACTTCTCTGTACCCCAGTTCCCACAATAATGTAATGTTCACAACACTGGTACCTACTTCATAGGCTGACTGAGAATTAAATCATAAGTCATCTAATACAGTATAACATGTAAGATGCTAACAGTTCACAGATATAGTAAGTTCTCATTAAACACTGGCTATTATTATTAATATTGTGTCCATCTTGTCTTCACTTCTCCTGGTAAAAAATCAGGTATTTTTGTGCAAATGAGAGAATTACTGTGTCTCTTACATCTGCTATGAACTTGTAATCTCTTTAAGGACAGTGACTGTGTCTTGTTTCTTAAGTTTGTTGACTAGAAATAAGGCTATATTTGAGATAAAAGATGTCTCACTGGGTAAAGAATCTGCTTGACAATGCAGGAGACACAGGGGTTCAATCCCTGAGTCGGGAAGATCCCCTGGAGTAGGAAATGGCAGCCCACTCCAGTATTCTTGCCTTAAAAATCCCATGGACAGAGGAGCCTGGAGGGTGACAGTCCATAGAGTCACAAACAATCAGACACAACTGAGCGACTGAGCACTGCTGCTGCTGCTGCTGCTAAGTCGCTTCAGTTGTGCCCGACTCTGTGCGACCCCATAGATGGCAGCCCACCAGGCTCCACCGTCCCTGGGATTCTCCAGGCAAGAACACTGGGTTGCCATTTCCTTCTCCAACGCATGAAAGTGAAAAGTGAAAGTGAAGTCGCTCAGTCGTGTCTGACTCTTAGCGACCCCATGGACTGCAGCCTTCCAGGCTCCTCCATCCATGGGATTTTCCAGGCAAGAGTACTGGAGTGGGGTGCCATTGCCTTCTCCGGACTGAACACTACTGAGATAAATGTAGAGGTTGAACAAAGTCAGAAATAAATAGCATCATGCTTAGTTATAGTCTCTTCCTTCTTCTCCATAGAAGTCTACTTATGATTTAAACAGATTAATCATATCGTCTTTTTTTTTTTTTTTTTTAGAAAATTAAGACTGAATGTGAGAATTTGCTGTAAGAAAACAATTACGGATTGCATAAAGGTTTGCCTACAAAGCTGCTCACTTCTGCTCACATGTTTCACAGAAGCAAGCTACGTGTCTCCTTCCAGGGAGGGCGCCGCAGGTGCCAGGGGCCAGCCACCCGAGCATCCACTGGTGTCACCCATCACGACATTAGATACATTCGTTTATTGACATGGAAAGTCGTTAGTGAAAAAGATCATATTACAGAACAGTATGTAGCATTCGATCCCATTTGTTTTTATAGCAACATACTGGCTTATGTCCTTATTGCCTAGAAAAAAACTCTGAAAGGATAGACTCCCAAATAGTTTCACTAGTGATCTAGCAGTGGAATTTTGGATAATTTTTTTCTTCTTTTGGTTTGTATAAATTTTCCAGAATGAACATGATTTGCCTTTGAAATAATTTTTTTAAAAAGTGCTATTTTGTTCAAATGTCTGAATATGAATTTCATTTCTCCAAAGAAGCATTGGAGAGACAAGCAGGCGGGAGAAGTAAGGCTCCTTCTTCTTCCCACTGGGATCCTGCCCCTGGCTGCACTGCCTGAGGAGCCTCCCTCCTGAACAAGAGAGAAGGAAAAGGGAAGAGGAGAAGAAAGCCCAGCTCTTCAGGGTGACAGGTCCAGTGAGAACCAAATTCTCCCATTTTTATTTCCCCTGCTTCTTTCCTGCAATTGCTTTCCTAGTTCCCTGCAACCTTTTCCTCATTCTTGTAAGGCACTGACAGCAAAGAAATAGTGCCTCCTCCCACTGGGAGTACAGCATTTCCTGAGCTCCCTGCAACTCTGAGCCAGGCCACCAAACCTTTAAATAATTAAAATGCAGGAGTACTTTCAAACAATGAAACTGATGAGCACCTGGTCACCAGGGCCGCACTGAGTGTTTTACATTTTGTTATTGATCTTCAAAACCATCCTGCAAGGTAGATCTCATTTCCCCATTGTATAGGAAAGAAAGTAGAGCAGGGAAGCTGGATCAATTTCTCAAAGGCATGTGTTTGTACAGTTAAGTGGTGGTCCAGGCCCAAAGTTCAGGCTCTGGAGAGCCAAAGCACACATTGGTCCTTCATTCTGGCTTAGTAGATAAAGTAGGTGAAGCCAAAATCTACATTTTAGTCCCGTGAATGAATTGCATTTTCTTTACGTGTTCCTTTGACTTTAAGAATGATATTTTCTTTAAGAGTTGAGTGATGGCTTCATTACATTTGGATAACAGACTTCCTGTTTGTAAGTTCATAACCAATTTAATTTGACTGGTGGTGACCATAGGGTATTTGGGCTTCCCAGTTGCTTCACTGGTAAAGAATCCACCTGCCAATGCAGTAGACAGAGGAGACATGGGTTTGATCTGTGGGTCCAGAAGATCCCTTGGAAGAGGGCATGGCAACCCACTCCAGTATTCTTGCCTGGAAAATTCTATGGCCAGAGAAGCCTGGTGGGCTGCAGTTTATGGGGCTGCAAAGAGTTGGACACGACTGAGTATCAATGACCATAGGGTACTCAGTAAGAATTTTTCCACTGTTCCATCTTTTTTAGGTTTTAATCTTTATCAGAGTTTATACACATGAACATTAAAAAGTCAAACTGTTTCTTGAGGCTTATTACAAAACCAGTGGTTTTCTGGCTGGTTATACCGTTGTTTACAGTCTAGGTCAGGGACTCATAGTAAATTCATTCATTCCACAGCCTCCACAGTTCACTTGCTCTTTGTTAGATGCTGAGGCTACAACACTGAATAAGAGAGGATTCCTGTCCTCAGGAGCTCTCAACTTCAGGGCAGTGGTGGGGCAGGACGTGTCCATTCTTGTCCTCCGTTTGGCCAGAAGGTGCTTGTTGCTCCTTTCTGGTTCCCCTTCCACTTTCTTCTTCTCTCCCTTTCTTCCTTTCCTCAGAAAACAGTTACTGTGCACTTCTGTGTTCCAAGCACGGAAGAGAAAGCCATGAACAGTTAGCAGGCGACAGTCCATGCCTTCACATGGCCATGGTCTGGAAGGGGGTACGTTCAGAACTCAGGGTGACGAGCACTAGGCAGGGGAAGCACAGGGGCTCTGGGAGCTCGTAGCAGGGGGGCTGGCTCCTTGCTTGGCATCAGGGAAGACCCTCTGAGAAAGTGACAGCTAAGCCAGTAAGCTAAGGAGAAAATGTACAAACTTTTCAAGTGAACAGTTGGGGGAACAGCTTTCCAGAAAGAAGAATGGCCTATGTGATAGCCCAGAGGCCAGAGACCTCTGGGGGCACGTCCCAGAGACAACACAAGTCCCAGATGGCTGCAACACAGACTGCCAGAGGCAGCTGGGGAGTAGGCAGGAGGCAGACGGTGGAGGGTCTTGGTAAGGAGTTTGGATTTTATCCTGGGGCACTGGGAAGCCACTGAAGGCAGGGAGTTTTTCATTTGCTCAGTCAAGTCTGACTCTTTGTGACGCCATGAACTGCAGCAAGCCAGGCTTCCTTGTCCTCAACTATCTCCCTGAGTTTGCTCAAACTCATGTGCATTGAGTTAGTGATGCCATCCAACCATCTCATCCTCTATCATCCATCCCCTTCTCCTGCCTTCAATCTTTCCCAGCATCAGGGTCTTTTCCAATGAGTCAGCTCTTCGAATCAGGTGGCCAAAGGATTGGAGCTTCAGCTTCATCAGTCCTTTCAATGAATATTCAGGGTTGATTTCCTTTAGGATTGATTGATTTGATCTCCTTGCTGTCCAAAGGACTCCTCTCAAGAGGCAGGCAGGGAGAGGCAAGATCAGATTGATTTAGTAAAACTGTGGCTTCAAATTGAACAATGGATTAGATGGAAACAGTGATGTGTGCAGAAGAATAATTAGATAACTACACAGTTCTGGCAAAGAATGATGGTGCCTGGGACTAGGATGATGACAGCAGAGATGGAGAAAACTAGATGGAATCAAGAGAGATTTTGCATAAGGTGTGATGATAAATTGAAATGAAGGAGAGAGAAGAGCCCAGAGTTGCTCCCAGTCTAGGTGACTTAGTGCTTTGAACAGGTTGAGCTGAGATGCCTGTGAGATCCTAAGATGATATGCACAATAGGGATAACAATACCTCTGAGTGAGTGAGTAGAAGTTGCTCAGTCGTGTCCAAATCTTTGCAAACGCATAGACTGTAGCCCGCCAGGTTCCTCTGTCCATGGGCTTCTCCAGGCAAAAATACTGGGGTGGGTAGCCATTCCCTTCTCCAGGGGATCTTCCCAACCCAGGGATTGAATCCAGGTCTCCCACATTGCAGGCAGATGAGCCACCAAGGAAGCCCTAGCTACAATTTATTTAGCCCTGCACGACACACGAAGCCTTCCATGGATTATATATCCAGGAGGCATCTGAATCTATGGGTCTGATGCTCAGAAAGAGGTTTGGGCTGCAGACAGGAGTTGAGCTCAGATCTAACATCAGGGTCTAGGCAGGGAGGGTGAAGAGTGGACGCCACTGGCATAACACACTCATTGTGGCGGGCCTGTGGTGAGCTGGAAAGCAAATGCTCAGTCTGACCTCACGCAAATTCAGAAATACTCAGCCTCAAATGGAGTCATGGCTCCTTCAGACAGCAAACCAAGACTCATTGCAATTTCAATCCCTCCTAGAAATGTGACCTTTGAAACAGTCAATCTGAAAAGTCCAATCTACCGGAGTGAGGTTTATCTGCATGAAAAAGACCCCCGATGCTCCCTGCCCCCAAAAGAAGACACTGTGGCCAGAAACAATCCTTTCTTCTCTTCGGCTGATAGCTTCTTGACCCATTCTCCTTTTCCTATAAACATCTTTCATTTTATACAACTCCTCAGATCCTCTTTCTATTTAACTAGATGGGGTGAATAAAGCCAATTCGATCTTCAAATTTACTCAGTTGAATTTTGTTTTTTTAACACTGGGCAGACTAAGTAAAATTCATGTGTGTACTGTCTGGATTTGTCTTTCTGGTTCCTGGTTTGTGGAGAGACTAAATCAGGCGAGAGGGAGGGCCTAGAAGAGGATGTGGGGGATGGGTGGGGGTGGGGAGTGGGGGCAGGGGGGCACTGAAATCAAGCCCAGATTCAGCCTGACACACAAAAAAACTGTCTTTGAATAAGCTCTCAATGGATATTTCTTGGGATACAACAAACAACTGATAAAGTGATTGTGACGCTGCCTAATAACTGAGTGAGGTGAATGCCCATCTTCTATGCTTTCTTATACTTGCTTTATAAAGTAAACTTTAGCATAAAGGGATGTTTGACTTGGAAGACCCCTTGGGACTCACTTGGTACAGGGGCTCCCCAACACTAGTGTGGGGCTCAGAATCTCCTGGGGAACCTGCACAACATCCAGATCCCCGCCATCCTCTCAGACCTCCTGAATCAATATACAGGGCATTCTAACAAAGTCCCAGGTGATTCTGATGCACACCTAGTGTGGAGTTGTTCCTCTAGGGCTACCCTCTCAGATAAGGAAACTGCCCAGAGAGATGAAGTAAGTTGCTCATCTGCACGCAGCTAGAAAGGGACAGGGTCTGTCTACATTCTGTGGTCACTCCAGCCCTTTCCATTAACCTCCTCAGCCCCAGACACAGCCCCCGCCCAGGCTTGGAGACCAGTGTGTCTCTGGGGCATTTGTGGCTCAGAATCAGATCAACTGTGTCCATGATCTCACCCTGACACTGCACCCAACTCCACCAGCTGGGCTTGGTCATCTCGTACTCCTCCTCCCCAAGCTCCTGTCTCCTTCCTTGAGTCTGCTCCTATGTTCTGCCTTGACCCTAGTGCTGAGGCCCTGCCTTGGTGCCTCGCCTCCCCTGGTTGCCTCCGGGGCAGAAGCTCTGCACACTTGAGGGACATGGTGCTTCTGGGTCTGTGTGACCACAGTCTTGTCGCCTCCTGAGGTCTGGAGAGAAGTGCCTGTCAGATGGTAGGAGGCCAGTGGGCATATGGCACAAATAACACCTTTCAGAGAGGTGAGGCTATTTTTTGTCACTTGCTATAAATAGCATAGGATGGGCCATGGCTTGTGGTCAGTTACCTGGCATGTCAAGGCAGGATTCTGGCAGGAAGTCCATCCCCACACTCCCTGAAACTAAGAATAAGCACAAGCTGGGCAGCGTGACCCCATGACTGTACCAAGATCTGAGGGAGCGTCACGTGAGCTGCTGAAGAGAGACTCAGGCCAAGGGAATCTGCACAGAGAGGCCGCAGCTTGGGTGGTGTCAGGAGGTTATGTGGTTACAAGGAGAAACACATATTTAGAAATATAGACCTGGGGAGAAAATACCTTAAATGTGAACACGTATAGAGCTAAAAGATTAAGATGATGAAACTCACACTTAGGAATATACTCTGAATGTCTTTATATAAATAATTTATCTTCGGTCAAGCCTCTCTGGATATTGCCTTTACAGAATAATTTTGGTCTACAGGGGCTAATTGAAATTAATTGTATGCAAGTCCCTATGTCATCCATTTCTATTGACCTTGGCCTGCAGTGTAAAATACTGGTTAAGAGCTCAAGTCATTAAACCTGAGTTTGAATTACAGCTCTGCTGCTGTGTGACTTCAAAGAGTCACTCAACATCCCAGAGGCTCAATTTTTCTCATTTCTAAAATGAAGACAGTAACACAGGATTTTTTGTGACAATTATATAAGGCAATGCATATATGTCTTGGCTGATTACTGCAACTTAAAGATTTTTGTCATTATTTTTGTTTGTTTTTTAAACTTTTTAAACAATTTTGGCCTCTAGGGGTGGAAATTTACATCTGACTGGGTCAAATGTTTCCTTTATTTAGAGAAGACCCCTTGTATCAAAACCCTGGCAGCCAACCTGGGTGTGGACATGGTGTTCTCACAGGAGAACTATCAAAAGGGCCAGTGTATTATTTCTTCAAGTGGGTTTAAGAGCAGTGGAGGGGAGAATCAGGCGAGCAGAGCAAGAGGGCAAGGACAGGATGGATGAGACATGGCAACTACTGCAGTTTAGGAACTTCCAGAAAAGGCTGAGAAATGCTTTGAAGGGGAGGTAGGACGGGTTCAGCAACCGAACCAAGTAAGTTTGAACCAGTTTACTTTGCACAGAAAACTTACAGAATTTAATGATTGCTGCAATGTCGTAACAGACAAGAATTTACTCAAGAGGTAAATGGAAGCTGTTTAGTCCCTCTGTAGTAATGATGCAATCATACCAATTTGTGGAGCTAATCTTTCTCACGCTAGTAAAGTAATGCTTAAAATTCTCCAAGCCAGGCTTCAGCAATACGTGAACCATGAACTTTCAGATGTTCAAGTTGGTTTTAGAAAAGGCAGAGGAACCAGAGATCAAATTGCCATCATCTGCTGGATCATCGAAAAAGCAAGAGAGTTCCAGAAAAACATCTACTTCTGCTTTATTGACTATGCCACAGCCTTTGACTGTGTGGATCACAATAAACTGTGGAAAATTCTGAAAGAGATGGGAATATCTGACCACCTGACCTGCCTCTTGAGAAACCTGTATGCAGGCCAAGAAGCAACTGTTAGAACTGGACATGGAACAACAGACTGGTTCCAAATAGGAAAATGAGTACGTCAAGGCTGTATATTGTTACCCCACTTATTTAACTTATATCCAGAGTACATTATGAGACATGCTGGACTGGAAGAAGCACAAGCTGGAATCAAGATTGCAGGGAGAAATATCAATAACCTGAGATATGCAGATGACATCACCCTCATGGCAGAAAGTGAAGAAGAACTAAAGAGCCTCTTGATGAAAGTGAAAGAGGAGAGTGAAAAAGTTGGCTTAAAGCTCAGCATTCAGAAAACAACGATCATGGCATCTGGTCCCATCACTTCATGGGAAATAGATGGGGAAACAGTGGAAACAGTGGCTGACTTTATTTTTCTGGGCTCCAAAAGCACTCCAAATGGTGACTGCAGCCATGAAATTAAAAGGCGCTTACTCCTTGGAAGGAAAGTTATGACCAACCTAGATAGCATATTAAAAAGCAGAGACATTACTTTGCCAACAAAGTTCTGTCTAGTCAAGGCTATGGTTTTTCCAGTGGTCATGTATGGATGTGAGAGCTGGACTATAAAGAAAGCTGAGTGCCGAAGAATGGATGCTTTTGAACTGTGGTGTTGGAGAAGACTTGAGAGTCCCTTGGACTGCAAGGAGATACAACCAGTCCATCCTAAAGGAGTTCAGTCCTGGGTGTTATTGGAAGGACTGATGTTGAAGCTAAAACTCCAATACTTTGGCCACCTAATGTGAAGAGTTGACTCATTTGAAAAGACCCTGATGCTGGGAAAGATTGAGGGCAGGAGGAGAAGGGGACGACTGAAGATGAGATGGTTGGATGGCATCACCAACTCAATGGACATGGGTTTGGGTGGACTCCAGGAGTTGGTGACAGACAGGGAGGCCTGGCGTGCTGCAGTTCATGGGGTCGCAAAGAGTTGGACACAACTGAGCGACTGAACTGAAATGAACTGAATCCTTCTCAGCAGAAAATGGTAAACCAACCTTGACTTCATCTTAAGTCCTACTGACCTAACCACATCACTGGGTTTGGTGCTGGTGATACAGCAGCATTGGGTCCTCTTCCCTGGCAGAGCTTACAGTTAAAGAAAGGCCATAAAAAATATAAGCTGAGGGGAAGTGCTCTGCAGGAGATGGACATGGCTGTATGAGATGCTGTAACAAGGGAGCCTGAATCAGGTGGAGGCAGATGGGAGTGCAGAGCTCCTGAGGAACTGAAGGAAGGCCAATGAGGCCCTGTGGCTGGACCACAGGACAGGAGGGGAGAATGGAAGTGGGTGAGGTATGAGAGAAAGACTGGGCCTGATCCTGTACGGATCGGATTTTAGCCTAACAGAATGGGAAGCCACTGTTGAGGTTTAAAGAGGAGGGAGAGTCATGATCGTGTTAGCATTTCAAGATTAACCCTTTAGGGAATGGACGGGGAAGGCAAGAGTGAGGTAGAGGTACAGGAGACAACTGAGAGCTGGGATTGGGGGCAGTACTGGGCTTGTGGCTCCAAAGATAGTCAAGATATATTCAAGATGGGGCTCAAAGGACCCACTGCTGGGCCTCCCTGGCTGTCTGGCTTCCACCTCTCGCAAAGGTTACTGCTCACACTAAGAGCACTGACAGCAGAAACAGGGGTCTCCACCATTCCGATAACTTTGAGACTATGACGAGACCTCAGGTTCCTCACTATAACGCCACCACCCTCCCCAGGTTGATTTCTGCCTCGGTTAACTGTTGCTTGGCATGGCGATACTGTGGTCTTGTCTCACTCTCTGAGTATAGTTTTAGGTCTAGGTTTTTTAGGTTTTTCAAGTCGTTGAGGAATATTATTCCAAACCCAAGGGGAAATGACTACATAGACAAATGAATGTATTTGCAAACTTTTCAGCTATTTTGCTCCTGAAAGGGAGAGGGAGGCAGTTAAGATAAAAATAGGAAGAAATATTTTCTGACAGCCTCACAGTTTGAATAACCATGACCTGAAGAAGACTGAGTTTTCCTTTGGCTAGTTTCATGTTGCTTTTAAGCACGCTTTGGCTTCAAAGGACAAATGATGTTTAAAAAGGACAAATGATATAATAAGTAACAAGAAGGATTTCTTAGACTTTTAAAGTCAAGGAAGATGTGAGATTGAATAAATAAACAAGCCTTTACCATTTGGCAATATTTTTTTAAAAAATGAAATATATCTAAATAAACTGGGTTGCCTTCTCTGAATATGAAAGGCTGATATAATGAGTTGGCAGTAGCTCACATTAGGAAAATGCCCAGACCCAGCTGCCTGCAGATCATTGCCGTTTTCAAAGTGCATGCACTGGGTCCCCAAAGTCAGCAAAACTAATGAAAATCATCTGCTGTTAGGGCAGAACAATTTCTTCGCAACCGTGTTCTCCCAAGAAGTTCATTCTGGTAAATCAGTGTCAAGATGACAAGAAAGTCCAACATATCTCAAGAGGCACAATCTCTAACAAGCAAAAGTCCTCAAAGCCGTGCTCAGAAACAACATTAAAGGATTCCGATGAAGAATTCAAGACTCAGAAATGAAGGATGTGAAACAAATTCATTAAAACATTTTGAATAAAAATTAGAAGACTGTGACATGATGCTCAATTCACAGGAAAACACAGTCTCAAAGGGTAAACGTGATAGATGATGATCAGATAATTTGGTTAGAGGTCCAGAAGCAGAGTCAACCATGAGCGAAGGCTGAGAGAAAGTAGATTAGGGTCAACTTTGACTCCACACACTAACGATACTACTCCTGCTGTGCTTTTTGTCTTTGTTAGAGTTGCCGTCTGAGTGAGAGAGTTCAAAGACAGCATCTTTGAAAAGTGACTATTAGATCTTCCAGGTCCTCAAAATTAAGCAGACCAGGGATATGGTGATAGTTCCTGGGCCCACTGGGAAAAAAGGAGAACAGAAGTTAAGAAAGGTGTTTATGCATTCCATGAGGTCCCTAAAATCCAACTTCTTCCAATCAGTTATGGGCACCCAAGTGCATGGACTGATTGGAAGTCCTCTGAGCTGGGTACATGCATTCTTCAGTAATCTCTTTCTGAGGCCAAAGCTCAAAGTTCTTTCAACTTCCTACATCACACTCTGGAATTAAGAAAAGAAAAATTCCTTATCTTCCATTCTAAGTCTTCTCCAACTTTTGTTTTCTCTAGATGGAAAGCCCTCAGGGAGTTATTGCTGAGTTATTCCATAACTCAGAGATCCCCAGAACTAACATTTTGGTACACATCTTTTCAGACTCTTTTTCAGAAAAGGAGATTTTTGTTTTGTTCTGAATAAAACAGATCATACTGCAATTTGCCTGCCTCAGTCAATTATATATTATGAACTTGTTTCTATGCCAATAAATGTATTTTTAATGACTGCTAAGTATGCCCTTATATGGCTGTAACATTTAGTAAATCAACCCCAAAGCAATTAAAAACTTGTTTTGAAGTGCTTTTTAACTTATAGAAAAGTTTGCAAAAACAGTACAAGACTCCTGCATAACTATTGAACAGAGTCGTCCATTCTTAACATTTTGTCACAAGGGCTTTAGCATTAACATTTATTACTTCTAAATTACCTGAGAGTAGGTTGTATACGTCATTCCACTTCCCTAAATATTTCAATGTGTGTTTCCTAAACACAAGGATAGTCTCTTCTATAACTACAGAACAATTATCAAATTCAGGAAATTTAACAATGGTCTAATCCTTCTAGTAATCTACAGTTTATATTCCAAGTTTACCAATTGTTTCAATAGGTGTTTTACTTTTTTAAAAAAAGAAGAGGAACTTCTGTGGTGGTCCAGTGATTAAGAATCTGCCTTGCAATGCAGAAGACACAGGTTTGATCCCCAGTGGGGAAACTAAGATCCCACGTGCTATAGAGCAACTGAGCCCTTGTGCCACAACTAGAGAGTTCATGAACCACAAAGAAAGATCCCACCCGAGGCAGAAAAGATCCCACATGTAGCGAATAAGACCCAATGTAGCCAAATAAATAAATAATGTTTTTAAAAGAAGAAACTTCTTTTTCCTGGTGCAAGATCTAATCCCAGATCATGCGTTATATTTAGTTGTCATAGCTTTTCAATCATCTTTTAATCTGGAACAGTCCTTCGGTCTGTCTTTATCTTTTATGACATTGATGTTTTTCTGATGAATACAAGCTAGTTATTGTATAGTATGACCCATTATGTGGGTCTGTATGATGACCCCTCATGGCTGGATTGGGGTTGGAACACTATACACATGTCAGTGGGCCCCTCTCAGGCTTCATATCCAGAGCCACAAGATGTCCATTTGTCCTTATTGGTGATGTAAATTTGATCACTTCATTAAAATATTTATTGCTTACTTTTTCTATTGTATAGTTTCCCTTTTGTCTATTTTTTAAATTGTGGTAAACACAAAATTTATCATTTTAGACATTTTTAAAGTGTACAGTTCAGCGGCAGTAAGTATTGATACATTTATATCTTTATGCATCTGCTCTATAGTATTTATTTTTCCTTTTAACAAGTAATCTGTGGAAAGACATGAAGATGATGTTAGTCTCATGCTCAGATACTGTCCTTAATAACCTTTCCTCCTACCTCCTACTTCTCGACCTAGGGCTCACTGATGATTCATGCTGAGACTAAAGACCAAGTCCTGACATTAACCCCAGACCTTTCCCCCTTGCCTTCCCCTCATTCCACAGACAAGGGCGCAACGTTTTTCTAGTCGCTGGCTCTGGATCTGGAGAGAGAAATGCTGACCTGGCTGATTTCCAACAGCCATTTCTGCACGAAACTGCTATAATTCTTTACAAAAATAGTCATGCCTTTCCTGGTATCATGTTCAGTTCTTCAAACAACTCTTGGTTCTACTCTGGGCCAGGATTTATGCTGGATGTCAAGAAATAAAAATGGATAAAGCAACAGTGCCTTCTCTTGAGCTGCTTGCATTTTGATGGGAGACACCAAATGGTACCTACAGTGCAATGTGGGCACTCTGGGCATGGAGGTGGCCCAGAGCGCAACGGAAACACGCTGTTATAAAAACAAAAAGGCAAGCCACAGACTGGGAGAAAACACTGGACAAACCTATCCAACAAAGGACTTGGATCTAGAATATATAAAATACACTTACAAGTTAATAATAAGACACACAAGACAATTTAAAAATGTGCAAGATTTGAATAGATATTTCACCAAAGAAGATACATGAGTGGCAATAAGAATAAGAAAAGATGTCCAATATCATTAGTCATTAGGGAAAAGATAATTAAAACCACAATGAGCTATCCATTGAACACCCACTAGAATGGCTAAAAACACTATATCAGGTGTTGACAATGATGTGGAGGATGGATTGGAGTCCTCATATACTGATGATGGGAATGGAAAAACGTACAGCTGCTTGGAAAAATACTTTGCCAGTTTCCTGAAGAAAAGGCAAAAATACACCTACCATATGACAAAGCTGCTCGGTTCTTAGGTAATTATCCAAGAGAAATGAAAGCATTTCTACACAAAGGCTCATACATGAATATTCACAGCAGCTTTATTTGTAATAGCTGAAAGCCCAAATGTTGGACCACAAGTGTGGTACATTCATACTATAGAATACTATTCATTAACAAAAAGAACATACAACAAGGACTAAACTCAGAGTAATTATGCTGAGTGAAAGAAGTCAGACGAAAACAAAAGTACATACTGTATGATTCCACTTACATAAATTTCTAGAAAATGCAAACTAATCTCTAGTGAAAGAAAGCAAATAAATGGTTACCTGGGGATGGGGGTGGGGAGGACCAGGAGGAGGGATTACCAAGATAGCACCAGGGAACTTTGGGTGGTGTTCCTTTTCTTAACTGAAGTGAGGATTTCATGAGTGTACAAATATGCCAAAACCCCTCAAATTGTGCACTTTAAATATGTGCAGCTTATTTTGTTAAAGCTGTTTGAAAAAATACAATGAAAAGAAATATGCCAATATCTTAGCAATAGCAAATATGCTAATATCTAAACAAAATCAGTCTCTGATTATAGGATGGTGGAATTATTAACAAGGACTCTTTTCTTCTCATCCTTTTCTGAATTTTCCAAATTGTCCAAAATGAGCAGGCTACACTATCTAAATCAAAAGAAAAGCTACTTTTGCAGAAAAAGAGTTAGATACACAAAGAAATCTGGAGAAAAAAGTCTGTATTTATGAACTTTAAGACTGCTGGGTGATAAAAATCAAAGACATGGCACTTTTCAAATGACAAAAGAGCCTCTATTCTTTCAGAAGTTATGGTAGACCACAGGGGGCTGTGAGAAGGTTTTATATGTTTCACAATAATAAAAATATCCAAGTTTAAAGCCCTCTATGGAAAAGGTGCCATATTAACAAAATGCATCATTTAGCTGGACTATTCAGCTCAAATGTCTTTCAAATACATCAGTGGGAGGTTGATGCAGGGAACTGGGAAAAGGAAGAGACAATGCCCGACAGCAAAAAAGGTGAATTTTTACATGATGTCATGACCCTTTATTTCTTGAGTTCACCCAGAAGTATAAAGATTAAAGAAAAATCCAACATAATTAGCATGTAACCTGCATTGCATATACTTAAAAAGAGTACATACTGCAAAGGACAAGTTAAGCCATGGAGAATGCTATTCCACATCTGACCAAATATGGTTGAGAATCATTACTCTGGGTTTCCACTCTTGGAAATGTTTGCTACATCTGTCTGTACTGGGTTGAGGATTCACTCTGAATTTTTACTAATAGTGAAAATAATAATTTTAAAAAGCTTTCAGGGAACATATTTAATCTAATTAGATGGTAAATAATTTTTAAAGCCTGCAGTGCATTAATTATTTGGATATCAAGAACTGAGGCTTATGAAGCAATTATGTTCATTTATTCAACAAAAGTCATCTTCAGCAACTGTTCTAGACCCTAGATTATAAAGAAACAAAGACAACCCATGCACTCTTAGAACTCTTAGCCTTAGGAATAAGAAATCTGTAAACAGTTGCAATACAGTGTCCACGGCTTGGGAGAATGGCAAAAAAGAGAAGCCTACAGGAAGGAGGTAACACTTGAGGAGGGCTTTGAAGGCTATGTAGGAGTTTTCTGCTTAGGAAAAGAGGGACTTTCTAGGCAGAGGATGGTATGAAACAGAGAGGCAGGAGAAAGCTGGATTGTTGGGTAAATGGCCAGAGTTCAGTGAGGATTAAGAATAGGATTCATCTGGAGGGGAGAGGACCTGAAGATGGAAGTGTTTTACTCCATGTTAGAGGGAATGAGGAACTGTGCTGGTCACAACTCTTTCATTTTAGAAGAAATGAATTTGTTCAAGAAGTGAGAGAAAGATTGAGAAAGAGAGAGAGGGAGAGTGCAAGCGCTGTTTCTCTGTCTGTAGAGCCCTCAAAGACTTCAAGCAGTCAGGCCCAGGAAAGGGCTGGAACTGAGAACAGGAAAGCTGGAGGAACTCTCTTCTACCTTTTGGCTTTCTTTTTTTTTTTTCTCTAAATCTATATTAGCCAGGATTCTTTTGGTCACAAGTGACAAAAATAAAGCAGTTCAAGCCAAAAAGGGAACTTTTTTACTCTTTAAAATGAGAAGTCTAGGCACGTTACAACATATATGAAACTTTTTTTTTAACCTTTTATCCCTTTCATGCACTTCTCGCACACCCGTGCCCCCACCACACCCCTACCTCCTGCCTCTGGCAACCACCAATCTGTTAACTGTATCTAAGAGAGCTTGGGCTTTTTGTTGCTGTTCGTTTGGATTCACATGTAGGAGAAATCATATAGGACTTGCATTTCTCTGTTTGATTCATTTATCTTAGCAAAATGCCCTCGAGGTTCATCCCTGTTGTCACAAGCGGCAAGATTTCCCTCTTTTTTTATGGCTGAATGTATAGAATATATATCTCACAACCTCTTTATTCATCCATTGACAGACACTTCGTTTGTTTCCATGTCTTGGCTATTGTAAATAGTGCTGCAATGAACATGGGGTGCACATATTATATTTTTTCAAACTAGTGTTTCTGTTTTCAGATAGATACCTGGACGTGGAATTGCTGAGTCATATGGTAGTTATATTTTTAATTTTTTGAGGGGTCTCTGTACTATTTTCCAAAGTGGCTACACCAATTTACATTTCCACCAACAAGGCACAAGGGTTCCTTTTTCTCCACATCCTAACCAACACTTGTTATTTCTTACCTTTTTGATAATGGCTGTTCTAACAGGTCTGAGGTGATATCACATTGTGGTTTTGATTTGCATTTCCCTGATGATTAATGATGTTGAGCACCTTTTCATGTACCTGTTGGTCATCTGCATATCCTCTTTGGAAAATTGTCTATTCAGATCCTATGTCCATTTTATAATCAGATTTTCTTTCTACTGAGTTATATGAGTTCTTTATATATCTTGGATATTATATAACTCCTTACCAGGTACATGATTTGCAAATATTTTCTCCCATTCAGTCGGCTGATTTTTCATTTTGTTGATGGTTTCCTTGCTGTGCAGAAGCTTTTTAGTTTGATGTCATCTCATTTATTTATTTTTGCTTTTGTTGATTTTACTTTTGGTGTCATATTTTAAAAATCATCGCAAAGACCTATTTCAAGGAACTTATCACTTAAGTTTTCTTTAAGGAGTTTTATGGTTTCAGATCTTATGTTCAAGCCCTTAATCTCTTTTGAGTTGATTTTTGTTTGTTTAGTATAAGATTGTGATCCTGTTTCATCCTTTCAAATGTGGCTGTCCAATTTTCCTTACACTATTTACTGAAGAAACTGTCCTTTCCCCATTGTATATTCTTTTTTTTTCCCCCATTGTATATTCTTGACTCTTCTGTCACAAATGAATTGATCATATACGCATGGCTTTATTTCTGGGCTCTATTCTGTTTCACTGCCAGAATCATACTATTTTAAAGATTACTACAGCTTCGTAATAGAGTTTGAAATAAAAAAGTTTGATGTCTCCAGCTTTGTTGCTCTTTCTCAAGGTTTCTTTGGCTATTTAGAGTCTTCTGCACTAAGAGTCGGACATGACTGAGCGACTTCACTTTCACTTTTCACTTTCACTTTCACTTTTCACTTTCTTGCATTGGAGAAGAAATGGCAGCCCACTCCAGTGTTCTTGCCTGGAGAATCCCAGGGATGGGGGAGCCTGGTGGACTGCCATCTGTGGGGTCGCACAGAGTCGGACACGACTGAAGCGACTTAGCAGCAGCAGCAGCAGCAGTTCATACAAATTTTAGGGTTGTTTGTAATATTTCTAGGAAAATGCCACTGGAAATTTTGATAAGGATTGCACTGAATCTATAGATTACTTTTCTATTTTTTTCCTGATTCAGTCTTGGTAGAGTGTATGTTTCTTGAAATTTATCCATATCTTCTAGGCGGTCTAATTTGTTGGTATATAACTGTTCATATAGTATTTCTGTAGTATCAATTGTAATAACTCCTCTTTCATTTCTGGTTTTATTTGAGTCCTCTTTTTTACTGATAAGTCTAGCTAAAAGGTTTATTAATTTTATCTATTCAATGAACCAGCTCTTACCAGCTTGAAGACATTTTGCTATGTCAAATAAGCTACTCACAAATGAAAAATATTACACAAGGTGCCTAGAGTTGTCAATTTGTAGAGACAGAAAATAGAATGGTAATAATCAGGGGCTGGAAAGAGAAATAAGGAGTAACTGTTTTAATAGTTTCAGTTTGGGAAGATTAAAAAGCTCTGGAGATGGACGGTGCTGACAGTTGGGCAACAGTGTAGACACTTAATGCCACTGGGCCACACACTTAAAAGTGCTTACCTTTTTTTCTTATGTATATGTTAACAATTTTTTTTTTTTTTAAGTCGGAAACCTAGGAGTAAATAGAACTTCAGGCACTGTGAGATTCAGGAGTCAAGGGACACCACTGAAATTCTGCCATTCTCTATTTTGCTCCACTTTTTTCTGTGTTAGCTTCATTTTTAAGAAAGTTTAGTGGAGGTGAAAAAGGCCACTCTCATCTTAAATCACCTATAGAACTAAGCATGTGCTCGTGTTGTGTCCAGCTCTTTGCAATCTCATGGACTATAGCTCGCTAGACTTCTCCATCCATGTGATTTTTCCAGGGAAGAATACCATGGGTTACCACGGTTACCATTGGGTTACCACGCCCTTCTCCAGGGGATCTTCCTGACTCAGGGATCCAACCTGTGTTTCCTGCATCTCCTGCATTGCAAATGGGTTCTTCACCACTGAACCACCAGGAAAGCCCATTGAACTAAGGACCACAGTCAAAAAAGAGCTTCTTCCCTGAAAGTTCCAGCTGAACTTCAGGGGATGACTGACTGGCCTGGTGTTGCATCACAGAACCATTCCTGTATCAATCACTGTAGCCAGGGAGTAGAGTACTCTGATTGGCTAAGCCAGGGTCATGTGTCCAACCTTGAACCAATCACTGTAGTGAGGGGAGCAGAGTCTTTTGGCAAAAGTTCCACTTGAATATGTAGAATGAAAGAAGGAAGATTTCCCAAGAAGATACTGGGCAGTCAAAACATGTCCATCACATGTTCCTTCTTTCTCTGCAGAGCAGTTTTCTGTCTTTCCAATCAGTATGGGAAGAGAAATATTGCCACCCTCAGCTTAGGTTATACTTTTTCTATTCAAGAACTTTTTGGTGCCAAATTCAAAATCCCTAAGAGCATCTGATTAATGCAATTTGTCTAACTTATGGTGGGGGTGGGAATAGTCTTAGAGATAATATGGCTGCTACAGGGCCACTTTTGTGAGCATCAGGGTAAATTACAAGAATCAATAAAAGCAAGACTGATACTTCAAAATACATCTTTTACAACAAATAATAGACTTTTTTTTTTTTTTTTTTTACAGGAAACTGATGTAAACAGATTGTATGAAAATAGTACTGGCAGCTAAACATAGGATATGTTGGAGCAGGAAAATTTGATGGCAGGAAGACTAATCATACGGCTACTGCAGAAAGATGATGCTGAAATTTCTAGCTTCGGAGAATGAAAATATGGCGATGTCATCCACCATGAATGAGACTATAAAAGCAATGTCTGGTTTGGGGTGGAGTGGTATCAATAGGGTGATGAGTTTAGCTTCCAAAGGGTTTCCTTCAAGATGCCAATGGAACCTGGAGGTGGAAAAGCTCAGTGGACAGTGGGAGATAGAGTTCTGAAGGGGAGTGCAGTTGGGGATAGGAATTTGGGAATTCCTGGTGCCGAAGTCACAAAGCATATGAGATGGCACATGGAGCACGTTGAGTGTAAGCAGAGAAGTCAGCAGAGGGCAAAGCCTGCATGTAAGGGGCCGTGGCAGATACCCTCAGTGGGCCGCCCATATCTGCTCAGCACTCGCTGTTTCCAGATATGCCAGGGTCATCCCACTGAAACTCCTTCTGGGGCCTTTCTCTCAGGTTGAAGTTGGCGCCAGTTGGAAATGCACCTTCTGCCAGAGTAGTTGGATTGGACTGGAATGGACTAAAGTAACACTGCCTGAAGACCACTCCCACTTCTCTCCTTTGCTTCTCAGGCTCTGGGACTGAGTCTGACACTTTCTTCTCAGGGAGAATTCTCTTTCAAGGGGCTGTTCTCTTCCTCTCCTATTAAAGTAATAAATACTCAGAACTCAATTACTCAATTACTATTATCTATGCCCTTGAGACTACTTATAACTATGGTCACTGTACTGTGAGGCTGCTATATAATGGGATGCTTCACATCTCTTCCTAGCTCTGTCTTTAGTAACACCAAGCTATTACTTGAACATATTGGCCACAGTGAGAGTACCTACACCATGGAAATCAGCAAAGAACTTTATTGTTTTGATTTACTCATTGATCTATTGTTTTATTGATTGTCATGACAGGGAAGGTAGTCAGCTGGGTGGACCTTTTAGGCTTTATGGGCCTTCTGGTCCCTGTCACAACCACTCAACTCCACTCTTGCATCCTGAAAGTAGCCATCAGTTCAGTTCAATCGCTCAGTCATGTCCGACTCTTTGCAACCCCATGGACTACAGCATGCCAGGCTTTCCTGTCCATCACCAACTCCTGGAGCTTACTCATGTCCATTATGTCAGTGATGTCATCCAACCATCTCATCTTCTGTCATCCCCTTCTCCTCCCACCTTCAATCTTCTCCAGCATCAGGGTCTTTTCCAATGAATCAGTTCTTGGCATCATGGACAATACCTAAATGAAAGGGCATGGCAGTGCTGCTATAAACTATATTTGCAAACATAGGCAGCAAGCCAGATTTAGCCCAAGGGGTGTGGTTTGTTGATCCCTGGGCTAGACTAAAGACTTAAGATCATGTTAATAATACAGATAAAATTTTTAAGTGCATAATGTCTGTAGTGTGAATCGTGCAAAAACTGAAGAAATATTCTTGCAGTATTCAAAAACTATTTTCTCTCTCAGCTCACAACATACTTCTTACTCGTTAACATGAACAAAAATATCAACCAACATTCATGCCAGAAACTATACTTATCAATGCAACTAAAGGTTAGCTAAGGATAGAAGAATCCAGCTAAAGAACGATGAAAACATTCTGTGAGAACCAACTGACTCTATGGAATTTACCATAAAGAGGACTGTATATTTTATTGCAATTTGTAAATTGTGTGGCTAGCATCTTTTTTTATCAGTACAGTTTATAATGAACTTAAAACATTTACCAGCACACTGTTTACAAGGCTCCCAGTCCTGATGAGAAACAGTAGATGTAACCAGATCCAGGAGGAGGGAACTGTTGCCGTGTATCACAAAGCAGCCACACCTGCACCTTCTCTCAGGTCTGTCTGGGGCCCCCAGCGCATCTCCATTTCACAGACGAGAAAACCCAGGTTTGTCCAGAGTCACATAACTAGTGATGGACAGCACTGAAATCCAGACATAAGTCCATTTGACTCCACAGCCTACGCCTGGAGACTGCTTCATTAAAAGCCACGTATTTGGTTCAGAGGGCTTCCCTGGTGGCTCAGATGGTAAAGCATCTGCCTGCAACTCAGGAGACCTAGGTTCGATCCCTGGGTCAGGAAGATCTCCTGGAGAAGGAAATGGCAACCCACTCTAGTACTCTTGCCTGGAAAATTCCATGGATGGAGGAGCCTGGTAGGTTACAGTCCATGGGGTAGCAAAGAGTTGGACATGACTGAGTGACTTCACTTCACTTCATTTGGTTCAGAAGAACATATGCACATGTGCTAAGTCACTTCAGTCATGTTCAACACTTTGAGACCCTCTGGACTGTAGTCTGCCAGGCTTCTCTGTCCATGGGATTCTCCAGGCAAGAGTACTGGAGTGGATCGCCATTCCCTCTTCAGGGGATCTTCCCGACCCAGGAATCAAACCTGCATCTCTTATATCTCCTGCACTGGCAGGCAGGTTCTTTACCACGAGAGCCACATGGGAAGCCCTCAGAAGAACACAGGGAAGTTGTGAGGATCAGTTTGGAAATGACCTAGAGGAGGCACGGAGAATTTCCAGATGAGTCGATATCCAGGTGAAGGCCAGGCAGGCCTACGGGAAAGGAAGAGTGGCTATGATGGGGCCACATGCATGGGTACAGATTTTAAATGTGACGAGAGCAAATATTTGGACACAAAGATGAGGAATAAGGCTCTCCAGTGTCAGGCTGCAACAGTAAGCACATTTCCCCTCATCAGCAGTGGTTTGTACTGATGAAGAAATTGTGAGTGCAAGCATCTATAATCCAATTAAATAGTTTTGTGATAGGAAATGGAGCGTGCTTTTTAAGTGGTATGCAGTCAAAGATTAATAGGAGGTGCCGGGCCATGGCTGGGAGTAGTGCTAAGGGGTTGTAAGGTACAGCGCATTTGTGCTGACGTTGCAGCTTGGGAGGTAAGGAAGTAAGAGCGTGTGAGTGGGCCTTAGAACTCATGTCTACTTTCTGGCAGAACTTGAGCCAGAGAAAACAGCATCTTCTGTGGCAGCACCTCCAACGGTCTAATGACCCTGGCTGGGAGAGGTCATTGCTAGGACCTAAATCATGCTTCACCCAAGCCCCTGACAAGGGGACACTGAGTCCCTGTTTCCTCAAGGTTCTTCCAGCAGCAAGAGATGAAAAGTCAGCTTGATGGCTTAAGTAGAAAAGGGGAACTTATTGGCTTGTGTCATTGGGAAGTTTAACTGTGGCCTCAGGACATTAAGTGTTAGTCTCTCAGTCGTGTCCGACTCTCTGTGACCCCATGGACTACAGCCCGCCAGGCTCTTCTGTCCATGGAATTCTCCAGGAAAGAATACTGGAGTGGGTTGCCATTCCCTTCTCCAAGGGATCTTCCCAACCCAGGGATCAAACCAGGGTCTCCCCGTTGCAGGCAGATGCTTTACCATCTGAGCCACAAGGGAAGCCCCCAGGGCACTAAGGACTGAGCCAATTATAAATTAGCTCTGTCACACTTTCGCTCTGACTCTGCTTCTCTTTGCTCCTGCAGACACTTTCTCCTGCAGCAGGCAGGAGGCATGATTGAAACAAGTCAAGGCCACATCACCTCAGCTTAACACTCACCCCAAAGGGAAAGAGCTCTAGCCTGCCAACACCCGAATACAAATTCTCACTGGTCCACCTTCAGCCATTTGCGCTTCTCTGGTTCATCAGTGAGGCCAGGTAAAGGGATATGATCAGTCCCCAGGCTGGTGTGATGCTGAATTGGTGGTCTCACCAGAACAACGTGGAAGGAAGGGGCCTGCCCACCAAGTGGGTAGCCATTCCCTTCTCCTGGGGATCTTCCTGACCCAGGGATCAAACCCAGGTCTTCTACATTACAGGTAGATTCTTTCAGCTCAGATTCTCATCTGAGCCATCAGGGAAGCCCAAAATGATGTTTTAAAAAAGTAATCAAATCACTTTAGTCCCTTGTTTAAAAGCCCCCAAATGATAATGTCAAGAACAAATTTCCATGAATGGACTATACAGCCCTTATAGTCTGTCTTATGACTGTCTTTTCAATCTCTTCTGATACTGCAGCGCTGCTGCTGCTGCTAAGTCGCTTCAGTCGTGTCCGACTCTGTGCGACCCCATAGACGGCAGCCCACCAGGCTCCCCCGTCCCTGGGATTCTCCAGGCAAGAACACTGGAGTGGGTTGCCATTTCCTTCTCCAGTGCGTGAAAGTGAAGTCGCGCAGTCGTGTCCGACTCTCAGCGACCACATGGACTGCAGCCTACCAGGCTCCCCCGTCCCTGGGATTCTCCAGGCGAGAGCACTGGAGTGGGTTGCCATTTCCTTCTCCAGTGCATGAAAGTGAAGTCGCTCAGTCGTGTCCGACTCTTAGCGACCCCATGGACTACAGCCCACCAGGCTCCCCCGTCCCTGGGATTCTCCAGGCAAGAACACTGGAGTGGGTTGCCATTTCCTTCTCCAATGCATGAAAGTGAAAAGTGAAAGTGAAGTCGCTCAGTCGTGTCCGACTCTCAGCGACCCCATGGACTGCAGCCCACCAGGCTCCCCGGTCCCTGGGATTCTCCAGGCGAGAGCACTGGAGTGGGCGCCATCGCCTTCTCCGGATACTGCACTGCTACCACAGTAAAAGGAGGAAAGGGAAGCTAGATAAATAACAGCTGAAGTCCTCTGATTAGCAGAACTCTGCAGGGGGTTCTCAGACACAGAACAGCTGCTAATATCAAGGCTGCAATTATTAAGTGGCAAGGGACTCAGTATCTTGACAAGACAGGAGGAAGGTTGGGAGGGAGGGGTTAACAATAATTGGGTGGCCTCTGTGTGAGGGAATGGACTCGTCAGTACACTTGCTGTATCTAATTTTTGTTTTTACGTCATCCTCACTTTACAGATGAGGAAACAGGACTGGAAGGTTAAGTAGTTGCCTAAAGTCATACAGCTAATAAGCATCAGAACCAACAGATGGAGGCCCAGGCTTTCGTGAGGAAAGTGCTGATACCTGGTCCCCTCTCTTATCAGACCTCACTGTCAAAGCCCTACAGATATATTTTATGTCCCTTCAAGCACATTTTCTCTGGGCTATTGCCAAAGTTCAAGATGTAGCAAGATGTCTCCTCTTTCATATCTGATTTGGGGAGGATGGGATGTTCTATGCCAATGTCCCTGAACAGAATAGAAAGAAGTAAAAAAAAAAAAAAAAAAAAAAGGTGGGGGGGGTAAGATGATGTTGTTTTCACTGCACAGGGGGTCGCTGGGCCCCTGACAAAATTAACCAGCACTCAGCCTGGCTGTGGAGCTTCCCTCTTCTTATACCTTGTGAAACAAATAACATGGGTATTGCAGAGTCAGCAGGGGGTAGGGTCAGTTCCATTGAGTGTTGGTAGCTCAGTTTTTTCTGACTCTGCAACTACGTGAACTGTAGCCCACCAGGCTCCTCTGTCCATGGGATTTTCCAGGCAAGAATACTGGAGGGGGTAGCCATTTCCTTCTCCAGGGGCCTTTCCCAACCCAGGGATTGAACCCTTGTCTCTTGCATTGCAGGAGGATTCTTTACTGTCTGAGTCAAAAAGGAAGTCCCCCAGGGACCGAATCTGAGCCTCTTGTTTCTCCTGTATTGGCGGATGGGTGGGTTCTTTACCACTAGCACTCTAGGAAGCCCCAGAGTGAGTCCCAACTTGTTCCTAATTCCTGCCTCTGACACTTGCTGGCTGAATGAACTCTCACAAATAACAACATCTCGCAGCCTCAGTTTCCTCAGCTGGGATCTTTGTTTCAGTATGTGGGCTCTTCGTTGCAGCATGCAGGATCTATTTCCCTGACCAGGGATCAAACCCAGGCCCCCTGCATTGGGAACATAGTCTTAACCTCTGCACCACCTGAGAAGTCCCACATCGGTTTTCAAGATGCACCAAAAAGTTACTATTATCCCCATTCTTCTTATTGTGCCCATTACTTCTGTCCCTTTTCCAGTGGTGGGTACTTGAGATGAAAGGCTCTGGTGATTGGAACTGGAACAGCTGTTTGGGCCCAGGCATAAAATAGATGAGCAGAGGATGCTATTTGAGGAGAGAGAGAGCTTTGGGAGTTAAACAGATGCTATAAGAAGGAGAGAAGTGGGATGGGAATAGTAACATGGCTTCTAGACCGTCTATGTTATCTGAGCCAGCTTGAGGAACTGTCCACTCCTTGTATCAAAACAATACAAAACAGTACCTCAAGAGGAACAAAAGGACCGCTGTGAGCATTCCTGTTCCTGACACATAGTAGGCACTCAATAAGCACTAGAACAGTTCTTTCCCTGGACTTGATTGAGGGAGACTAAACTCTTTCAAATTAGCCCCATGTGCCTATAGCCAGATCTATATTTGGATTGTCTTCCCTTCTATTCCAGAAACGGTGGTCAAACTGACTCTGCAAGATATACTGCACAATTAGTGTGCACCTCTTAGCCTTGGCTAATTACCTCTTTTATCAATTAAAAATATTTTCCCATTAAGCCAAGAAGTTGCGAGAGAGAGAGAGAGGAGAGTCTCTTCTCTATTTTGAAAGCCTCTCAAAAATCCAGCAAGATAATGTCACTGATTTGGTTAATTTCAGGTGCACATCAGGCCATTCAACCTAGGTGAATTTAATGACTCAGGACAGGTCGGGCGATGAATGTCCCTGTAAATCATTTATAATTGCAAGCATAAAAATTAAAAATCAGTCTGAAGAGCAAGATAACGTAATGCTAATGACGGAGGGCAGTAATCTGAAGATAGAGGTTTCCCGCTTTAATCAGGCCCATTCGGATGACAGAGCGCTAAGCCTCTAGGGGATTGTTCTGGAAACAAAAGACTGAGAACCTACTTCAGTCTTTAATGACTCACCATGATAAAAGAAATTAACTGAATTTTCATATTATAATTATAAAATTTAATAGGGAATTTTTTCCCCTTGATACTTTTTATTTTTCTCCTAGTCAAGATAAACCAACACACAGTCTATTCCCCTTATAAGGATGAATTTAAAAGGCTAGTTATGTTCAGCCACATCATGTGGAAAGTCCAGTTAATAAATTATGTTCAGGATGAAGAATTGCCAGTGCTATAACAGAGACAGTTTCCAGAGGCTTTAAGAAATTAGAAAAGTCTTTACCTTGTTTTCTATGTTTATACAATACAGCAGTCCTCCAAGTCATTCAGAATCAAAAATGGGGTGAGAAATAAAACATCAAATTCCTCCCTTGGGATGCTTTCACACTACAAACTGAAGACTCTGCCTCAATTGCCTTTTCTACCTGGTGGGTATATAATTATATTTCCAAGTTTAATTCAGGTGGAACTTCTGGGATTTATCACACTGTATTGTAATGTACAGTAGTAAAATCATTGCATTCTCTCCTCCAAAACTGTAGGTTCTTTGATGGGAGACTATTTGGGAACCATGACTGATGGACCCTCCAAATACCTGGCACTTTGTGGCCATTAATAAGTATTTGTCAGGTTTCTGAGTTTTACCTTATTTCTAGGCTGAACACATAAAACGTGAAAGTCTTAGTCACTCAGTTGTGTCTGACTGTTTGCGACCCTGTGGGCTGTAGCCCACCAGACTACTCTGTCCATGAAATTCTCTAGGTGAGAATACTGGAATGGATAGCCATTGCCTTCTCCAGGGGATCCTCTTGATCCAGGGATCAAACCTGGGTCTCCTGCATTGCAGGAAATTCCGAGCCATCTGAGCCACCAGGATAAAAATGAGAGAAAAGTCAAGAAAATACTAAAGCATTGAAGAATAAAAACTACAAAGAGAGATGCAGGGAATTATAAAAATAGATCTATTGTTTTCAATAGGTAAGTTTTCTAAAGTACACAAACACACATACATATATACTTGCTCTCGACAATAAGAAAAAGCCATGAGGTGTTTTCTCTGGAGCTTCTAAGTATTTCCAAGAGCCTTGGTAAAGTACAGTCTTTTCCAGAGCAGCTGGGGTGATATCACGCCACATAATTTCTTCTGTATGTGAACTGTATTTACTCATATTATGAAGTGAACGAGTAAGGACTTTTTCAGTTGCAAGCAAAAAAAAAAAACCAACTTTAATCAACTTAAGGCAAAAACAGTAAGTCAGGGTGTATTTTGTTATTAGGACCTATAAGTATCTCACCAAAGCCAAGGACAGGAACATGGCTGGGTATCAGGAATTGAGAGCTGGCAAGTTACCTGATCCATAGAAGTTTCCTTTCTTTCCCATCAGTCATATTCCCTAGGTCTCTTTTCCCCTTGATACCAATTTGGTGTGTGTCAGAATCACTGGGAGGACCTGTTAAAATGTACATTGCTGGGCTCCTCTCCAGAGATGCTAAATCAGAAGGTTGGAAGAGGGACCTGAGAATTTGTGTTTTTCATCAGTTCCCAGGAGATGGTGCTCACACCAGCTCACACTGCTGGTCCACACACTTTGAGAACCACTGCACTACGCCAGTTAGTGTACAGAGCGGGAAAACGGCCCCCAGAGTTGCTACATTTGAAAGTCACAGCTCTAGCCATCAGGAGAGACTTAGCCTGGTCCTACTGCCCACTTCCTGGGACACAGGACTGCCTGGGCCAGTTGGATATCAGCCCTCAGCTATGGCTAGGCACATGGCTGATGATGGGCATATCACAGGTCCCAGGGAAGAGGATCTGGCAGACGATTCTGTGTGGCTGCCACAAGACATAGGGAGTCTTTAATTTTTTTATTATACTAGTTGAAGCCTGGATGCCTTTAATCACAGCAAATATCAGGACTCAGGAAGCCCACCCTCAATGGAAACACAACTTAGTGTCACACTCATCTCTGCAAACAACAGGCCCTATTAAATGTATAGCTGCAAGAAGGAAGTGGACTTTTATGAGACTGTGTGAGAAACTCCAGCAGACGGTGGGAGAGGGTCTAGAGTACTGGTTCTTAACTGGGGAAGATTTGCCACCCAATGACAAAGCAATTTCTGGAGATACTTTTGGTTTTCACAACTTGCGTCAGGGAGAGCTGCTTCTAGCAGCTAACGGGTAAAGGGCAGAGATGCTGCTACACATCCTACAACACACAGGACAGCTCCCATAACACTGAATTATCTGGCCTGAAATGTCAATAGTGCTGAGGTTGAGAAATCCTCAGGTAGAGCCTCAGTTCAGTTCAGTCACTCAGTCATGTCTGACTCTTCATGATCCCATGGGCTGCAGCATGCCAGGCCTCCCTATCCATCACCAACTCCCAGAGCTTACTCATGTCCATTGAGTCCGTGATGCCATCCAACCATCTCACACTCTGTCATCCCCTTCTCCTTCCACCTTCAATCTTTGCCAGCATCAGGGTCTTTTCAAATGAGTCAGTTCTTCATATCAGATGGCCAAAGTATTGGAGTTTCAGTTTCAACATCAGTCCTTCCAATGAATATTTAGGACTGATTTCCTTTAGAATGAACTGGTTGGATCTCCTTGCAGTCCACATGACTCTCAAGAGTCTTCTCCAACACCACAGTTCAAAAGCATCAATTCTTCGGCGCTCAGCCTTCTTCACAGTCCAACTCTCACATCCATACATGACTACTGGAAAAACCATAGCCTTGACTAGATGGACCTTTGTTGACAAAGTAATGTCTCTGCTTTTTAATATGCTGTCTAGGTTGGTCATAGCTTTCCTTCCAAGGAGTAAGCGTCTTTTAATTTCATAGCTGCAATCACCATCTGCGGTTATTTTGGAGTCCCCCAAAATAAATTCTCTCACTATTTCCATTGTTTCCCTATCTATTTGCCATGAAGTGATGGGACCAGATGCCATGATCTTAGTTTTCTGAATGTTGAGTTTTAAGCCGACTTTTTCACTCTCCTCTCTCACTTTCATCAAGAGGCTCTTGATGAAACAAATGGAAATTCTAGAGCCAATAAAACAATGACTAAAGAATTTGATGGAGAACTTAGCATTAAACTTGACTAAACAGAAGAAAGAATCAGTAAACTAGAACATAGGTCATTTGAAATTATTCAGTCAGAGGAGAAAAAAGAAAAAAAGAATGAAGGAAACCTATGGGACTGATGGGATTTCAAGAGAAAAAAACACAAGAATCCCAGAAGAAGAAGAGAAAAAGAAAAAGAGACAACGTCTGTATAAAACAATAAAGGCTGACAATATCCTAAACTTGGGGAGATAAATGGACACCCAAATACATGAGGTCTAAAAACCACAGAATGATCTCTGTTCATTTCCAAGGCAAACCATGCAGTATCACAGTAATCCAAGTCTATGCCCCAACCAGTAACGTTGAAGAAGCTGAAGTTGAATGGTTCTATAAAGAATACAAGACCTTTTAGAACTAACACCCAAAAAAGATGTCCTTTTCATTATAGGGGACTGGAATGCAAAAGTAGGAAGTCAAGAAACACCTGGAGTAACAGGCAAATTTGGCCTTGGAATACAGAATGAAGCAGGGCAAAGACTAATAGAGTTTTGCCAAGAAAATGCACTGGTCATAACAAACACCCTCTTCCAACAACACAACAGAAGACTCTATACATGGACATCACCAGATGGTCAACACCGAAATCAGATTGATTATATTCTTTGCAGTCAAAGATGGAGAAGCTCTATACAGTCAGCAAAAACAAGACCAGGAGCTGACTGTGGCTCGGATCATGAACTCCTTATTGCCAAATTCAGACTTAAATTGAAGAAAGTAGGGAAAACCACTAGACCATTCAGGTATGACCTAAATCAAATCCCTTATGATTATACAGTGGAAGTGAGAAATAGATTTAAGGGCCTAGATCTGATAGATAGAGTGCCTGATGAACTATGGAATGAGGTTCGTGACATTGTACAGGAGACAGGGATCAAGACCATCCCCATAGAAAAGAAATGCAAAAAAGCAAAATGGCTGTCTGAGGAGACCTTACAAATAGCTGTGAAAAGAAGAGAAATGAAAAGCAAAGGAGAAGAGGAAAGATATAAACATCTGAATGCAAAGTTCCAAAGAATAGCAAGAAGAGATGAGAAAGCCTTCTTCAGTGATCAATGCAAAGAAATAGAGGAAAACAACAGAATGGGAAAGACTAGAGATCTCTTCAAGAAAATCAGAGATACCAAGGGAACATTTCATGCAAAAATGGGCTCGATAAAGGACAGAAATGGTATGGACCTAACAGAAGCAGAAGATATTAAGAAGAGATGGCAAGAATACACAGAAGAACTGTACAAAAAAGATCTTCACGACCCAGATAATCACGATGGTGTGATCACTCACCTAGAGCCAGACATCCTGGAATGTGAAGTCAAGTGGGCCTTAGAAAGCATCACTACGAACAAAGCTAGTGGAGGTGATAGAATTCCAAATCCTGAAAGATGATGCTGTGAAAGTGCTGCACTCAATATGCCAGCAAATTTGGAAAACTCAGCAATGGCCACAGGACTGGAAAAGGTCAGTTTTCATTCCAATCCCAAAGAAAGGCAATGCCAAAGAATGCTCAAACTATCGCACAATTGCACTCATCTCACACGCTAGTAAAGTAATGCTCAAAATTCTCCAAGCCAGGCTTCAGCAATATGTGAACCGTGAACTTCCTGATATTCAAGCTGGTTTTAGAAAAGGCAGAGGAACCACAGATCAAATTGCCAACATCCGCTGGATCATGGAAAAAGCAAGAGAGTTCCAGAAAAACATCTATTTCTGCTTTATTGACTATGCCAAAGCCTTTGACTGTGTGGATCACAATAAACTGTGGAAAATTCTTCAAGAGATGGGAATACCAGACCACCTGACCTGCCTCTTGAGAAATTTGTATGCAGGTCAGGAAGCAACAGTTAGAACTGGACATGGAACAACAGACTGGCTCCAGATAGGAAAAGGAGTACGTCAAGGCTGGATATTGTCACCCTGTTTATTTAACTTCTCTGCAGAGTACATCATGAGAAATGCTGGGCTGGAAGAAACACAAGCTGGAATCAAGATTGCCAGGAGAAATATCAACAACCTCAGATATGCAGATGACACCACGCGTATGGCAGAAAGTGAAGAGGAACTAAAGAGCCTCTTGATGAAAGTGAAAGAGGAGAGTGAAAAAGTTGGCTTAAAGCTCAACATTCAGAAAACTAAGATCATGGCATCCAGTCCCATCACTTCACGGGAAATAGATGGGGAAACAGTGGAAACAGTGACAGACTTAAATTTTCTGGGCTCCAAAATCACTGCAGATGGTGACTGCAGCCATGAAATTAAAAGACGCTTACTCCTTGGAAGGAAAGTTATGACCAACCTAGATAGCATATTCAAAAGCAGAGACATTACTTTGCCAACAAAGGTTCATCTAGTCAAGGCTATGGTTTTTCCTGTGGTCATGTATGGATGTGAGAGTTGGACTGTGAAGAAGGCTGAGCACCGAAGAATTGATGCTTTTGAACTGTGGTGTTGGAGAAGACTCTTGAGAGTCCCTTGGACTGCAAGGAGATCCAACCAGTCCATTCTGAAGGAGATCAGCCTTGGGATTTCTTTGGAAGGAATGATGCTGAAGCTGAAACTCCAGTACTTTGGCCACCTCATGGGAAGAGTTGACTCATTGGAGAAGACTCTGATGCTGGGAGGGACTGGGGGCAGGAGGAGAAGGGGACGACAGAGGATGAGATGGCTGGATGGCATCACTGACTTGATGGACGTGAGTCTCAGTGAACTCCAGGAGTTGGTGATGGACAGGGAGGCCTGGGGTGCTGCGATTCATGGGGTCGCAAAGAGTCGGACACAACTCAGCAACTGATCTGATCTGATCTGAAAGCACACCAAATAGGTTGAACTTGAAAAGAGTTACACTGAGACACATTATAATAAAACTGTCAAAAGATAAAGACAGAATTTTGAAAACAGCAAGTAAAAAGCCACTAGTCATGCATAAGAGAGCTTCCCCTTTCTCTACTCCAGTAGTACTATCAGCAGATTTCTTTGCAGGCCAGGAGAAAGAGAGATGATCTATTCAAAATACTAAAAAAAGAATATTGTCAACCTGGCAAAACTGTCCTTAAGAAGAGATAAGGACTTTCTTAGACAAATAAAAGCTGAGGGAGTTTATCATCACTTAGACCTACCTCACAAGAAATGTTAAAGAATGTTCTTCAAGCTGAAATAAAAGGATGCTAATTACCATCATAATACTTATGAATGTATAAAACCCATTGGTAATAGAAAATATATGGTAAAAGTTCAATTCTGTGATATTGTAATGGTGGTATATAATTTGCTTGCAACTATTGTTTAAAAGTTTAAAGACAAACATATTTTAAAAACCATATTAAGCATGTTAAAAAACAACCATAACTATAATAATTTGTTATTGGGTTCACAACACAAAAAAGAGATAAATGTAACATCAGTAACTTAAAATATAGGGTTGGGGGAATAAAAGCTAAAAGTTTCTGCTGCTGCCGCTAAGTCGCCTCAGTCATGTCCGACTCTGTGCGACCCCATAGACGGCAGCCCACCAGGCTTCCCGGTCCCTGGGATTCTCCAGGCATGAACACTGGAGTGGGTTGGCATTTCCTTCTCCAAAAGTTTCTATATGTTATCAAAGTTATCAGCTTAAAATATTACTTTTAAATATAATTTATGTAAGCCCCAAGATGACCAACCACAAAGGAAAAACCTTTAGTAGAAACACAAAAGTTTATGATGTAAAGGTTAAAGCATACCACCACCACCACCAAAAAAATCCTCACATCACAAAGGAAGACAGCAAGAGAGAAAGCAAGGAACAAATGAGCTACAAAACAGTCAGAAAACAATGAACAAAATGGCAACAGTACATTCTTGCCTATAAATAATTACTTTGAAGTAAATGTATTAAAGTATACAATCAAAAGACACAGGATGGCTTAACGGGTTCAAAAAAGATCCAATGACACGCTTCCCACAAATTACTCACTTTAGCTTTAAGGAAACAGATGGACTGAGTGAAAGAATGCAAAAAGATATTTCAGGCAAATAGTAACCTGAAGAAAGCAGGGTAGCTATTCCAGACAAACAATTTGTATTTGAACAGTACTGTAGACCAAACGGACCTAACAAACATTCTATCCAACAGCAGCAGAAAACACATTTTTTTCAAGCATACATGAAACATTTTCTAGAATAGGTCATGTGATAGGCCACAAAACAAGTTTCAAAAAATTCAAGAAGGCAGAAACTATATCAAGTTATCTTTTCTGACCACAATGTTATGAAACTAGAAATCAAGAAAATTCACAAATACATGGATTTTAAAAACATACTCTCCAACAACCAATGAATCAAAACAGAAATTGAAAGGAAAACTTTAAAATATCTTGAGACAAATGAAATACAAACATAATACATCAAAATTTATGAGATACAGCAAAATAGTTCTAAGAGGAAAGTTTGAATAAAAAGAGATCTCAAATAAACAACCTAAATTTATATCTTCAGGAACTAGAAGAATAAGAACAAACTAAGCTCAATGTTATCAAAAAGAAGGAAAAAATGAAGATTAGAGTAAAAATAAATGAAATATTAGTAGAAAAGAAGGAAAAAAACAGGAAAGAGTAACAACATAAATTAGAACTAATAAAGGAATCCAGTAAGGTTGCAAGATAGAAAAATCAATGTTCAAAATCAGTTGTGTTTCTATGCAGTAACAGTGCTCTGCAAAAGAAATAAGGAAAGTGATCTCATTTACTATAGCATCAACAATAGCAAAATACCTTGGATAAATTTAATTAAGGAGGTGAAAGATCTATGCACTAAAAACTATAAAACACTGATGAAAGAAACTGAAAAAGACACAAATAAATGGGAAAATATCCTGTGTTCATGGACTGAAAGAGTTAATATTGTTACAAAATCCATACTACACAAAGCCACATACAGATTCAATGCAATCCTTATCAAAATTTCAATGGCATTTTCACAGTAATAATGCAAACAATCCTAAAATTTGTATAGACCCACAAAAGACTCTGAACAGCCAAAACAATCTTGAGAAAGAACAGATCTGAAGGCATCTCACTTACTAATTTCAAACTATATTACAAAATTCTAATAATTAAAACAGTATAATACTGGCATAAAAACAAACATGAGACCAATGGAACAGAATCAAATAGACAAAAATATACCTATGCACATACAGCCAGCTAATATTTGACAAGGGTACCAAGAATACTCAATGGAGAAAAGATATTCTCTTCAATAAATAGTGCTGGGAAAATGGGATGTTTACATGCAAAATAATGAAACACTGGATTCCTCCCTCACACCACTCACAAAAACTAATACAAAATGGATTAAAGATTTACATGTAAGACCTGAAACAATAAAACAATAAAACATAGAAGAAAATTATGAATAAAGCTTCTTGGCGTTGATCTTGGCAATCATTTCACAGATATGACATCAAAAATGCAAGCAACAAAATAAAAATAAACATGGGGACTACACCAAACTAAAAAGCTTCTGTGCAGCAAAGGAAATCATTGACAAAATGAAAAGGTGATCTAGGGAATAGGAGAAAATATTTGCAACCCAAATATCTAATAAAAGGTTAATATCAAAGATTAACTCAATAGCCAAAAAAAAAATTAAAATCAATTAAAAAAGGCAGAGAATCTGAATAGACATTTTTTCAGAGAAGACATACAGATGGTCTATATGAAAAGGTTCTCAGCATCACTCATCACCAGCAAAATGAAAATCAAAACCACAGTGAGACACCGCATCACACTTGTTAGAATGGCTATTATAAAAAAGGCAAGAAATAACAAGTGCTGTGAGGATGTGGGAAAAGGGAACTATTAGTGGGAATGAAAACTGGTGCATCAGTTATGGAAAACTTTATGACGTTTCCTTAAAATTTTTTTAAATAGAACTAGTCTGTGATCCAGAAATTCCACTTCTGGGTATTTATCCAAAGGAAATGAAAACACTCACTTGAAAAGATATATGTACCCCCATGTTCATTTCAGCACTACTTACAATAGTCAAGATATGGAAACAATTTGTGTCTATCAACAGATGAACGGATAAAGAAGTTGTGGTGTATTATGAAATAGAATATTATTCAGCCATGAAAATGAGGAAATCTTGCCATTTTGACAACATGGATGGACCTTCAGGGCATTATGCTAAGTGAAATAAGTCAGAGAAAAATGGATACTATATGATCTCACTTATATGTGAATATGAAAAAACTGAACTCATGTAAACTGAGACTAACCTGATGGTTGCAAGGAGAGAGCAGGAAGCAGGAGTTTGTGGGAGTGGTCAAAGGGTACAAACCTCCAGTTACAAGATGAATACATTCTGGGATGGAATATACAGCATGGTGACTACCGTTTACAGTGCTCTCAATATATATTTAAAAGTTGCTAAGAGTGTAGATCTTGAAAGTTCTCATCACAGATATAATTGTAACTAAGAGAGGTGACGGATGTGTTAACTAACCTTTTTGTTAGCACATACATATATCAAATAATTGTGTTGTACACCTTAAAGTTACACAATGTTATATGCCAAATATATCTCAACAAAGCTAAAGGGAATATCTAGTAATAAAAAATGGAGGATAAGCCATTATGGAAAAGAAAAACCAAGGGTTTGGAGAAGCTGCTCGTCTTTCAAAAAGGAGACCATGGACCGTGTGAGTGCCATCATTCTGCATTCTCTCTCTATCTCCTAGCAAAGTGTTCTTATCGTGGCACTTTTCATACTGAATTAGGGAAAGTGAGTATTAATCTGAGCTGATACTAATCACCCATGACAGAAAATTCCCACTGTGATCAAACTTTCATAACATATTAGGAATAAAAAGCCCTCTCCTGCTTCTCACAGGTCAATCTCCAAGCTGCCTATAAGCGTATGCTAATAACAAGCATCTGTCCATCTGCAAAAGGCTCCTTAACATAGGGCAGTGACAATGTGAAAACTGAGCCTGCAAACGAAATGTTAAATGGCCAAGTGACAAGACCAGCCTCCGTCAAGTGGACAGTAGTATCCAGTTTCCTTGATTCTCCAGAATGCCAGCACAAAGCTCTGCCCACAAAGATGTCATATCAGAAAAAGCCTCAAGTCTTGGAACTTTAGAGCTGAAAAGAGCTTCAGTTCAGTTCAGTTCAGTCGCTCAGTCATGTCCGACTCATTGCGACCCCATGAATCGCAGCACACCAGGCCTCCCTGTCCATCACCAACTCTTGGAGTTCACCTAGACTCACGTCCATCGAGTCAGTGATGCCATCCAGCCATCTCATCCTCTGTTGTCCCCTTCTCCTCCTGCCCCCAATCATTCCCAGCATCAGAGTCTTTTCCAATGAGTCAACTCTTCGCATGAGGTGGCCAAAGTACTGGAGTTTCAGCTTCAGCATCATTCCTTCCAAAGAAATCCCAAGGCTGATCTCCTTCAGAATGGACTGGTTGGATCTCCTTGCAGTCCAAGGGACTCTCAAGAGTCTTCAACACCACAGTTCAAAAGCATCAATTCTTTGGCGCTCAGCTTTCTTCACAGTCCAACTCTCACATCCATACATGACCACAGGAAAAACCATAGCCTGGACTAGACAAACCTTTGTTGGCAAAGTAATGTCTCTGCTTTTGAATATGCTATCTAGGTGTTTACTAATCCAGTTCTTTCACTTTCGAGCTATCAGTTTAGGGAAGGGATTAGATGAATTTATCTAACCACAAGATATTAAATCTTTTGCAGAACTGGACATTAACTAGAGCAGAAGAATAATCTGAAAGTCCTTCCCTCCCAATGTAGTTTATGATGGTTCTTTAAAACTAGGGACCAAAATCTAGCTGGATTTTGAGGTGTTTTATTTTTAATTTCATTTTTATCCAATCTGATAGTCTCTTATTTAGTGGGATAGTTACATTTATGAATTGTTTCTGCCTTCATATTTTGTTTTTTTCTGATGGCTAATCTGTTTTTCTTGGCTTATTTCCTCTCTTTTTCTGATTTCTGCCATTTTCAGTGCTATAGTCCTTGATCTATCCTCTATGTCTCTTAACTTTTTAAATATTTTATTGTTTTATTAAAATATCCTTCCCATCAGTACCATATTCTGAATCATTTTCTCAGTGCTATCTTTCAATTCACTAATTCTTTATTCAATTGTGTATAATCTAGAGTTTATCTTATACCATTTTTTTTTTTTTTGGTTCAGTGAGTGTATTTTTTATTTCCAAGATTTGTAATTAGTTTTTCTCTCACTTATTGGTTTGTTTTGCCTCTCATTGCTTGTTCAGTTTCTCTTGTCTAAGAGCTTACAATTACCTCCATGCAGGTTACCCCCAGTCAGATCTTTTAAAGGCGTTTCAGGGCACCCATTTCCATGTATTACTGGGAAAACAGAGATCCAGTCATGAGACAATAGGCAACTTGGTTAAATTCTGAACTCTGGAGGGGTTTTGTTCTTCAATTTCTATCATTTTTATAACCTCGTGGTTCTCAATGAGGGCTTACCTACTTTTTCCCCTAGGGGACACTCGGGAATGTCTGGAGACATGTTTGGCTGTCACAGCTAGAGGGAGGTGGTTACTATGACTGACATCTAGTGGGTAAAGGGGCTTTCCTCATAATTCAGTTGGTAAAGAATTTGCCTGCAATGCAGGAGACCCGGGTTCGATTCCTGGATCAGGAACATCTCCTGCAGAAGGAAATGGCAACCCACTCCAGTATTCTTGCTTGGAAAATCCCATGGACAGAGGAGCCTGGCAGGCCACAGTCCATGGGGTTGCAAGAGTCAGACATGACTTAGGGACTGAACAGCGAGTGGGCAAAGGCCAGTGACATTGCTAAACATCCCACAATAGAGAGAACAACCCCGCTGCAAAGAATTATCAGATTGGTTGCCGGGGTCCAGCCCCAGCTGATCCAGGGTATTCGAAGGAGAGACGGCATAGGCGAGGGTCAGGAAACAACTGCTTAATTACACGTTAATTAAGGATACAAAGAGTAATAGAATGAGGATAGCTCAGTAGGAAAATTTAGTGGAGAAAAGAGGCTGAGTAGCTTGGTTTACGCGGGGGACCAATAAAACTTCAAGACAAGAAGCTTGCACCACTTACGTAGGCCACAGGCGTCCTTCCGTTCTCCCGAAGGAGAGGAGACACTGAGGCCTCCCCGGTCGGATCTTAGAAGCCCAGGCATAATTAGTAAGCATGGTGGGTTCCGCGCTCCAGATGGAGACTCAACCAGAGTGAGAGAGAGAGAGACATGGGGAGACCAGTCTTTCGAGGAACTGATCCCAATTCTTTATTTTCCATGGTCTACTTTTATACACTGAGATGTTATGCAAAAGTCACGTGGGGTCAGCAGTCCTGACTTTTATCAAAGTCAGGTGCTTCATACAAATGTATACAGAGGTCTTAGGGGTGTTACATCATCTTCTGGCCAGGGGGCCTGCTGACAATTTACGACCCTCTCCTTGTGACAGCGGTCAGTCAACCAGGACACTTATTTCTCCAGGGGTGATTATTCTTAAAACAGACGCCACCCAAATAAAGTTACATTCCTATAGGGTGAGGGTGTAGTGGGTTTTAGTTAAGGAAAGAATTTACTTAGCCTAAGGTCTAACGTGATTTATATCAAAGGTTAATACTTATTTCTTCTATATATTCATTAATGTGTGTAAGGGCAGGGGATGTGGAGACTTAGCAGTAAACATTGGCTCAACAAATGAAAAACCCTTCACCAATACAATTTCTAATCAGCCCATTACACTTATACTAATAATTTTCTAACTTCTCTAAGGAACCTGTTTTTAGAAGGTTTAAAGCATCTCGTGCCTCTCACAGTTGGGAGGCTGTGAGCAATCACATGTGGCCAGACAAGCCTGTCAGGCAGGCTAGAGAACCTTCAGAGGAGTTTGTAGGTTAAAACACTCCTATCACGCCCAGGAATTATTATTAACTGGAGCTCTAAGTTAACTCCTTCTCCGAAAGAGGTGGTGGGGGACAGCCCCCCGTAAAGCCAGAGGTGTAGGTGAGAGCACAAAGTAGTAAAGTAGGCAGGCTCTGGTTATGGGGGTAGATGCTTGAGGATTTCCAGGGGGACTCCTGAGGCTCAATCCCGCCTTTGCGTATGTCAAGCCTCCTTCCTCATGACCTTTGCCATGGGCGGAGTGCCTCACGCCGGCCCCCAACAATTGGTAGTGTTAATAGTATCAGCCCCCAGCTTTAAGCAGCAGTCAGTATGGCTGAGTGAGTGCTGGTAACTTTTTTTACCCCTCAGAAGTAGACCTTCAACTCATCTTGGTTGACTTCCAGACCCAGGGTCAACAGGCCCCAGAATTTATCCCCATTCATTTTGCATTTCTTGCCCATTTAGCTCATTTCTGAGCCAGGCCTTTTATATCTTTTCAGTTTTCTACTTTAATATTTAGTCTCTCATTACTACACATTTGAAACAGAGATACTGGCCCAAAGAATGAACTCACTGAGCTATCTTAATCCAGGCCAACTTTCTGGTGGAGCAAGTCTATATGAATCCACCGTTTCTTGGTCCTTTTAAAAGTTTCTTTTTTCAACAAAAATGTCAGATATCTTGTGATATGCTCTGACACAACCCACAGTATAATGAGATAACACTTCCTAGGTGGAATCTTCTCAGTTACTTTTCAGCAGCTAAAATAGGCCTTTAAAAAGATCATCATCTAAAAACCTCAATGAATGCCTGTGCCTTTCATAGGAGCCTCTCCTACACAGGACACTGGGGGTTCTGGTAGAGATTTCTGGGAGTTGCCTTTCAACAAACACAGGTTCCTTCCCCTGTGACTTATATTCTTGCTTCCATGTGTCTCAGTGACCCAGTGAGAACTACAATATACAGCAAGAAGACAGCTACAAAATGCCCAAGGTATACGTCTCCGTCTCAAATGAGATTATAGGAGTGGCACATGAAAAGGACTGGCCTCTTCATCATTGTATAATGATCTTTTTTTCCCTCTTCTCACATCACATCCTAAAGTTCTCTGACATGAGATGGAGCACAACTGTCTTCATCAGCCAACATCTTGTTCTCCCAAACGTACTGGGTCTGGGTAAGTGTAAGGTGTAGGTGTAAGGTGTAAGCATAAGGTCTTAGGTGTTAAGACCAGGACTGCTACATGTAACATCCCACACAGTTCCATCTGACTCAGATGCCAAGCATCCTCTATGGAATGCCCCAGCCCAGGCAGAGGCATGTCTCCTACAGATTTGCAGCATCTCTTCCCACAGCCCGGTTCATCACGGGTCTGCTCCTCACCCACCCAAGACACATTCGATTGGATGATGAATGGATGCTTGGCCCCACTAACTTCTTTATGAGAAACTGGATTGGGGCCAGAGAGACATGATCATTTACCGGTGGGGAGCTTGGCTATAAGGTCACACAGAATTGGGAGCTGAAGACACTATTGGGGTTTTGCCAGGATAAGGCTGTGTGCAAGCAGGGTCATCATGTACAAGGGCACCCAACTGAGAGGCAAGTGAGCACTGAAACCCAGCATGCCATGCTGTGCCCTGGAAGGGGCTCCTTCTCCTAATCAGGACAATTGTCACATAGGCTAGCAGTGTGTCTGGTGTGTAAATAGATGAGTGTGTAGAGAAGACGGCTGGCAATGATAAGAACAGAGGTAATGGCTATAGTGATGAGAGATATTCAGCCCCAGAGAGAAAGAAAGAGATGGACAGAGAAGCTGCCTGGGTCCTGAACACTATCAAACACTTTCTTCCAGTTTCTACAACACCCAGCTCTACTTCCTGCCCTAGGCTAGTAGTAGGTATTGTAGTGTCCTTCTAATAAACTCCCTTCATTGGTTTTATTGAGTAGGTTTCTTGTAATTAAAAATATCCTGTTGTGATTAAGCTGCAGGAGGGCAGGGGCTGGATCTTGTTCACTGTTACATGCTCAGAGCCTAACACAGTGTTGGCCATGAATAAGAGTTGGTCAATGAAGATTTGCCCAATGAAGATTTGCCAAATGAATGAATAATGAGAAAGTTGTGACATGCATGATTTGAGCAAGTGGCAGCCTTTGAGCCTCCTCATCAGGCCCACCTAGAATAACAGAAGGATGAGGGTTTCTTCCATGAGGTTAAATCAGTAATGTTTTTTTTTTACTGGAAATCACTGCCAAATTTTCAATAGTCCAAAGAAAATTGTGTGAATCCTGATTTTCAAAGGACTATGATGTTCCCTAGACAAAAAGAAAATTTATCCCTGTGGTGAAATAAAATCCAGGATTTAAAAAAATAACCCGGAAAATGTTTTCCTAAATAAATAAATATTACAAATTTTAAATTTCTTTCTGGATTCATACATATTAACACTGCAGTGGTCTGCAAAAGATCAGTCCATCCAGCACTGCTCTTTGAAGGAGTTGCTCAGAGAGGTTCAATAATTTGCATGAGGTCACACAGCACGAGTACGGGAAGGGAGCCTGGACCTCCTGTCTTTGACCTCTTAGGGCAGGGTTTCTACTATAACCAGCTGCCCTTGGCAAAGGAAGTTCTTATCATTTCTCTGCTGCTACAATTAAAAAGACACCTTTTGAAACAATTCCCGTTTACTACTCAATCTTTTAACCCTGGTCAAATGGTTGAACTAATGATGGCATTTATGCAATTATAAATTGAGTGCACATTTAAGAAACAACCCATCAAATATATGAGCTTCACTGTAGCTCCATTAAAACAAAAAGTTTTAAATGACCAGGGTACCAAAAAAAAAAAAAAAAAGAAGGGTGCAATTTTCAACTGTATTATTACCTGTGAAATATTACAAGTGAAAAATGTAATTACCTTAATGCTATTTTTGATATCGTATCAGCAAATTACCCTGAGTCCCCACTGTGACACTTGTATCAGGGTAAGCATTATCCCGTTGTGAGTGTCAATCCCTGGGGAAAATGGAGTTGCTCAAACGGTTTCGATGCTTCAGCAATTAGCCACCTCGAGACTGCCAGGAAGGGCTGATTTTTGAGACACTTATAGGATGTTTAACCTATAAACATCTAGGACATTTACCTCCTGTTTGTTTTTTTCCTGATTAAGCGCCAGAGAATCCTCTTTATGCAAGCAGAGCATCATTTTATGTAATAAGAACTTTTCTCCCTCTATTTTCCTTCTTAATCATTGGCAAATCCGCTTCTGCTATTAAAATACACACCAAGAAAACTGGAAAAAGAGGTATTAAGTATATATTATACTGAAGACTAATACCCTAATGTCACGAGGGAACAAAAACACACACAATGTGATGTGTTGGAGGATTAGCAATCTTCATGTTGCTAAAACAAAAATAATAACTTCCAGAAACCTTTGGAAGCCGGTGATTTGTTTTCTGAAGTTCCGAAGCTTTATTAGGAGATTAGAAAGGATGCAAACACAAACACACACACACTTAAGCTTTGCAAAATTGCTCCATTTACTTTGGGTGTAAAAACATCGTGCGCTAAAGTCAGGTCCAGCTATAGGTTAGAAATTGTTAATGGGCAAAAATGCCTCTCTGTGCATGTAAGGTATCAATATCATGCACAATTTCAAACAGTTTCTCTACCAAAATAAAGGACTCCATCCTCATTTCACTCTTAATGAGCTCTGTTAAAAATTAACTCATATAAATGCAGTAGTAGGTCATTCATATCATCCAGCTTTGTAAATGAATTCTGTAAAAATTAAAGTCCTGAGGCTGGCGATTGTTCAGTAAAGAACTATGTTCTCCATAGTATGACACCAGCCTTTTGGAAAAGGAACAGCCTTTTCCAGTTTAGCTGCAAAGATGAACATATTCAGGTCGGTTACTGGGTCTTGAGCATCTCTGCATTTTCGGTGTCTATTTTAGGTAGAGCGTCATCCCTTAGGCTGCTATTCCATCTGGAAAATGTAATTAATAAATCATCAGCTCTCAGCTCTGCACGCTGCCTTAGAAAGTGTACCCAAAAAATGAGAAAGGCTAAGATCTATTTATTATGTATTGGCCCCAAGTGCCACCTTGCACATTCTTAAGTGTCCCCGGATCTCCAGGAAAACAAGGTGCTTGGGTTTACTTGAAGAAACGCGGCTCTTTCCTGTAGGCACATAGAATTGTCCCTGCTCTTTCCAACCATCGGATCCCCAAGCCCAGGCTTATCACACATCTCCAACTCTTAGCCTGAACAAGGGAGGGAGCGGCTGAAAAACAGAACTCTTTAAGGGGGCTCCAGGGTCTGATCAAAGACACCTTCCTGTGACCAAAGGGAAGGAGCAGGCCTGGCTGGGGAGCTCCAGGAACAGAGCACCCTCAAATCAGAACAAACAGGTTCAGGTCCAGTCTCTGTGTTGCCCTGTGAACTGGGGAACTTTCTTACCTTTTCTGTCCCACTTCCAAGTAAGGACTTAATTATTAGCTATTACGATAATTAAAAGGAACTCATTGGTTAGCAGAGCAGCAATAGCCGCTCCCCCAAGAAACACCTCCTGGGGGGTTCTGATTCTTCAAGAACTATCATCCCAGGATGCTGAGTATTAACAGAAGTTGCACAGCAAGGCAAGCCAGTATCTTTATTTGCATTTCCTACAGAGGAAATGGATGTGCAGAGATGTAAACAGCCAGACTAAGGTCAAGATGGTATCTCAGGACCCTGGTTTAAAGTCCTATCCAAGAACCCAGGGTCCTAACCACATGAAGGTTTCATTCTTCCCAGATAATCTCAATGTCTCTCTTGTATCCTTAGGCCAGAAGAACCATTTTAATGCTACATTTAACCTAAAAGGCTTACCTTTTTATCCCAGCCCATTTTAGCTTTAAATTTACAATATTTACTCACTCTGCATGCAGTCCTGATTAATGTCCAAATTCAACCATGGTGGTTGTGTGTGTGTGTGTGTGTATGTATCTTATATACAATTCCAATTCTCCATGGCTAACCAGAGTGTTATCTTCCTTGGCTTCTGGGTTTCTGTACCTCACTGATTCAGAGTGCCAGGTATTTGGGATTAAATCCAGCCTGAAATGTTATTTGCTCTGTTTAGTGCTTTTATGATGATTCTCTTATTATCTGCATGTGCTTCAGTGCTAATTGTACATTACAATGGTTGTATGCAGGCAGCCTGTGAGGCAAACAGGAGTCGGGGAGGGGGGTGGTATTCAGAGCAAGCCACCATTCCATGGAATCCAGACAAGGACCAAAGGGAAAGATGCCAAAGGAAAAGAACAAGGGGGCAACCTAGTTTGTAGTTCTGAAACCACTGCCTGGTGCTGCCCTGAGGGCCAAATTAACTGTTTCAGGGCATTTAGCAAGTGTTCCAACAAGAAAACATTAAGAAGAAGAAAGTGTATGTTATTTCTAAAATCCCATGTGGGTGTTCAAGATAAACCTGAATCATCAAACTCCAGAATTCATGTATGATTATATTCAAAGGATGTTTGAAAAGGGAAATACACCATTTAAATTGTTAAAATAGTTCAAAGACCACAAGGATAGTTGACACACCAATCTAAGCATGAGGTTTAGAATAGGCAAATATTAAACCCCTAACTCTGAGTCTGAATAGAAATTTTAAAAATCATCCTTCTGATGTTTATCAGAACTCACAGGAACAATTATGTTCCACCTTTTACAAAAAACCTCGCCAGTAGTTTAGAAATCACAATGAGCCCTGAAATCACAAGCTCTAGTGAAATACTCTACTATGTCACACATAGTTTGCAAATTATTTTGAAAGACAACATATGACACTCAAATGCATCTATAGTAGTGTGATAAATTAAGCATAGAAAACAAATTATGTGGTAAATCTTGGCAAGTCTATCACCTTAAAAATGATTTTAGCACTGACATTTTGCAGTATAATGAAACACAAATTATAATTAGAAAACACCTTTGCTGTTCATTCTCGAAATCATCTTTTGCAATTCCTAGTTTCCTGACAACTGCTCAGCGACTGGAGATGAGGACAATCAACCATTCCCAGCTTTAAACTCAACTTTTCAACAATCTCTAGGATTTCAGCTCCCTGCACGTTTCATGCTGATCTGGAGAAGGGGCGAACTGATGTAGGGTTACTGAAGCCTGAGCTTCAGGGCCCTTCACTCACTGGGGCCTCTTTCAAGACCATGGACTTAATTTTCTGATCCTTTCTTATAAATGAGTTCTCCCAAATGCATAAACTTCAAGCCCCACAAAAACTGCCCCTGGGTAAAATGGATAAAACTTCCTTAAGCATCCAAGTCCCACACCAAGGATCACAAAATGCCAGTTCTTCCTAATCCCTTCACAACCAGGGCTTGGTAGCCTTGACCTTATCATACTACAGACAGATACCACGTGGAGAGCAGCTGGTACCACAGGTAACAGGGTCGGTGGATGATGCTCCTTGTACGATCTAGGCAGATACTACAGTAAAAGATGGTTTGATATAGTCTTTCTTCTGTTAAAATAAGCACGTGTTATAAACACTTTGTTAGTCCTTGTTTTATATGCAATGAAAATTTGAAATGAACCTTGGCATTCCAAAGCAGTGATTCTGACCACTTTTGAGTAAGCATAGGTCTTTTAAAATTTTCAAACTTGCCAAATGGTATATAGTTTGGCTTCTGCCTAAACATTTGAAAATTTCCTAAAATTTCCATTTCTAATTTTACTCTGATTTAAAATTTTAATTTATGCACAGCTCAATCCAAAATGTTCTGCAAACTCCATAAAAATATCTAAAATTTCTGCCTCTTTTTCACTTTTTCTCAACTCAGTAATCAAAAGTTTGCAGATTTCACAAATTATTTCTCTAAAGGCTATCTGGAGTCTTTCTTTTTTATCACTATGTAAATAAATTTTATCTTAGAGTTTCCTATGAATACCATGTTAAGAAACTGGGTGAAAAGATCTAATTTTGCTGACCTCACTTTTCCCACATGTTAGTACAAAGCTAACATAAACCTCAGAATAATTCTATAAGCTAAATACTATTATCTTTATTTAGTAGCTGTGGAAACGGGCTCAGAGAGACAAAGAAACCAGTTTTAAGTTCGGTCATGTAACTAATAACTGAGTAGATGTGGAGTCTGGTCAATTCCATTATACCAGACAGCTAAGTATTTGAATATGCCCATACCATTCTCACTTAAGAGCATACGTGAAAAGACTCACTAAGAAAAGCCCAGGATTCATTCCCAACCATAGTTCTCAAAAATTAATACATGTCGTTGGATAATGCCTAAACAATTTAAGCGAGGTTTAGGGAAGATGGGAATAACATCATGGACAAATATGAGTAAAAAATTGAGACTCTTCACAGAGTAAACATTTTCCAATTCTAGCCACATGTTATTAGTGCTGACAAATAGAAACTATGAAGAGTTATAGACAGAAGATAACGCAATAATTTTTTTGAGTGCTGAAATTCTTGGGCTGCAGCTAAAAACTGATCAAGGTTACCAATTTCTTCATTCTGAACAGTATGCGTGACACTTCCTATTTAAGAAATAAACAAACACTAATAAGCAACCAAGACTAGAAAGCAAGGGAATTTCTTTTAGAGGTGCTAGGCTTAGCACCAGACCATATACTCCAAGGAGAAGAGAGTGTTAGGATGGGATCAAGACAATATCAATTTAGAAGTAAGTTGAGATTCTGAGGCTGCAAGTCAAAGATCAGGAAACAAGGTCATTTATTCCAGAAAGTGATGTCGTTGAGATGTCTCAATGGGATTCAGTGGAAATGGAAGTGTGTTCACCCAGTTTTAAAGCAAACCCCCCCCCAAAAAAACCTGACAGGCTGAATGAGAAAAGGACAAAGGCTAAAACACCAAATCAAGGAAGATGAACAATCTTTGGCAAGAGAAGAGTAGACCTCTAAGGTGAATTTGGGACGCAGGGCTGATTTTAGGTCTTTTGGCATGGATAAAAAAATGACGGCAGCGCTTGATTTGATCTCGAGAATCAATGCCAACTCCTTATTAAACTGTCAATCTTTCTTAGTGTTACCCTTAAAGATCTTGATTCAGTGAATGCACCAGTGAACCTGAAAGCTGCAAGTTTCAACAGCTCTCCTCGCAGAGCAAACATCAGGCTCTTACCCAGAATTTCCAGAGTTTCTGGTGCCATTCAGGGCAGCCATCATACTGATGTTCCTAACAAGCTCTGCTGAATTGTTTACTTGATGAATAATTTTCAGCAAACATCTAATCTTGCAAAATATTTTTAAAATAAATAGCTGGTACTAATTTCCCTAGAGCCCACAACAAATAAAACCTATCATTCCCCAGCCCTGCACTGTGAAAAATGGTAAGAATGGCCATGTTGGCAATCTGAAAAAATATAAGACCTTGATAAAAATCAGTAACACCATCCAAATCATTTTTCCCTGAAGGATAACTCCTGTGTCATCAAGCCACTTGCACTCTTTCGGGGTTAATGGAGAAGCCAGGGAAAGGATTAAAATCTGATCCTTCTTCAGGGAGTTCAAAATGGGGAACTCCTTGGCTTCATGGCTCCCAGGATCACGCAATGACTTGGGTCACTCATCTATTTACACCAACTTTAAAAGGTAGGCAGGTTCGGAAAACCCAAAAGCAAAGCACCTACCATTGCTCAACTGCCATTTTGATCTCAACCAGGATTGTTCCTCTGCATGTGGAGGGGCAGCGGGTCTCAGGCTTCTCCTTCTCCTGGGACATCTCACTCAGCTCTGTTACTATAACCAGGACTCAACCCACCCCGGACCAGTGGGCCCCACTCAACAAAGTCCAGACAGTGACACAATCAGGCTTTGCTTAAAGGACAGAGTAACACATATAGATGATGTGGACTGTGCAGCTGAGCTCTTTCATCACCCGCTGGGTCCCTGAAGACCCCTTCCCCACCTGCATCCATCCAGCTCCATGTGGCCAAAGCCACATTCCCTGTTCCCACTCCATCAATGTCCTCAGGCATACCTGGAACCCACTTTGTCTAGCTCCAAAAGGGGAGGTCAGGGACAGACAGGACTCCCTCCTCCAGCTTCCAAGACCCCTTCGCAGTCTGCAGCCCCCTCTCCTGAGCTCTAGAGTGGTCATCTGCTTCACAGGGGTGACTTAGCCTTTGACTCCCAGCCTGGGCTTTATTCAGGGCCCCACCAGGTTAGAATATGATACCTACACAAAGGCCAGAGACACAGTGGAACGCAGAGTGTGGCTGTCCGCTGATGGGGCTCAGCGGCAGATTGCAGTCATGAGTCAGTCGCTTAAAAACAGCACGAAGAACTCTCTCTGGGCCAAACACTGACACACACAAAATGGAATGTTGTTTCTCCTGGAAAAATGCACTAAAAGAAATATACTATGAGCCACGTAGATAAGGTTAAATTTTCCATATTAGTAGCCACAAGTACAAAGAAACAGGTGAAATTAAAGTGAATAGTATACTTTTTATAAGCCAATATATAAAAATATTATAAATTTCAACGAGTAATTAATATCAACAATTATGAATGAAATACTTAACATTTTTTTGGTACTACCTCCTGAAAATTCCACATGTATTTGACATTTATCAGTTCAGTCAGTTCAGTCACCCAGCCCTGTCTGACTCTTTGCAACCCCATGGACTGCAGCACACCAGATTTCCATGTCTATCATCAACACCCAGAGCTTGCTCAAACTCATGTCCATTAAGTCTATGATACCATCCAACCATCTCACCCTCTGTTGTCCCTTTTTCCTCCTGCCTTCAATCTTTCCCAGCATCAGGGTCTTTTCCAATGAGTCAGTTCTTCGCATCCAGTGGCCAAAAAAAAAAAAAAAAAAATTAGGGTTAGGGTTAGTGGCCAAAGTATTGAAGTTTCAGCTTTAGCATCAATCCTTCTAATGAATATTCAGGACTGATTTCCTCTAGAATTGACTGGTTTGATCTCCTTGCAGTCCAAAGGACTTGCACAAGTCTTCTCCAACACCATGGTTCAAAAGCATCAATTCTTTGGTACTCAGCTTTTTTTATAGTCCAGCTCTCACATCCATACATGACTACAGGAAAAACCATAGCCTTGACTAGATGGACCTTTGTTGGCAAAGTAATGTCTCTGCTTTTCAATATGCTGTCTAGGTTGGTCGTAGCTTTTCTTCCAAGGAGCAAGCGTCTTTTAGTTTAATGACTGCAGTCACCATCTGCAGTGATTTTGGAGCCCCAAAAAATAGTTTGTCACTATTTCCATTGTTTCCCCATCTATTTGCCATGAAGTGATCAGACTGGATGCCATGATCTTAGTTTTCTGAATGTTGAGTTTTAAGCCAACTTTTTCACTCTCCTCTCTCACTTTCATCAAGAGGCTTTTTAGTTCCTCTTCACTTTCTGCCATAAGGGTGGTGTCATCTGCATATCTGAGGTTATTGATATTTCTCCCAGCAATCTTGATTCTAGCTTGTACTTCAGCCAGCCAGCATTTTGCATAATGTACTCTGCATAGAAGTTAAATAAGCAGGATGACAATATATAGCCTTGATGTACTCCTTTCCCAATTTGGAACCAGTCCATTGATCAAAGTTTGGTTCTAACTGTTGCTTCTTGACCTGCATATAGATTTCTCAGGAGGCAGGTAAGATGGCCCGGCATTCTCATCTCTTTAAGAGTTTTCCACATTTTGTTGTGATCCACACAGTCAAAGGCTTTAGCATAGTCAGTGAAGCAGAAGTAAATGTTTTTCTGGAACTCTCTTGCTTTTTCTATGATCCAACAGATGATGGCAATTTGATCTCTGGTTCCTCTGCTGTTTCTAAATCCAGCTTGAACATCTGAAAGTTCTCGGTTCACGTACTGTTGAAGCCTGACTTGGAGAATTTTGAGCATTACTTTGCTAACATGTGAGATGAGTGCAATTGTGCAGTAGTTTGAATGTTCTTTGGCATTGCCTTTCTTTGGAATTGGAATGAAAACTGCCCTTTTCCAGTCCTGTGGCCACTGCTGAATTTTCCAAATTTGTTGGCATATTGAGTACAGCACTTTAACAGCATCAACTTTTAGGATTTGAAATAGTTCAGCTGGAATTCTATCACTTCCACTAGCTTTGTTCGTAGTGATGCTTTCTAAGGCACATTTGACTTTGCACTCCAAGATGTCTGACTCTAGGTGAGTGATCACACCATTGTGGTTATCTGGGTCATTAAGCTCTTTCTTATATAGTGCTTCTATGCATTCTTGTCACCTCTTCTTAATATCTTCTGCTTCTGTTAGGTCCATCCTGCTTCTGTCCTTTATTGAGCCCATCTTTCCATGAAATATTCCCTTGGTATCTCTAATTTTCTTGAAGAGATATCTAGTCTCTGCCATTCTATTGTTTTCCTCTATTTCTTTGCATTGATCACTTAGGAATGCTTTCTTATCTCCTCTTGCTATTTTTTGGAACTCTGCATTCAGAGTTCCAAATAATATCTTTCCTTTTCTCCTTTGCCTTTTGCTTGCCTTATTTTCTCAGCTATTTGTAAGGCCAGTTCAGACAACCATTTTGCCCTTTTGCATTTCTTTTTCTTGGGGATGGTTTTGATCACAGCCACTTGTACAGTGTTGGACGAACCTCTGTCCATGGTTCTTCAGGCACTGTGTCTATCAGATCTAATCCCTTGAATCTATTTGTCACTTCTACTGTATAACCGTAATGGATTTGATTTAGGTTATACCTGAATGGTCTAGTGGTTTTCCCTACTTTCTTCAATTTAAGTCTGAATTTGGCAATAAGGAGTTCATGATCTGAGCCACAGTCAGCTCTGGGTCTTGTTTTTGCTGACTTTATAGAGCTTCTCCATCTTTAGCTACAAAGAATTTAATCAATCTGATTTCAGTATTGACCATCTGGTGATGTCCATGTGTAGAGTCAACACTTATAGCACATCTCAATTCAGACTAACCACACTCCTTGATGGCCACTGGTAGCTACTGGCCCCTGTACTGGACAGTGCAGCTGCAGAAGCTCATAGTCCAGTGGAGCTGGAAGATGTTCCCATTCTCTCTAACCACCTCTCCGTGTAAAGTGATGTTCAGACTCAGAATCCATCCTCTCCCTTACCCTGAGGATAGTGGCCCAGGGATTTTCTGGATGAATGTCCTTATGGCTGTTGCTCAGTTGCTAAGTTGTGTCTGACTCTTTGTGACCCCATGAACTGCAGCACACCAGACTTCCCTGTCCCTCATCATCTCCCAGAGTTTGCCCAAGTTCATGTCCATTGGATTGGTGATGACCTCCAACCATCTTATCCTCTGCTGCCTTCTCCTCATTTTGCCTTCAGTTTTTCCCAGCTTCAGGGTCTGTTCCAATGAGTCAGCTGTTCACATCAGGTGGCCAAAGTATCTGTGCCCTTGCTTGGCACAGACAGCACCCAGACTGCCTGATCCCAGACAGCACCTCCTTGGGGTTCCTGCTACAGCTACTTTTAACAAGGTGTAAAAAGAGCACGTTGAAACATAGGGAGCTGAACTACCCTACCCAAAGGCTTTCACAACTCTTGACTCTGACTAAATTCCATTCCATTATTGATCTCTGTACAGTTGATTCTAGTATATAAGACACTTTGGATATTGGTAAAGTTATCAGTTAGAAACTCTGCAGCTCCAAGTGACAGACTAACCAACTCAAATTAACTCAAGTAAACAATGAGCAAAGGATATTATCAGCCCACCTAACTAGAAGACCCAGAGAAGGTAAGCTTCAGGTGAGGCTTCATCAGTTTCACCAAGGACTTGACTTCACACTCTCTCCATTCTGCATTCCTCCATGTGGACATAAGCTTCAGGTGTGACACAGTGGTCTCTAGCAGCTCCAGGAAACCACCCTGAAGTCTCAGAGTGACTTCAACAGTAGCTCATCTCCCATCCAGTGGAAGAAAAAAAGAGCCTCTTCTCCAGCTTCCACAGATGTGAGAATCATCCTCTGCCATTGGCCAGAACTAGGTCACATGTCCATTCTGGACCCAATCACTGCAAGTGATTGCTGGCTTTCCTAACTGGCTTAGGCCAGTCAGGGCCCATCCCAGGAGCAGGAAGAGGGTTCATTCCACCCAAACTGTATGGCAGAGAATGGAGGGATGGTACAGTCCCTTAAGGAAAAATCCAAGTCCCTCAGTGTGAGAAGCTGGGGGTAAATATGGGAGAGTCCCCAACACATGCCCACCACAATCAACATGACGTGCCCAAGGCTGTTACTTTATCGTGCCTGATGTGTGGCGATTCAACTGGGGAATTGTGAATTTTCTGGTAGCTTCAACCATGTCACACAAAATTAATTTCAATCCCTCCAGAGAACTGCCATAACCACTGCACTCCTCTGGCTGGAGAAAAATCTCTCCAGCACAATGTTTTTAAGAAAACAAAGTCCCCCTTCCTGGATGAGGGAAGTATCCCTGAGACTGCTCTATTGAAATCCTGAATGCAATCCAGGGATATTAAGACAAAGAGGCTTCATAAGAATTAAACAGTACAGATTTTATGAACAAAGCTCAAGTACTATCAGCTATTAATATTACCCTAAGATTACACAAATAAAATCTAGTCAAGCATGAGGGTAGCACATCTTTCAACGTGTAGTAAAAGAGAAAGAAGTGTGTGATGTCAACTTTATGTAAAGGGCTCTTCAATTTTTTTCTTAAACTCATAGCTTACTGTGCCAACTCCTTCTGGTGACAAAGAGGGCCACATGTGCATAAGTGGTGGAACTTGGAGAGGGTCTTTAGGGATAAGGAAGCAAGGGATGCACTTCAAAAAAGAATAATTCTTGACACTGGAACATCCCTTGGTATATTTCTGCTCTGGAGGTCTTTAAAATATCACATCCATTTGAAAGATAGAACGTTCCACCTATGTTTATAATCTATAGCAATTACTGTAATTAATAATTGGTGACATCCATATGGGCAGGAACTGTGTCTGTTCTGTTCTCCACCGTGTACCCAAGTCCTGGAACACAGTAGGCACTCAGTAAATATTTGATGCAGTGAAATTAGATTGAATTTATTTTGTAGAAGCCCGCCTGTTTTAACACAGAGATTCAGTCTGAAGTCTGTTCCATGTATTCTAACATAATTACTCTAGGTGGTTGGGCTGAGGTGCAGCAGGTGGTGACGGTGGTGGTGGTGAGGGAGAGGGGTTGAGAACGTAGAAGTACTTAAATATAACCTAAAAGCAATCTTTCCAACAGGTCAACCCTGGCTGGCCCAGTGCTGGGGGTCCAGAGATGGAGAAAACATAAGTGCATAGATGTCCAGGGCAAGAGGGGACACAGAAGTAGCAGCAGCTCAATGTGACAATATCTAACAAGAGGCAACGTAAAGTGATAGAGGCAAGAAGATGAAAGGACAATTAATTTCCCCTAGGACGATCAAGGAGGATTACAGGGAAGAATTTGGGATTATAACTGGCCCTGCCAGAAGCTTCCACAAAGACAATATTTAAAGTCTGCCGAGACCCAGAGGAATGGTGAGTGGGAGGTAGGAAGATCAGAGGTGCCCTGCTATCCTTGGAGCCTTTAAAAGCAGCCAATTTGTCTTCACAGATGGGCGAGGCCTCCCTCTTAGGCCCGCAGAAAGCTTTGTGTATGTCCCCATCACGGGCCCACAGGTTCCCAGTCTGCCAGAACAAAGCCCCAGCTAGGAGATGACACGGCATCCTGAGGAGTCTAGCAGGGAGGGACAGAAAGTCCTTGCTTAGACAGGAGGCGGTGGGTTGTTTTTGCCATACTATTTTGTTTCTGGTGAAATTCAATAAACATTGGTTCAGTAGAAGCGGCCACATCCTCTCCACTAGATAGATCTGCTTTTGCCACACGCTTTTCAGTGTTCCTAATGAACTGTTAACAAGCTGTCAATTAAGTGCACAAATTAGAAGAGATGACATGGAGAGGTTTGTACAACAGAGCATACTCTCAGGCTGCAAACCACAGACCCTTCCAGAAAGCCTGAGGACCACGTATTCGGACCACCCCATGAAGACCTTTGACCTGATGGGGAAAATACTGCAATTAGGTCTTGCTTTGGGGTCGGGGAGGGTGGTTTAAGATATGAACTAAGTGTAAAATAAAAAAACTTTCTCATTGTAAGCGTTGAAAATCCTCTTGGCTTATGGCAAATCAAACGGTTAATTCTCTGCTGCAACTTGTAAACCTGTTTTACTTAAGTGGGTGCTGACAGACGACTTTATTCTGTGTGACTTTTATTGTCGTTTCTTTTCCAGCTGATTGGTTCTGTAGGCTTTCTGCTGTTTATCAGGCCCATCTTCTGGGGGGAAAAACTCCACACAAAGGAAGAAAAGTACACAAATGAATAACAAACTTTAAATGTAGTTATCTCTGCTCTCTGCCTACTGCTGTTCCCAAGAGAGTCTCCTAAAAGGACATCTTGTGGAGAAGCCCTGACTCTCCGGGCCCATTTTATTGCCAGAGTCAGGATGTTAAGGGACCAGCTGAGACCAGCATCAGCGATGCTGAGAAGAGCGAGGCAGCTTAGCTCACTGGAGATGGGGTGGCGGGGGGAGAGGTGGTGGTGTGGGGGTTGGGGGGATGTGAAGTTCGCTGGACACAAAGGGACATGAAAGCTTTTATGCAGACCCAAAAGAAAAACGAAACAAAAACCACAAGTGCTCCCTCAGTGAGAACTGCTGGAAGGGTCCCTCACATAGCAATGGGACAACAAAAAGACCAGTTACTGGTTAACTTTCAGAAAGAGCCGGACACACTGGGGCAAGGCCAGCGTCTTAATACAGTGAATGAAATGGCCCCATCAACAGGTCTGTCAAAGGGCTGGTGGTAGGAGTTAGTTCTGGAAACGAGGCCGTCTGGAGGGGCAATCCCTGAGCACGGGGAGCTGATAGGAAACCATCACATTCACATCGCCTGAGTGGACGAGCCGACTGATTGGAAAAGATCCCGATGCTGGGAAAGATTGAGGCAAGGAGGAGAAGAGGGCAACAGAAGATGAGATGGTTGGATGGCATCACTGACTCGATGGACATGGTTTTGAGCAAACTCTGGGAGATGATGAAGGACAGGGAGGCCTGGTCCTCTGCAGTCCAAGGGGTCACAAAGAGTCAGACATGACTGAGCGACTGAACAACAGCCACCCCAGAGTCGATCATTTCCCGCAGAAAGACAAGCAATCTCTGGTGACTGGGCCCTGAGATTTGCAGAGCTGATTCCTGACAGGCTCCAGTGCTCTGTGACTCAGTTTCCCCACCTGCCAAAGGACTGGAACGATGGTGAGGGGAGACACCCAGAGGCAGATGGAGCCGGGCGTGGGAATGGGTTTGGCCAGCCGTCTGGCCCCTGAGGCTGGCTCCCAGTCCCTCCTTCCCTTCCTGGGCTGCCTGTCTCACGCTGTCCCGCCCATCATCTCCCAAGTCTCAGGCTTCTCCCTCCCTCTAGCTCATCACCACCTCCCTCCCCGCTCAGGACTTCTCTTAGAGGCACCGTTGGATCTTAGGCCCCTACCCTGCCCTGCTGTAAGGCAGGATCCTAAGTTTGGAATCTGAAAAGCCAGGCTCCAGTCCTGGTTCTGCCATTCACTGCGTGACAATAAGTGCACTTCTTGACCTCTCTGAACTTGGCTTCCTTTTCTGAAAATAGATCACAGAGGAAAAAATAATCTGTTATGAGGTTCAAGTGAAACAATGGAAACTCTATAAACTAGAAGACAATAAACTAGAAATTTTAAAAATCCGGTTTTTCTCTTTTAGCAGAGGCAGCCTCTTTTCCAAATGACATCCTAACTGCACACAGAAGAAAAGCGGAGAGGTCCGGGGGTCGGGGCAGAGCCCCCACCGCCTTGGCCACCTTCTCCAGGATGTGTTCCCTGACTCAAAAGTTTGAAAACCACTGCCCTCAGGTCCGGAGAAGGTGATGGCAACCCACTCCAGTACTCTTGCCTGGAAAATCCCATGGGTGGAGGAGCCTGGTAGGCTGCAGTCCATGGGCTCGCTAAGAGTTGGACACGACTGAGCGACTTCACTTTCACTTTTCACTTTCACGCGTTGGAGAAGGAAATGGCAACCCACTCCAGTGTTCTTGCCTGGAGAATCGCAGGGACGGGGGAGCCTGGTGGGCTGCCATCTATGGGGTCACACAGAGTCGGACACGACTGAAGCGACTTAGCAGCAGCAGCAGCCCTCAGGTCACAGCCACTAAATCACTAAGCATAGGCATTTTGAAAATACAATTCCATGCTATTAATAACCAGAATGGAAGATGGACAAACAGTGCCCTTCAAACGTTTACTCACCTTGACAGTTATCAGCTCAGGACGGGGCTGACTCCCACCTATTTCGGTATAAACTTATTACAACAACCTGGAGTGGTTTAAGCTTCCTCATGGAGTCTACTGTTCCATTCACCACATCACTGTATCACCCTGCTCCCTTCATGTCTTACACTCACAGCTGTTTATCCTTTAGGAGGTAACTTCTGCCCATTTTATGACTCACTTGTACACACACACACACACACACTCTCTCTCTCTCTCTCTCTCTTGCTCTTAATAGCCAAGTTTAAGTTTCTTAAAACCAGTCTAAGAAAAATGAGCTATAGATTCATTAATAAGAGTCCTTCGGAACCCCTAATGGTCCCCCACCACCAGACATGTTTCCAAAGAAGTCTGAAGTGAAGTCGCTCAGTTGTGTCCGACTCTTTGTGACCCCATGGACTGTAGCCTACTGGGCCCCTCCATCCATGGGATTTTCCAGGCAAGAATACTGGAGTGGGTTGCCATTTCCTTCTCCAGAGGAACTTCCCAACCCAGGGCTCGAACCCAGGTCTCCCACATTTTAGGCAGACGCTTTACTGTCTGAGCCACAAGGGAAGCCAAGTGACCACCAATAATTGCCCATGGCTGACTAAGGTCCCTGTGTACAAGAATGGAGTTTGCTGGACAGAGGAGGGGTGGGCAGGTATGTTAGCAGAGATCCTTGGCTCAGCTCTGCCTAGGCCTGGTTTTAATTCAAAGTATTCCTGCAGGAGTTACCATTGCCTCCCCTTTTTTGCACTCTGCCAATTTCATTAAGCAGTTCTCTTAGATCTAAATGCTAACTGTCATGGCAGGCTGCAAAGCCGCATTCCCTACCCCCAACCACCGAGAAGCCCAGAGGGAAAGTCAGCAGGCGCAATTATAGCTTTCATGTGTCTTTCTGGAGAGAAGACTTAAGTGTTATTTTATATATTTTCTCTGCACCATGTCAGTGATTTTCTTGGGAAGCACAAGCCTCGGGCTTTTTCTCCCCCACAATGAAAATTTCATGGAAAACTTATCCAGACTAAGGAAAGCAATATTTTTGTTTCTGAGAGGCATCTATCTGGTCTGCTTTCTCCACATGCTGGTGCTGGAAACAGAGTCATAAATAAATCCAAGAAGGTAAAAGAGGGGTGTAAAATACGAACAGAGAAGCAAAGAAAAAGAGGGGAGTCAGAGAAATTGAGAGAGCTCAGCACTTATGGGAAAAAGGTATAATAAACTGCCTTCCTTACAAATAAGAGAATCAAGCCTACAAGGGGCCTTGCCTTCTTCCATTCTCACGCCAACCTACCAAGCCATGGGCATTCATGGCTCTCTTGTGCCCTCTAGTGGGCAGAGGTGGTCAGTGTTTTTCCTTGAGTGACAGCCAGAGTCTCTTATGCACTTGTCGGCCTTCTTATTACATCATGAATTTTGATAAGCCCATTAGCCAGCCAGGCAGCCAGGAGGAGGATGTCTTTCTCACTTGATGACTACACAATGAGGAGTAATATATTTTAATTTAAACACCATAAACCTATTGAGTGCTTAATTAACTTTAACCGTCTTTAGGGGAATGAAGCCAATTTGAGGGGGTCAAAAGGAGTTGTTTCAATATCAAACAGTTTTACATAGTCAATCCATTCATTCGGCCTACAGCTACTGATTAACACACAAAATTAACATGTTAGTAAAAATTCATATTCAGGCCTCTGGGGAAATTAAGATGCGCATGCACAGGGCATGATTAGCACAGCTATTGTTTTCTCCCAACAATATAATTTAATGGGTTTTTAGAATTACAGAAAGAGAGACTCGGTGCTGGTTTGAATTGATTATTTACCACAAAGCTTTGAAATATAGAAAAGATAGAAAACATTTCAAGCCAAAAGGGCCGGCGAACAGAGGCGGATGGGCTTGGAGTGAGCGCATCTTACCAAGGAGCTTGGCCAGGATGAGCCGGGCGCCACGACCAGGCAGCAGCCAGGGTGATGGCAGGAGCAGGGAGATGGCTCTTGGCTGCACGGCAAAACACAGTACGAGCTACCTTCCCAGGGAGGAGGAAACTGTTTCATTTTAGATTTAATCGTGCCCAGCCTATTTCCAGAAGCATCTGAGGCATTCACATTACTCAAACACATTTTAAAAGAATAAATAAAAAGCATATAATTTTGTTAAAAAAAAAAGATATGCAGTCCATGAGAAAAGAGAGCAGAGAGTAATAGAAAAGGTAATTATCCAATTCACAAAGCATATTTAGTTCTGAGCTTCCTGGCGGCCAAGGAAACAATGCTAAGTATACTGGGGTATATACTTCTCATTATCTGATGTCATTATGGTAGTATATTTTTCTGGACAGACACGTGTACCTCTTCACGTTGAATCTGAGAGAAACTGTGTGGTTACTTTCAGAAAGTCACTGTATAAGAAGATGATCAGTGGCTTTACTGGTGGCCCAGTGGTTAAGACTCTCCCTGCCAATGCAGGGGACACGGGTTTGATCCCGGGTCTAGGAAGATTCCTCCTGCTACAAGGAAACTATGCCCGTGGGTCACAATGACTAAGCCAGCGCTCTGGAGCCTGCCCATTGCAACCCCTGAAACCCCCACATGCCCTAGAGCCTGTGCTCTGCGACAAGAGAAGCCACCATAATGAGAAGCCCACGTACTGCAACTAGAGACAGCCCTCGTGCACAGCAGCAAAGACCCAGCAGAGCCAAAAATAAAAATAAACAAATACGTAAATCTTTAATTTAAAAAAAAAGGAGATCATCAATGTGCTTAATTACTGACTAGCAAGAGATTCGGAGATGTTCTTCAGAAAGTGCTTCTTGTGTTATCCCTCCATAAAAGGAGAGCACAAAGCCTCGAGCTGAAATTGGCAAAGACATTTCTGTAGAGAACTAAAATAATACAGTCCAGGTATAATAATAAAGTCCAGGCTTTCTGATAATCTTTCTTGAGTTCCTATGATAACAGTGGCTTTAGGACCCAGACAAGCAGGAAGGAAAAAGCACCTTTTCTCACACAGAATTTATAGGGTTTTATAAGAACCTCATAAGTGACCTGGTAGCCTTTAGTCTCTTTCCCTCTTCACATCATCTCTACAGGGCCAAGAAATGAGTCTTCCTAAAACATTTACTTTAATATACCATCTTTGCTCAAAACCCTCACTGCCTCTTTGCTCCCCACGCAGGTCTGTTTTCAGCCTCATCTCTCAACACTGCCCCACATGAATCCTCCAGCCAACCTCCAACCAGGCCTCTGGGCCCTGCACAAGCTGTCCCCTGATCCCGCCCTGGGCTGCCTTTCCTCTGCCTTTTCCACTTCTTCAAATCCTTCTTTCTCCACCAAACCTTTCCTTACTCTCCTCAAAGGCTAATTTTCTGCAAGATAAAAAAATCAAGACCCTTCACTATCTGACCCCAGCCCTGCTCCCTCCGCTACCTTCTGCGTGCCTCAAGCATCAGGCTACGGAATTCCTGCTTTTCCCCAAGCTTACCACCGCGTTCAAATCTCTGCATCTTTGCTCATACCATCCTTCTGCCCTGCTGTCTCTCCTCTTTCAATCTGGCACACTCCTCCTTCAAGACCATCTGAAACCCCTTTTGTGGAGCTGCTCCAACCTTCCAGGCAGAGTTAGTCTCCTTTGCCCTCTGCTCCCAAGGCACCTGCCCCCATCTCTTTGAGAACTCAGCAAGGTTGACTGCGAATATCTAGGTAAGCTTCTTCTCCCCTGCCACACTGGGAGCTCCCTGATGGTAAGGAGTGTGTTTTAAGTTCGCTTTCTTTCCTTTCTTTCCCTCCACTTCCCCTCCCTTCCCCTCTCCTTCCTTCCTTCCTCCCATTCTCCCTTCCTTCCTTCTTTCCTGTGTCTAATGGTGCCTGGCACTTAGTAGGGCTCAGAATATGCTAGTTGAACTAAATCACTCAATGGTCCTCACCCACATCTCCCAGGTGACAGGGTCTCAGGGATTTGCTTCTTGGTGTCCCTCGTGCTGGTCCCCATGTCAGGGGAAAGTGGTCACAATCTCCATTTGTGGAGACAATGAAAGGTCTGACTGTCTGTCTGTCTGGCTGCCTGCCTCCTCCTCTCCCTTTTTTCTCTTCTCTCATAGGCTTTTCTTCAGCAAAGAAGCCTGGCATAGACGACAGGTACATGAAACCAGACAGAGAAAAAAGATGATGGATGAGAAGACCCAAAGAACACAGACTTACTTGGACCCAGTTGGCCTTGATTCCTGGAGCTGGAAGAGGCCCAAGGTCAAAGGATACTAAAGCCCAGACCTTCAGCAAAGTGAGCAGACCACCAGTCAGGTCACTCTGACAGGCTGGGGTCAGAGTGATGGAGACCGGACTGAGACTTCTGAGCAGGAGAGCTGGGGTCTGGGAACCTCGCATGTGTCAGGCTCCCTGGGGAAGCTACAGGGCTCACAGGCTGGGTAAGGCTGGCCGCTGGTCCCCATCAGAGAGGAGATGGCATCTTAACGTCCCAGTGACCCTGGCCTGCTTCCACTCCTCCTGTTTTCTCCATTAACCACTTGGTGTTCACTCTGTTTCTTCACAGGGCTCAGAGGATGCAAACATTTTCAGCCAAGTTATGTTCATGAGGAAGTTTTTCCAATACTGACTGAGGGCATGGGTGCATGCTCAGTCACTCAATCGTGTCCTACTCTTTGAGACCCCCTGGACTGTAGCCCGCCAGGCTCTCCTGTCCGTGGGATTCTCCAGGCAAGACTACTGGAGTGGGTTGCCATTTCCTTCTCTAGGGGATCTTCCCCACCCAGGGATTGACCCTGCATCTCCTGTGTCTCCTGCATTGGCAGGCGGATTCTTTACCGCTGAGCCACCCGGGAAGCCCTGCCTGAGGTCAGTGGAGCAAACGCTGCTCAGAGGCACACACCAAATCCTCTGGCTTTAGTCTTTCTGTTGGGCCTCTTTTGTTCGGCATGTTGATTCCCGGACCATCCAACAGAAGAGGCCGGTCCTGTCACTGGGTTTGGAGTTCACACTCTGACCCCTCCTTCCCGCCCCCTCCCCGTACCATGCTATTTTATTACAGAATAAACGTAGGCACGCTTCATCGCCATTGGATGGAGTGAGTGTTTGGGGCTAAGACAGTCACACAGCTATACAGGTTCAGCTCTTCATCCGAGGCACGGAGGCAGGACAGCTCTCTGGGTGTCTGAACTGACCACCCCAAAGGGCAGCCTCCACACTGCTGGGGAGGGACTTCCTCAGGAGGCTTGGCACACTCACCTGAAGTCACAAAACTGCATCTTTAGGATTCTCAATTTACTTAGGAACTTATGCCAAATAAATAATTGCAGGTGTGTTCAGAGATTCAGCTGTATGGACATTCATTACAGTATTACTTCGGGAAAGCTGGAAACATGCTCAACAAGAGATTAGGTTCCTTAATGAAATTATGGTGTCCAGTCAATGGAATACCAGAAGTCTAAAGTAGATTAATAATTACAGACAGAGGAATAAATGTTCCTCCTATCTTACTAAATCAAAAAGGCACAGGAAAAAAAAAAACAGTTTCTACAGAGTAATCCCATTTTACTTAAAAATATGTGAATGCACAGAGGAGTTCTGTAAGGATGGTTACCAAGATGTTCTCAGTAGCTATCACTATGTCGTGGAGTCATGGTACTTTTTCATTGTAATCTTTCTATGAATCCACAATCTTTCATTTTCTAACAATAAAACTGTGCTGCTCTTGTCAAAGAAAAAAAAAGAGGAGTTATTTTAAATTATTTTTGAGAAACCTGAATGTGCAGCTGTAAGCTATTCTCACTCTTCATTGCAATATGATCCTCAGATTTTAGGAAACTGTTATCTTGCTTGGCTAAGACTCTGATTGCCACCCAGCACCCATTCTCCCCTTCTTTGGTAAGGAAACCTGAATGTTTTGCTGGGTAATAATCACTCAGGTAAATGGGTACTTTTTCCAGCCTCCAGTATGGATGGCATGGCCCTGAGCGTAAGTGTTGCCCAAAGAGACGTTTGCAGAAGTGCTGTGTGGAGCTCCCAGGAAAACTGTTCAAGGAAGCTGAATCCATGGGAAGTTTTATCCATCTGTTCTTCCTCCTTCCTTTCTTTTTGTTGCCAGGGTGGCTGACGCTCCAACAGCTTTCCTAAACCATGGATGGCTTCAAGTTGGAGGCCTCATGATAGAACGGTGGAGCAGAAAGGTAGAAGATGTCTGGGTCCCTGTCCTACCAGCCATGTCTGCACATCTCTGGACTTCTTTCATATGAAAAAATTTGCATTCTGGTTTACGCCCCCATTATTTTATTTTCCACCATACATAGCCCTTCCTCCTCCCCACTGCTACAGTGGGTCAACAGTTACTAAGAGGAAAAATAAAAGAAGTAAAAGGACTTGAAATGCTAAATTAGGATGGCAAAGAAAGCCAGCAAATATTTCAGAGTTGGGCTTTTATGTGCTATTATTTAAAATCATAAATGTTGACATTTATGCAACTGAGGGAGGAAGTGCCATTATTTCAAGCATTAACAGCACAGAGCTATGGCAAGTTATTCCACTTAGAAAATGTTTAACACAGGTACCATAATTGTCAGTTAATGGGTCAGGGAACCAAGAGAGACCTGCCTTTGTGTGTTAGGGCCTCCTCTCTGCAGATCACAAATATTTCCTTTTATGTTTAGGAAATGTAATTACATCTAATGCAAATTACAAGCCAGAAAACCACCACAAAGCTTACCGCCTTTGTGACGGTTCAGTCCTTCCATTAGTTTACAAGAGCTGCAGCCCCCCAAAGGCAAAGCTTACCTCCCAAGAAAGACCCTGTGAAGGATGTGTAATTTTGTCTGTCTGTCACGGAACGGGTCAGCACTGCTGTTGGGCCAAGTTCCAAGAAGAGTTTTTTAACCACAGCTTTCCCCTAAGGGAACGGCGTCCCACTCCAGTACTCTTGCCTGGAAAATTCCATGGATGGAGGAGCCTGGTGGGCTACAGTCCAAGGGGTCGCAAAGAGTCAGACATGACTGAGCGACTTCTCTTTCTTTCCCTCTTTCCTTTCTTTCCTTCCTTCCTTCCTTCTTTCCTTCCTTCCTTCTTTCCTTCTTTCTTTCCTTCTTTCCTTCCTTCTTTCCTTCCTTCCTTCCTTCCTTCCTTCCTTCTTTCCTTCTTTCTTTCCCCTAAGTAAAGCTTTCAGGTACCTCCCTCTCACCTGACTGACTTCTTGTCTTTTAAGATTCTCGTCTGGTATCCCCTCCTCCAAGCAGAGCTCAATCAGGGCTTGTCCTCAGTGTTCCCGTAACACCTACTGCTCACCATTCATAACAGGGGCCACCTATTGGTCCTTATTAGGCACCAGGTGCTGTGTTAATTGGTGCTCCAGGTGGACTACTGCGTTTAAGCCGCATAACATTCCTGTGAGGTAGGTGCACGGGCATTTTATAAATGAGGATACGAGGCTTAGAGAAGCTAGCAACTCACACGAGACTTTGCAGTTATGATCCCAAGATTAGGAAGTAAGGATCCAAACAATTCATCAGGCTCCAGAGGCCAAGTCATACTGTCTTATAAACCAGAAGCAGCCTCTCACTACACTTGAGTACTTCCCATCCCTGGGCTGCTCAGCATTCTGGAAGTACTCAATAAGTGTCAGCAGAATAACTGATTGCTCCAGTGACCGTTCATTCCTATCCAACTACACAGACTCGGGTTAAAAATCACCAGATGAAACAGAATTAGTCTCCATGCCTGCAATAAGCAGTCTCTGTCCCTGGGATTTCCCAGGCAAGAATACTGGAGTGGGTTGCCATTTTCTCCTCCAGGGGATCTTCCTCACCCAGGAATTGAACCTGCGTCTCTTATGTCTCCTGGATTGGGTTCTTTACCCCCTGAGCCACCTGAGAAGCCCCTTTATGGGAAGTGCAACCCATGATGGAGGATGGAAGCTCATTTCAAGATGCGTCCTTGTACTGCTGAAGGATGGGAAGAGTCCACACTTCCTCACGATTCTACATGGAAAGAAGATAACAACCAAGAGCAGCTTCGAAACGCACAAGGAGAGCACCCTAGAGGCGGCCCAGGCCTGTGCTCTGCTTCCAGGAGACAGTGGCTCCAAACTCAGAACAGGATCCAGAGGGTGTCCTCAAGAAGGCTCCAGAGCCTCACGGCGAGATCCGGCAGAGGCTGGGGCTGGAGACCCCCGACCAGCAAGGCTCTTCTCTGGCCCCGCAGCGAGGCTGGTCCTGGTGTTCCCGCAGCACCCAGCGCTAGCCTACACTCCTGTTCAGGGCCAACGCTGCCCCCTGTTGTGTCCCCAGCCCACACCAGGCCCGAGTTTCTGCCCTGGGAGGATGTGCAGAGTTGGGCAGGAGAAGAACTTTATTTCTGCTCAGGAGACTCTTAGAGACCAGGAAGTTGAAGCTTCAGGAGAAGAGAGATGAGGTCTGTGGCCTCCCCTCCTGTGAGCCTCCAGACAGAGTTACTCCACTGGGCCTTTGGACTACCCCCCTCAGCGAGCCCCTCTGTGCCTCTGGCTACGGTGCCCTCGGCGGGGGAGCCCAGGCCCCAGGGGGCAGGCTCAGGAAACGGGCGCCACGACGAGGGCCCTGCCAAGTGGAAGCACGGCTTCCAGCAGCAGCACCTGGCCTCCTGGCAACACCACAGCCGGGCCTGGAGTCGTGCCTGAGTTTTTTTGTTTCTGATTTTTGACATCTCCCCCCACCCCACCCCCACTTCATTTTTTTTTTCTTCCTCCAAAAAGCGTCCTCTCGAAAGCCACCCCTTGTCGCTCTGTGAGGGGCTGGACAGGGTTGGTACCTGAAGGCTAGTCCTCCGTTTACCATGGAAGCTATCTCTGACTCCTGAGCCAACCGCAGGCTAAAATCTAGCATTCTTGAAACTGCAAGTTTGATTTGTGAAATGAAAATGAAATCCCTTCTCCTCTGGCAGACTATAGCAAGGCTGCTGTGGTTAAGGCTGTGTGTCCGCGGCAGCTATTAGCTCTGCCACGGACATGGAGCAGGATTGTCGTTGGGTCTTATCAGAGACCACATGAGACCTCAGCATCCTGGAGAGGAATGGGACGGGCTGGGGACAGGGAAACCCACCATCTCCCAGGTCTTCCTTCTTCCCATGCATCCACAGTCACCAAGCTCCATGAATGCCACATCTCCAACAGCTATATCACAGCCTCTTCTCTATGCCTGGCACCAGAAACACCAGCCTCCAAGGTCTTTTGCCTGGGCTGTTCTAATGGCTGCCATCTCTCCTCCCTTTCTCATCTCCCTCCACTACAGCACAGTGTGATCATATCTCCCCCACTGCCAACTTCTCAGTTCCACAAGCTGGCCCAGACACACTTCACCACCCTCCTCCTCCTCTTTGGCGATTCCCCTTCCCCACCGCGCTCTTGAGTCCCACCCTAAGGACACTTGCACATCTGTTTGTGAGGTGTCGCCCCTGGAGTCCGTTCCCCACTCTCTGGTTTCCTGGGCTCCTCAGTCTTCAAAATTCAGTTCACATCACCCACTCTGGGATGGAGACCACCAAGCGACACACTGCCTGCTCCAGGCTGAATGAATGACTCCCTCCTTTGCGTTCGGTAACTCCTTCCTTCCTTTTTTGCCTCCCCCGAGGGACTGTGAGCTCTCCGAGTCTACAGCCTGGTGTGAATTCATCTTTGCGTCTCCAGCACTGATAAGGCATGTCAACCATGTACGGGCCAGCAGTTTTGAGGCATGAATGACAGTAAAAGGGAAGAGCAGACTATGTGCACAGATACCAACCTAGAAGCCAGGCTCCAGGGAAGGAGGAAAACTCGCCTGAGATACCCAGAAAGACCGTCACACTCCTCAGCATGTGAGCCCTTCAGAGACAGGTCTTTGGGGGATTATCCAGCCCTCACTGGGTGAGCTTGAACTTTGGAGATTTCGCACTTGCCCTGGGCAGATGACTCACATTCCCGAGTCACACCTCTTCCCTTTCTGAACTTGCTTCTTCAAACATCTTCCTCATCTGACCGTTCACACGACCCCTGCCCCCAGTTGCTTTCTGGCTGTGGATCTGGTGCTGGTAGAACTGACCTTGGTCTGCGCCCTGCCTCTGAGTAACTCAGCTTCCGTGGGAAAGGACTGATGTCTTCCTCTACTAGTATTCTTCAAAGGACAAGACGAATGCCTCGATGCAGGTCACGTGGCATCAGGCTGTTACTGTGATGTCCTCCTGGGTTACGGGAAAGGAGAATCCGATCTGGTCCACTGGGTTGTCCTCTCTTACTACAAACTCATCTTAATGAAACTGAAGTCCTTATCTTCAGTTCCTCCAACTCCATTACCTCTGACAGCTGGGTTGTATCAGTCTCACATCCACAGGCACATATAGTCATCTCCCCTTCCCCGCCCTGCTTCCCCTGCTGTAAGTGGGATCTTGTCATCCTTCACCTGGGCAACTGACGTGACCTATCAGTTGAGCTCCCAACATCCAGTCCCTTCCTCCCTGTCTATCTTCACATTGGAGACACTTATCTTCCTAAAATATATGGTGATGATGTCCCTCTCCTGCTCAAAATTCTTTCATGGCTCCCCACTGCCTACAGAATGAAGTTCAAATGCCTTCACCTGCCCTTCAAGATTCTCTAATGATTTAGTCCCCACCTTCTGTTGCTTCATCTCTGAGCATCTACCTACAAGGACCTTGCCCTCCTTCCCAATAGAATTATCACTGTTTCTCTTGATCCAGGTACAATATCCCCTTCTCTATGGGCAAAATCAATCCCTCCATTCCCAGCATTTGCACAACACCCACTTCCTATCTTAGATGAGCACTCCTTCATTCTGCCTTTTATTACACTTGGCTCCTTGCATTGCACACTGGCCCCACTAGACTGCAAGCTCCTGGGTATAAGGATCCTGCCTCATCCACCTCTGTAATCCTCCACCATTGCCTTGAGCACAACAGATGATCAGTGTATTTCCATTAAATGCAAATGAAATAAATGAATCAAAGAAGTGAGTGGTGTTTAAATAGGTTCATATGCATTTGAAAGACCCTGTGATCAGGATCATGGTGTGAAGTAGCTCTGGAAGAGAAAATGGCTCTCAAGGAGCTCATAGTATATTTGAGATAATATGGGAGAATGTCCAGACAATAAAAGCCACAAAGTAATGTAAAGAAAAACAATGTTCTTCAAGCATGCATGCAAAATGAAGGAGAGACTGCACACAACTTATAGAGTCTGTGGAGGTATTTTCATGCCATGAAAGAATCAGACTGAATCACATCTAGGATTTAAAGTACTACCGACTTTGTTTGGGGAAATGAAGACTCTCTGAAAAGTCTTAGTATCGTTACTTAGATTGTGTCACCGTGATCTGTCCAAACAAGGTACTCTTCTCTTAAAGTGTAGCCTCGTGATGAAGAGCCAGATCACCTGAATTAAAATTCCAGCTTCAACACTTGCTAGCTGTGTGATGTTGGGCAGTGACCTAAGCTCTCTATGCCTCTTGTTTTTCCTTCTGTAAACAGGGCTTGCTCTCGTGCTTGGTTGCTTGGTCATGTCCGACTCTGCGACCCCTTGGACTGTAGCCTGCCAAACTCTTCCGTCCTTGGGATTCTCCAGGTAAGAATACTGGAGTGGGTTGCCATTCCCTTCTCTACAGGATCTTTCTGACTCAGGGATCAAACCCTGGTCTCCTGCACTGCAGGCAGATTCTTCAATTTTTGAGCCACCTGGGAAGTCCCCTGTAAACGGCAGGCATAATGAATACCTACCTCACTGGATTTGGGGGAGAACTAATTGAGTTAATACATAAAGTTCTTAGAACACAGTAAACCATATGGCAAACATTGACTATTATTTTCAAATACACCAACTTTTCAGAGACGGACAGAGAGATTGTGCCGCTTACAAGCATTTGTGTAATACCTAGAATTGAGGTGGCTTCCCAAGTGGCGCAGTTGGTAAAGAATCTGTCTGCTCAATGCAGGAGACACAAGAGATGCAGGTTAGATCCCTGGGTCAGGAAGATCCCCTGGAGGAGGAAATGGCAACCCACTCCAGTGTTCTTGCCAAGAGAATCCCATGGACAAAGGAGCCTGGTGGGCTACAGTCCATGGGGTCACAAAGAGTCAGACACGACTGAGCATGCACACACGAGATAGCACTGAGGTACTCTTCATTCCTTTTCATTGTTTTTAGGGCCTAACTTTTAATGGAAAGTTTTTATTGTTGCTGCTGTTGTTTTTTTAAGTGGTTACCATCCATTAAGGGTTTCCTCTTTTCATAGAGTATGTATATAAATTAATCATGTATTCAAAAGGACCACAGTAAAGTAGCTAAGAGCTTACACTCATATAGCCAGGCCTCCTGTATTATTTGTAGGTATCTCCACTATGTGACTTAGCCTTTCTGGTTCTCAGTTTCCTGGTTTGCAAAAAGGGAGTAGTAACAATATCTACTTCTTGCCACCCTTGTGAGGATTAATGAGTTGGGCACAGAAGAGGCTTAGAATAGCCCTTGGGATGTTGTTAACACTCAATAAATGTTATTTATTTTCTTAATCAATTAACAAGTACTGAGCACCTACTTACTGTACAGGAGACAGGGATCAAGACCATCCCCAAGAAAAAGAAATGCAAAAAAGCAAAATGGCTGTCTGAGGAGGCCTTACAAATAGCTGTGAAAAGCAAAGGGGAAAAGGAAAGATATACCCATTTGAATGCAGAGTTCCAAATAATAGCAAGGAGAGATAAGAAAGTCTTCCTCAGTGATCAGTGCAAAGAAGTAGAGGAAAACAATAGAAGGGAAATACTGGAGATCTCTTCAAGAAAATTAGAGATACCAAGAGAACATTTCATGCAAAGATGGGCTCGATAAAGGACAGAAATGGTATGGACCTAACAGAAGCAGAAGATATTAAGAAGAGGTGGCAAGAATACACAGAAGAACCGTACAAAAAAGATCTTCACAACCCAGATAATCACAATGGTGTGATCACTCACCTAGAGCCAGACATCCTGGAATGTGAAGTCAAGTAGGCCTTTGGAAGCATCACTATGAACAAAGCTAGTGGAGTTGATGGAATTCTAGTTGAGCTATTCCAAATCCTAAAAGATGATGCTGTGAAAGTGCTGCACTTGATATGCCAACAAATTTGGAAAACTCACTCAGCAATGACCACAGGACTGGAAAAGGTCAGTTTTCATTCCAATCCCAAAGAAAGGCAATGCCAAAGAATGCTCAAACTACCGCACAATTGCACTCATCTCACACACTAGTAAAGTAATGCTCAAAATTCTCCAAGCCACACTTCAGCAATACGTGAACCATGAACTTCCAGATGTTCAAGCTGGTTTTAGAAAAGGCAGAGGAACCAGAGATCAAATTGCCAGCATCCACTGGATCATGGAAAAAGCAAGAGAGTTCCAGAAAAACATCTATTTCTGCTTTATTGACTATGCCAAAGCCTTTGACTGTGTGGATCACAATAAACTGTGGAAAATTCTTCAAGAGATGGGAATACCAGACCACCTGATCTGCCTCTTGAGAAATCTGTATGCAGGTCAGGAAGCAACAGTTAGAACTGTACATGGAACAACAGACTGGTTCCAAATAGGAAAAGGAGTACATTAAGGCTGTATATTGTCACCCTGATTATTTAACTTTTATGCAGAGTACATCATGAGAAATGCTGGGCTGGAAGAAGCACAAGCTGGAATCAAGATTGACAGGAGAAATACCAATAATTTCAGATATGCAGATGACACCACCCTTATGGCAGAAAGTGAAGAAGAACTAAAGAGCCTCTTGATGAAAGTGAAAGAGGAAAGTGAAAAAGCGGGCTTAAAACTCAACATTCAGAAAACTAAGATCATGGCATCCGGTCCCATCACTTCATGGCAGATAGATGGGGAAACAGTGGAAACAGTGGCTGATTATTTTTGGGGGCTCCAAAATCACTTCAGGTGGTGACTGCAGCCATGAAATTAAAAGACGCTTACTCCTTGGAAGAAAAGTTATGACCAACCTAGACAGTGTGTTAAAAAGCAGAGACATTACTTTGCCAACAAAGGTCCGTCTAGTCAAGGCTATGGTTTTTCCAGTGGTCATGTATGGATGTGAGAGTTGGACTATAAAGAAAGCTGAGCACCGAAGAATCGATGCTTTTGAGCTGTGGTGTTGGAGAAGACTCTTGAGAGTCCCTTGGACTACAAGGAGATCCAACAAGTCCATCCTAAAGGAGATCAGTCCTGAGTGTTCATTGGAAGGACTGATGTTGAAGCTGAAACTCCAATACTTTGGCCATCTGATGTGAAGAGCTGACTCATTTGAAAAGACCCTGATATTGGGAAAGATTGAAGGCGGAAGGAGAAGTGGATGACAGAGAATGAGATGGTTGGATGGCATCACTCACTCAATGGACATGAGTTTGAATAAACTCCAGGAGTTGGTGATGGACAGGGAGGCCTGGCGTGCTGCAGTCCATGGGGTTGCAAAGAGTCAGACATGACTGAGCGACTGAACTGAACTGAGCACCTACTGTGTGCCAGGCACTCTACTAGTTGCTGGCGATCCAGCAGCAAAGAAGACAAAGTCCCCACACTTCGGAGATGTGTGATCTATTATCATCATCCTCAATCTTGAAACTGAGACTGAGGGAGATTAAATCTGCCTGAAATTCCTTATGAGTAAGTGAACAGACTGTGGTATGAACCCAGCTAAGACTTCACCAGGCCACCATGCCCCATAAACATGGAGCCCTCAGGGCTCAGTTTTTACTCCTTCATAACCCTAGAGACCTGGGTCTCTGTCTTCTGATTATTCCAAGTTAGAATTTGGACTCCTTAGGGTGTTACCCCAAACATGTCAACCATGGTACCATCTTCATATCCCTTTCTGTGGGAAGCAGCTTAGGGATGATCCACAAGTAAGACTAGAGCCACTCATTGGAAAACAGCTAGGCACTTGACTCAAAAGCAGTCCAGCTACAGGCTGACCATGACCTGTGATGTGGCCAGAACAAAAACTATGCCCAGTGAGGGTTATGGCAGCTAGTTAAGCCAATTAGATTGAGAGTCTCCCTCTAGAAAACTGGAGACAACCAAACCAATGGGAATGATGGGCAAAAATAAGAAAACAGCCAAAGAGATGCAGAGAAGAGAGGGGCAACTTCTCACTTATTGGCAGAGGCAGGGGTGGAGATCTCAAACTCCAGGCGGTGAGGAAGAGGCGTTGGATTCAGAACGATGGTGAATTCCATGGAATTTCCTACTTCCCTCCAAACCCCCATCCCGACCAGAAGCCTCTCTTAACAGAGAGAGCTCCTGAGACTTCTCCCCCTAGCTGTGTGCAGCCATTCAAAGCTCTCTGATCCCAACATACCTGCCCTCCCTTCTGTTCTATTCTGCTCTACACACAGTGCTCCTGGGACCCAAACAGGCCTCGAGCATTCCTGCTCACATTCTTCCATGCTCCATGCCCACTCACCTACTGCCTGATGCCTCCCTCAGCAGGTGCTGCTCACCACCTGTGACCTCTCCGATCTGCTGTTTCCTTCTTTGCCTTCAAACACAGTCTTGTCTGCCCAGCACAACTCCAGTCATGCTGTGGGCCTAGTACCTTCCCACACAGAGCCCCATGCACAACACAATGAAACCCAATAATATTTGCTGGTTGACTAGCCTTTTGATCATGCAATGTACCATAGGGCTAGAGAAGTAATTCTCACCTGCAGGCCCAGGGGCTATTTTGCCCAAATGGAACATTTGGCAATGTCCAGAGACATTTCTGCTTGTCACAACTGGAGGGACGTGTTACTGGCATCTAGAGGGTCTAGGCCAAGGATGTGCTAAATTTCCTACAATGCACAACAACCTCCCCACAATAAAGAATTATCAGACTTTGGGTTAGAGCCATAAGAAAAATAAAAAGAAATAAGATTTGAGGAACACACTTACCACAATAACACATAGTTAGAAATGGAAGGTTCAGCTAGCTTATATTCCTCTGAAGGTTATTCATGACTTTAGAAAGAGAACTGTGAATCCCTGTGTTCCTGAACCACAGGATAATGCTAATTTGGAGATATGGTAATCAACAATTGGCAGAAAACTCACCCAGCCCTTGCATTCACCTCTCGATGAGCAATAATATGACCCCACATTTTATGGGATGGAGTTTGAGACTCCACTTACTGTGTTCGGTGGGGTTAGACTGTAGTTCCACGGTGCTGGTAGAGATCAGGACCAAGCTAGTGCCATTCTGCCAGTCAGATGTTTTTTATTTTTTATCCAACCTATGGGGCTCTGTTGGGATTGGTCCTATTCACCCTTCTTTTTAACCTGAATGGCATTCGTCCTTTCATGCTGGTTAAATGCATAGGCTTTGAGATGGGTGAAGCCGGAGGGCACTCTGTTCTGCCAGTGGTCCGCGTCTGTGCGCCCCACGGGCAGGGACTGGACTGTGCCACAGCCACCGTATATTCAGTGCCTGAAAAGTGAGGGAACCCGGGACACGTCTGTGGAAGGAACGACTACACTCCCTTGCTCTCTGACCTCATTCAGACTCACTTTCTTCATCTCTAAGATGGAGAAAATAGCACCAGCAACAGCAGTTGTTTCAAGAATGCAGTGAAGTGAGACCATGTAGATCAAGCTCCCCGTGCAGGGTTGGACACAGTTCAGTGAAGGCTGCTATCCCTCCATCCGAAAACTAGTAACCATCTGTTAGTTCTCTCAGAATCCTGAAAGGTATCATGAGTTCCTCCCCGAACCCTCTGTTCTTCAAAGGAGCACTGTCAAGCCAGAGGAAGTTCTAAAGCACTGAGGCTGGGGTAGGTTTATTTTTCTGAAACTAATCAAAAATCAAAAGTTCTGCCATGATTTCTAAGCCAAATTTATTCTCACATGTGGGCTTCCCACCTTAAATTTTAATTTGATTATGCGCATTTCAGACTAGCAAGAGGAATGGATGAGGCCAGGGTCCTGTCTTTTTATATTTCCTCAGCATTACCTACCTACAGCAGGTACCTAATCAATATTTAATGAACAGAGGAAAGGACCATAACCTCAGGTTTTAGCTACCAGATTCCCTAAGGGTGAAGACTAATTATACAAACATGAAAGCTTATCTATTTGTACTTTGGTTCACAACTGAACATAAAGCTATCAGGATGAAAGAGTTTCACTGTAGTGTCAACGCTTCAGATAAAACCTTGCAGACCCTGCAGGTGCTGAGAGAATTTCCATTAGGCAGCATCCGTCCGAAGTCAGAACAGGAAGACAGGATGGCAGAGCAGAGCAGGTGAGAGGGCTGGCTCCAGACCAAGCTGGGTTCCAGTCTCAGTTCCACCACTTTCTAACTGTGCAACTCCAGGTCTCGATTTTCTCATCTGTAGAAGGGCAATGGTATACCTGCTGGCTTTGAGCTGAATTACACTCCCTGCCCCAGATCCATATGTTGACATCCTAATTCCCATTACCTCAGAACATAACCGTATGAGCTTTTTACAGAGGTAAGCCAGTTTAAATGAGGTCATTGAGGTGGGCCCTACTCCAGGACTCCTTTTTGTCCTTACAGAAAGGGGACTTTGGAGACAGACAGGCACACAGGGAAAACGTCAGGTGAAGATGAAGTCAGAGATCGGGGTGACATTTCTACAGGCCAAGACACACCAGATTGCCAGCAAACCACCAGAAGCTAGGGTGGGGAGTAGACAGGTCCTCAGTCCCAGACCTAAGAAGGAACCAAGACTGCAGACAGCTTGATGCTGGGCATCTGGCCTCCAACAGAACTGGGGCAAATTTCTGTTGTTCAGGCCACTGTTTGTAGTACCTTGTTACGACAGCAAACCAATACATCTGCATTATAAGCTTATCCCAAGAAATCAAAATGAAGTTATAAAAGACATTCCACAGCTTATAAGAGGCAGCAAAGCTGATAGTTGTTACTACTGTTTATTAGAATATCTCAAGTTGAAATAACATAGATATCAGACACACCTGTATGCTGAACACAAGAAATATGCTACTGTCTGAATATAAGTCAACTCCCTAAATACCAATTTCCCATTTTCTTTCAATGAAAAAACCAGGGAAATAACTTTGAGGGAATAGAGACAAACTAGCCAAATGCCTTCTTATAATATGTAGTGTAACTGAGTGACATATACACACATGCAAAATCACATATATTAAAAATCACATGAGTGCTCAGTCACATCCAACTCCTTGTGACCCCGTGACTTAGAAATAGTGCTTTTCTCATTTCCATATTTCATGAAATAATTTTATTCTAACATCAGTTTTCATCACCTAGGACTTTTTGGAGTCCATTTTCAAGAGAACTTCATTTTCATTTCCATCTAAGTTATTTGAGATGGAGCAATTTTGAGTCTGTGTATGATGCTAATATGAAAAGTTTATTCTAAACCACAGTACTATTTTCACATACCATTATAACTGTTGTGGATTTTTCCAATTATTTGTACTTATATGTATATTCATGACTTTCACAACATAATCACATTGCTCTGTAAAGTGATTTCTAAAAGGCGCATTTATGATAAATTCTGTGTGTGCATGTTTGGTTGCTCAGTCACGTCCAACTCTTTGAAACCCCAAGGACTGTAGCCCACCAGACTCCTCTGTCCATGGAGTTTTCCAGGCAAAAATATTAGAGTGGGTTGCCATTTCTTCCTCCAAGGGATCTTCCTGACCTAGGGATCAAATCTGTGTCTCTTGCATCTCCTGCATTGGCAGGCAGATTCTTTACCACTGAGCCACTGGGGAAGCCCCATGATATATTCTAATTCTTGCCACTGTGAAATCATACCCAAAGGAGTAACTCCTAAATCAGTGCTGGGAGCCTCCTTAAGCACTGAAAACTAATGTTGATTTAGGTCAATTCTGGCTAATGTGATTTTTCAAAGTAAAACAATTGAAAGAGAATCCCATAACATGAGAGAACTTGAAAGACCTCAACTTATTTTCTGAGGAGCAACTCTGGGCGGAAAGTCAACACATCTTTTTAAAAGATTTTTTGGAGTATAGTTGCCTTGGCACAGTGGTAAAGAATTCACCTGCCCATGCAGGAGATGCAAGGGACATGGGTTTGATCCCTGGGTCGGGAAGATCCCTTGGAGGAGGAAATGGCAATCCACTCCAGTATTCTTGCCTAGAAAATTCCATGGACAGAGAAGCCTGGTGGGCTACAGTGCATGGGGTCACAAGGAGTTGGATGTGACTGAGCACTCACACACAAACACACACACACACACACACACACAGATGCTTTACACTGTTGTGTTAGTTTCTGCAAAGTGAATCAGCTATATGTGTGTGTCTGTGTGTGTGTCTGTGTGTGTGTGTGTGTGTGTGTATATATATAAAATCCCCTCTTTTTTGGATTTATTTCCTATTTAGGTCACCACAGAGCACAGAGTAGGGTTCCCTGAGCTTCACAGTAGGTTCTCATTAGTTATCTGTTTTATACATAGTATCAATAGTGTATATATGTTGATCCCAATCATCCAATTCATCCCACACACCCTGTTTCTCCCCTTGGTGTCCATGTTTGTTCTCTATATCTGTCTCTATTTCTGCTTTGCAAATAAGATCTATACCATTGTCTAGATCCCACAATGTGCACTAATATATAATGTGTGTTTCTCTTCCTGACTTACTTCACTCTGTATGACAGTCTCTAGGTCCATCCATGTCTCTACAAATGACCCACTTGCATTCCTTTTTATGGCTGAGAAAACCCAGCACTTTAGTTCAGACTATAAACAGCTTATGCATAATTTTATCAGTCCCAAAGCTTTTTCCTGTGTCCCCCTGATTCTCATCCTTCAAAGGCAAGTTCAAATGTCCCTTCCTCTCTGAAGCCCCTCTCCCCGGTAGTTGGAATAATTCTCTCATCACTTAGCTCCCACTGCACACCATGGTCCATCTCCGATTGTTTTCTTTAGCCTGCACACAGGGTGCTTGTTTTAATTACCCACTGGCAGCACCTTGCTTTGCAAACAATAGGTTCCTTTTTCTTTAATGATTAAGAGAAAAAAACTGTATTCTTTTCTTCTGATTATAAAATTATTACATATTCATTGTAAAAACTTCAAATTTCACAGAGATGTTTCAAGAATAAAGTCCACCTCCTAAAACTCCTCCACTGTTAAATTTTTCATGTTATTTACTTTCAGAATTTTTATTATGTACACATAGCACATACATACTCATACATGTACATACACACGCATATACATTGAGGTACATTTTAAAGAGATACACAATCATGCCATAACACATTTTGTAACTTGATCTTATCACTTAATAAATTATGCACTCTTTCTATGTAAAAAAAAATACAAATTCATATCATAATTGTTAAAGGCAGCATAGTATTAGAATATCAAAATATACTTAATCATTCTCATACTGATGGACCTTCAAGTTGTTCTACATTTTTTTATAATCACGTGAAATGCTACAAAGACAAGCCCTGAGATTACAGCTTAGAAAAATGATCATTTTCTTAGGATAAATTCTGAAAAGTAGTGTGACAGTTCAAAAAGGTATACTTAATGTCAGTTTTAGTCACTCCTGGCAAGAGTGCAAAAACAATGCCTGTTTTCCTAGGTCCTCACCAACATTAGAACTACCACTGTTTTTAATCCTGGCCAAAATGAAAAACATAAAAAGTAACATTTCACTGTTTTAATCCCCATTTTTATACTCATGTGTTTGAGCATCTTTTTGGTTAATTCAGTTATACAATTGTTTATTGCACAATACAACTATTTATATTATCGTAAATGTACTTCAATACAGTGCAGTTGTTTATTGTACAGTGTCATTTATCCACTGTATTGCATTATAATGCATCATTATTAAGCTCCTAATAAATATTTACAGAATAACAATAGCTAACACTGGTTATATGCAAGCCCCTGTTCCAAGGATATCTCTACGTGGTTACCTCCTCTGAGCCATCTGGGTGCATTTATCATTGACTAGGTGAAATTCAAAGATGCTTGCTCCTTGGAAGAAGAGCTATGACTAACCTAGACAGCATATTAAAAAGCAGACATTACTTTGCCAACAAACATCCATCTAGTCAAAGTTATGGTTTTTCTAGTAGTCATGTATGGATGAGAGAGTTGGATTATAAAGGAAGCTGAGCAGTGAAGAATTGATGCTTTTGAACTATGGTATTGGAGAAAACTCTTGAGAGTCCCCTGGAGTGCAAGGAGATCCAATAAGCCCATCCTAAAGGAAATCAGTCCTGAATATTCATTGGAAGGGCTGATGTTGAAGCTGAAACTCCAATACTTTGGCCACCTGATGCAAAGAGCTGACTCATTTGAAAAGTCCCTAATGCTGGGAAAGATTGAAGGCGGGAGGAGAGGGGGAGGACAGAGGATGAGATAGTTGGATGGCATCACCGACTCAATGGACTTGAGTTTGAGTAAACTCTGGGAGTTGGTGACAGACAGGGAGGCCTGGCGTGCTGCAGTCCATGGGGTTGCAAAGAGTCGGACATGACTGAGCGACTGAATGGAACTAACTGAGGTGAAGGTTGTCATTTAGTTTGAATAGTGGTGTAGTATTTTTGAAATATGATTACTTTTTGAAAGAATGGTAATATTTGTTAAACACACTTTTTCTCATTCTCCCAACAACCTCACACAGCTGGCACCATTACAATTCTCACTTTGCAGATGAAGGAACTGGTGCAGGGGGACTTGGGTGAATTCTGAAAGAATACAGGTCTAAGACACACAGTCACAGTTTGAACCCAGGTTTTCTGATTCCAAAGCCTCTATCCTTAACCACTACACTGAACCACTAGTCATAGAAGCCCCTGTTAGGTACCCTTAATGTCCCCAGACAGAAATGCTGGCTCACAGGACTCATCTCTAAGTCAGAAGGGACACTTACACCTTTAAAATAAAAACAGTACGAGTTAGAGACATACCAGGTCATTGGAAACCCTCATGCTTCCATCCAGCAGTTCAACCCCTCTTCCGTCTGGCACAGGAGAATCCCTGAAATGGCCCAGGGCTGGACAGGGTTGTGGGAAGAGGTGGGGGTGGGGGGAGCGGATATAGGAGGGAAGGAAGGGCGGCATGGGGGCGGGGAGATTCCTGGCATACAATGGCAGGAGAAGTCAGGGAGCACCAGTACCCTCACCGGCTGGACCCGTTCCAAGTAGAAATCTAGACTAAGAAGCTGAGCAAAGTCAGGGAAAGGAAGGGTGAAGGAGAGAGGGAAGTAAATAAGGCAACATTTTCTGAAGTTTTGCTGAAGACACGTTAGAGAGGGTTCTGGGGTTTATTTTTAAGCAAGAGGCTAAAAGAAAGCAAAGGCAGAAGAGAGTATAGTGTAAGGTAAGTGTTCAGGGGATAGAAAGTTGTCCTTATGTCATGAGCACCGAGAGGAACTCTTGAATGCAGAGGGGACATTTCAGAGACAAGGAATCCCAAGACCAGCTCTAGTCAAACCTCTAGTAGCCTTTGTTCCCCTTGTCACAGTGAGGAAGATGAGTGGAAGCTAGAAGGAGGTTTGTACCTGCCAGTCTTGCTGAGTCTGAAATTCATTCTCATGAACCACATGTGAACAACACCTTCCAGAAGATGAGGTCAGAAGAGCCTCAAAATGAAGAGAGATTTGTTTTTAATATTAAATGTAAAATGTGCATTCCTTTTGACCTAGAAAATTCTCCTTCTGAAGGAGAGATCTGATTATGGAAAGTATTAATGTTATTATAAATAATATATATGTCCAGCACTAGTGTGCTTGGTACACATATGAAGGTACCTTCCTATAATCACACACTATACGGCTATGAAAATTAATGCTGGGAAAGAATACTTACTAACATTGAAAGATGTCCATGCTATTTGGTAAGTCAAAGAAATTGAAGTATGAAATAGAGTATTATTAAATTCTTGCAAAAGAAAAAAAAATTAATGTATGGAGAAAAACACCAAAGTGTTCATAGAGGTTATATGATTATTGATGAGTATGGACTTACTGGTGATTTTGACTTACCTATATTTTCTAAAGCTTCTACAATAAACATTTATTGTTTTTGAAATAAGATAGAAATCAAGAAGTCAATTTTAAATGTTCCTCCCAGCCAGGAAAAAGACCCAGAACAAGCGCAGTGCTGGCTGTGGCTCCTGGCTCTTATTTCTATGACTTGGCTTCTTCCCAGGCACAGAATTCAAGGCTGAGTATCTGAAGGTAAAGACTGAATCCTCACACGGCCCCTGTCCACGGGAGCATATGCTTCTCAACCTCTCCATTCAATCACCACTGTGTTATTTAATTGAAGAAAAAGTATTTGAGTCCATTCATTCCTAGTGTGCGTTGGGGGCTGGGGGGTGGGGTCTGGGGGGGTGGGGCTTCCCAGGCGGTCCTAGTGCTAAAGAACTTGCCTGCCAATGCAAGGATGTAAGAGACTCGGGTTCGGCTCCTGGGTCGGGAAAAACCTTTGGAGAAGGAAATGGCAACCCACCCACTCCAGTATTCTTGCCTAGAGAATCCCATGGACAGAGGAGCCTGGTGGGCTATAGTCCATAGGGTTGCAAAGAGTCAGACATGACTGAAGCGACTTAATACATAGTGCATTCCTAATGTGCATAGGTTATATTTAATAGTAAGAGCTGTCATTAATTATGTGTTGCTTCCATGCAGTATGTGTTACATACCTTCAAATTACCTCATTAAACCCTTCAACAACTGTGAAACTTAGGTACCATTATTTTCATTCTACAGCCAAGGAAAAAGAGGCCCAGAGATGTAAGTTACTAGCTCAGTTCCTAATGACCAGTAAGTGACAGAGTCAGGTTTAAACTCTGGTCTGAATCCAAAACTTTCTTCCATCTTTATGTGATTCTGTCCTTGAAAGGAATTCATTTATTAATCTTTATAGAGAATACATATGTGTTGAAAGAGGTCTTCCAAATATCCTAGGACTGGAATGAAAACCTTCATCCAGGAAGTTGTCAAATATGGGGTAATAGGTGGCAAATGCAACAATAAATTATATTTAAAACAAAGGTATTAAATGTACTACTCAAACCTCATCACCTCCTCATTAATTTACTACATTTTCCTACTAAGTATACTCTTATGTGTGTAGTAGAAATACTATAAAAAGATGTCCTGTTGCATATCTCTTCCCAATTCTGCATTCCATGATACCTTGTTGGTAGCCTGAAATTGGTTATCGTGGAGTACTTACACCATGGAAATTAACAAATGCTATGAATCAAGGCTTGATTTATTGTTTTGTTCACTGTCTAGACTTAAGAAGGCAATGAAGAAAATAAACTTAAACTGTGCTATGTCTGGCTGTCACACCACGAGTAGTACAAAAAAAGATGAAAAAAAAACATTCTTCCAATATCTAATATCTGCTCAGTGCAGAACTATCTCACATCATTGACAAATGAATAAAGTACTGATATATGTCTTTGTTGAGTCATTCATGTTGGAACTGTACTCATTCATGAATGACAAGAGCAACTTCTTTGCTGAATCAGACTGTAATCAGACATTCATTTGCAGTCCAATTTTGTCACTATGGTTGGATTGCTAACTATAGGTTGGCTACAGATATAAGAGTTCAGCAAAAATCAACAAAAGCCTTCTGTGCTAATCAGCTGACTCTATGAGATTTACAATAAATGTTATATTTTAATAGTATTTGTAAGATATGAGCTATACATCTTTTATGTCAATAAGTTATAACTTTTATGTTAAACATTTAAAGCACACCCCTGGGTATAACTATGGGCAACATACATAGCTCCTCCAGCAATAAATTCTCATAGTTGTACAGACAAGGTCTTCGGGGATCCCAAGGAAACCCTAGGGAAGTGACATTTCAGACCTGGCCCCTTCTCAGAAATGATGTCCCGGCACACACTTTTTTAAGGTCACTTGATCTGGGGGCCCATCTCTCAAAGAGCTAACCACAGATCTCTTAATAGAGCTCGAAAGTCTCCCCTGGATCATAAAGTGAAAGTGAAAGTCCCTCGGTCATGTCTGACTCTTTGTGATCCCATGGACTAAGCCTGCCAGGCTCATGGAATTCTCCAGGCAGGAATACTGGAGTGGGTAACAAAATCCCTGGGTTGGGAAGATCCCCTGGAGAAGGGAAAAGCTACCCACTTCAGTATTCTATCCTGGAGAATTCCATGGACTGTACAGTCCATGGAGTTGTAAAGAGTAGGACATGACTGAGTGACTTATACTTTTCTACCATATGAGCCACCTGGATCATAAGCTGGAAACAAATAAGCTGGTTTGGAACAAAAAGCCATCCTGGATACCTTGGGAAAACTTAATCACAGCCTCTTCTTGGTTACATGAGAATATTTCATTGTCACATTTATCATGTGATATAGTTACTGATCTACATGTCAATCTCCCCTGTTAGACCATGACCTCCACGAAAACTGGGGTGTTTATTATTCATCGCATGCTCAGCTAGAGTTCAGTCAATGTTCTACAGCTCATGCATGAAGGCCTAAAGAGAGGAAGGCTGAGAGGGGGGGAAGGATTTCCTTTACAAACTTGGCATTGGCAGAATTAACATCTGTCTGTGTTTTTTAGGTATTTCCTGCATGGTTCAAGAGCAATGTTCTGATTGTGATGCTACATCCAAATAGATGCAAAAGCAAGTCAATTCAAAAGTCATCCAACTTTTTCAAAATATACTACATATTTACTCATTGTTCCTACTGTATAAGATCCATAGTGATTGTGATTAATGAACAATATCCATGGAATTCATAGAAACAAATAAGCTGCCTTTGCAAATATAACTCCCAAATTTACAAACGTATGTACTAAAGACGCTGTTCAAGTACAATGCAGACTTGCCTCTTGAAGTTTTGTATTTGTCGAGCAGGGGGAACAATAACCCATGGTGTGTGACTGTGAGTATGGGGGAAGCAGGTCCCATGTGTACAACTTTATCCAGGGTATGTCTTGTCTACCTGTTTCAGAGTATATAGGAACTCATGTCTAGGGCATTTTGGGGACAGAAGACTGAGATGTTGAGAGGTGAAAGCTATTCTCCAGAACACTACTGATCCTGACAGCAACAGTAGGCAATACCTACACAGGGACTGCTGCAAAAACATCCGTAGCTTAGACAGTTTTCTAAGTTGTGTATGGAACTGTTTTTTTAAAAAAGAAGGGACTTCCCTGATGGCCTAGTGGTTAAGAATCTGCCTGCCAATGCGGGGCACATGGGTTTGATCCCTGGTCTGGGAAGATCCCACATGCTGCAGAACAACACAGCCCATGCACCACCACCACTGAGCCTGTGCTCTAGAGCCTGCAAGTCATAACTGCTGAGCCCATACACTGCAATGACTGAAGCTAATGTGCCTCGAGTCCATGCTCTGCAACAAGAGAAGCCACCTCAATGAAAAGCCTGCGCACTGCAACTAGAGATTAATTCCTGCTTGCTGCAACGACAGAAAACCTGCACACAGCATTAAAGACCCAGTGCAGCTAAAAATAAATGAATTGAAATTTTAAAAATTAAAATAAAAAATGAAAAGAAGAATGCCAAGCAACACATTTAAGGTAATTAAGTCATCATTTAATTCAATCAACAAAATAACAGATATCAAAATAGGACTGGAATTCTCCTTTGGGATCCATATGGATATTGATGCTGGCCACCGTCCTGAATTCCATGCTTTCCATGGCTTTTAATTTTTCCTTTCAATGATTGGAAACCAAATACAGAATTTTATCCTTCTTAATTCTCTCTCACTAGAAGTTGGGAATTTTCTGACTTAAGAAGCTAATTAAAATACATTACTACCACAGGGGTTGCTTGCCTTGCAACTCACCCGGCATCGAGGGGTTAATCTCACACATTTAATACCCCACCTTAAACAGGAATAATAGAAACCAGGAATTGGCTTTCATGACAACCTTCCTAAGATGGTGCTACTTTTTCACAGCACAACACTTTGAAAAAAAAAAAAAAAGGCCATGCAAATGGAGATAAATGGTACGCAGGCCACCGAGGTAATTAAAAATGTATTTTCCATCTCCTAGTAATTGAATTGTGTACAAGCTGCAAGTTAATGAGGTCATCTACCCTCGAGCACTGACAGGAAAGCAGGAATAATTATCTTTCAATTTTTTCTTATGTAGCAATTAATTTTAACCATTCGCCTACACCCCACTTCCACTCCCCTCAATCCAGTCAGTCAAAGTCATGGCTAAACCAAATTGACAAGCAATTGATACGGTGGAGGCACCAAGCTGCAGAGGCGGGCAAGGTAATCAAGGGGCTGCAGCTGTTGAGGGCTAAGCGCTTCCAGGTGAACGTCGCCGGAGATTTCGCATTCTGCCACTTGGAGGACGCGGGACACACAGTGGTGGCTGCAGAACATCTGGTGCCAGGTGGGCTGGGAAGAGGCACTGCTGACTTGGGAAGGCAACAGAAGGATGGACAAGGATTGATGGATGGACAAGACTTTGCAACAAAATGTCACTTACAAAAAGTGTCATCCAAAACCAGGGGAAAGCGCTCAGCCACTCGCTACACTTGTCTTGCGCTTACAGTACCATTGAACTTCTCCGAGCTTTTTGGCTGGTTGACTTTAGAGTGGGGTCCTCAGGACCAATGCTTCTAGAATTCATGGGCACAAAGAGTTTCTTATTTAGCTCAACAAAAGTTCACGGCTTTTTTCAGTCATCCTCCTCCTGAGCCCAGTGTTCTAAGGCCAGAGCAATGGTGAAAGTCTCTCAGTTGTGTCCGACTCTTTGTGACCTCATGGACTATACAGTCCATAGAATTCTCAGGCCAGAATACTGGAGTGTGTAGCCTTTTCCTTCTCCAGGAGATCTTCCCAACCCAGGGATCGAACCCAGGTCTCCCGCATTGTAGGCGAATTCTTTACCAGCTGAGCCACCAGGAAAGCCCAAGAATACTGGAGTGGGTAGCCTATCCCTTCTCCAGTGGAGAACCCCAGTTCGATTCCTGGGTCAGATCTGCTGGAGAAGGGGAAAAACTACCCACTCCAGTATTCTGGCCTGGAGAACTCCATGGACTACAGTCCATGGGGTCGAAAAGAGCTGGACAGGACTGAGAGACTTTCAGAGCAATGGGGAAGCCTTTTATTCCATTTATGCTGCTATCTGGCTGACTCAGCCCCAGATGTATCGTGTTATGACAGGTGTTGACGAGAGTCTGTCCATCTGTGATTCCAGTTTGCCCAGTGTTTAGATCAAGTTCTGAACACCCAACTCCATCCCCACTTCTCTAATTGGTAAAATTAAAGCAAAATCAAAATACTTAAGAGAAAAAGAGATAAATAAACCAGGTCTTAACAACAAGGTCCTACTGTGTAGCACAGAAACTATATTCAATATCCTAAGATAAACTATAATGGAAAAGAATGTATATATATGTATAACTGAATTGCTTTGCTCTATAGCAGGGATTAGTACAACTTTGGAAATCAACTATACTTAAATTTTAAAAAGAGAAATCAGGTCTCCACTCACCCTACTCAGACTTCTTAAGCATCTAGATAGCTCTTAATACTAAGTAGAGTGTGTTACTCGGAGAAGGCAATGGCACCCCACTCCAGTACTCTTGCCTGGAAAATCCCATGGACGGAGGAGCCTGGTAGGCTGCAGTCCATGGGGTCGCTAAGAGTCGGACACGACTGAGTAACTTCACTTTCACTTTTCACTTTCCTGCATTGGAGAAGGAAATGGCAACCCACTCCAGTGTTCTTGCCTGGAGAATACCAGGGACGGGGGAGCCTGGTGGGCCGGCGTCTCTGGGGTCACACAGAGTCGGACACGACTGAAGTGACTTAGCATAGCATAGCAGAGAGTGTGTTACAGCTGTTGTCCTGATACACTAACAGCATCTACTTTCACTTTGAAAGTATCCCACAATTGATAACTTATATGACCACCTGGTGGGTGGGGTACCATGGGGTGAAAGGTAGATATGGTAAGATTACAAGCTTTCTCAAAGTTATAAGCTCTCCCCACTCCTTAAGAGCTGCTCGCCATGACTTATTCTTCTTTTCTTTCCTTCCCATGGTACCCAGAACCATCAGGGAACATGGCAGCCTCTCACTAAATGCACATAAATTACTTTGTCAATCCCATATAAAAAAAACAGATCTGAGAGAAGGTTAGTTTCTTCATTCCCAAATCGAGGTAGGCTTTCTGAAGAGTGACAAATGAGGTAGAATACATGGCTGGAAATCTTTACACTTTCCCAGATACTTGCAGAAAAGGGATTTTCCTTTTGAAAGTATGGACTGTTCTGAATTAGAGAGAAAGATTAGCCCAGAGCAAAATGAAATTTCTCAAGAGCTACTCATCAGGACAACAGATATAAATTGGCAAAGTGTGTCACTTCTTTTCTTTGTTCTTGAGGCTTTTGTTGCATATCCATTCTCAAAATGTCTATGCTATTTCCCCAAGGGCACCACAGAAGGAAGAGCACCTTGGATCCAGACTTACTCTGATCGTGGGGATGACCCAGTTGGGCTCAGAGGTCCATGGCAGAGCAAAAGAAAAAAGAGTCTCCTTCAAAGACTATGAGGAAAGGCAATCCTGCTCCTATCCATGCCCTGAAAAAAGGGCAGAGGGAGAGTACAAGGGTAAGCTCTCCCAGGCCACTTTGCAAACGTGAGCGACTCTTATTATAGGCCTGCTGCTCCTGCAGTTAAATCCACGTCTGCAAACCCAGAGCCCGGGGAAGTGGTCATGGGAAGATGCTCTCTGTACCACAGTTGCTGCACTTCTCTTACAGGTTTAACTCGCACTGTTCCTGCCTTCCCGGTTTCCCAGGCGGTGCTAGTGGTAAAGAACCTGCCTGCCAATGCACGAGACACAAGAGACTTGAGTTCAATCCCTGGGTTGGGAAGACCCCTAGAGAAGGAAATGGCAACCCATTTCAGTATTCTTGCCTGGAAAATTCCATAGGCAGAGGAGCCTAGTGGGCTACAGTCCATGGAGTCGCAAAGAGTCAAACACAATTAACCATGCACACACGCATTAGCATGCACACCCACAAATCTCTCTCTTAAGAGGATAAAGAAGCTAGTGTTGATTTAGCTCCGACCATGTGCCAGGCAGGTTACATGTTTTTATTAGCTTGATTTTCATAGCAAATTTATCCTCTGCCCTATCACAGATGAGGAAACGAAGGCTTGGAGACATTAAGGGATTTGCCTAAAGACACGCAAGCAAGATTTAAACCAAAGGCTTAAGACCCTAAACTCCTTCCCTTTTCCTTGACATCATTCAGCTAGACCAGATGAATGAGATTTTCATCTTTCTTTCATTGCAGATGACTTTTCTTTAGTGTTACACTGGTACCAGATCTGGTTTTCTAAACAAGTGAAGTGACATCCCTACTGATGCCTGAGTGTCCATTCTTGATGATGTCTGTGTTGAGCATTGCCCTCTTTCCCTTCTACAGGTGAGCCCCACATGGGAGGGGATGTACAACTGTCTCTATTGCCGTGGTATTGCTGAATTTACTGGGTCACTTTTCTCCTGAATTACGAGACTGTCAGGAAATAAGTTCTATGAAAAGAGAAGAAACCCAGAATCAGGGAGAAGGACATACATGAACAGGCTGGGGTTGAACAGTATATTGGTCAGAGTTTTCTTGAGAAACAGAACCAACAGATCTACAGATGTAGATAGAAAGACAGAAAAAGAAATTTATTATAAGATACTGGCTCAATCAATTGTAGATGCTTGGTGAGTCCAAACTCTGGCTGGAGATTCAGGAAAGAACTGCAGTTCAAATTCAAAGGTAGTCAGGCTGGAGATTCAGGAAGAGCTGATGATGTAGTTCAAGTCTGAAGGCCATCTGCAGCAGCATTCCCCTCTTACTTAGGGGAAGTCAGTTTTTTGATTTATTCAAACTTTCTGATTAGATGATGCCCACCCACCTTATGGAGGGTAATCTGCTTTACTCAAATCCAACAATTTAAATGTACATCTCATCCAAACACCCTCACAGAAACAGTCAGATTAATGTTTGACCAGATATCTGGGCACTGTGGCCCAGCCATGATGACACATAAAATTAAATCATTAGCAGGGAGGAGTGACAAAGCTGGTATCATCTCAGAGCATCTCCTGGGCCAAGACCTGGAGGAAGTAAGACTGCTGAGCAGCTTTTATCCTTCACATCACTTTTCTGGCTTCCCCAGAATCCCTACCCTGATGAAATTGAGGAAATAAAGCATCCAGGATGCTTACTGCGAAAGATACATAATTGATAAAGGATGATGGGAAAATATACTAAAAATGGGAGATAGTGGATCAAGCATCTACACTGGCAGGAATGATCCCTTGGAGAGGGAGAGAAGAGTAATTCAGGAGGGACGGGTAATGGCCAAAGGTACCAAGATCTATAGAATAGGAGCCACTGGTAAAATCATAGAACCTTAGAGCTAGAAGAGACTTCTGAGTTCCCCACACGTTCTACCCATCAGAACTTCAAGGTGACACGACAGGCAAGGCTACTGTGCTACTTAATGGCACAGCCAGACTGGGACCCAGATCTTATCAATGACTTACTATGTGTTGAGCACTTACTATGGGCCAGAAATTTATTTTACAGAGCAAGAAACTGGGACTCAAAGAAGTGAGCTGTTCAAACTTACACAACTACTAAGGGTGAGACCTGAGATTCAAGCCCGTTGATGTCTGGTTCAGAAACTCAAACACTTATTCTCTGCACTAGATGGCCTCCCAGACCAGGGTCCCCATGCCCTGCAGGGGAGTTCCTGAGTCTCTGGAACAGCTCATCTGGGGCCTCTCACATCCTTCTCAGGGAGATGAGGAACGTCCTGACCTCTTGCAGGGTGGTTCAGATGGGAGTGATTCTGTCTGTATCCACGACACACAGTCACACAGCTTCTCAAGGTGGGAGACGAGACTCTAAGATCAGATCCTTGAGAGAATCTGTCAGGAACGCCGCTCGCAGACGCGCACCCACGGAAGTGCTCGCCAACAGACGGCAGGGCTTCACGTAACTCTGTGAGGAGACGGGGCGGCCAGCAGGAAGCTCCAGCATCACCTGCTAATGACAAGCTGTTCCACCCCCAGCAGAGCCCTGGAACCGGTGTGCGCTCGGATACAAAAAAGCCCAGCTTCATTTTAGCAGCCAGATTGCCATCCAAAGAAAAGACTTCCCAGGACAACAGATTTCTCTGAGGGGAACACAAAGCGTGGACAGGTGGCTTCCCATTGAAGAGCATCACCCATAACTTCCTCTCCAGACTCCAGGCGGCCTGGTCAGACCCCGAGAGGAAGAGAAATGCTGGCTCAAAATACAGGGATTTTTTGAAAGGCAAATGTACTTTTGGAGTTGTTAGACATTTTATTTTAATAGATAAAGGAAATTTCTTGGAAAAAAGTAAATGATAATGATGATGATGTCAGCTACCACTTATTAAGCTTAATAATGGTAGCTGCAATTTATTGAGCATTTACTATACATACTAGGAGGGCTTCCTAGGTGGCTCAGTGGTAAAGAATCCACCTGCCAATGCAGGAGCTGCAGGAGATGTGGGTTTGATCCCTGGGTTGGGAAGATCCCCTGAAGAAGGAAATAGCAACCCACTGCAGTATTCTTGCTGGGATAATTCCATGGACAGAGGAGCATGGCATGCTATAGTCCATGGGGTCGCAAAGAGTTAATCACAACTGAGTACACATGCACTTCACTTCCTAAATGTCGTAACTATGCTTTACATGCTTTCTCTAACTTGCTCTTCACAACAACTGTATGAAGAGTATTCTATTCATATTACCATCTTAAAGAGGAGGAAATGGAGTCTCCAAAAAGTTAATTCACTGCTAAAAGGACACACAGCTATTAAGTGCAATCGCTGGGGTTTAAATCCAAGTCTGATTCCAGAGCCAGCGTCCCATCAGCATGTGGGCATGGAAGTGCATGAGTGTATGTGCATCTGAGTGGTGTGAGTGTGTGTGTTTGTGAGTAGATAACATAAACTGCAAAGCACGCTGGGCAGTTAGAAACGTCCAAGAAGCAAGAAGGACTTCAGGACAGAGTGAAGTACAGACAGCTCTCTTTAAGGGTTTGAGAATATAGGGTGGTATGTGATCAAGAGAAGTCTTAGTGGTTTTTTTTTTTTTTTTTTTTTTTTGTACTATTAAGATGAGAAAATCTTAAACCTTCTCCTCTCTCCACTAACAGGTCCACACAACTGGGGATACGCAGGCAAGTGCCCACAGCTCCTCTGTGCTCAGAGGGCAAAGGTGGAAGGAACTCCTGCCCCTTCCACTCTGCCAGGATGTCTCAGCTTTCTAGACCCTAGTCAGGCATGGGTTCCCTGATGCCCTCTCCAACACCCTCCATGACCTCTACCCATTGCCTGCACCCCTTCCAGTGTCTTTACTAACAGAATAAAAAGTTCTTCGTTGGCCAACAAAGCTTTGTGTGATCTGGCTGACTGCCCCCCGCCAATACTGCTGAGCCCCCCCGTCAGCCCCAAACACTCCACCTGCACTGCTCATAAGAGATAAATAAACCTCTCTCTTGTTTAAGCCCAGCATTTGGGGCGATCTCCTGCTCCAGCCGCCTAGCCAGTATCTGACTCATATTCATGATCTCTCTGACCTTGATATTTTAACTTTCTCCATTCTCCTCGAATCTCTGACCTGCTCTGACCCACAACCCCACAGTCACAGCAGATGACTTGATCTACTATTTCAGAAAGAAAGGAAGTCAGCACGCTCTCTCAGCTTTCACTACCGCTTTAGGTGACCCCTGCACCCTGCCCACTCCTCCCTTCTCTGCTCTGACTCCATGGCAATGTCCCTCCTCCTGTCCTGGCCAGGATTTTTATCAGGGCTTTGAGTCCCATCCTCTCTGTTCCTCAGAGAATTCTCATTTTCAGTCTTCTCTCTTTTTTTATAATTCAACCTCCCCTTCTCAACTCCGTCCACAGTAGGTTCATGATTTTCTCATCTTAATATTACAAAAAAAATACTAAGACTTCTCTTGATCACACACCACCCCATACTCTCAAACCCTTAAAGAGAGCTGTCTGTGCTTTCTGTCTCTATTTCTTCAGTTGGTATCTCCTCTTCAAACCACACTCCCCACCAACCTCATATGTCCCAACACTGCACTAGAAGTCCTAGTTAATCTCTCCAGCGATGTTGGATCAAGAAGTCCAATCTTCATCCTTCTTGGCCTCAGAGCAGTGTTCACCCCGTTCTCCTTCCCTCCTTGAAACTGTCCTCACGACCCCTCTCTCTCCTGACTTTGTTCCCATTGGTCTCATGATCCCTATCTCATCTAATTCTCAGAATGAATCTATGAGGTAGGACTATTCCTGTTCCCATTCTTGAGATAAAGAAGCGGAAACCTAGAAATGGTAAATACATTTCCCAAAGTGGCATGGCTAATTGGACGATCTGGGATAGGAACTCAGATCCCTGACACCAGAATCAGTGCCCTGAACCTCCATGTGACATAGTTTTCTCAACTCAAACAGCTTGAAGCCTGCTGATTAGGAAAATATTGATTCTTTCTCTCTCTACAAAGTGACGGTTAGCATGTAAGTAAGTAGCACACTCTTTCGCACGGGCACTTTTGCCCATCATAGGCTGAGCTTGTTCAGTCAGCGAATCCCCTGAAGAAACCTCTGCCACAGCCTTTATCCACAGAAACACTCTGCACAGGGTCACTGTCATGGCTGCCACCTTACGTGGGATGCCACTGGTCCTCCACCTTGGCCGGGATGGATTCTGCACAGTCTCTACATCGACGCATTGGTAGCTGCCAATTCACAGCCTGAGGCAGGTGAATTGACAAAGCCCAGGTCCTGTGCCAGCCTTGTAGCTGCAAAGGAGGCTGGGAAAACAAGTACCTGGCATTTTCAGCTTCTACATGTGTGTGTTGGGGAAGAGGATTTTCCTACAGTTACAGGAAATGTGTTCAGTTACTGACAGCCAAAAAGAATGATTAATATTCACTGACAAGTGAAATAATCCAGTACCTGACGTGTTATCTGTCACTCTTATACCTTATCTACCAAGTCTGGGTTGAGCACAGTGACAGAATGCTGTGTTGTAAAGACATTCACAACCTCACCCAGGTGCCCCCAACACCCCATAAAACTTCTCATCTGTAACACTCACCTATCTCCACATCCCACTCTTTATTCTTCTCCCCCAGAAAGTGAAAGTGAAAGTCACTCAGCCATGTCCGACTCTTTGCAACCCCATGGACTGTAGTTCATGAAATTCTCCAGGCCAGAATACTGGAGTAGGTAGACTTTCTCTTCTCCAGGGGATCTTCCAGACTCAGAATCGAACCAGGGGCTCCTGCATTGCAGGCAGATTCTTTACCAACTGAGCTATCAGGGAATGCCTATCTGACAAACAGATCTGTGCTAAATGATGATGACTGAAAATGGGTTAATTAGTGCCTGATTCTTTCCAGAATCTTCCTACTTTCCCCAGGAGATTCCAGGGGCCGCAAAGGTTCAACCCAAAGGGATTTAAAGCAGCTGTGAAATTTATCTTGGAGAGGTTCTGGTCAGCACAGTTTTTCGACTGAAGCAACCGCTCTTCAGTAAGTAACCTGGGGTAAATCGGTTATCATCAACTCCCTAACAACCCCGGATCCATGAGCAGACCCACATGCTTACATTTGATCTAACCCAACCTTCCCTCCAAACCTCATGTGATCTCCAAGGGTAAGTATAATTATCTTCATTTGATAAATGAGGTACCCATAAAGGTTTAATGAATTTCCCAAGGCACTCAACCTGGTAAACAGGATAGCTGAGACTGGACCCAGATTTCTTGACTCTTACCAAGGTGTTTTTCACTTTCCAGAACTCCTGGCTGCCGTTCTCTGGATCTGGAACAACCCCAGGGCTGGAGTGAATAAAGGACCAAAGGAACCTGAGAGACAGTCCTCTGGGAGGCAGGAGAGATTGACAGGGGAGAAGAAACAGCCCCAGGATGTCCCCCTTTCAAGAGTGCATCCTATTTACTTTGATTTGACTCTCTTTTCAAGTGGCTTCTGATTGCAAAACATTTACATTCACCAGGAACACTAAACATAATGGCTTCATTTTTGTCTCAAAAATTGCAAAAAATTAGAGGACATACAACAACCACAGATGGAACCCAGGAGCTGAGCTGGGGTGGGCAAAGGAGGACCAAATCTGCAAACCAGTGTGAGCCTTTGTGGCTGCAGCCGCAGGAAAGCCTGCCATCTCCAAGCTCCATGATTAAAAGCAACTGCAAATTAGTTTCCGCAAAGGTCTTTCCCTTTAAATTGAAAAGCATGGTGTAATGGAATTTCATAGACGCCCCCTTGCAAATGACTTCATACCTCACTCTGTTCAGAGCTGAGAGGTGGCCACATGCTGTGAATTGTAAGAGACTGAGGCTCTTGTGAGACTGCATATCCTTCCTCCGACTGACTTTGGTATCTAGACACTCAGGGACTACTCACCCCATCCCTTAACCTGGGGAGGGAATGAGTGGACTAAGAGCCCTGGAGTCACGGCCACATGGTTAGTAGTCTTCCCCTCCTCCAAACCAGGCTGCTGATCTGCAAACTGTGCTTTCTACCACAGTCTGGATCCTAGGCGTTGCTAGCTGCCTACAGATTGCCCACGTATAAGCATTTATACATAAAAGGTTCTGGAAGGCTGTGGGGTTTCTGAGTTCTAATGAGATTTCCAGTAGAAATGATTAAGTCAGGCTAACTAATATACTGAATGCCACACCATATTCACTGACCACCTTAGCTTTCTTGAGCTTAATATAGGAATCATATTTCTTAATTGTCAGCAGTTTTACAGTGACTCAAACAGGTTGCATTTCAGTGTCAGGCCTGATTGACTAATATTTCCAGACAGACCAAATCTCTAATTCATTCACGCAAGAAAAAGGTATTAGCACCTACTATGTGCCAGGCACTCTGCCAGGCCCTGGGATATGACCTGACTCACAGCTCTTGTGGTGATTACAAATGACAGAGACAGGATGCATTCGAATGGCTGTTTCAATGAACGTAAAACTGCGACTCTGACAACATGATCCTGTGGGCGATACTGAGAGAAAGCCCAGGAGAGGGGGATTAGAGCTGGTCAGGGCGTCCAGAAGACATCCCCAAGAAAGTGACCATACAGCTGAGAACTAAAAGATCAGAAAGAGCCAAGAGAAGAGAGAAGGGAAACCCTTGAGGCAGAGGGCACAGCATAGGCAAAGCCCAACAAGGTCAGGAGCTTGGTGAAAGCTGGGTGGGGGAGGGGGAAGGCTAGGATACATTCAGCTTGGTAAATCAGGGGAATGAGACACCAAAGGAGCCTGAAAAGGGGGAGACCCTGCAGGGCTCTGCAGGACCTGTGTAGGAGCTTTGCCTTTATTTGAAATGCAAATTGGATGCCATGGAAAAGTTGTAAAGGGGATGAGGGCCGTTGGAAAATGTCTCTCTGGAAAAAAAAAATAAAGAAAACGTCTCTCTGGCTGCAGCATGGCAGCCAGATTAGAAGGGATGTGGGAGGGGGAGTTGTTTGCCAAAACCCATCAAGGAAAGTAGGTGTTCAGAGTCTCACTTACTCTGGCAGTGACCTGACTCACCCATAATCACAAGGGCAATGGCACAGCCAACTCAGGAATTCAGGACAAGAGTGTCCAGCCCCAAAACTCTTTCCGCTACAGAATTACCTAGTAGCACAATTTTAAGGTGTGATGTTATCACCTGGGCAATAAGTTAGTAAACCAGACAGTACATCCCTTCACCTCTCTGGGAAATGACCCATAGGACACAGACAACAACACGGATAATAATAAGCATTAAGGTACCAGGTCCAATGATGGGTCATCAGCACACACAATGCTCTCTTCCTAAATGTATCTATATATCCTCTGACTGAGAGAGAAGTTCAAAGGGATATGCACTTTAAAATGATAGAACTGGCTATGTGGTAGTTCTCAGGACAATTTTGTCCCCCTCCCCCGAGGACATCTGATAATATGTGGAGGCATATTTGGCTGTCACACTGGGAGGATGTCCAGTTGGCATCTAACAGGTAGAGGCCAGAGATGCAGCTAAGCATCCTACAATGCACAGGACAGTCCTCCACAACAAAGAATTATCTATCCCCAAAATGTCAGTAGTCCTGCTCTTGAGAAATCTGATCTATGGGAGCTCAAAACCACAAGGTGAGTTCTTGAGTAACTGAATGGAAAAAACATCACACACACACATGCGCACCCCTCCATTTGACAGTGATTTAAACAAGAAATAAACTTTTGTTGTGTTAAGTCATTGAGATTTGGAGGTAATTCATTATAGTTGCTAGCATTATTTACTTTAGCAAATACAACTGATAGAGGTTAGTCCTTCTAGGAGGACAGGTGCACCCTGGCAACAGAGCCATATCACTTGACAGGTACTGGGAAGGCTTCTGGAATTAAGAAGTGAACGGTATGGAAGTTCCTTTAAAAACTAAGAACAGAACTACCCCATGACCCAGCAATCCCACCACTGGGCATATACCCAGAGAAAACCATGACTCAAAATGACACACGCAGCCCAGTGTTTATTGCAGCACTATTTACAATAGCCAGGACATGGAATCAACCTAAATGTCCATCAACAGAGAAATGGATAAAGAAGATGTAGTGCATATATATAATGGAATATTACTCAGCCATTAAAAGGAATGAAATTCGGTCATTTGTAGAGACACAGATGGAACTAGAAAGTGTTATATAGAGTGAAGTAAGTTAGAAAAAGAAGAACAAATATTGTATATTAACACATATACATGGAATCTAGAAAATGGTATAGATGATCTTATTTGCAAAACAGAAAGAGACACAGATGTAGAAAACAAACACATAGACACCAAAGAGGGAAAAGGAGGATGGGATGAATTGGAGTTTGGAATTGGCATATATATTAATACACTATTGACACTATGTATAAAACAGATAACTAATGAGAACCTGCTGTATAGCTCAGGGAACCCTACTCACTGTTCTGTGGTGACCTAAATGGGAAGGAAATCTAAAAAAGAGGGAATATATGTATATGCATAGCTGATTCACTTTGCTGTACAGTAGAAACTAACAGCATTGTAAAGCAACTATATTCTGATAAAAATTAAAAGTAAAAAAATTTATTACTTATTACTTTGGAGAAATGTCTATTTAGTTCTTTGGCCCATTTTTTGATTGGGTCATTTATTTTTCTGGAGTTGAGCTGTAGGAGTTGCTTGTATATTTTTGAGATTAGTTGTTTGTCAGTTGCTTCATTTGCTATTATCTTCTCCCATTCTGAAGGCTGTCTTTTCACCTTGCTAATAGTTTCCTTTGATGTGCAGAAGCTTTTAAGGTTAATTAGGTCCCATTTGTTTATTTTTGCTTTTATTTCCAATATTCTGGGAGGCGGGTCATAGAGGATCCTGCTGTGATGTATGTCAGAGAGTGTTTTGCCTATGTTCTCCTCTAGGAGTTTTATAGTTTCTGGTCTTACGTTTAGATCTTTAATCCATTTTGAGTTTGGATAAGAAAGCTATGGTACATATACACAATGGAGTATTATTCAGCCATTAAAAAGAATACATTTGAATCAGTTCTAATGAGGTGGATGAAACTGGAGCCTATTATACAGAGTGAAGTAAGCCAGAAAGAAAAACACCAATACAGTATACTAATGCATATATATGGAATTTAGAAAGATGGTAACAGTAACCCTGTGTACGAGACAGCAAAAGAGACACTGATGTATAGAACAGTCTTATGGACTCTGTGGGAGAGGGAGAGGGTGGGAAGATTTGGGAGAATGGCATTGAAACATGTAAAAAATCATATATGAAACGAGTTGCTAGTCCAGGTTCGATGCATGATACTGGATGCTTGGGGCTGGTGCACTGGGACGACCCAGAGGGATGGTATGGGGAGGGAGGACGGAGGAGGGTTCAGGATGGGGAACACATGTATAGCTGTGGTGGATTCATTTTGATATTTGGCAAAACTAATACAATTATGTAAAGTTTAAAAATAAAATTAAAAAAAAAAAGTAAAAAAATTTTAAAAAGGAAGTGAAGGACTGTGGATGCCTGGTCCTGTCGGGTAAGTCATGAGACCTCCCAATGCCATGGGCATGAATAAGTCAGGAGCACAGTGGCTGCTTCCTGCTTCCTCCCCCCACTAATGACCAGAAGCAGTGCCTCTGGGGAGAAACTCTTAGCAGCTCAGTGGAGAAATGCAGCAGGAGCCCACCAAACAAAATCACAAGAACTCACTCATCCTCCTCTTTCCCTTGCCCTTTTTTTAATGAAGACAGGGACTAGCTGACAATAGCAAGGTCCACTTAGTGTATGGTCTGGTCTTGCTGTGACTAATAAGATGACTGGTTGTATATCTACTCTTTATGGTTGTTCATTATATCACCCTAACATAAAGTAATTTAATTTCAGTGGGATAATTAGGGTATTTCTAATCTAACTGATAGTCTGAATGAAATGAGATTCTCAGAGGGAGATTTGTGTATCAGGAGACTGGTGACCTCTGGCCCCAATTTTCACACAGTATATTAATCTGACAGCCTGACTTCCCAGGCATCCTGGATCTGGACGTTTCCAAGCCTGTGGGTTACAGCACACACCGGCAAATGAGATTATCTTATGTATAATGAGATTTCTGTGGACTCGGGGAGGTAGATCATAATATTTGAACTGAGAACTTCAGATTGATGGAGAAACTATATGGAAACAGAGACCCCGAGATACAAATGTACTCAAGAGGGCACACGGTCCATACAGGGTCTCAGAGATGAGACTCAGAAGAAGAAAAGCAGAGCCCTGTGCGGTGTCTGGCTGACTGGGACACCCAGGGCCACCCCAGCTTGGGAAGCCTCGCACTGGGAGGACGGGCAAGACTGTCCTCAGGAAGATGCAGAAAGAGTCTGCTCAGTAAGCCTGGGGTGGAGGACCAAGGAAGGAGACCTGGAAGGAGGAAGCAGCAGAGGTCGGTAGGGTCAGGCCAGCTTTCTGAGCAAGCAGGCAGCTGAAAAGCCTGCCGCCTACCCCCCAGTCGCCCACACACATCCCCAGGGGCAGACCCACTCACCTCTGTCCTCCACAGTCTCCAAATCTTACGCTGTGCTGTGCTTAGTTGCTCAGTCATGTCCGCCTCTTTTCAACCCCATGGACTGTAGCCTGCCAGGCTCCTCTGTCCATGGGACTCTCCAGGCAAGAATATTGGAGTAGGTATTCTTCTCCTCCACGCCCTCCCAACTCAGGGATCGAACCCAGGTCTTCCACATTGCAGGCAAATTCTTTAAGAGTCACATTTTTATACCCATTGTCAGAGGTGGGATACCAGCTCTTTCTAAAGAAAATCTGCCACTGAAAACACTTTCCATTTTTCATTTGTTCAGTGAGCACCCACACAGGGCAAGTACCAGTCAGACGTGCAACAGATAAAAATCTCTCTTTCCACACTAGTCACATCCTTTTGATTTAGTTTCTCAAGCCTCCTTAGTAAATTCCTTTAAATTCCCTTTAGAATTTAATTTGAGAGAAAAAAGTTTGTTTTTTCTGGAAGAAATAATATGTTTTCTCTTATCAGATAATAAGAACTATATAGCTTGTTTCCCTTGTTTTCTTGGGTGCTAGGAAGCTCAGAGGTTAATATCATACTCAATCTCATCAGTAGGTTGATATTTTGTGTCTTTTTCTTTCTGATTTTCTATTTTTCCATTTCTAATGAAAAAGATTTATTTCACGCTTTTTATTTGGTAAGGTATTTTAGTATTTCAATACTCTTTTGAAAGGAGTATTAAATGTATTTATTCAAACATTTAAAAATAAACAAAGAAGTATTGGCTTACAAAAGCCCACTGTCAAAAACCCTTCAGTATTTACTAAGTACCTATCATTGGCTGAGCACGTAACATGGGCCCTTTCTAAGCATCCTGTCACTCACAAAAGCCTTTGAAGTAAGGACTATAATCCCCACTCTAGAGATGAATGAAGAAGTGGGGGCTAAGGAGGCTGCCTGAGATGACACAGTCAGTAAGAAGAAGCACCAGGAGCAAAACCTGAGCAGTCTGGCACCCACAGCTGCCCTCTTAACCACTGCTGCTGAACATGCAACTTACTATGCTGGGCATCGGAGCAGGCACAGTACACGTTCGGACACCTCTGCCGGGTGGCCTCACCTCCTTTAGTTCCCCCTTTTGAATTCCAGCCATTGCTGCAGCAACTGACCCTGCTGGTGCTCAGGCATGACCGGGCAGCCCCTTGCCTGGTCAGCGTGGAGAGTCTCCCACTTTCTGACCTAGGGTTGCAGAAATCTGCTCAGTAAATCTAACACATGTACACACCTGGAGGAAAAAGGAGCTAACACTCCATGGGGCAAACCTTGACCAAGGAGGGACGGTGCCAGCGGATAAATGCTTCTGTTTCTGTCCTGTGGGCAGAGAACTCCGAGGCCCATTCTATACAGCTCCTGGAGGGGGAGGGGGATGCCCAGTGGGATTCGCTGCTGTTGCCCACTCTACTGATCAGCTCAGTAATACTGGGTTGGCCTTCCTTCGAGTTCACTCCTCCTGGGCCTCCCTCCTTCTCCTTGGGGATCCATTTCTAAAACAAACCACCTGTATGCACAAGCTTGTCTCAGCTCTGCTCTGTGAGGAAAGCAAGGCTAAGACACTGCAGTCCCTAGTCTGAGGAGCTCAAATTTGGGTGACACGTCATCAGGAGAGGAAAAACTCAGTGACACTGCATTAACGATCATGACGAAGCAGCCAGAAGAGTCACTTGGACTGTGAGACCACAAGAGCACGGAGAAGTGGAACAAGCAGGGAACTCCACTAAGGTTTCCTTGATTCAACCACATGCTGTCTACGGCTGCCTTCCCACCACAGCAGCAGAATCTCAGCGCTGCTACACAGCCCGCCACCAAGACTAAAATACTTCGTATCTGGCTGTTAACTGAAAGTTTCTGGGTCTCTGGTACAGAAAAGCCAGGATCCTACGGGGATACAGAAAATGGCCACGGGTCCTACTAATATCTGTGACAGGCGGTTGGGAGGGTGGACTGTTGAAGAATAGGAGCAGGGGCATTCCAGGTAGAGGCAACAGCTGAACCAAATGCATAGAGCTGAGAATCAGCACGCGGCTGGTGAGCAACCACAGTGGATTTTACCATCGCAGAAGACAAAGAAACCATGAGAGGAGTGATAGGAGATGAGGCTCAGACAGAGACTTAAGGTGTCTGCTGCTGGGTTGATTCTCTCATTTTAGGCTATTTCCTTCAATACCCAAATATACTGTGTGTGCATGTGTGCTAAGTCACTTCAGTCGTGTCCAGCTCTTTGCAACCCCATGGACTGTAGCCCACCAGGCTCCTCTGTCCATAGGATTCTGCAGTCAAGAATACTGGAGTGGGTTGCCATGCCCTCCTCCAGGGAATCTTCCTGACCCAGAAATCAAACTCATGTCTCTTGCCCCTCCGGCACTGCAGGCATATTCTTTACCACGGGGTCACCAGGGAAGCGCCAAGTATACTGTAACCAAGAATAACTCCAGAGTTGGGTGTGTGCCTTCAACTGAAGGGAGTTTATAATATTTCTGTTCTGATGACTAGTAGGAGCCTTCTCGCAAAGCAGCCCTCTTTGCACCTGGCCATTCCTGACACTAAAGACCCGCTACTCTGCCCTTCTCAGGTGGCCTGCCTTGGGATGGGTCAGTTCAGGTCTCCTGCTCCTCTCGCCGCTGAACCACACATGGCTGATGTGTCACCATGAAAGTCAGACCCCACTGCACGCTCTGATCTTTCTCCCTGCTGGCCTGCTTTGTGGTTTCCTGGCCTGAGGATGCAGTGTGTGCATGCTAAGTCACTTTGGTCATGTCTGACTCTTTGCAACCCTATGGACCGTAGCCCACCAGGCTCCTCTGTCCATGGGGTTCTCCAGGCAAGAATACTGGGGTGGGTTGCCATGCACTCCTCCAGGGGATCTTCCTGACCCTGAGAAGGTTGCAGGGATTGAACCTGCGTCTCTTATGTCTCCTGCACTGGCAAGCGAATTCTTTACGACTACAGCCACCTGGAAACTGGAGTGGGTTGCCATCCCCTTCTCCAGTCGATCCTCTCAACCAGGGATCAAGCCTAGGTCTCCTGCATTGCAGGTGGATTCTTTTACCATCTAAGCCACCACAGGAGCCCAGTAATAGGTGGCAAAAACAAGCGTGAGAGACTGAGACCTGCCCTGCAGCCCCGGGAGGCAGTGTTTCTTCCTGCCACTGTGAAAAGAAAAACCCTGGGTGATCAGCATGGTCTGAGGCTGAATTCTTTTGTTTAGTTCTTTCAGGAATACTTACTGAGGGAGAACAAAATACCTGCCAGGCAGGGCAATCTACTCAGGATACAGAAGAATGATGAAGGTCCTATCCTGCCCTCAAGGACCTCACAGTCAACTGGACAGACAGAGGTTCTATTTCACAGCAGAAAGAGATTGTCAGCTCCCCTCTGATGGGAGTGCAGCCCTGAGAGGCAAAGCCGAGAGGATAGTAAAGGCTTAATAAACATCCTAAGACTATCTGTTTTAATGATTATTCTGGAATGAAATACAGTTACCAAGTCAATTGCTGAAATGCAAGCACATGCATAAAGTACTGAAGGATACTCCAAAACAGTTTATTTCCCCTCAAGAGCTTCAAGATTTCCCTGACAATACTTATTTACATTGGTTGGGTGAACCATTTTTTAATAAGCAATGCAAAGGTAACTGTCAGTCCCAAAAGGACAGACTTCAGCATTACTTGGAAAACACACTGGTCATGTCAAGCTGCTAGCATTTAGACACCCATTTCAATTGTTTCAAAGACCAAGATGGAAATATTAACACCAACACTGATTTTTATCAAAAAGAAAAAATAGTTAACATTTACTAAGTATGTATATTTTATCAGACACTGCGCTAACGGCTTCATATGCTGTATCTCATTTGGTCTCCACAGCAATCCTCGAGGTAGATTCTAGTATTATTACTGTCTCCATGTTACAGATGGGACAACTGAGTCTTAAGCAGATTAACTAACCTGTCCCCCAGCCATCACTGGAGGAGGCAGACATCACCTGACAGTCTATCCACAGGGGCCACACCCTTAACCAGCACACCAACTGTCTCCCCTTACTGGCCAGTCCCCAGTTCCTGCCTGGGACATCTTTTTTCAGCGGTTTGGCCCAGACTAGGTTTCAGGATAAGTTCCTTCTTGGTGATAAGCAGGGCCCACGATCTCTGACAGCTGTTCCCCGCTCTTCATCATCATCTGAAACAATCAGTAAGCATTAGAGAGTACTTTTCCCTTTACAAAGGTGATAATTAGATAACAAGCTGAGATTAAAGTAATTACAGTTAGACAGCTGGCGAGGCAGCACAGTCATGTTGAAATACTGTTGGTACTTCAGCATCTGGTTCTAATAACAGCATAGGCTAAAGGATTTTACATTAATTACAGAACATAATTTAATATAAACATATTTAATTACAATTGATGAGCGATAAACTGTTCAAGAATGATTTAACCCCTTCTGCGTGTCAAAGTGATGGGAACTTTGGGCAGTCTGCGTGGCCTCTTCTGCTGTCTTTCTCTCCTTCCCCCTCCACACCCTCCATTACACCCTGGTTCTCTCTCCTGGAGAAAACCCTCCTCAAAGAGGGAATCTTCTAGACACGGGTGTGGTTCATTGATTACCCCACGGTGTTTGGCACATGTGCAGAGCCACCCATCCTCGGAAAAGCCAGGTGGAAGAGGGCCAGCGAGCAGGCCAGGCTGGGAGGCACCGCTTCCACCTGAGCAGCTGCCTTCCTCGCACTGACAAAATGAGCCTACCTCTCCCTGGCTGGTCTTCCCAGGGTCCTCACACCTCTCTGTGGTGCTGGCTTGGCTTCTGACAGTCAAGTGAGCAGCCTATTAAACAACCCTCGGATCTCTTAGAAAACGTATGAAGGTGAATCCATTTTTTGTCATGATCAGGAAGTCTCTGGTCACAATGGTCAGGGTATTTTCACAGTTTTGGAGTCAATGCGTAATATCTGGGGATTTCTACATGAAACAGGACACTACCATGGCAGAAATTCTTCCTCACGTGCTGCCAACCCCCTTCCCTACCCCCCAAGACTGGCAGAAGCAGAACCTGGATGAAACGGTTGATATCAGATTGAGACCACACAGACACAATCTCCACTGGGTGAAGGACTCAACCGCTCTCTGCACACAGCCTTTCTAGAAGGCCCATTTACAAACGGAAGACTTCAAAAGTCACAAAAGCGATGTTGTAGACTGCATGTCTGCGTTGCCCCTCGAACTCAAATATTGAAACCCTACCCTTTGCTGGAATGTATTAGGAAGGAGGTGGAGTCTCTGGGAGGTAATCAGGTTGAGATGAGGTCATGAGGGTGGCTCTGTCTCTCATTTCTTGGTCATGAAAGGATACAGCGAGAAGGCGGGTGTCTGTAAACCAAGAAGAGGGCCCTTCCCAGAACTCACCCATGCTGGCACCCTGATCTGGGCTTCCCAGCATCCAGAACTGGAGAAAGAAACTTGTTATTCAAGCCAGTAATTTGTATTTCTACTGGAGCAACCCAGGGCTTCCCAGGTGGCACTCACTAGTGGTAAAGAACCTGTCTGCCAATGCAGGAGACATAAGAGATGCAGGTTTGATCCCTGGGTTGGGAAGATCTCCTGGAGGAGGAAATGGCTACCCACTCCAGTATTCTTGCCTGCAGAATTCCACAGACAGAGGAACCCAGCAGGCTACAGTTCATGGGATCACAGAGTCAGACACGAATGAAGCAACTTGCACACACACACACACACACACACACACACCTAGCAACCTAAACTAAGACACACCACTAGCTCTCAACTGCAATAAAATTAAGAGTTAACCCAAAGAAATTACAAGGCTGATCCTTCCTTTAAAAAGAGTAAGTAGCCCTGGAGCGAGTTGGGAAAATTCATTGTCAAGCTTCCCTATGTGACAAATGATGTGAAATTACAAAAAGCCTCAAATACTGTTTTTACCTCCTGCTGTGGATTTCAAAGTCTAAAGCACACATTCTCCTAAAAGCTAACACGAGTGCTGAAAAAAACATTTATTATTCATAAGTAAGCAAGTGTAAGCCAATTCTAGAGGAACCACTGACAGGTGCACACGAAGTAAAATTAGTGAGACAATTCAGGACCACAGAACATGTGAGAGAACCAGGCAGTCTCAAGTTGTTCTATTCTTTTGGAGAAAGAAGACGTTTAGTTTCTCTATACATAGCAAATTTGCACAATGAGCACAAACTATAAGGTACATCTTATAGATTAAATCATCCTGCAGAAGTGAGGAAGGGACAAGAGGAGAAAGTAGCCAATAAAGCATTTGCTATTTAACAAGTTACCACTATCATCAAAATTAAAAGCTCATGCATGTCAATGGACACTACCAAGAAAGTAAAAAAAAAACAAAACACACAGAATGGGAGAAAGTATTTGTCTTTTCCCTTTTTCCCATAGTCCTACCCAAGCAGGTGGGGATCCTTCTTACAGCTTTGGTTGCATGAGATCTTCTGCACGCTTTCAGTAGATATTCTTGAGAATTATTCCACATGTAGATATATTTTGATGTATTTGTGGAAGTGTGTGAGCTCCACATCCCTCTACTCCAACATCTTGATCTCCGGGAGAAGGTATTTGTGAATCATATATAATAAGGGTGTAATATTCTGAATATATAAAGAACTCTCACATCCCAACAATAGAAATCCAAATACCCCAGTTGAAAAATGGGGAAAGGATCTAAATAGGTATGTTTACAAAGAAGATATACCAAAGACCAACCAGCACATGATAATATCCTGAACATCATTAGTTATCAGGGAAATGCAAATCAAAATGAGATACCGCTTCATATCCACCAGGATGACGACAAGCAAAAAAGACAGATAGTAACAAGTATTGGCAAGGATGCACAGAAATTGAAATCCTCATCATTTTGGTGGGAATATAAATAATATAGTCATCATGGAAAACAGTTTGATGGCAACTCAAAAGTTAAATATATAAGTTACCATATGATTCAAGCAATTCCATTCTAGGTACATACCCAAAAGAACTGAAAACATGTCCACACAAAAACTTGTACACAAATATGCATAGCAGCATTATTCATGATAGCCAAAAAGTGGAAACAACCCAAATGTCCATCCAATGACAAAGGAACAAACAAAATACAGTACAACAATACAATGGATTATTATTCGGCCATAAAAAGAAAGTACTAATAAAAGCTGCAATATTGACCAACCTTGAAAACGTGATGCTAAGTGAAAGAAACCAGACAAAAGATCACATATAGTATGATTCCATTTATATGAAATGTCCAGAATTGGCAAATCTATGCAGACAGAGGATGGGAGGAGAGAGAAACTGAGAACGCCTACTAACAGATATGGGGTTTCTTTTAAGGGGGGGTGATGGCGTTCTGGAATTAGATGGTGGTGATGGCTAGACAACGTTGTGAATATACTAAAACCACCAAATAGTTTGCATAAATGGTTTTAAAACAGCACGTTTTATGGCAGGCTTCCCTTGTGGCTCAGCTGGGAAAGAATCCGCCAGTGATGCAGGAGACCTGGGTTTGCTCTCTGGGTTGGCAAAATCCCCTGGAGAAGGGAAAGGCTACCCATTCCAGTATTCTTGCCTGGAGAATTCATGGACTGTGTAGTCCATGGAGTTGCAAAGAGTCCGACACGACTGAGCGACTTTCACTTTCACGTTTTATGGTATGTAAATTTTATCTCAGTGTTTTTCAAGCTACCAATCTGGGAAATGGAGCCTAATCCCACTAGGCAAGCTTGGGAGCCTGTGTACAGCGTGCAGCTCAGGTAACTTATCTGAGGAGTAAGGAAGTTGGGGTATTCATATTATATACTAACTCCCATCAGTCAGTGATTGAAGGTTGCTTTTAGGGAGCACTGATTCCTTGCACTTGTGGGGTGCCTGCAAAAGGGGTTCTGGTGGCCAGAGCAAGTCCTTAGGCAAAGAAATGTTAGTGTTGATAGCTGACAGTCGGGCCAGCATGCCCTGAAAGGTACAGGCAAGGGGGTTCAGGCAGTGGACCGACAATCTGCTACTCTCTAATCAGGTTGTTTTAGGATTAAACAAGAAAGGCTGTGCAAAACACTTCACAGTGCTAGACACAGAGAAAACTCTCAATATATGTGAGTTATTTTTACAAAAGACTCAGTAAGGTTAAATAATTTGATCCAAACTACACAGTCAATACAAGTTGGAGCTGGGATTTACACAGCACCCTGTGCCTCCCAGTCTTTCATATAGAGAATGATATTAACAAACGTACACTAACCAATCTTGCAAACACACTTCAGGCAGCAATCCTGTCATCATGGTGTTCAGAGGCTACAATACGCATCTTTACTCTTTAGTCTCTCTCTCCTCCCCTTTATGTGCCCTTGGTGAGGGAAGCAGCTGCTTTCCTGACAAAAGGCCTTGAGGGCTGATGTTACTGTCTGCTCAAGTTTCAGGGTTTGGGTATTACATGGCTGTTGTGTAGCTGCTTAATTGAGATTCAAAGCCTGCACATTTGCTGACAATTTAGTGCAAAGGACCAAGACAGACAAACACCTGCGACAGCAGGAGCAGCAGGGCAACAGTATCCTCCTCACTCACCTATCAGTCCGGCTGTTCTCCAGAGTAACCTGACTTTAAGCTGGCTCAACAGAGGAGCCGTACCAGCAAAAACACTAGAGGAAAATGGGCATCTCCTCCCAGAATGCCCCGCACTTGCCCCCACCAGAGCATGCCAGAAATGAGACATGAGGATGGGAGATGCAGAGCCCGCACCTACCTGATCAAATACTGGTTGATAATCGTGTCGAAGTAGCTGTAGTACACAACATTGTTCACGTGGTCGTACTGGTCATTGTCCTGCCACCTCGTCTGGATGGGCAAGAAGTACCCGTAGGCCTCCTGGTGCCGATGGCGATCCTCAGCTCGCTGGTTCTCTGATGCTGTAGCCAAGGAACGGCCATTCCTGGGAAGCAGCCTCGAAACCCAAGAGGTCATAGTGGGGCTGCTGCCTTGGACAGTACCTTCAAGAGAAAGAGCAACAGAGGATGAGAATGGTCTTCAGAAATCTTGATTTTAGTTTTACAAAGGCAATTGCATTAAATCTTGACCATTGGTTTCAAAAGGAAATGAGACTTTTTTTGGCTAGGAAATAAAATCCAGGTCCTTACCACAAACCTACTGACTTTTTAAAAAGGATTCCTTATTTAAAAGGTTTTGACACACACTGACAGAAACAGGTGAAGCCTTTGTTTGAATTTGACCAGTAAGAGTTTAAAGTACGTTTCTACAGAGGTGCTCTGCTCCACAAAGTATTTCAAGGAGGGCACCGTTTCTGAAAAAATCTGTACCATCACTACGGGCATCAAGACAGGGCTTAGGCAACCAGCATAAAATAAAATGTTTACTAGAAAATATTATCAATTGGGCCTATCAACTGTAAGGTTTTTTCTTTTGAGGGCATTAATTTTCTTTTAGAACAAAAGTAACATCCTATGGGAAATGTTTAGATGATGCAAAAAGGAGGAAAAAATCCAACAATACCAGCTATTAACACTTCCATGTGCATTATTCCAGTCTTATATATCTGCATACACATTCTTCAACAGGATCATACTGCTCATGTTGCTTTGTAATCTCCTGTGCTTAACAATACTCGCTAATGTTAAATAGAGAGTGTCTATGCTGTGCTGTACTTAGTCGCTCAGTCATGTATGACTCTTTGCAGCTCCACGGACTGTAGCCCACCTGGCTCCTCTGTCCATGGGGATTCTCCAGGCAAGAAGAGTGGGTTGCCATGCCCTCCTCTAGGAGAGAGTAATAAATACGCTTAAACATTCTCTTATGTCACTTGCAATGCTAGATTCTGTTATATTCCATTGTATAAAAGCACCACAATTTATCAAATATTCTTTTGTTGCATACTGAGGATTTTGATTCCAAGTTTGTTAATTGGGATTGGAATCTTTGTAAATAAACCTTCACACACATCTGTGATTATCTTCTTAGGATATATACTTAGAAGCAGAATTGCTGGGTCAAAGAGTAAATTGTTAAGGATTTTTATATAAGTTAATGCCCTCCAGAAAGGTGGTACCAATTTATATCCTCCATAGCAGTGTACAAGCAGGCCAATTTTCTTGTCAATTTTAAAATGTTTTATCAATTTGACTGTGTTCTCTCATTTCCATACAAATTTAGAGAGATGTGCGCAGTGGAAAGATGACTGCTGCTACCATCTATGATGGAATAACCAGTATCAGAATAACCCCTCTGAGAACAACTACAGGAACAAGATGAAACGTACAAGGAAAGCTGTGTGGAGGCTTGAAGAGAAAAATCAAGGCAGCAGGGCTCTCCAGGCGGCACCCCCGAGGACAGGGTAACACTCTTGCCACTGCTGTTTCTCATCAGGGCATTTGTCAATCTCCCACATGGGGAATAAAGGCTGAAGAAATAACAGCAACCTACGGGGTTGCACAGAGTCGGACACGACTGAAGCGACTTAGCAGCAGCAGCAGCAGAGCTTGCAGTAAGTAGTCTTGCTGTGGTGGAAGAGCTGACAAAAATTGAAAGGCCAGCATCCTGGAGAAAGTGAGCAAATTCCCCTCAAGGTCTTTGCTGACTCTCAAGCTGCACATGCTCAGAGAAAAGAGAGAAACCGGCTAAAGCAACTGTATGCGGCTAAAGTCTCAGGAGGAGATGACAGTCTCATTACACTGAGGACCCAAAAATGAGCTTTCAGGGCTGCAAGGACGAGGGCGAAGACTCTAGACTTTCAGTTTTGACCCAAGAAGTATTACTCCCTTAGAATGAAGGCAAACTTTACATTGACAAACCTTGATCAAGATTATCTACCCGTATATCATCTGTCAGCTAGTAGAAAATGAAATCATCCCTGAAGGGAAACACCACCACCCAGAGCCTGTACATCATCATTTTATACACAAAGACTGGCCTTCACTCAGACATACCAAGTCTACTAGCAAAGAGGAACAGAAGAATTAATTTTAATAAAATAGAAACAGTCCCACAGACTCACACAGATTTAAAAATAGCTATGATTAACATACATCAGAGATAAAAGGCTAATATCCGTCCCAACACATAAAGAACTCTAAAACTGAAAGGGAGAAATGTCAAAAACCCAATACCAAAATAAGCAAAAGTCACAGACAATTCACAGATAAAGATTTTAAATGACTTTTAAACATTTGAAAAGATGGACAACTTTAGTTATAATAGAAATTATACCTGTGCTGAGATACCATTTCTCAATTATTAGATTTGGTAAAAATTACAAAGCTTGATAGCACATTCTGTTGATAGAGCCATGAGGAAAGAGACTTTTATACATTGCTGGTGGGAATGTCTCCCACACCTTTATGGGAGGAGAATTTGACAATATCTAACAAAACCACAAGTAAGCTTACCTTTTAAATTGCATCTAATAATTTTCCTTGAAAATACACCTTCAAGAATGTAAAAAAAAAAGAAAGAAAGAAAACATATGAACAAAGGACATTATTTGTAACTAAAAAATATTGTGAAAAAACACATTAAAAAAAACACACACATAAGAGATTGGTTGAATGAGCTATGGTATATTCACACAGTAGTATACTGAAAGTGAAAGTTGCTTGGTCTTGTCTGACTCTTTGTGACCCCGTGGACTGTACAGTCCATGGAATTCTCTAGACCAGAATACTGGAGTGGGTAGACTTTCCCTGCTACAGGGGACCTTCCCAACCCAGGGATCGAGCCCAGGTCTCCCGTATTGCAGGCAGATTCTTTACCAGCTGAGCCACAAAGGAAGCTCCAATACTATACTATGTAACTGTAAATAAAAACTAAATAAGACGTGATATGGAGTGATTTACAGAATATATTTGTTGTCAATCAATAAAAGCAGTGGTTTTTAACCTGGTGGTCCAGTGATTAAGAATCCACCTTTCAATGCAAGGGACATAAGTTCAATGTCTGCTTGGGGAACTAAGATCCCCCATGCCAGGGGGCAAACCGAGCACTGCAGAGTACACGTGCTGCAATGAAAACCCAGCACAGCCAAAAAAAAAAGAAAAAACAAATCAATAAAAGCAAAAGGGCATACATAGAATGATACTTTTTTGCAAGAAAGAAGAGGAAATAAGATAATATAAATGTATTTACTTTTATTTAAAAAACAAATCCAGGAAGAATAAACCAGAAATTTACAAGACTGCATTAAGGTGCATGGGGTGGGAAAGGGGAAGTAATACTCCACTGAATATAGATTTTTGTGTAATTTTGAGTTTTGGAAGTATGTTAATGCTTTATATACTCATACAAAATAATGATGATGATGATGATGTTAAATTAACAGTGATGGAGAGGAAAGAAACCAAAAATGGAATACAAACAGAAATAAATGAGCCTAACTAAAATTCAAATGAATAACATAATCACACTGAAGGGAAAAATAATTACTTTTAAATGCAGAGTTTTAATTATATACTCTCAGTTTGGAAACAAAAATCTTTTTACAAGCAATGAACACTAGTTAATCAGCATGATTTTTTATAGTGGTAGGGGTAGCAAATCTAAAACACTCTCTGTGAATCTAAGCCTAGGCAAGTGAGTAAAATATACTGAGAATAATCTTAGCCAGATTCGTCACTTGTAAACAGGACTTACAAATATAGAAAGGAAAAAGACTAAACTGAACATTCTAGTGTTAGATTAGATCTGGGAGCATCAATATGAACTCCATGGTTAGAGGCAGAGATAGAGATTTCCTAATCCAGCTGAGACTAGATATAATATAATACATTTTCTACTGCAGTAGAAAATTAGCACACTCGGTGTCTGCTTCCCTTGTGGCTCAGCTGGTAAAGAATCCACCTGCAATGCAGGAGACCTGGGTTTGATCCCTGGGTTGGGAAGATCCCCTGAAGGAGGGAAAGGCTACCCACTGCAGTATTCTAGCCTGGAGAATTCCGTGAACTGTATAGTCCATGGGGTCACAAAGAGGCAGACATGACTGAGTGACTTTCACTTCACTTCACTTGGTGTCTAGACTTAAGTTTCTTTTTCCTTTTTTGGCCATGCCACGCAGCATGTGGAATCTTAGTTTCCCAACCAGGGACTGAACCCTTATCCCCTGCATTGGAAGCATGGAGTCTTAACCACTGGACCACCAAGGAAGTTCCCAGATCTAAGTTTCTAAATACCCACCTCCACACAAAGGAACCAAGGCTCCTTAAAGGATACAACTGATTACAATGCTAAGGCAGATAAAGTAAAAGATGATCCTGGAATATCTCACTGTGCCAGAAAGTAATGAAATGTACAAAGAAAGATGAGCATGTCAAAAGTTCATGGGAGCTTGTTTGAGTGGGTTCCCAAGGGCCAAAACTGAAATATCTGAGTATCAAATTAAAACGAGATCAATGGATTATAACATCTTGAATTAAATAACAATTCTTAAGTCTACCAAATTAATAAATGGGGGTGAAGGAAAGTTACCCCTTACATAAGTATTCTGAGTAATAAATGTAGAAAGGATAACAGAGTTAGAAAAATCATCATTTTGCAAGTACCATAGTAATAACTGATCCAGTCAACAATCATGGATGATGGATGTAAAGTATACTGGGTACAAGTTTGGTGAGAAGCAGATAACTTCCATGATCTCAAAATAGTTCCCCACAAATTACTTATTCATTACAAATTAATAATATTAAGTTTATGATGGCTCATACTGGTAAGACATCTCCTTACGCAAGTTATCAAAGTTAGTATCACTAATATGGAATCAAATGAACATCAACTGCCTCCTGATACAATGGCCTGAGAAGGACACAACATCACTTTTGTGTTATTTTACAATGTTATTGCATTGTAAAATATCTGAATCTAATCATAATGAAACACCAGAGAAACCAAAATTTAAAAATTCTACAAAGTACTTTCTTTGTACTCTTCAAAAATATCAAGATCATGAAAGACAAAGGGAGAAGAATTGTTTCAGTTAAAGGAGATTTAACAACCATGACAACTAAATGCAATGCATAATCCTAGATTACATACTTAACTGGGAATGTTGCTATAAAGGAAATTATTGGAATAATTGACAAAATTTTAATTTAGATTGTAGATCAGATAACAGTATTGTATCAATATTAAATTTTCTAATTTTGAAGTTGTACTTTAGTTACATAAGATAAATTCCTTGTTTTTAGTAGATATAAACTGAAGAATTTAGAAATAAAGAAGTATGACATCTGCAACGTCTTGCCAAATGGTTCAGAAAGAATATTGTGTGTGTGTTGGGTAGGTAGGGGGATAATACACAGACATGAAGGAAAAGATGATAAAGTAAATGAGGAAAAAATGTAAAATATTGGTGAATCTAGTAGAAGATATAAGTAATCCTAATTTAAGATTGACTATAAGTCAAGGAAGCATGGTATAACCTCTAGGATAATCAGAAAAAGAATATTTAATTAACAAAGGGAAAATTGAACAATAAATATACTTTTCAAAGCCAAAAGAAAGCCATATGTCAGGTGAGAGGACCAAAAACAGATTGAGACCAAAAACAAAAAACAAAAACAAACTGTAAGATAGTAAGTAGATAAGAATAAAAATTAGCAATAATTACATGAATTGCAATGAAGTACTCCAAATAATAGGCATAGACTCTAAGAATGGATATTTTTAAAACCCAACATATTTTTATAATCGACATAACTTAAATACAAGGAAACAGAAAAGTCAGTAGTAAAATGACAGAAAACATACAAACATAAACAAGAAAAAAGGGTAACATAGATATACTAATGACAGACAAAACAGATTTTAAGGCAAGAAGTATTAATACACACAAAAGAGAAACTTTGGTAAAGATAAAAAGGTCAATTCAACATGAAGATTTCATAACATAGCCTCAAATATAGTAAAAACTAACAAAACGAAAGGACTAATAAATTCCCACTTGCAATGTGTAGCTCTAACACACCTCTCTCAATAGCTCAAAGAAGAAGCAGAAAATAAATTAATCTATAGAAAATTGAACATGATTAAAAACAACACAGGGCCCACTGATTGGAGAATATACATTATTTTCAGGTATATATACAAGTTACCAAAATAAAACACATACTATGCCATAAAACAAGTCTCAACTAATTTTAAAGAATTAAAATCAGAGTATATTCTCTGACCACAGTGGAATTAATCTAAAAATCAATAACAATAACTACAACAAAAACACAATTATAAAATCCCCAAAGGCCAGATAATAAATAAAGTTAAATAGGAAATCACAATGGAAAATAAGAAAACATTTTCAACAGAATGGCAATACAAATATGACATATAAAAACTTATGGGATATACCTAACCTGTAGCTAGAGAAAACACAATAGTTAAATGAAAATCTAAGGATGAAAAGGAATGATCTAAGGATCCATCTCAATAATCTTGAAAAAGAGCAGCAAACTGAACTCAAAGAAAGTGCAAGAATAATAATGAAGATAAGAACAAAAGGCAAGAAAATAGACCAAAAAAAAAAAAAAAAAAAAAAAACCACAGTAGAGAAGAAGTCTTTTTCTGTAAAGGGACAAATGGTAAACATTTTAAATTTTGTGGGCCATATGTTACAACTACTCATCTCTGCCATTGTAATGCTAAAGCAGGCATAATCAATACAAAATGAATGGACACAGCTGTGTTTCAACAAAACTATATTTACAAAACAGGTAATGGGTTATATTTGACCCATGGGCCATATTTTGTCAATCCCTGCAGCAGAAAATATAATAAAGCTAAAAGTTTGTTCTTTGAGAAAATAAAACAAAGCAAACAAAATTGATAAAAAAAACAGTAAGAGTATAAAGAGAAAAGAGGGTACAAATTATCAATATAAGAAACAAAAAAGGGACATCACTACAGATCTCACGGGTATTAAAAAGATAAGATGTTATAAATAACTTTAGATTAAAAAATTTGGTAATTTAGATGAAATGAATAATTCATTTTTTAAGATACTAACTTACCAAAACTGACACAAGAAGAAATAGAAAATTCAAATAGCCTTATATCCATTTAAATATGCATCTATAATTAAAAGCCTGTCGACAAAGAAAAGCTTAGGACCAAATGGCTTCATAAGTAAGTTCTTTATTTCATGAACTAATACCAATGTTATACAAATTATTCCAAAGAACAGATAAAATAAATTCATTTATGAACACATTTTATGAGGCCTATACAGCCTTGATACCAAAACATACCAATAAAGAAAAAGTACTACAAGAAAGGAAAAGTATAAGCCAATCTCTCTTATGAACACAGACGTAATAATTTGGCAAAATGAAATTAAATATTGGCATGTCAAAGCTGGGGATATATAAAAGAATAGATCTCAACCAACTTAATTTATAATACTAAGCTGATTTAAAACTTGAAAACCCATGAATATAATTTACTCCCATTAGCTAAATAAATAACAAAAGTTATATCGTCACTAATATATTAAAAAAGCACTTGATAAAATTCAATGCCAATTCATATTAAAATCCTAACAAAGCAGGAATCAAAGAAACTGCCTTAACTAATAAAGAATATCTTTTTAAAAATCTACATTAAGTATATTAATGGTAAAATAGTGAAAGCTTTACCATTGAAATTGGAAATGAAATCAGAATGGCTGCGATCATTTTTATTAAACATTATACTGTGGTCCAAGAGAAAAAAATTTAAGTGATTGTTTTTAGGAAAAAAATCACCTTTGTTCACAGATGATATGTGTACACACCTAAAATATTCAAAATAATCTATTAAGGATTAAAAAGTGAATTTAGCAAAGTTCCTTTAAATTATACTTAAAAGTCAATTGTGTTTCTAGATATTAACACTAAACAACTGGAAAAGGAAAATTTAAAACAATACCATTTTTATTAGTAAAACATATGCTACCTAAGAATATTTATCATCAAAAAGATAAATACCAGATACCTAGAAACAGATGTATTCAAAACTGTGCAAGACCTATATACTGAAAACTATGAAACACTGCCAGGAGAAATTAAGAATGACATAAATGGAGGGCTATATCATAACTTGGAAGACCAAGTAATGGGAGGGTCTCCCCAATTGATCTATTTAAGTTCAAATAAATTCTAATCAAAATCCCAGCTGGCTTTTCTATGAAAACTAACAAACTGATCATAAATTTTACACAGAACTGTAAAAGACAGAACAGTCAAAACAAACATGAAAAAGAATAAAGTTGAAGAATTTACATTATCAATTATCAAGACTTATTATAAATATAGCATAATTGAAACAGTGGTGTTGGCACAGGATGAACAAACATACTGATGAAATAGAATAGCGGGTCTGGGAAACAGGCCATCCTCATAAGACCAAATAATTTATGAAAAAGGTGCCACTGAAATGCAATGGGGAAAGGATAATATTTTTAATAATTTGTATTTTATAGTGAAACTTTATCCCATCTCAAAACATGCACATAACTCAATTCTATATGATTTATAGATTTAAATGTAAAAGGAAAAACAAAGTTTCTAGAAAGTATTATAGACTATATTTTTAACATTGGGGTAAGCAGAATAATCTCTTAATACAAAAGGATACAAAAATCACTTATAAAAGAAATGATTAATAAATTTAACTCCTTTTAAATTAAAATTAAGAACTTGTGTTTATCAAAGGACACCAGTGAGTTATGTAATACATATATCCAAAAAGAACTACAAGAATACTGGAGTGGGTTGCCATTTCCTTCTCCAAAATATATAGACAACCCCTACAGATCAATGAAAAAGAATTACACAACCCAAATTTAAAAAGAAAAAGTTAAAGACTTGAATGGGCACATGATGAAAGAGGATACTCAACTGGCCAATAAATATAATTAAAGGTACTAAATATCATTACCCATCAAGAAGAAAAGAAAGTGAAGTTGCTCAGTCGTGTCCGATTCTTTGCGACCCCATGGACTGAAGCCCACTAGGCTCCTCCATCCATCAGATTTTCCAGACAAGAATACTGGAGTGGGTTGCCATTTCTTTCTCCAGGGGATCTTCTTGACCCAGAGATCAAACCTGAGTCTCCTGCAATGCAGGATGGTCTCTTTACCATCTGAGCCACCAGGAAAGAGTATGAGTATGAGCCATCAAGAAAATGTAAATTAAAACCACAGTTATTTCACTTCTAAACCCCTCATAATGGCTAAATTTTAATTTTGTTGATGAGGATGTGGAGCAACTAGAACTTTAATACTCTGCTGGTGGAAGTACAAACTGGTAGATATTAATAGAATTTAGCAATCTATTTCACAATATTTACTAAAAGTGTACAACTTGATATACTATGACCCAGCAGTTCCACTCCTTGTTATATAGTTCATAAAAATCCCTACATATGTCCCACAAAAAACCACATACAGGAACATCCATAGCAGTGCTCCTCATAACAGACCCAAACTTAAAACAACACAAGTATTCATCAGTAGTACAATAGATAAACAAAAAGCAGATATCCATATAACAGAATACTATACAGCCTTGAAAAATGACTTTCTGCTACATAAAATCACATTAATAAACCTCACAGGCATAATGTTGTGTGAAAGGAGCCAAACAGAAAAGAGTAGCTGCTGTATGACTCCTGGTATGTAAATTCCCAAAACATCAGAAATAATCTACAGTGTTAGAAATCAGAATGATGGCTACTTTGGAATGAGGGAAGGGACATAAAGAAGGCTTCTGAGGGGTTAGTAATGTTCTACACCTTGGTCTGGGATGGCACTTACACAGGTATATGACTTTATAGAAATTCATCAAGCTTCTTTCATCTGTAAAGGTGTCATACTTATGGCATCAGCATGGTAGTAGCTGGTGGCTCAGGCGGTAAAGAATCTGCCCGCAATGCAAGAGACCTGGCTTCAATCCGTGAGTCAGGAAGATCCCCAGAGAAGCCAATGGCTATCTACTCTAGTATTCTTGCCTAGGAAATCCCATGGACAGAGGGGCCTGGTGGGTTACAGTCCATGGGTTACAAAGAGTCAGACATGACTGAGCGACTAACACTTTCACTTTTCAAAATTTGTTCCAAAAAAGAGTGTGATATGAACAAAAATTACCTCATTACTCTAAATTAAGTCTCTAGTGTCCAAAACAATTTATTTTTCCTTTTTATGTATACAAGGAATCTATCTCTTGTCCATTCACTTTCATGCAAACTCAGAAAACTTAAGGGAGTCAAGATTCTTCTTTATTCATTTAATGACTTATTATATTGATTGTTTTGTGGATATGCACATAATTACACAGCAGCAAGCAGCCAATGATAAAAATGGACTTTAACTCTCACCTAGTAGAAAGCATAGAGAAGGAAATGGCAACCCACTCCATTGTTCTTGCGTGGAGAATCCCAGGGACAGAGGAGCCTGCTGGGCTGCCGTCTATGGAGTCGCACAGTTGGACACAACTGAAGCAACTCAACAGTATCAGCAGCAGTAGAAAGCAAGAAATTACTTAGACTCTTTGATGACCTGAAAATAAACTGCCATCCAAGTAACACTGAAAAAGAAAAGTTTCTTTACTTGCACATCTTTATATGAAACTTTCTTAAGGAATCAACCTGCAACATCTGTTCCTCTTGGTAACACATAGGCCAAAATTCACCCACTTAAGCAATACAAAAATCTGAAAAGAGAAGAGTGCTCTGCATGGTACTGAGTATCAGTTGGCATTTTGACTGACCACTAAGAGAAGTAGAGGGAAATCATTTCTTAAAACAATTTTAAAGAACTGTATCATTAAGTAGCAAAGCATACTGGCATAATCCAAAGGAAATCAATTTTGACAACTGCTTCACAAATATTCAGATTTTCCAAATAATATTAATGGAATTCTAAATCCTCTGGGAAAGTGCCTTGACTCCACAAAGAAAGTTATCACAAATGGGCACTTTGCTCAAGTCTAAATGTGTGGGGGAGGAGAATCCTGCCATGCAAAGAAATTCTCAGGAAGCTGTGAAGATATTAGCTATTTGACTCAATTGATTCCAAGCTGAAACATAATAGTACATTATAAATCTGTTTTGATTTTACTTAATCTAATGAAAAAATGTTCATCTTTTTGATAAGTGCTCATTAGCTGTTTTTTTCTGACATAAACAGACAAGAAAGATGTTCTTGTGCTGCATTTAAAATGCAACTCAGCTAATTACAGTGCCATGACTCAAAGAACAAAATCAATGCACTGAAGTTTCTCACTTGAATTGTTTTTATAGTTGAATTAAAAATCTGACCAAAAAAATTTTAAAGGGCCCCAGTAGTGTTTTTTACTAAGGTTGAATACTGTTTAAGTAAACAAAGGCTACATTTTAGCCCGTTATATAAATTTTTTCTGTCAATTACTAAGAACGGTTGCTAAATTTATCAATCAATGCATATGTGTTGGGAGTGGGGGTGCTCTCTTTTTTGGGAAGTGCTGATAAATTTGCATAAGCAATTCATTTGATTTCATCTGATCCTCTGTGAAACCAAAATCCAACAAGTAAATAATACCTGGTCAGGGTTGGAGCCTGTCAAGGACCAGGGAATAGCATGAAGGAAAGTGATCATATAAGAATCAAGCCAATTTACAGCCCAGATTTATGCCCAGGACTTTTTGAAATATCAGATGTTTGGGCTTTTTGAACCACTGAGTATTACTCTGCTAAAACATTATTTTGAATGAGTCTAACAGAATTAATGCCCGTTTCTAAAATGTTTGATTTTTGCTCCAGGAAATATTTTAACTACAGTAATCTGGGTATCTTCAGGTATCTGATATCTGGTTATGACTCAAATAATCATTTCACTGATTTTTTAAACTGACTTTTTACTATAAGGTATACTTAGCTGAAACTAGAAACTTTAGAAATTATTTTAACTCTATGACACATGAATTATGCATATTTTATGCAAATTTCAAGGCAAAACATCACAAAGAGGAGTAAGTGAATCACTTACATAATTTGTTACTTCTTCTTACCCTGTCTATGAAGTCAGTAGTTAAATGAATATATGAAACTTTTTAAAGTTTCATTTGAATAAGCAAACAGGGTAACGAGAGAATAATCTAGCACTAAACTCATACGCAGAGCACATCATGAGAAACGCTGGACTGGAAGAAACACAAGCTGGAATCAAGATTGCCGGGAGAAATATCAATAACCTCAGATATGCAGATGACACCACCCTTATGGCAGAAAGTGAAGAGGAACTCAAAAGCCTCTTGATGAAAGCAAAAGTGGAGAGTGAAAAAGTTGGCTTAAAGCTCAACATTCAGAAAATGAAGATCATGGCATCCAGTCCCATCACTTCATGGGAAATAGATGGGGAAACAGTGGAAACAGTGTCAGACTTTATTTTGGGGGGCTCCAAAATCACTGCAGATAGTGATTGCAGCCATGAAATTAAAAGATGCTTACTCCTTGGAAGGAAAGTTATGACCAACCTAGATAGCATATTGAAAAGCAGAGACATTACTTTGCCAACAAGGGCCCATCTAGTCAAGGCTATGGTTTTTCCTGTGGTCATGTATGGATGTGAGAGTTGGACTGTGAAGAAGGCTGAGTGCTGAAGAATTGATGCTTTTGAACTGTGGTGTTGGAGAAGACTCTTGAGAGTCCCTTGGACTGCAAGGAGATCCAACCAGTCCATTCTGAAGGAGATCAGCCCTGGGATTTCTTTGGAGGGAATGGTGCTAAAGCTGAAACTCCAGTACTTTGGCCACCTCATGCGAAGAGCTGACTCATTGGAAAAGACTCTGATGCTAGGAGGGATTGAAGGCAGGAGGAGAAGGGAATGCCAGAGGATGAGATGGCTAGATGGCATCACTGACTCGATGGACTTGAGTCTGAGTGAACTCCGGGAGTTGGTGATGGACAGGGAGGCCTGGCGTGCTGCGATTCATGGAGTCGCAAAGAGTCAGACACGAGTGAGCGACTGAACTGAACTGAACTGAAACTCATTCAGTGGATGGTTGTCGGAGTCACCTTCATGATTTTGCTAGCATTTCATAGTCTTTAAACGTTTTGAGTACTAAGCAAAAACACATCTTATGTTCAGAAGGAAGTCAAATGGCTTTCATTAACAAAGCTATGAACACTGTATAACCACCTTGAAGCAAAAATGCATAGCTTGGAGGTCAAGAATTCAGGGTGGAAAAAACAAGATCAAGTTCCAACTCCACCGCTTGCTCTTCAAGGGAAACTGGACAAGATTCCTCACTTCTCTAAGATTCATAAATGATTAATGTTTGGGGAAAGAATACCTACATTGCTGTTTGATACTACATTTAATAAGATGATAGAAAGCACCTAGCACAGGGTCTAACACATCATCAGGATTCAAAAATTCAGCTGACACTGACAAACGTGTAGAACTTGAGTCTCAGGGGCCTTTCCAGGGGTGAGGAGTCACCTTTCTTCCTTTTCATCCTGTGTCATTTTCAATGTTCCAGCATTGTCTGGAACAAAATGCAGACCATTTCCTTATATCACACTAACTGGTTAATTTCAGGCATCAAACCTACAACCTTGAATTTGTTATTATCATCTCAGTGTAACCAGCTCTCTTTATTAGAGCTTATTTCTTTTTTTTTTTTTTTTTTTTTTAGACTTTATTTCAAAGTGTCAGCATGTAAGGGAAATGCAGTACATGGTGCCTTTGGTCATTATGGGTCACCGGAAAACCACATATTTTCTGTAATTCTATTCTATATTTCCATTAGTACTATTTGGCACAAAGGAAAAGTTTACCAGCTTATTAAGTAATGGAATGGGCCATATTCACGTTACTCTGACTTCATCTAAAGCAAATGAAACCATCAATGTTTACATAGTTACCAGGTCTGATCCAAGTACCTCATTCCTCTCCATTAATATAAAAGGTTAATAGTCAACCATTAATGAATGCTTACTCAATTCCAAGAACTATGTGAAACTCTTTCATGGACTATTTCACTTAATTCTCCAACAATCCTAGACAGTAGCTACTGACATCCTTATAACCAGAAAGTGAGACTCAGACAGGTTAAGCAACGTATTAAAGGCCATGCAGCTAGTAAGAGATTATTAGCAAATATTAAAACATCCAAGGGCATTCACATCAGTAAAAATTAATTTCAATGGGGTCATAACTGGACACCAATTAAATGTTATTCTTTTACTTTGGGGTCATCTGGACACTGCTTAGCAAGTTCATTCTTTCATTTACTTCTGTATATAATTACTGACTTTATTTTTTTTTTTTTTATTTTATTTTTATTTATTTATTTTTATTTTATTTTATTTTATTTTTAAACTTTACATAACTGTATTAGATTTGCCAAATATCAAAATGAATCCGCCACAGGTATACATGTGTTCCCCATCCTGAACCCTCTTCCCTCCTCCCTCCCCATTCCATCCCTCTGGGCCGTCCCAGTGCACCAGCCCCAAGCATCCAGTATCGTGCATCGAACCTGGACTGGCAACTCATTTCATACATGATATTTTACATGTTTCAATGCCATTCTCCCAAATCTTCCCACCCTCTCCCTCTCCCACAGAGTCCATAAGACTGTTCTATACATCAGTGTCTCTTTTGCTGTCTCGTACACAGGGTTATTGTTACCATCTTTCTAAATTCCATATATATGCGTTAGTATACTGTATTGGTGTTTTTCTTTCTGGCTTACTTCACTCTATATAATAGGCTCCAGTTTCACCCACCTCATTAGAACTGATTCAAATGTATTCTTTTTAATGGCTGAGTAATACTCCATTGTGTATATGTACCACAGCTTTCTTATCCATTCATCTGCTGATGGACATCTAGGTTGCTTCCATGTCCTGGCTATTATAAACAGTGCTGCGATGAACATTGGGGTACACGTGTCTCTTTCCCTTCTGGTTTCCTCAGTGTGTATGCCCAGCAGTGGGATTGCTGGATCATAAGGCAGTTCTATTTCCAGTTTTTTAAGGAATCTCCACACTGTTCTCCATAGTGGCTGTACTAGTTTGCATTCCCACCAACAGTGGAAGAGGGTTCCCTTTTCTCCACACCCTCTCCAGCATTTATTACTTGTAGACTTTTGGATCGCAGCCATTCTGACTGGTGTGAAATGGTACCTCATAGTGGTTTTGATTTGCATTTCTCTGATAATGAGTGATGTTGAGCATCTTTTCATGTGTTTGTTAGCCATCTGGATGTCTTCTTTGGAGAAATGTCTATTTAGTTCTTTGGCCCATTTTTTGATTGGGTCATTTATTTTTCTGGAGTTGAGCTGTAGGAGTTGCTTGTATATTCTCGAGATTAGTTGTTTGTCAGTTGTTTCATTTGCTATTATCTTCTCCCATTCTGAAGGCTGTCTTTTCACCTTGCTAATAGTTTCCTTTGATGTGCAGAAGCTTTTAAGGTTAATTAGATCCCATTTGTTTATTTTTGCTTTTATTTCCAATATTCTGGGAGGTGGGTCATAGAGGATCCTGCTGTGATGTATGTCAGAGAGTGTTTTGCCTATGTTCTCCTCTAGGAGTTTTATGGTTTCTGGTCTTACGTTTAGATCTTTAATCCATTTTGAGTTTATTTTTGTGTATGGTGTTAGAAAGTGTTCTAGTTTCATTCTTTTACAAGTGGTTGACTAGTTTTCCCAGCACCACTTGTTAAAGAGATTGTCTTTAATCCATTGTATATTCTTGCCTTCTTTGTCAAAGATAAGGTGTCCATATGTGCGTGGATTTATCTCTGGGCTTTCTATTTTGTTCCATTGATCTATATTTCTGTCTTTGTGCCAGTACCATATTGTCTTGATAACTGTGGCTTTGTAGTAGAGCCTGAAGTCAGGTAGGTTGATTCCTCTAGTTCCATTCTTCTTTCTCAAGATCGCTTTGGCTATTCGAGGTTTTTTGTATTTCCATACAAATTGTTAAATTATTTGTTCTAGCTCTGTGAAGAACACCATTGGTAGCTTGATAGGGGTTGCATTGAATCTATAAATTGCTTTGGGTAGTATACTCATTTTCACTATATTGATTCTTCCAATCCATGAACATGGTATATTTCTCCATCTGTTAGTGTCCTCTTTGATTTCTTTCACCAGTGTTTTATAGTTTTCTACATATAGGTCTTTAGTTTCTTTAGGTAGATATATTCCTAAGTATTTTATTCTTTCCATTGGAATGGTGAATGGAATTGTTTCCTTAATTTCTCTTTCTGTTTTCTCATTATTAGTGTATAGGAATGCAAGGGATTTCTGGGTGTTGATTTTATATCCTGCAACTTTACTATAGTCATTGATTAGTTCTAGTAATCTTCTGGTGGAGTCTTTAGGGTTTTCTATGTAGAGGATCATGTCATCTGCAAATAGTGAGAGCTTTACTTCTTCTTTTCCAATTTGGATTCCTTTTATTTCTTTTTCTGCTCTGATTGCTGTGGCCAAAACTTCCAAAACTATGTTGAATAGTAATGGTGAAAGTGGGCACCCTTGTCTTGTTCCTGACTTTAGAGGAAATGCTTTCAATTTTTCACCATTGAGGATAATGTTTGCTGTGGGTTTGTCATATATAGCTTTTATTATGTTGAGGTATGTTCCTTCTATTCCTGCTTTCTGGAGAGTTTTGATCATAAATGGATGTTGAATTTTGTCAAAGGCTTTCTCTGCATCTATTGAGATAATCATAGGTTTTTATTTTTCAATTTGTTAATGTGGTGTATTACATTGATTGATTTGCAGATATTGAAGAATCCTTGCATCCCTGGGATAAAGCCCACTTGGTCATGGTGTATGATCTTTTTAATGTGTTGTTGGATTCTGATTGCTAGAATTTTGTTAAGGATTTTTGCATCTATGTTCATCAGTGATATTGGCCTGTAGTTTTCTTTTTTTGTGGGATCTTTGTCAGGTTTTGGTATTAGGGTGATGGTGGCCTCATAGAATGAGTTTGGAAGTTTACCATCCTCTGCAATTTTCTGGAAGAGTTTGAGCAGGATAGGTGTTAGCTCTTCTCTAAATTTTTGGTAGAATTCAGCTGTGAAGCCGTCTGGACCTGGACTTTTGTTTGCTGGAAGATTTTTGATTACAGTTTCAATTTCCGTGCTTGTGATGGGTCTGTTAAGATTTTCAATTTCTTCCTGGTCCAGTTTTGGAAAGTTGTACTTTTCTAAGAATTTGTCCATTTCTTCCACATTGTCCATTTTATTGGCATATAATTGTTGATAGTACTGTCTTATGATCCTTCGTATTTCTGTGTTGTCTCTTGTGATCTCTCCATTTTCATTTCTAATTTTATTGATTTGATTTTTCTCCCTTTGTTTCTTGATGAGTCTGGCTAATGGTTTGTCAATTTTATTTATCCTTTCAAAAAACCAGCTTTTGGTTTTGTTGATTTTTGCTATGATCTCTTTTGTTTCTTTTGCATTTAGTTCTGCTCTAAGTTTTAAGATTTCTTTCCTTCTACTAACCCTGGGGTTCTTCATTTCTTCCTCTTCTAGTTGCTTTAGGTGTAGAGTTAGGTTATTTATTTGAATTTTTTCTTGTTTCTTGAGGTGTGCCTGTATTGCTATGAACTTTCCCCTTAGGACTGCCTTTACCGTGTCCCACAGGTTTTGGGTTGTTGTATTTTCATTTTCATTCGTTTCTACGTATTTACTGACTTTAGATTCATTTAGATAACTAAGATTAAACTTTGGGCAAGTATTTTACATCCCCTACCATCAATTTCCTCATCTTTAAGATGAGAATATGAAATATCTTGAAGATTAAATAGCACGATATACGTGAAGCACTTGCAGCAGGAACTGGCACATAGTAAGTGCCTAAGCAATGTTCGCTGCTGCTGCTGCTGCTAAGTCACTTCAATCGTGTCCAATTCTGTGCGACCCCATAGACGGCAGCCCACCAGGCTCCCCCATCCCTGGGATTCTCCAGGCAAGAACACTGGAGTCAGTTGCCATTTCCTTCTCCAATGCATGAAAGTGAAAAGTGAAAGTGAAGTCGCTCAGTCGTGCCTCTTAGCGACCCCATGGACTGCAGCCTACCAGGCTCCTCCATCCATGGGATTTTCCAGGCAAGAGTACTGGAGTGGGGTGCCATTGCCTTCTCCGAAGCAATCTTCACTAGCTATCATTAAATGAAAGCATATTTTAAGACATACTACGTAGAAAAGGAAATCATGACACCAATATGTTGAATTGTGACTTTATTATCATCACCTCTAGAAACAAATTCTAGGTTTTCTCAGACAGAGATTTTTTTCTTATTAGAATACAGAAAAGATTTGTAATCACCAAGACTTCTAAAAAACTGCTACAATATGGGGGTCAACTCTCTTCTGTTATAAGTGTACAAATGGCATGATCCCCTCCATCATGATTGTCATTGGGAGGGAGATGGGCTCGCTATCTTATACATTTCTTTCCTACTGTAAGACACTGAATTTGAATTAAATCTTCTGCAGAGTGAGCACAAAAGAATCATGCTAGCTTGACCTCAGAAGACAAGATGAGGAGAATTGAAGGCAGTTTTCTGAAGCACTGCAAAGATAAGGGATTCCTGGGCCTGAGAAGACTCAAATGGCCAGAGGCCAAAACAAAAAGTGCTGGATTATTTTGCTTGGTTCCTGGAAACCAAATGCAAATCTCACCAACAATCAATATTTATCATATCTAGCATTATGAAAAGCTCCAGACACAGCACTGGAAATGGAATATGATATTCTTAAGGATGACAGTGACCATAAGCCTGTGCTTTTAATCTCAGAATCTGGGCTGTGTCCTCTGAGGCCTGAACTCACTCACATTTGCTCAAAGATACCACTCTGGGGTTGCTCTCCTAGACAGGGAAGCACATGCTTTGAAGAGCCATAGCATTTAATTCTGCAGACAGTTACTGTAAGGTTGGTGATATTATTATCCCCCAAAATGGTTCCTTTGCAAAATATAAATCAGAAGAGTGAGAGTAAGGAGTAACAGAGGAGCCTCTGGACCAAGTATTTTTCAAGTTTGTACCCAAGCTCCTGGAAGAAAAGTACATCAAATCCAAATTTTAAAAATGTGAAAAATACCTGGCCTTGTCAGAATTTTAAAATAAATTGTCATTTTAAAAACTACTTTCCAGTTCCTCGCAGATGAATGTTAACTTGGTTACCAATCAAAAGCTTTTTTATGCATTTAGTCCCAAACTGTCCTGCTGCCTACAAAATCTGCAATAAAGCAGTTAGAAACCATAGAGTAAACAAAATGTGTTCAGTTAGGCTGACAGGCTCAGGAAGCAGATCAGAAATATTCACACACTGTCAGGGTGTTTTCTGGCTTTTTCTCTGTTTTATTCATTTATACTCATGTGTGGACAGGGGGATTGAAAACATTTTGCTAAGAATGAAACCCTGAGATTTATATGTAATTTCTAAGCTTATCCTTGGGAAAGAAGCCACAATCTGTTTTCAGACAAGAGTAAAACACTCGCAATTCCCTTTGAAAAACAACGTCCAATTTTCCCTTAAATTGAGATGCCAGAGCAACTAGATTGCGATTTAAATCAGAGGACAAAATTAGCCCAGGTACACTAGGGTGGAAGAAGAGGCAGAACAGACACTGGTAAATAGCCTATGAATTCAAAATGTAGAGCCTTCTTCCTGCCCCAAGCCAGGTTTGACTTCCAACAAATTAGAGAAATAAATTGGCAGTTCACCTACAATTCCCTGGTAAACAAACATATTTCACCAGCTACTTCATGACCATCTTTTGAGCTGAGCCTTTTTAAACTCCATAAAGGACTGGGCTGTAATGGTAACTCTTGGAGTTCACAATAACCCTTGGCAGGGCTCTAATGAAAAACAAAAATCTCCACCTAATTCCAACAATTTGCCATAGTAACGGAAGCCTTCATATTATTGATACTACCCTGGCCTGAGGAAGAGTTAGAACCTCAGTGAGGGGCAGAGGCTGACAACAGAAGATAAAATATTGCAACTCTTGAGATTCCACTTTCAAGTTGGGTTCAAAAGCACAAATTTGGACCGATATCAACCTCAAGGAAGGACTTGGCCAAACAGCTTCATGTGTAGCAGAAAGGACCTGATCATCCTGGTTGGACAGGGGCTTGGCCAGCTAAGACTTCTTTCTGCTATTGGTAATGGATCCATTCAATGGTTCTTCTTATAAACTGGATTAAGAGTTTCACCTCCACATTCCCATAAAAGTCAGTACACCTGGGGATTAATCATGATCGCAGATTCACCTACTCTTCTCTTTGGCTTCTATAACCAGCCGAGATCTGTACTGGCAGAAAATTGAGGGTTTAGTAGGGAGGGATGGAACACATTCTGATGGGAGGAATTTCTACTCCACAGAGGTGCCTTTATCTCTGCAAATATCTCCCACTGGCAGGTTGGCTGGAACCAGACCTATCTCCCCAAGGCAAAGGCATTTCAGGACTCAGCCCAAGGTGGCACCTATTTAGTCCAGAAGTTTGCCAACAATAGAGCTCACAATCTGCTGAGCAGGGCTTGTGTGGTCCCCTCACCCCCAACTCCTTCCCCAGTGAAAGGTACTGATACCAGGTGAGGGGACATAGCCAGAGACAAGAAAGAGAGTCTTCTAGAAAATAATTTTTGCAAAGGTTCAGGTAGTGATAAGGAATGGGGGATAAGAGATGATTTGCATGAATCTAACACTGCAGCATTAAATTCTGTCCAAGTGGGCTTTTGTCAAAAAAAAAAAGGCATGCCAAATGCTGGGAAATGATCATCAATTGAAAGCAAAGTGGTCCTTCCTTACAAAAGAGTTTCAAATCCAACATCTTTTTGATGAAAGAGATGGGTTGGGAGGTAGGAAAGTGAGTTTCTAAAAGACACAGCAGATCACAAATGTGCTGATCTAACACTGTCAATGACAGCTCATCCCAGATGGCAAGTGAAGGAGACACTGGGATTTAAGGCACCTAGATACTTGCTAACAGAATATGAAGACATTAGGGGGGAAAAAAACTAAACAAGAATCCTTAAAATGCATTGTTTAAAAGGCATATAGATCTAAAAGTAATCTAAGGAACAAGTTCAAAAATAATAAGCATCTAAACCTCAGAATAATGAGAACCTCCAAATGCAGAGAATGGGGATGCTTACTAAATTCAAATCTGTTCAGAGACTTTATTCCAGGGCATGAGGCTGAGCTGCTGTAATGTACACAAGTGGGGTGTAAAGTCAATGGGATTACATTTTCCTAATTATTTTCTGCTTGAGCTTTACAGCACACACACGAAATGAGATCAGCCGGGACTTGCCTCTCTAACAAATCACTCAGATTTAAACATTGCTCACATAAACAAAGGGGGTGGGGTGGGGGGAGAGAGGCACAAGGCTGGGAAAAGACAGAGAAGGGCTTCTTCAATCACAGTTGCAAGGAACAAAAACCTGGAGGGGGAAAAGAGTTGTTGGACCGCCACCAAATCTCCCCCACTGGAGACGAGAGCCCATCTGCTGAGCTCGGCAACTTCGCTTTAACTACCATTCAGCTCGCGTCTCTGCAGAGATCTGTCTGCAGAACTGGCAGATGGACCCCTGCTTCCCTGAGTCGCTGTGTTATTTGTTTAATAAATTTAATTAATATCCATACTGCATTGGATTTCTCCCAGAAAGGAGGCTGAAGTGCTCTCTTTGCCGATAGCTACATGATGAGTGATTTCCCAGAAAAGAGCAGATAACGGTGCCCCAGGGCCACTGAAAAATTAAAAGTACCATGTGCTTACATTTCTTTGCATGTATTCCTATGTTTTGCAATGCACTAATAGCTTTGGTGGATATTTTAACTTTATCAAAGTATGCAGTTCTTAAAGAAGGCAGATTACCTCTTCTTTCAGATCAGTTATATTTGTTGGAATGTTTTTTACGGAATCCAATTCAACCACATCACTCAACCCCAAAATGGTGAGTCATGAATGTTAAGGAGGTTCTATTTGGCAAGAAACTAGCTACACAGCCATTGTTAACAAATTGTAAATTTTCTTTGATCATATTGAACTTGTATGATTTCCTAAGCTGGAAAATATGGTCACTGCAGAATGGAGAATAGGAAGGGTCTTGAACCAAATCAAGGCAGTAACGTACTCTCTCTTCATTAAGGGCAGTGCCAAGCTCTTGTTGACAGAGCTCCTGCCATCAACAAGTATGAATTAAAACAGTGATTCCCTTGCCTTGTTATTTAATGTCATCCTATCTTTCTTGGCAGCATATTTCATCTTAACCTAGATTTCCCAGACTGTGTGCCCCTTGAGGATAAAATTGTCTAGGAAACATTATGTCAAAGACGGTTAAACAGGCTTCCTTGCTGCAGGACTTCTCAGAGCCTTTCATGTGCTAACAGGCACTGTGAATATTCCCATAGAGGAGGATGGGGTTCAATATAAAAGGCAGCATTTCCCAAAACCCAGGCCTGTTTGGTTCATCATTATATCCCAGGGCTTAATGTAGGGCTTGGCAGATAGTAGGTACTCATTAGTACTTGTTGAATGAATGAATCAAAGGGATGAGTGAATGAATGAGCAAAGTAAATCCATAGTGGTTTTGCTTAGAGATAACGCTTGGCTACCTGAACCTGACACTGACAAGAGTTAAAGAACAAATGAACAAAATCACCTCAACACTCAGGGAGAATTGAACTTGAACCAAACATTGAATTTGGAGGGATTCCGTTTCAAGATGCTATTTTCTTATATTAAGTTTATTCTGCATTTAAACTCTTCTCTACTGGTCAATGTTGACTTCCCTGGTGGCTCAGATGGTAAAGCGTCTGCAATGCGGGAGACCCAGGTTTGATCCCTGGGTTGGGAAGATCCCCTGGAGAAGGAAATAGCAATCCACTTCAGGACTATTGCCTGGAAAATCCCATGGATAGAGGAGCCTGGTAGGCTACAGCCCATGGGGTCACAAAGAGTCGGACACAACTGAACGACTTCACTTTTTCACTTTCTACTGTTCAATATTCTAAACAATCCCCTCTTCCTTTAGATCATGAAAACCTGATCTTGTTGAATTTTGTAAACTTCTCAGCTCCTTGGCAATATCCTAATTTATTTGTGCTTGATATGCTTAATCTCTTCCTAGGAACTGAGTAATGAATTCAGTTAAATCGTAGGCACTGAGCTGGTGATAAGAATAAAAAAATTACTCCTTTCAAGAGGATTATTTTATGTGCAAAAGCTTGCAAAGGCAGATTTTGAGAGTTTATTAATAATTTCAATGTGAAACTTGTCAAATTGAAATTTAAGTTTTATTTAGTAGGAAAAAAACAGTTATTTTAATGTAGGTTACCACTCGTGCACTTTGTCAAAAACAATCCCCTATTGCTCATTTTTCTTCTGTAATTTTCCTGCAACACTCCATCATGTTGATACAACACTGAGTTCACCGTCTTCCTCCTACAATTCCAGACACTTAACAACTCTTCTTGCTAATTAGATACTCATGGAGAATACAAAGAACTAGCACGGCTCTTAAATATCCAGAATAATTAGATGACAGAAATCTCTCCTCTAACTCAGCTGGCTACTAATCTCTAAACTTACAGAAAAAAACTCTGCTGTTACCTAGTGATTTCAAGCTGATGATCGCAGTTTTATGTTGAGAAATCTTAGAAGGCTTTGCGAACATTAAAACCTTTAAGAGGAAAAGGAGAAATGAACCTTAAATAAGCAGAGCATTTTTTAAATTTCCTGCATCAAAATGTTTCTTGAATTGGAAGAATAGATAATCTACAAGTAGAATTAGGTGGCGCTAGTGGTAAACAATCTGTCTGCCAATTCAGGAGATGTAAGAGACGAGGGTTCAATCCCTGGGTCAGGAAGATACCCTGAAGTAGGAAATGGCAGTCTACTCCAGTATTCTTGCCTGGAAAATCCCATGGCCCTAGGAGCCTGACAGGCTACAATCCATGGGGCTGCAAAGAGTTGGACACAACTGAACACACACACACAGAGAATTCAGAAAATATTTTGGGCTAGATTTTAGGAAGTAAGGGGAAAAAAGAAGGGGCAGGAAACTTGATATTAATTGCATGCCTACTTACATGCCAGCCAGAGGGTTCATACCTTTAATAATAATAATCAACGAGAGCTAATAGTTACGTAACAGATATTATGATAAATCTTTATATGGATATCTATTCCTGCCAACAGGTACTGTTTTATGATTTCAACTTGAGGAAACTGGGGCTCAAAGATCCTAAGCAAGATTGCACATCATATGACTAGTAAGTAAAGCCAAGGAGCTCAGTTTTGAACTCTGACGATCTGATTACAGGGCTCATGCTCCCAACCACTATCTGTTCCTACTTCTTGCATGTTTGCCTTCTCTCAGAGACTATATACAACAATATCAGATCCTCTTGGCCCCTCCAGAGTGGAAAAAGACATGATGAAAATATTTCACCTTAATACTCCAAATATAGTAATGGCAGAACTGTGTCGTAACTGCTGTTGATAAAGACAAGCCCCGAACGAAAATCTGTAAACTTCATCAAAAGCCAAGGTCCCTCTGCACTGCCTTAGCCCTCTTTTCCTCGACCACATTGTCTAGCCTATATTTCAATGTGATTTTCTCTTGCAGGTGTCATTTTCAATAGTCTACCTAATGTGATACACTGTAATTGTTTATATTCCCTCCTCAACCTTCTCGTCACTTTGGGAGCAGCAATTACTACAGACAGCTCTATTCAACAATAAACACAGACAAAGACAAATAAGTACCTCTCTACAGTTGTTTGCCTTCTCCCTCAAAGACCGCATTTTCCTTCAAGGCAACATGAAACTTTTTGCTTTGTGTGTACGTGTTATTTATTTTATGTTTATTGGAGTAGAGTTGACTTAAAATGGTGTGTTAGTTTCAGGTATATAGGCAAAGTGAGTCAGTTATACATAAACATACATCCACTCTTTTAGATTCTTTGCCCATATAAGCCATTCAGTCAGTCAGTTCAGTCACTCAGTTGTGTCTGACTCTTTGCAACCCCATGAACTGCAGCACGCCAGGCCTCCCTGTCGATCACCAACTCCCGGAGTTCACCCAAACCCACGTCCATTGAGTCGGTGATGCCATCCAACCATCTCATCCTTTGTCGTCCCTTCTCCTGCCCTCAATCTTTCCCAGCATCAGGGTCTTTTCAAATGAGTCAGCTCTTCGCATCAGGTGGCCAAAATATTGGAGTTTCAGCTTCAACCTCAGTCCTTCCAAAGAACACCCAGGACTGATCTTCTTTAGAATGGACTGATTGGATCTCCTTGCAGTCCAAGGGACTCTCAAGAGTCTTCTCCAACACCACAGCTCAAAAGCATCAATTCTTTGGTGCTCAGCCTTCTTCACAGTCCAACTCTCACATCCATACATGACCACAGGAAAAACCATAGCCTTGACTAGACGGACCTTTGTTGGCAAAGTAATGTCTCTGCTTTTTAATATGCTGTCTAGGTTGGTCATAACTTTCCTTCCAAGGAGTAAGCATCTTTTAATTTCATGGCTGCAGCCACCATCTGCAGTGATTTTGGAGCCCAGAAAAATAAAGTCTGACACTGTTTCCACTGTTTCCCCATCTATTTCCCATGAAGAGATGGGACCAGATGCCATGATCTTTGTTTTCTGAATGTTGAGCTTTAAGCCAACTTTTTCACCCTCCTCTTTCACTTGCATCAAGAGGCTCTTTAGTTCTTCACTTTCTGCCATAAGGGTGGTGTCATCTGCATATCTGAGGTTATTGATATTTCTCCCAGCAATCTTGATTCCAGCTTGTGCTTCCTCCAGCCCAGCGTTTCTCATGATAGGCCATTACAAAGTATTGAATAGAGTTCCCTGTGCAACACTTTAGGTCATTATTAGTTATCTATTTTAGATATAGCAGTGTATACATGTCAATTTCAGAAAAATTTCACAAATATTTTGGCTATCTACTACTTATAATGGCTTCCCAGGAGGCATTAGTGGTAAAGAATCTCCCTGCTAATACAGGAGATGCAAGAGATGCAGGCTTGATCCCAGGATCGGGACGATCCCCTAGAGTAGGAAATGGCACCCCACTCCAGTATCCTTGCCTGAAAAATTCCATGAACAAGAGGAGCCTGATGGGCTGCAGTCTATGGGATTGCAAAGAGTTGGACACGACTGACTGACCACACACACACACACACATCATTTATAAATATTAATAAGCATGCCTTGAGCACCTTCTGAGTGCCCCCCTCCCCACTACTAGGTGCTCGATAGGATACACTCTGTTATCCCTACTTCACATAAATACTGTATTATTTATTTGTACTATAACAAATGACCCCCAAACTTCAAAACTTAAAACAATAAACATTTACTCTCTCACTGTTTCTGTGGGTAAGGAATTTGGACACAGCTTAGTTGGATGTCTCTGGCTTAAGTTCTCTTCATGAAACTGCAGCCCAACTGTCAGGTAGGATGCAACCTCATCTGAAGGCTCAAGCCAAGTGGAGAAGGATCTACCTTGAAGCTCATTCACATGGTTGTCAGCAATATCTATTTCCTCAAGAGCAGTTAGATTGAAGGCATCAATTCCTTGCTGGCTGTTAGCCAAAGGCCACCCTCAGTTCCTTGCTACATGGTTCCTCTTTACAGGGCAGCTCCCATTGTAGCATCTGACTGCCCTCAGAGAGAGTGAGAGAGGGAGACCAAGATAGAAACCATGCTCTTTATGTCACTTAATCTCCAAAGTGGGCTTTCCTTGAGGCTCAGATGGTAAAGAATGAGCCTGCAATGTGGGAGACCTGGGTTTGATCCCTGGGTTGGGAAGATCCCCTGGAAAAGGGAACGGCTACCTATTCCAGTGTTCTGGCCTGGAGAATTCCATGGACTGCATAGTCTACGGGATCACAAAGAGTCAGACATCACACCAGCTTTGCCATATTCTATGTGCTATAAATGAGTGCAGGGCCAGCCTACATTCAAGGACAAGGGATTACATAGGGTTTAAAAACCAGGAATCAGGGACCATTGGGGGGAATCTTAAAGGCTGCCTACCTACTTCCACTGTTGAATTTTTGTGCCCCTAAAGGGCACACACATGAAATCTATAAAATAAATAAAATCCATATGAAATGAAATCTATATCATCTAAATGAAATCTATAAAATAATTCTTATTTCCCAGCATTTCTGTTTTAAAGCTAAATGAACACATTTAGGAAAAGTCATTTGACAAGTATTTATGGAATGGCTAATGTGCCTAGTACGACCAGATATGAAAGATGCTGGGAAAGACTGAAGGCAAAAGGAGAAGGGGACGACAGAGAATGAGGTGGTTGGATGGCATCACCGACTCAATGGACATGAGTTTGAGCAAGCTCCAGGAGTTGGTGATGGACAGGGAAGCCTGGTGTGCTACAGTCCATGGGGTCACAGAGTCAGACATGACTGAGTGACTCAACTGAACTGAATATGACCAGACACTGTTATAGAACAAAAGAAATAACTAAAACTGTGTTGTAAAAACTCACCAAGACCACTCCCTCCCCGCTGCCACCACCCACCCCAGGCAGAAACACAGGAGAATAAAGATTAAGACAAGCATTGTTCTTTTCTAATTAAAACCACCTCAGAATTTGCTGTTATAGACTATTTTAAGAATGTCTTCTGAAGCTAGAGCAGTGACAAGCAAATCTACTTGCCCACAGATATAAAATACATTCTCTAACATCAGCTTTAATAACAAGAACAGTGCTATTTCCACCCCCATATGCCTTCCTCTTCTATCTTATAGTTCAACTGATCAGAATTTGGGAGAGGAAGAGGGGTATTATTTATTGATTCCATTCATAATTCAATATACATTAAGTAGGGGCCATCAACAGTAAATGGTACAAACCAGACACCTTATCCTTGAAGCTAAGAAAACACTTGAGCTTCTCCAGAATTTTAAGTGTCTCAAGGAGAAGAAAATGAGAAAGGTGAATGAAACACATTCCTTTTTTTTTTTTTTTTTTTGGTAAAGAAAGGTGTATATGTTTATTTTTGACGGTGCTGCACAGCATGTAGGTTCTTAGTTCCCCAACCAGGGATCAAACCTGTACCTGCTGCAGTGGAAGCATGGAGTCTTAACCACTGGGCCAGGAACATATTCTTAATTGAAAGAAAATTTACCAAAAAGAAACTGAGAAATAATCTATACAGGAAATAATACGAAAAAGAATGGATCTATGTATATGTATAACTGAGTCACTTTGCTGTACACCTTAAACTAACACATTGTAAATCAACTATACTCCAATATAAAATAATAATGTTTTTAAAATAAAGTGAGAAAATGCAGAATTACCTGAATTTACCCTGAGTTGGCAAGACACCTCCCCTCGCCCCATCACCAATCAAAATAGGAACTCATGAGCTGGCTTAGGTTCAACTATAGAGAAATAACATTCCATTTTGCACACCTACGTTTTTGAAAAAGACCTCTTAAACAAGCAAATAAATAAAATCTGCAATAAGTGCCGAGAAGAAAAGAGGGGGAATGATAGAGGGTAAGTGATGAAGAAAATTGCTTAGTTGAGAAGGAGCTCTCTAGAGAGGTGTTATTTTAGCTGAGACATAATACAGGAGAAGATTCCAGGCATGCAAAAAGTAGGACAAGGAGTTCTCCAGGTAGAGAGTGAAACCAAGCAGGGCCCTGTGGGGCTCCTGGGCATGGAAGCCTTTCTGTCCCTTGTTTCTTGTAGGCAAGACTCCAGCTTCCATGACCTTCCCTGAGTTCCAAAGGACAGATTTGAACAGTTGCTAGTCAAGGGAGAAGCAGCCAAGAAACCACTTGAGGCAAGATTAAAGGGACCAGAGAAGCGCATCAAGATCGGGAGACCAACCACCTGAGACCCTGCATACAACCTAATCTTGTCAGCAACCCCACTCTTGAACCGTTGCTATCAAATTCCTTATTAACTCCTCCCAGGTTGGAAAGCATAGTTTTTCAGAGCAGGAGCCTGCTGTGTCCCCCTTTTCCTGGCAAAGCAATAAAGCTATTCTTTTTGACTCACCCCAAACTCTTATCTCCAAGATTTGATTCGACACCACTGCAGAGAGGCCAAGGTTTCAGCAGTGAGAGGACTGCGTGTTTCCTGATAAGAGAAGGAGCCTGGCATGCCACAGGAATCAAAAGAAGGCCAGCTCTGGATGAAGCAGAGAATGGAATAAAATGAGCCCACACCAGCTACTGTGAGGGAAATGGCCAGGGCAGAATGGGCAGATCCGTTCTGAGGCTGCTGGAGGAATTTGGGTAAGAGATGATGGTGCCTCAGTCTGGAGTATTGTTAATGGAAACAGAAGTTAGAGGCCAGAAATACTTAGGACGTAAAAACAACCAGTGAGATTGGATAGGAGGGTGAGAAAGAGGTGGAGAGAGAAAATGAAAAAGTGAGAGACAGACCAAAGAAGAAAGATGACTTCTATGAGGACAATTTCCATGTGTCTGGGTTAACAACGGGGTGAGCAGTGTACTCCAAAGGGACCTACCTCTTCGACTTTGAGAAAATATCTTCCCATTTGCCTCATGAAAAATTCTGAAAAACCCAGTTCTCACTTGTGTTTATCGTGTCAGCCACAGGTGAAATCTTCCATTCACTGGGAAGTCAGACAGGAAACAAACTCAAATGCCTCCAGAAAGAGGGCTGAGAAATTAAGAGCACACACAAAATCCAGAAAGTGTGTTTATTGACCACATATTCCAACCATTTTATCAGATGAGAAAAGCGTGACTCTGAGAAGTTAAGGAGCAGGACCAGGTTAACTATCAGGTAAGAGAAGAACCAAGGCTAGAATCCAGTTATTCTGATTGGTCCAAATACAAATGAAGCAATATGACAAATGGGCACAATGATTACATGTACTTAATAGCCACGTATTCATAATTTCCTATCTTTCATCCTCCAATCCTTGGAGGAAGAGGTATGGCATTTGAATGCAAATTACAAGGGCATGGGGGCAGGTAAAATTTTGCATTTTTTTTTAAGAGAGCCTGCTAAACATATGCATAAGCTATGGGACACTGAACTGTAGTGGTCTTGTTGCAGGAAGGGGGACCCCTTCCAGGGCCCGAAACTGGGCTCTTGTCTAACACTCGGAAATGAATTGTCCGAGGAGACACATAAATCTCTTGACAAAGCAAGAGATTTTATTGGGAAAGGGCACCCGGGTGGAGAGCAGTAGGGTAAGGGAACCCAGGAGAACTGCTCTGCCGCGTGGCTCGCAGTCTTGGGTTTTATGGTGATGGGATTAGTTTCCGGGTGGTCTTTGGCCAATCATTCTAATTCAGAGTCTTTCCTGGTGGCGCACGCATCACTCAGCCAAGATAGATGCTAGTGAGAGGGATTCCGGGAAGTGGACAGACAGGCGGTGTCTCCTTTCGACCTTTCCTGAACTCTTCTGGTTGGTGGTGGCTTATTAGTTCCGTATTTCTTATCAGGATCTCCTGTCATAAAACAACTCATGCAAATGGTTACTATGGTGCCTGGCCAGGGTGGGCGGTTTCAGTCAGTGTGCTTCCCTAACAGTCTAAATGTTACTGAAGAAAATGAGGAAAGCATGGAAGGGAGGGAGGGAAGGACAGAGGGAGAGAGGGAGGAAAGAGAAAGTAAAAAATTTTAACCTCAAATTATATTGTTGAAAATGAACAAATTTGGACCCTATATGAAAGTTAATGTAATGCCTCCTTTGCTGTACTAGGTTATAAATGATATGAAATTTGTGTGAAAACTTTTAATATTTCAATTTCCTAAGTCTAAGAATCTAATTTTATAATCTTTTTTACATTTTTCTAGTCTTCCAATTCTAGTTCTTTCCCAATATGAAGAGAAGAATAGATTATCAGTTCAGAAATAGGCAACAAATGGAAAGAAAGATGATAAATGCAAGATATTATGATTTTAGCTCTAGTATTCCCTTCCCAAATGATATTTCAGTGCTACAGGCTTCTCATCTCACTCGCCAATTCACTGACATTTACTTTTAACTCTCCTTTACAAACCCATTCTGATACAAATTCAGAGAAAAATCTATGTAAAATAATTCAAATTGTTACTCATCTCACAGGCACATGTTTGACTAAATTCAAGTTCTCAAGAAAAGACAACTTTGAAGTCTTTCATGCAGACTTACCATCTCCAAGCTTTAAAAAAAAAAAAAAAATGCTTATGTCAACAGATCCAATTTTACACGAGAAACAAATAGCTTTCATACACATTTACACCCACCAACAGAGAAAACAATCTAGCCTAAAGCTACCCACTTTTCCTAAAATTATGGATACCCTATGCAAGTTGAAAATGTCTGTTTGAAAGCTTTAAAAAGCCAGAATTAATTTTTTTTTTTTTTTTAAGATAGCCACCAAACGTCTTTTCTCTTAAAAGGAAAGTTAATTCTCTGGGTCTGGGCACACAGCAAATTTGAAGTTTGAAAAGATCAATTGCTTCTCTTTTATATTTCATGCTCTCACACTCAAAATGGCTGGCTCAATTTAGATAACACTTTCCTCCAAACACCCCTCATTGTAAAGCACAATGTGACTGTTCAGAAAGTTATGAGTCATGGAAAAGAGGAGGTTATAAAACCTTTCTCCTCTAAACTAAATAAAATCATTTACTGCCAACCACAGGAGATAAAAGTCAAATCAGTCTTTCTGCAAGTCAGTGAATCAGTTCTATAACCTCCCACAAGATTCTTCTCAAGTAATTTGCAAAAGAATTAGCACAGCCTTTGCCAAAGAAGTTGAAAAAACATCCCACTGTGTTTCTGTAATTCACTGATGAATTTATGAGCATTGATAATTTTCTTGTCAACAGAAAGACCCACTTCACTTTTTTCCAATTCAGTTTTGTATGTAAGTGATATCGTGCAGTTTAAATAATAAACCTTAATCAAGTAATGAAACAAGGCAACCCCTGTCATTTTATTATGTCATAAACAATTCAATCCCACCACATACCCAGACTATTTCAGGACCAATCCAGAGCCAAGGGATTCACGGCTCTCCAATCATGTCTGACTGGGGAGAAAAGAAAAAGGGACAGGATGAAAGGGCCAAGCCTACTTGCCTTTCTCCTGTGTGTTCCAGTTTTATACCAAAAAAGCAAAAGGGTTTTAAAAATATTTTCATGATAGTAATCTACTTACAGGGACCCAAAATAAAGAGTCCGTGATTTTTCTTAATATAAAGACATAAATACTACCGCTAGTTAGTGCTAGGTGAGTGCCTCTTCCACATACGCATTTATTATTTACTTGGCTGGTTTTCCACTCAAGGGCTAGCACCCCCACCTTAATCCTACCCCAACGCTTACCTGCAGCCCCATTTCCCCCTACCCCAATCTCCCAGTCCGCTGCTGGGACCCAAGGCGGTGCGCACTGATCCGACTCGTAACATGGCTCTACGAAAGTAGTCCACCAGTAGTCCACCGCCAATCACGGACCGCCCTCTAGCGACGCCTCCACAGTGGTTCCTCGGAAGAACACAACTCACAGTATGTCGCAGACGCATGTAGCTCGGGCATTTGCCAGCTGCCACAGCACTAATTAACCTGTGGGCTCTCCCATCAGTTCCACCTGTTACACACGTGGATAAAGGAACTCACCTGAAAGATGATGCCAGACGTTGACAAATCAAATTCCAGGAAATGGAGACCCAGTTGGCGTCCACATCAAGAGGCACCCGATTTTTTAGGAAAATCCTCAAATCACAGCAAAGCATTACAAATGAATGAGCTGATGAAAAAGAAGGGGCTAAACTTTACCTTGCTTGGGCCCACGCCATCCTTCCAAGTGCTAAACAGGATTTTATTATCTATTTTTATTAATGTTTATTTCCACGTCCAACTCTGCAACACATGTCTTCAAAACAAATCCTTAGGCAAATGGTAACTTTCCATAATATCACAAGACTATGCAGATGTCTTTGACAACTCTGGCATCCTAGGATTTTGCACATATAGATTCCTTTTTTAAGTATTACATTCAATTTTGAAAAACTTATCTATTTGAGGTCCAGATCTGGATTCCTCCCTCTGAATAGAAAAAGTAATAGAACTAGTAAATTTGTGTATATGTGCATGCGCACATATGTGTAGGAGAAAGTTGTTAGATGTTAGGAATGGACAAGAAAAATGCTGCGGAAGACTAGTGGGCCAATTAACACAGCCCCCTAGACCTACTTTAAGAAATATCTTAGACCTAAATGGTACTTTATAAGCACATCTTTATAGTTTATAAGGCCATGTGTTTCTTTATTAAAAGCCTCATTGCACCTAAAACTACTCAGATGAGTGATAATTTAGTACAAATTGAAAACAGAATTCTGTACCCAAGTTCTGTGCTTCTTCAGGCAGTTTATACTAACTGTGAGTAGATTTTTATCCCCAATATTCACAGATGTAGGAGAGAGCTGGGAGAAATCTTATAACCCTAAAGACTCTTAAAACCTCTAAGCCAAAGTAAACAGGCCAAATGTGCTAATCATCGGGCAAATGGAGACGGCTAAGACCTCCAGTCAGAGCTTTAGGAAGATATTCTTAAGTTCACATTAGTGCAAATAGGATTTTCAGGATATGAATTTCACTAAAGCACAAATTGAATCATGTCGGTATAATCCGCACATATTTCTGCCAGCTGGGATCCTGGATGTTGAGATGTGACCATCTCTCCATGGACCTGAAACCACCAATCTGTCGCACGTGGGTTGCTGCACGGCCATCAGATGGAGACACTGTGTGGTCACTACCCTAACAAACAGAGCCAAAGCACCTACGTCTAGGGAAATGGCTACAGCTCCCATTTCCAATCTCCGGAGCCACCCAGTCCCTCTGCAATGGAGTATCAATACAGAGGCTAAACGAATTGTTTACTTAATTGTGCTGTGCAAGCTGAATAATTGTGTGCTTTCCAGAAAGGCTTTGTAACCAATGAGATAGCGCTGGATCTGCCAAAACCTTTACCTTGAAGCCAACATCCTTTCTTTCTAATACAGTCTCTCTCCTATCACAAATAACGGCAACCATGGTATTATTGCCAGAGGAGGCAAAACCATGGCAGAAACATCAAAAATCATGTCTTTCAAAATGGAAAAATCTCCATTAAGCTGCTGCTGAGAACTGCTATCTCCGAATATGCCAGTGTGGAAACCTTTAGTCACAAACCAGGATTTAGTGGATTACACACTGAAGCAGCCAACAAATGGCAACCTGAATCTACCTTTAGGGTGAGCAAAATTGATCCATTAAATATAATAACCACATTTTGAGGGGATAAGAGAAATGTGATGAAAACAAGAGGCAGTGTTGGGAGCTGTTTTTAAAATACCAAATATTGTGCAAGAAGGCTAGAAAGATGGAAAATAGAATATTGTGTACCAGTCAAAGTCTCTAGGACGATAAAAATCAATTAATACCAGGTTAGAAAACAGTGAAATAAGTTATGTTGAGTGAAAAAAAAAATCTAAGGACAGCAACAACCAAATTTTTAGTCAAAGAAAACCCTATATTACTTAATAAGTCAAGAGAATAAGACCAAGACAGATGTCTTTTTAATTCTTTCCCTGAAACTTGCTTCAAGCATTAAAAAGCACAACGGAAGTTCTCAAAACACTTGCTTCTGGTAGAGAAATTGCTTGCAACACATCACACTTGTTTTTTGGTTTTCATTAAGTTTTCAACAGATAAGGCTCCAAAAACATGGTTCAAAATTGAGAAGTCTCCCTCCTACCCTAATCTCCAGCCATCCATCCCTTTTCTCAGAGACGATCACTGTTTCTTGTTTCCTTCCAGACCAGAAATCTAAATATTTTTATATTTTATTTTATAATAGTTTTCCTTTGATATGTTCTTGCCTATTTATTACCTTGTTTTTATTTCTTGCAACAGTTTTTCATTAATAATAATCAAGGTCTTTTCTTCTTGGTAGGTCTATGTTCATATAGTTTGAGATTCTCCAGTTGGCTGTTTCTTCTCAGTTGTCATAATCCCCCATGATACAGTCTAATTGACATGTCTCACTAACAGGATTAGGACTTTGGAAAACCAGTATGCATCAGGATCTGACAAGAATGCAAAGATGCTATTTTTATGCAGGTACCCTTCAAAAAATACCCAAGAGATTTAAAACAAATGGGAATACAACATGGAACAGCCACCAAACCAAAGTTCTAAGTGGGTTTGAGTCTCGACAGGACAGTCTTATATCCTGATTCAAGTGCCAGCTGGCTTGGATTTTGAAACATCGACCTCATCTGATTTTTCAGGTTTAGATTGGTCCAGAGCAATACAGTTCTGCTTTTACAAAGTTTGCCTTACACCAGTTTGCTTTTACAGAAGACCTACATTAGTATCTGTTTGGGCTAACCAAAAGAAGTTCGAAGAGGATTTTCACTTTTATGAAAAAGACAAAAAGAGAAACTAGCGTTCAGTGTTTGTGGTGTAGGTAGCTGTTACCGAGGCAGCTCGAACCCCGAGCAGGGAGAGTGGCACCGCCAAGCTCCTTCACAGGAAATAGGCTGGGTGTCTCAGCACCAAGCTGCAATAGCTTTGAACTGTGTCTGTGCTTTATCTCTGTGTTTTTCGTGCATCCAATAGCAACATGTATCCTAAGTTAATTGCTTCTTCACTTTCACTTAAGCCGCTTAGGCTCGCGAAAGGTTTCCTAGGAACATTCTCTTTCTGATAGCATGGGAAACCTGTATTGGCCTGGGTGTTTGGGAGTGGGGAAGAGATGATGGGTGCTGGGAGGGAAGATAAGCAGGGTGCCCCCAACAGGCAGAGAGGCCTTCCAAAGAGTGCTTGCTAAGAGAATACTCGAGTGGAAGTTGACACGCACATTTCAAATACTTCGGGTCAATTTTTTTTCCCTCCCCAAATTCATCTGAAGCTATGGATAGTTAGGGAGGAAAAAAAAAAAAAAAAAAAAAACCTAGGTTCTAGCTCTGGTCTCGTTTTGTGTACCCTTGGCTTAATCACCTTCGATTCACTCTCCTCATTTATAAAATGAGGACCTTCGCCGTGATGAGTTCTAAAGCCCTTTTTACTTTTAATCCTCTCAATCTAAGATTCAGTTTCTCTCCATATATTGACTTATATGCCAGTTATAAGGGCATAATTTTTTTTTATTTCCAACAAATTTATTTACTGTGAAATAACACACTTAGTATAAATATTTTAAAATCCTCATCAAAGAAAAGAAGTGACCATAGTGGACAGCTGTCATTTTGAAGATGTCCATCATACATTCCCCCTCCTTGGCAGCACCTGGATTGCTTTAGGGGGAAGTATCTGTGTACACCTGAGGGGAGATAAGCCCAAGTGTTTGTCTCCCCACTATAAAAGCTTAAGAAGAAACTGGAAATTTCCTTCTGCCAGAGTCTCCTCTCATAAATCAGTACTTCCATAGGATGGATGTGTGACCATCAAATTTTCTCCTGCAGGACTCTAAATCTTTAGCAGAACAACACAAGAACAAGAGAAACAGCTGGAGTTCATTCACTCCAGAAGTGAGACCTTGGCAAGACTGTGGAGTAACTCCTGCTACAAGGCTTTCTATCCTTTCATTCTGAAGTTTTCCCTTAAATCCTACAAACAACCCAGTATTCTCCCAATAAATTCTCTTTTCTATTTAAGATAGTGGTTTGCTGCATACTGATCTACTTCAAAACTTAATGGCTTAAAATAATAATAATTTATTTGCTCACAGTTCTACAGACTGGCAGTTTGGGTAGGGCTCAGCTGGGATGGTGTGTCTCAGCTCCACGTGGTACCAACTGGGTTCATTTCAACATCTGCAGTCAGTGGAAAAATCTGCTGGGGGCTGACCCTGGATTGCCTCACTGACTCACTTATTTGGAAGCTGGCTGAAGCCATCAGCTGGAACACATCAGTTCTCCACGTGGCACCTCACCCTCCAGTAGGCCATACTAGAGAAATGCTCAGAGAGAACAAAAGCAGAGCTGCAACTTCCCTTACATCACATTCTATTGATCAGATAGTCTAAAACCAGCCCAGATTTAAGGGGTGGGAAAAGAGACTTCATCTGTTAATGGAAGGAGTAACAAAGAAACCTTCCCAGGTAAAGGGGATACAGGGAGACATGATCATTGGGGACAATTACTGTATGAATTTACCATGGTAGAGTTCATTTCTGTTGCTTGTAGCCTAAGAAGTATAACTAATCCATCAATCTGTGTAATGGGACATGGAACACATTAGATTTGGAAGCCTCAACATTGAAGACATTTTCCCTGTTTCTATCTCACATAGTAATGAGACTATTTGGAAATAATGTGGTATCATGGTAGTGGGACTGTAAGAAGAATGAATTTAAAGTGAAATTATCATGTTTCAAGTCTTGCCAGCTATTTAGTTACATAATTTTAAACCTACATAATCTCTGTGACTTCATTTACATATATGAATGAATGGATGGGTGGATGGATGAAATGGAGTGATAGGATTTGCCTGAATTGCAAATATTTTGGTAGATATGAAGTAGAGTAACTGTGTGAAATACAGGAAATCTTCCCTTTGTACTGTAGGACAGGACCATAAAATGATCACACAAGTTGATACTGTGCAAAACTGGCTTAATGGAAAACGTTATAATTGTTCCATGACCTCTAAACATTTTTGTCAAAACATTACAACCTCTTTCACTGTTGGTTATAACTGTATCAGGAAATGAAAAAAAAAAAAAAGAACAAAACTTTTTGCTTAGTATGCTATCATTTAAACTAGTAAAAACACTAAAAATAAAGTATCTTATTTATTTGCAAAAAAAAAAAAATGATCAAGATTAGCCTGGGTAGTGTTTGCCTTCTTGTCATCATATAACTGACATGTGGAATGAGGATCTTTTCTATGCCTTGGCAAATTGTCACACTGCTTTTTAAGTTAGCATCTGCTTCCAACATTTTATCCCTTATATTTTCAGGGTCATGAAATGTCTCCAAGAGTTTCTTTTATGTGAATTTTTTTGCTGGTGTCACTGCCTCCAGGACATTTTTATCCTTTCATACAACCACTTTCCTTATTTATGTCAGTAAATTTGCCTTCACTAAGTTCCTCTGGATGCATGTCTTTCGAAAGGCACTAGTATCAACATTCCCACAATCAACTCTTTCTTCTACATTCCATTTACGTTTGACTCAAACTTCATTTTCAGCATTATTACTTTTGTTTCTTTTGTTGAACTTTCATTTTTGCTGGACTATTCTTTAACTATTCATATTTGTAAAATGTCACATGAGTTTATCGCTGGGAAACAAAGAGGCAACACAAATACACACTTTGCTGTCCATTTGTGAGCTGTAACACGCGCGCAGCATCAATCACTGCAAGAAGTGACAAGATTGGTCACTGATCGTAAATGTGCATCTGCCACTTATGTAGTGACTTGTGGACCAAGAGTTAGTGGCAATGTTTGTAGTTTACACAACTTCTCAGTGAATATATTTGGTAACTGAAATTTGAACCATGTTGCTGGGAGACTGATGTTATTTAAACAGTGGTAACTGAAAGTGTGCATATAGAACTATGCAAAGTAAACCATTTTAAAGATGACGTTGAATTTAATTATTGCCACCGTTGTTATTAAAGAGAGAAAGGGCAGACCTCATTTTTACTGTATTAAAGAAGGAGTTCAATTTAATTCAATCACTATTTGGCTCCAACAATTTTCATCTTTGCCACTGCAAGGTCCGAAGATTAGTACTAAGTGCAAGCAAACAAGAAGGGAGGAGGAAGGACTGAAAAAAAAAACACCCTACATTTTAACCTTTCCACAAAGGCCTAGAGGAAAACAGAACACACCAAACTCAAAGGTCAAAGAAAAGTGAGGGAAGATATTGTCCAAGTTAAGTAGCTGTTTCTACTGCTCTTTACTTCCATGGCCAGAAGGAAAATATTTCAATAACTTCCCAGGAATGGGGCTGGTAATCTCCCAATATTCACCTGCCTTTCTCTCTTAGTAGCAGAATGCCAATTTTTGGCTGGTTTTGCTGCTGCCCAGAATATTTCCCTCACAGCTAGTTGTGTCCACATGACTCACTACTGTCCAATGAAACATGAGTGAAAGGATTGAGGGGTTGGGGGCAACTCCTTATTCTATTAGGAGAAGCAACCTTTTGTCCTTCCTACTGAATAGAATGTGGGCAAGACATTAGAAAGTCATCTGGGACTAGGAGGCAATGTTGAGAATGGAAGTCAGGCATTGGGATGGTGGAACATAAAAAAAGACCAGAGCCTGAATCCTTTGTGGCTTTATGCAAACACCATACCAGCTCTGGGCTCCTCTCTCCACACTACTTTATGTGTATTTAACCCATTCTTTCTTACCCACATCTGAACACAGTTCCTAACTGATAAAACAAATACTCTTCTCTAGCCAATGGGCTGTATCAGTGACCCAAATAACAATGACTGACTCTTGCATCACTCTACACAACGAAGGTCCCAAATGAGGCACAAACCCATGGGCAAAACGATACCCTCCACATGGTGTTGCATATTTAGGGGAACAAAAACTTATGGTTGTTTGTAAAATCCTGAAACAGATTCTGATAATCAAGACTCAAACACAGACCTGAGTTAGAAACTGTTTGTACAGAAAAAAAAAAAAAAAAAAAAAAAGGATGAGAGGGAAGGAAAGAAGTACTAGCTCACAGCTAGCTTGTTATGAATCAGAGAGTATGAGTGGGAGACAGAAGCCCCAAAATATAATTCAGTATAAGGCTGCCCTCATGTAAGGGTCTAGAGGAAAACAAAGGAGGTCCTAGCTCAGTGCTGGTCTCCCGTTAAAAGGGACATTTAACAAACAGAAGTAAACTGAGGTTATACAACAACCAACGTGATCTGGACTTCCCATTTTGTGAGGGATGGGAGAAGAAACTGGGGTTATGTACCTGGGAGCAAAGAAGACAAAGATGTGTGACTGGTGTTTCGAATAGGTGAAGTGATGCCTTGTGGAAGAGGACTTTGCTTTAATCTGCATGGTTTCAAGCACTGGAACTAATGAGTGAAATAAAACATATTTCAACTCAATAAAAGGAAAAAACCTTCTGAAAATTAGAATTTTCCAAAACTGTAATGCACTTCTTTGTAAGGTAGTGAGTTATCTGACTTGGTAGTGAATCTTTTTAAAAGTAGGGACCATAATGGAATTCAGGACTTTTTCTGAAACTCAGGATAGAAAATGAAAACTCTGTTGTATCTTCAGATCCTTGAAAAAATGAAGTGATTTTGATTCTAAGACGACTGTCAGCGAAGAATAAGGAGGTTGCATTGGATGGGAAAATGACCCAGGTGGCTCTTCCATTCTCATTGTGCTATTAATCCTGTATTTTCCTGTTACATGTAAAGTAGTTAATATGCAATGATCCAGGCGTTGGACAAATGCTTCCTGAGGAAAATTATGATGATTGTAGTGGCCAGAACTCGTCCACCTGTAAGTGGATGAAACCAGCTAAGACTAGTCTAGGGGTAAAAATAAGAAATTCAATGGCAGGGGTAAATCTCATTTCAAACTCAAACAATGTGATCAGACTCTTTCTCCACCTCTTGGATCAATTCTCTCCAAGCTGGCTTCAGGCAGACTCTTACCATGGAGAAGCCTAAACCACCTCTGTCAGCTTCATACATCATTCCCTAGCCTAGAAATTTCAATGGACAGAGAACTCTTTTTTACTCAAAAGTCTTATAGCTGAGTTGGACTAACCTGACTTCAAACACAGCTCGTTGTTTATCCACTTACTGTGGACTTGGATTGACCAGCTTGGGTCACATGAACTGAGGACAGGGCACAGATGGTTTCCACAAGGAAAAGAAGCTTCTGATGTACAGATGCTGTGAAGATAAAAATAATAAATGCCCACTACAATGACACAACGAATGCAGTGGATTTTTTAAATGGAAACTTGTGGGCCCTTTATGAATCTCAAAATAGGAAATAGAAACACCATTGTACCATTTTGCTTGTTTTGCTGTTGTTGTTGTTATTGCTGCTCACACCGTGCAACATGCGGAATCCTGGTTTCCCAACCGGGCCTTGAACCCACAAACCTGCAGTGGAAGTGCAGAGTCTCAGCCACGGAACCACCAGGGAAGTCCCAGAGTACATGAGAATATGAAGTGAATTTGATTCTAGGCCTTAATCTAAAATTCTAATACTCGGGCAAATAATAATTTTAACATGTCTGTCTTTTCATCAATTCCCTCTTTTTTTTTCTTAAGATGCCTCTGTTCACAGCTTTATCAGACAAAGTAATAGCAAATGAAGAGAAAAGCCTAAAATGTTTATCGAAGTGGATGAAGGCATGGCATGTAAGAAAAATTATTCATTAATAGTTAAAAAAATCTTTATATTTAATATTTAGGTGACATATTTCTACTTCAAGAGAAGTAAACATTATAGTCATGAATAACAAACAGAAACACAAACTCCATTTATTTGTAAAATAAACTCATTTTCTTTTCATATGAATGCAAAAAAATGACCGAATACCATATGTTCCATTTGCCATGATTCTAAGACAGCAAAGCTACACAATTTCTAGATCATTTACTTGTCCTCCTATTTTTCCATGTCTTACCATTCTGCTAGGTAAGCGTTCATTCATTCACTTTGATAACGCTACTTTTTATAGGTTTGGTATTTCATTTGCTCAATTACTCCATGCGAAACTACAGCAGCCAGAAAGGGCAGGTATGGAGAAGAAAATCCCACCCCACAGTTCCCCTAAAAGAACAAGAACTCAGGACTACACTCCCAATGGTTTCAAACAAAAGGGGCTTTTGTCTTTTGCTAGTTTCAAGTTTGAAAAAGGCATCCATACCCCCTCATTTTATATCACTGGAGCCAGGCTGAATGCCACAGTATTCAGGACAGCACAATGGTACAACATAGCATGTCAGCTCTGTAAGTAGTGGGTGGGAAGGTAGGGAAGAGGAAAGAGTCCCTGTAGTCACATGGAAATCGTGGAAGGGTCCCTAGAAGGGAAGAGGAGCAATCATGGGGCTCCAGGTGATCTGCAGAAAATCAGAGATGTAGAAATAAATCCCAAAATTAGACCTGAAAAATATAACTCAGCGTCATGAGAATGATACTAGAGAGAGATTCTGAAGTTAAAGCAGCCATGTATCATAAAAACCTGAGTTTTCCATTTTTATTACACTGCTTAGCTATCCACAGAGATTTCTTCTAGCCAGCTTAATCTTTTCAAAATGGTTTCATGAGATTGAGAACATTTTGAAAAAAAATGTACTCAACTTCTGGGACAAGCTGTAGATGTTACACTAAATAGCATAGTCTATGTGACTTAGAATATAAGTCATCAGTAGATGATTACCCAAAAAATCAAACAGTAGCTAGTATACAAGCTGAATACATGAACATGTTAACAGGACAAAAGAGCAAAGCAGTAACAAGAGGTATAAGAAAATGCAGCAACTCATGACAGGGGCATGCCTACACAATTATAAACTTACTACTTCTCTTTTGGAGATAAACTCAGGAGTTTATAAAATGAACAAACATAGTAACTACAAAAAGACCATCGTGATTTATTGAGCATGAATAAATCCTTTAATAAAAGCACTGGAGGAGTTCATAGAATTCTTTCTAGAGGTAGGCATTAATCAGATCAGATCAGTCGCTCAGTCGTGTCCGACTCTTTGCGACCCCATGAATCGCAGCACACCAGGCTTCCCTGTCCATCACCAACTCCTGGAGTTCACTCAGACTCATGTCCATCGAGTCAGTGATGCCATCCAGCCATCTCATCCTCTGTCATCCCCTTCTCCTCCTGCCCCCAATCCCTCCCAGCATCAGGGTCTTTTCCAATGAATCAACTTCTCCATTTTATAGAAGAAGAAACTAGATTTCTGAGAATTTTTGTGTAATTTCTTTAAAATCACACAGCTAGCAAACACAGAGCCAAGATATTAACCCTGCCAGTCTGATTCCCAATTTTGTGCTTTTAACCACACACAAGTGCTTTTTTTCTTAAGCATTTTGCATGAACTCACTCATTCGAGTCTCATAACAATCCCGATAAAGTGAAATTATTATTTCCAGTTTTCTAATGAGAAAATAAAGAAGATAGAACCATTGTTCTAGGTCACATGGCTGGCCAGTGGCAGAGCCAAGATTGGAACTTATTTCTCTCTGACTCTAGAGCCCTCTTTCATAGGTAGTATGTTACAGGCTGCTACTTGCCTACTGAAATCTATTCTCTTCTTCCTGGGAATGAGTCTGCTTAGCCAAAAACTACACTTCTATACTTTCTTTACAGTTAGGTATGGCCATTTGACTAAGTTCTTACCAAAGGAATATGAGTGGAAGCGACATGTGCAACTTCTAAGTCAAAAGGAACCCCATGATCCCAGACCTCCTCTTTTTCTTTCTCATGAATTGGACCTCAGAATAGGAGGGGCCAGAATTCATTAGAACAATCAAGTTAGAATCCATCAGAATATAAAAAAACAAAATTCCTATTACAACAGGTGTACTGAAATGAGCCCAAGTCACAATATGGTGACGTACTAAGTCACCATATTGACATCACTTCAATTATCTTAATTTCATCTCTACACTACCTATTGCCTCTCTTAGAATGCTGTTCTGGGTCATACAGTACAATCTCCTTTGCCATCTCTTTGAAAGATATCAGGAAATATTATAGGGGCCAATCTTCAATTATACATCTATCTCAGGTTATCTAAAGAATCCAATTGGGATCTTTAAACTGAATCCATCTAATCAAGGCTATGGTTTTTCCAGTAGTCATGTATGGATGTGAGAGTTGGACTGTGAAGAAAGCTGAGTGCAGAAGAATTGATGCTTTTGAACTGTGGTGTTGGAGAAGACTCTTGAGAGTCCCTTGGACTGCAAGGAGATCCAACCAGTCCATTCTAAAGGAGATCAGACCTGGGTGTTCTTTGGAAGGAATGATGCTAAAGCTGAAACTCCAGTATTTTGGCCACCTCATGCGAAGAGTAGACTCACTGGAAAAGACTCTGATGCTGGGAGGGATTGGGGGCAGGAGGAGAAGGGGACGACAGAGGATGAGATGGCTGGATGGCATCACCAACTCGATGGACATGAGTTTGGGTGAACTTCGGGAGTTGGTGATGGACAGGGAGGCCTGGCGTGCTGCAATTCATGACATTGCAAAGAGTCGGACATGACTGAACGACTGAACTGAACTGAACTGAAGAAACCTTAAGTTTTAATTTTTTAATGTAAAAAAAAAAAATTCTTGTGGAAAGTAGTTTTCATAGAGTTAAAGATCCACTAAAATGATCCTAACTTTTGACACTCTTAACACCAAACCACATCTGGATGCTTATTTTAATGAAATGATAAAAAGTATTATATTTGCAAAGATGTTCACTGAAGCATATCTAAAGAAGGGGGGAAAACTGTAAACAAAATGTGAAACAGTAGAGAAAAATCGTTAAGTAAAATGATGGTTCATCCTGAGGGGAAATACGAGGCTGATATTTAAAAACAAATTCAAAAATCCAAAGCAAAGGCACTGAGAAATAAATGAAAATTTTCCAGTTAATCTTTCAAAGTGATAACAAAAGATTTGTTTTGGATGATCCAGAACAACATATCCAAAGGAGGCAACATACAGTGTAGAATTACACATTCTGAAATGACATTACAGAAAAGTAGACAGACACATCCAAATTGGGTACTTCTATAAGACAGTTGACCAGGTTTTTTCAACAAGTTAATGGCATTTTTAAAACAGTGAGCCTGCTATAGATTAAAATAATGTTAAGAGATATAACAACCCACTGCAATGTACAGATCATTATTTCCATCTTCAGCTATACGAATCAAGGTTAAAGAAAGACATTTTTAAAATAATGAAGGAAATTTGAATATGATTAATTCTATGTAATATCAAAGAATTACTGCTAATTTTGTTAGGTATCCTAATGGTACTATAGTTGAATTAGAAAACATCCATATTTTCTAGAAATGAATAATAACGTATGTAGGGGTGAAATGACCTAAGGACTAGAACTTGCTTTAAAATACTTCAGTAACAATAACAGCTATAATGTCAAGACACAAAGCACAGAAGTGTACAAGTTCTACAGTAGCCTGACTGAGGAGCTCCAATTTTGATCCAACACTCACTAGGTATGTGACAAGTTACTTAACTTCCCAATGCCTTGAGTTCCTCTTCTGTTTACTAGTGACACCAATCACATCTCTTGTCTTAGGTTATTGTGAAGATCATGAGATGAGCTCCGTAAAGAACTCAGCACAACATGTTAGCTATTATTACCATCATTATAAACCAGTATGCTCTTCACTCATCTAAGACCCCAAATGTCACTCCCAAAAACACTTAATCCCTTGAAATCTCTCCTCTGTCTTTCTCTCCAGGTTCCTTCTTGTTTCCTTCCTCCCTAGCCTATTTCCTTCTTCAGGACCTAGAACTTACACTTTGATGGTTAATAATGCACTAACATTTCATTAATTTTTAAGGTGATTTTCTTTTTAAAAACTAAATTAGGAAAACTGTGGAACAAGGTAGAAAACAGGAGAATACAAAATAAACTGGTATAATTACACCCAAGTATAAACATGGAAAAGGATCAAAGGAAAAGTAGAATATATAAATGGAGGCATTCTGAATGATTTTCCTAACACCTAGTGATTCTTTCATTAGGTTCAAGCAAGACATTTTTTTAAAAAAAAGCAAATTCCACAGACCTAAGAGACCCTAAGAATGATTGAATAATACATGTGTGTGTCTTTCCATAGAGGACGGCATGTTTGGCTGTTACTGACAAATCTAGAGTATAAATAGGAAGACACAGAATAATAAGAGCTATGACAGTACTTCTTATTTCATTGATTCCTTGGTATCTTGGGTGTGTGACCTGTGCAGGATCTTGTATTTAGGAGGGCCCTGTGTGTGCGTGTGCTCAGTCATGTCTGACTTTTTGTAACCCCATGGACTGAAGTCCACCAGGCTCCTCTGTTTATGGGATTTCCCAGGCAAGAATACTGGAGTGGGTTACCATTTCTTTCTCCAGGGAATCTTCCCAACCAAGGGATCGAACCCAAGTCTCCTGCTCGGCAGGCAGATTATTTACCACTGGGCCACCTGGGGAAGCCCTCAGAAGGGTCCTGTACTTGGCTTACTGTCCTGCTATCACTATTTTGAAATTTTAATTTTTAAACACGGGGCCCCACATTTTCATTTTGCACTGGGCCCCACAAATTATGTAACAAGCCCTGACTCCACCTTATGAGATGGACACTATTATAATTCCAATTTAAAGATGAGAAAGTTGAGGGTTAAAGGACAAAGCTAAAGTCACACAGCCATCAAGTGTGATGACTACAGAAAGAATTCAAAGTGAAAGACAGAGAATGGGGTAAAGAACAAAAAGAAAGCCAAGTAAGTCAGGGAACAAGAATATTATCATCCATCTGGGGGCCAGTTCTTCACTGATTAAGCAGTCAAAACTCATGGGTTTAGGCTGAGAGTTAAGGCCACCCCAGGAAGGAGTCTGTTCTACAGCCCATGACAGGCTCCATATCACAAGACTGTCAGAGTGGAACACGGAAAGGGTGCAGGCATCCATTAGCCCTTCTGGAAATAGGATCTACAGGAAGGAAAGGCCTAAAGTGCTTTTTCTTAAAAACTGGCCACCTTTTTGCAGGCTCTTGTGTTCCTTGAGAAACAACAGCAGTCAAGGATTAAGATGATCCTGTCACTTTGTTAAAATGAAACTTTAAAAAACATATTTCAACACAATGCTTTCTTAGCTTAGGCAGCACAGAAAATTGTCAATCTACCCACTGTTCTCACAATCACTCCAGAAGTTAGACATCAAGAGCACTCATGTTCTCCTTCAGACCCACTCATGGGCTTCCTGTCACCTGGTTCTAGAACAACCTAGGATTGGGAGGGTCACCTTGACAACGTTAACAAAACACAGAGTCACACAAAGTCTTAAGGGTCCTTGCCGAGAGGTTTTGTGGCTATGATCGTTCCTTTAAATGGATCGCTAGAGTTAGAGCACATTTCACAGGGGGGAAAATTTTTAGACATCAGGGAAACAGTGCCCAGATTAGTACTAATAATAAGAAGACAATCCAAAGGCTCCCATCTGTAGCTTCAATTTGGGGGAGGTTAAATGAATTATATTCTACTGTGCCTGTTAAAGCCAGAGGGTGAGGCCACAGCCCTATGTGTGGAGAGGGTTGTAAAGACTCCGAATGGCACTCAATGGGAATGAGACTGATTTTTCAGTAGGAAGCCAGTCTGTACGGGCCAAGCCTTAGGCAGGGAAGAAACCCCTGTCCCTCCTTGGGATCCATTTCTCATATCTGGACCTGCCTCCTTTGCTGTATTTGAGAGGGACATTCTCTGCCCCAGGAGGAAGTCAGGAGCTAAAGGCATAGTGGAGGCCTGGTTTCCAACTATCCTACTTCTCTGGAGCAGCTTTTTAACATACATATTCCATGACCTACTCAAGAGCAACTGAATTGGAATTTTGAGGAATGGTCCCAGATTTTTTTTTAAATTCATCTGTTTTATATTTCTCAAGTTATTCTTATGCAACCAGCTCATACTGATTCACAGACTAGTTTTTAGAACCACTAGTTTTCCTTTTTTTTATTTATTCCTGCTGCTCAGTTTATTTGCTTTTGCTATCCTTTCTGGCTTTAGAGACTTGACCACAGAGTTGTGCATCCACTCCGCCTCTGCAATGCGGCAGTAGAGGTGGACAGCGCCCCCTAAGGAAATAACGGGTGATTGCAGCAGTAATTAGTGAAGTCAACCCAAAAGGGAAGTGACCAAGACTCAACTACTGTGAGGCTGAATCCTGCTTAAACCAGAGTAGTTCTGCATTTACCTGTTATATACACCTTGTATTCATCTGAATGAAAGGTTCCAATGCAGGAGGAAAAAGTTTGAAAAATAATGCTTTTTCTAGAACCAAAACATAACCAAAACACATTTCTTCTTCAGTTACATTCTAGACAAACAGAGTTTTGTGGGCTACCCTGAAAATCTAAATATCATTTATAACATGGATCTTGTGGGAAAGTCTGAATTAAAGATGGCAAAAACACATCTCCCTCCCCACCTTCTCACTTCCCATGGACTGAGCAGCAAGATGGGATCTGTTTTTGCTTCCCAGAATACCTCCAATCCCACACCCAAGACTAAAGGGATGCCTAGCTCGGAATAAAGGAAACTTTCCCTGAAGCCAGGAGGGAATCTCTAGTCCCTCCCTTCTCCCCTTATCCGTGACCTGCAGTGGCCACAAGGGCTGGAGATGGTCCAGTGGAAAGGTACAGCAGCAGCATACCAGACACATCGGTGCTCTGAGCTCAGGAATCTCCCACAACCAGACCCTTGGCTCTACCAGGAAGGGCCCCAATAAATATTTCAGACACAAAGAGGAAGCTACCGCCCCACTGCCATGAGAGCTGTTAGAGAATGTGCTCTGAATTGCTTTGAGGAGTTAGCTATGATCATCACATGCTCCCTGGGGAAGAGCAGCATTTGTGGAGTTATCCCTGGACACAGATTAAAGCAGATCCATGTGGCAACCTTGTTCTTGACCTCCTGACTACAGTGTCCCAACCAGATGTGGCCAAAAACACACCACGGTAAGAACTAAGGCATTGCTAACTACCTCATTTATCAGACTTGTACTGCTCTTCTCTTTAAACTCTGTCTAACAAAATTACACTCTAGAGACTGCTAAGTCAGCACTAGGAGCCAAAAGTCCTGTCTATTCCTGGTGTTAACTAAAGAGTTGAATCAATGAAAAAAAATTAATTCACACCTGAAAACAAACCAATCCTAAGCATAAATAACCCACAATATGCCACATGTGTCTTGTGGAGGGAATACATTTATTTACCTCAAATTTCTCAACCAGTCACATCAACAGCTCCAATAATGACCTATAGATAATGACCTTATAATAGTTAATGACCAGTAATTGGTAATGACCAAAACATTTGAAGGTTTAACTAGGAGACCTGAAGAAGCCTCAGTTACAAAAGACTGACTTGGGCTCACTAAACTGTATTTATTGATAGAGGGAAGTAAAGACTCACACATTTCCTCATATACTCAGGAACAAAGTTTGAAACCAAAGAGGTTTAGGGAATGGTCCTCCTAATTATAAAGGACAATGTCTTGAGCATTCCAGTTAATTAAGAGATTGCCTCATGATTGCATTTGTAACACTAATGCAAAAACACTAAACTTTTTACTCATTCATATATTAAATAATTTTGTTGTTGTTTAGTCGCTAAGTCATGCCTGACTCGTCATGATTCCATAGATTATAGCTTGCCAAGTTCCCCTGTCTATGGAATTTCCCAGGCAAGAATAATGGAGAGGGTTGCCATTTCCTTCTCCAGGGAATCGTCCCAATCCAAGGATCAAACCCATATCTCCTGCATTGCAGGCAGATTCTTTACCACTGAGTAACCAGGTAAGCCCCCATATTAAATAATAATGGCAGTCAAATATCAGGCAATATGCCTGGCCTCTTTTCTAATTACCCATAATGGACTGGTTCCAAATTGGGAAAGGAGTACGTCAAGGCTACATATTGTCACCCTGCTTATTTAGCTTATATGCGGAGCACATCATGCAAAATGCCGGGCTGGATGAACCACAGGCTGGAATCAAGATTGCTGGAAGAAATATCAATAACCTCAGATATGCAGATGACACCACCCTTATGGCAGAAAGCGAAGAGGAACTAAAGAGCCTTTTGATGAAAGTGAAAGAGGAGAGTGAAAAAGCTGGCTTAAAACTCAACATTCAGAAAATGAAGATCATGGCATCCAGTCCCATCACTTCATGGCAAATAGATGGGGAAACAATGGAAATAGTGACAGACTTTATTTGGGGGGGCTCCAAAATCACTGCAGATGGTGACTGCAGCCATGAAATTAAAAGACGCTTACTCCTTGGAAGAAAAGCTCTGACAAACCTAAACAGCATATTAAAAAGCAGAGACATTACTTTGCCAACAAAGGCCTACCTATGGTTAAAAAAAGCTACGGTTTTTCCAGTAGTCATGTATGGATGTGAGAGTTGAGACTATAAAGAAAGCTGAGCACTGAAGAATTAATGCTTTTGAACTGTGGAGTTGGAGAAGACTGTTGAGAATCCCTTGGACTGCAAGATCAAACCAGTCAATCCTAAACAAAATCAGTCCTGAATATTCATTGGAAGGACTGATGCTGAAGCTGAAACTCCAATACTTTGGCCACCTGATGCAAAGAATTGACTCATTGGAAAAGACCCTGATGCTGGGGAAGATTAAAGGCAGGAGGACAAGGGGACGACAGAGGATGAGATGGTTAGATGGCATCACCGACTTGATGGACATGAGTTTGAGCAAGCTATGGGGGTTGGTGGTGGACAGGGAAGCCTGGCGTGCTACAGTCCATGGGGTCACAAAGAGTCGGACATGACTGAGCGACTGAAATGAACTGAGCTGAACTGAAATTCCACCTTCCAAATATACCAAGTTGCTCACAAGGCTCAGAATATGCCCTGCTCTCTCCAAGCCTCAACACATGCTGTTCCCTCTCTGGCTGGAATACCCTTCCTCACGCTCTACAGGGAATATACACACAGACACACACCACTGCCTTCATCACCTTCTGGCACAAACATCTCATTCTCATTCACTGAGCTCAAAGGCCTTTCCTTCCAGGAAGCCCTCCTCCACCTCCTATAATAATATGTGCTGCCCTTAGAAAAGACTCTGATGCTGGGAAGATTGAAGGCAGGAGAAGGGGACGACAGAAGATGAAATAGTATCACCGACTCAAAGGACAAGAGTTTGAGCAAACTCCAGGAGATGTTAAAGGACAGGGAAGCCTGGCACGCTGCAGTCCATGGGGTCACAAAGACACAACTGAGTGACTGAACAGCAAGTTTGTCTCACTGCAAAATGGAAACTGTTTATGTGCGTCTCTCTTCCAGCGAGCTCTGGAGAGCTGAAACTTGGCATTAAGAAGCAGTTCCTTTTAGTGGTTATACAAGCCCTGAAACTGACTCCCTGGATTCTAACCCCAGGTTTATCTCTCTTAATCCTGCATAATTTAGGGCAATAACTTAATCTCTCTGGGCCTCAATTTGCTCATCTTTAAAATGGGCATAACAACTGTGCCTATCTCTTTGCATTATTAAAAGGATTGCAGGATACATGCAAGTCTTATGAGAGGCACTGCTCATAGTAAGAATTCAATAAATGGTCTTCTAAAAGTCTCTCCCATAGAAAGGTCTCTCCTATATATACCTCCATTATACTGTGAAAGGGCACTACACTTAAATGATTTATCTCTTTTAAAATGTCCAAGAATAAAATTAAGTGGCAAGACCTACAGAAACAGGCAAAACCAAATTAAAAGTAAAACAAGTACTATAAAAGATGGGCTTCTCTGGTGGCTCAGATAGTAAAGAACCTGCCTGCAATGCAGGAGACCCAGGTTCGATCTCTGGGTCGGGAAGATCCCCTGGAGTAGGAAATGGCAACCCATTCCAGTATTCTTGCCTGGAGAATTCCACAGACAGAGGAGCCCGGTGGGCTACTGTCCATGGGGTCCCAAAGAGGTGGACACAGCTGAGTGACTAACACTTGTACTTTCAGGAAAAGGTACTTGCAATGCAATTAACTAACAAAGGATCTGTTTCCATAAAAGATTTTTCAAAAAGAAGAAAGAAAAAAAACCCTATTATGAATCAATAAGAAAATCAGAGACTACCCAGTAGAAAATAGGCAAAGGATATTAATTATGAATAAGCATTTCACAGAAAAAGAAATCTGAATGACCTATATAAGTAGGAAACGATTCTCAGGGAAATAGAGATACCATTTGATCGCCGCTAGAGAATCCCAGGGACGGGGGAGCCTGGTGGGCTGCCGTCTATGGGGTCGCACAGAGTCAGACACGACTGAGCGACTTAGCAGCAGCAGCAGATAATGCCACATGTAGCTGCGGATGCAGGAATCTTTAGGCTAGAGAAGAGCTGAAAGACAGGGGACAGGGTTTTGGCTTTCAGTGTTCTATTTAAAAAAAAAGAGAGAGAGAGAGAGGAAAAGGAAATTTGAAGTAAATATGACACAATAAATATGAAATCTGAACTGTGGGTACATGGTTTCTAGAAAATTATTTTATTTTCTAATTGTTTCAGATATTCAATAATTTAAAATGTTATGCCAAGGGAACTTATAAATAAGAATAGGTATTACAGAATTTGTGTTTCCAGGTATATTTCAAGAAACTGAATATTCAGACCTTTTATAGATGTTCAATATTTTCACTGATTTCACTAAATGGATGACTGGGTGAGAGGACGGGCAAACAGAGGCAGGGATGAATGAATGGATGGACAGATGGGTAGATGGACAGACAGATGAACAGGAGGCTGGGTAGATTGACATTCAAGTACATAAACAGAGACAGAAGAAATACAGTTACTCAGTGAAGTGAAAAGTTTTATTGAAGCTGTATACAATGAAGACTTGGGAGACTGAAATCCCAGCTCTGCCAACCCTTAGACAGCTACCTTGGCAGGGCCACCAGGTGAACTGCATGACACCAAAGGGCACTATCTGCACAAAGGACAATGAATGGCGCCCCCTGGAGTTGTGCAGTGCCCCAGCCCTGATGGATAAACGCCATTACCTCTCTGAGTCCTTATTTCTCCATCTGTAAAAAAGAGTCCAATCATATCTGCCTCGTGGGGTCTATAAGAAGACTAATGAGACCCTGTATGTGAAGTGCTTAGCGCAGAACCCAGCACATGATGAGAAGTGAGAATGTGCTATTATCATCCATGTAATACTAGGAAAACGGACACTATGGTTCAAGACTAGGTTAATATGCAACATTAGCCCTATGCGCTGTCTCCTTAGGATCTAAAGAGTAGGAAAGTAACATATGTACCTAGTGGCATACCTAGTCAATTTGGGATCTTAGTGACTGTAAGTTTTCCAGCAGACACTTCCAATCCATAGTTCTGGAATTCACTGGGGTGCCTCAGGTTCAAGGGAGTGGGGTTAAGCTGGGCTGCTGAGGGCCCAGACTCTGCCTCTGCTGTCATCGGAGCAGATGGGCCGTTCTGTGCCCTCAGATGCAGGCGTCTCTTGGCTAATGTAAGCGATGTTAAGACTTAACAAACAGAAATCCCATTTTATGCAACGCTTTCCACAAAGCATCTACAAAATGTTCACGCAGCACAAACATACAAAACAAACTCAGCCATGATGTGTACCGCGCACAGGGAGAAGGCGGGCGGGGAGCAGGCAGGAGGAGGCAGCAACAAGGGGCACCTGGAAGCTGTCTCTTCCCTGCTTACACTGTCATCATCAAGAACCCAGCTTCACAATTTGAAATAAGCTGGCTTTTCCACACACAAAACAGACTTAACATAAGATTTCCCTGAAGGGCACCTTTTTTAACTCCAAAACTAGTAGCTGAAAATACCGAGAATTGCCCATCTCTGCTGACTCTGCACTTTGCTGGAGAGTTCCTGGTGGGCTTGCACACTCTACTGAAGTCAGCTGGAGGGCTCCTGAGCTGGAAGCTCTGACGGGCCTCGCGGCACTCCGGGCGGGATGCTGGCCAGGTGGCCTCAGGTCTCCACGTCTCCTCCGTGTCTCCTCCCATCCGCTGGCGACTACAGCAGCTTCTTCTCTTGGTGGTCTTGGTGGTCTCGGGGCAAGGAACCAAGAGGAAAAGAAGTGAGAGCTGCCAGGAGTTTAGACAGAGCTGGGCTTGGCCGGCACAGTGTCACTTCCACACATTCTGCTGGTCAGAGCAAGTCAAAAGGCCACAGACAACAAGGGGAGGAGAAATCAATTCCACCCAGAGAAGCAGCAAAGTCATCTCACCGAGGGGTGTGCAGGGACGATCTGAGACCACCTGCCATACGACCTTGGAAGTCAGGCGTGGATGGGCCTGGGCTTCTGAACATGGTTTGTTTCTTAAGAAAAAAAAAAGTCCAGGGCTTAAAAGAAGCATTTGAAAACCACTCCATGATAGCCAATAGTTCAGAAAACACTCTGAACACAGGAGTGCGAAGCATTTCTTTTTCTCCTGAAGAAAAGTCTTCCTGGCAGGAGCAACAGGGTTCCTGAGGAAGCAAGATTTCTCCTCCACTGAGCAGAGAGTGACAGTCATATCGATGTGACCAATGAAGATGGTGAACAAGTGATTGGGGGAGGGGAAGACTGGGCCTCACTGGACCCGGTACCTGAGCCTTGTCTTCACAGGACAGTGACATCGACCGAGCCTGATGCTTGCGTGCAGACAGGCCAGGCTGTCAGGTAAGAGAGAGGTGGAGTGAGCGGAGAGGAACCGTGTGCAGGGGGAGGAAAGGGCGCTGAGGGGAGCAAATGCAGAAGGAGGCAGAGCTGCTCGGGTACAGGGACTGCCCCTCACCAAAGGAACACAAGGCTGAAAAGCGAGCCTCCGGAACTCTTCTTTCCTCTTCTGGGGAGAGAGCAGGAAAAATAAGAATGAGGCTTTGTCAAAATAGCAAAGTCTTATCAGTACAATAACTGGATGCCAAGTAAATGAGAAGAGACTTCACAATGCTCTGAAAACTCAAAGAGACAGATGAGAAGGGGGCAGGATAAAGCCAAGATTCAGACAATAACCAAGCCATCCCCTCTAAGAAACAACCCAGCTCCCTCTGTGGGGACAGGTGGACACGTACAGTCATGCTTGTATGCGTGGGTTTATAATTGGTTTCATTTTATTCCACAGTAAAATGGGTTAATGGTACATCCATATTGTGACAACATTCTCTAGCAAATGTCCTAATTAGGAACCCTAACTAGCTTTCCATTATTTCAAAACTGTCCAAATCTGGGTAGACCCCGAAGACCATCTGGAACCTGGACTTCTGCCCAGGCAGCAAGGGATTGTCCTTCATTAGACCTCTCCACGCCCCAGCTAACTGAGAGAGAGAGAGAGTGATGGAGAGTTTCGTGGTGAACACACTGGGAAACAGCATTTCTTGCTCAGATATTCGGTTTTGTGATTTTATCTTCCTTGCAAGTGACCATGTTCATAAAACTTCAAAGGAGATTTTGATTTAAATCTGGTGCTTTGGCTCTTTAAAATTAACTGGGACATGCATTTATTTAAGTACGTATTGCTGTCTGCGGGCATATGCAGAACACTCATCCAAGAAACAGCAGAAAGTACCTTTATTCTTTATTTTATCTTTTAACTGTTTTAGTTTCAAGGGGAAGCTTTTAAAACAAAGTCAGGAATAACTTCAAAATCCAGAGGGAGGAATTGCCAATAAAGTAAAACCATTCACATTGATTTATCATTGTATTTCTGCAACCATCGCTTGCTTCACTAGCTTGTCACGTACGTGTGTTGAGGGTGAGGGGAGGCAGTCATCTGGATCTCACATCGCATATAAAAGCTGATAGAGATGATAAAAGCCAATCATAAAGCTCCCCCAAGTGGATGTTTATAAAACTACATCAAGAAACCAGCCACTGTAGCTGGGATGGTGATCAACATTGAGGCCCCAAATGATAAGCAGCAGTGACCTGGCTTATCCATTATTTTGTACATAATTTAATAAGATCTGCATCTTGGGGAAAGAATTCTATAAATTTTAAAAGACATTGTGCGAAAACACTCCTTCTGGCTTCCGGGGAACTTAACTGGGCCTGGAAGCTGCTGGTGGTTACGCTAGAGCTTACCTGGATGCAAAGGATCCCGGAATACAGTGATTTACAGCTGCTCAGAGGTGGAGAGTGCCCCCAGGCCCCTCTGGAAAGGCTCCCCATCCACTCAGTCGTGTTCCTTATGCCACTGGTGGGGCTGATTATACCGAATTACTTGGCACCCCTGTTAAGCCTGTCACTTAGATTCCAGAACAAATTAAGTTTGCTGAAGGCTTTGCTCTTTCTCTCTATTAAAATATTCATATCTACTCTAACAACCTGATAAAAACTGGCTAAAAGCCTTGCAGTATCCCCTATAGGGAATGCCATTTTTAATGAATCTGCAAGCATCATAAATAAAAAATAACTGGTCTTAATAAAGAATTGATAAAGCAGCTCTGGTCCCAGATAGGTGTCAATGGGGAGGCTACACACAGCCCTGGGAGACCCAACGTAGCAAATGAGTCTCCCAGTTAGATGGGGAAGGCCCCCAACCACCAGTAAACTCCACACAAGGGCAGCATCCGTGAATAACTTTCCATAGAATAGTTGAACCTAAGGGGTCTCAATGGGAGTGAATGGTATAAGGGTGACAGAGGGTCCTTTCAGGGCTGTATAAGCAAGTGGGGAGGAGGACAGGTGGTAACAAGAGTAACAGCTAACATTTCTTGAGCATTAACCACGTACCAAGCATTCTCTTCCCAGCAAACCTACTAAATGGTCAGTATTATCCGCTCCTCAGAAATGAAGGCTAATGGAATTTATGGGCTTCTCCCGGTGGCTCAGAGGTAAAGAATCCGCCTGAAATGCAGGAGCCGAAGGAGATGTGGGTTCGATCCCTAGGTCAGGAAGATCCCCCAGAGGAGGGCATGGCAACCACTCCAGTATTCTTTCCTGGAGAATCCCCATGGACGAGGAGCCTGGTGGGCTATAGTCCATGGGGTCACAAAGAGTTGGACACGGCAGCAGCAGCAATGGAATTTATATAAGCAGCCTAAGATCTGAATTCCAACCCAGGTCTGACCCTCAACCCAAAGCACTAAAGGTTTGAAAAAAAGCATTAGAAGCATTTCGTAAAACTCTTCATTCACTCCAATTATGTTTTGGCAAAAGGTGGGACATGAAGTGAGCAATCGGCCTTCACTTGGCCCTGGGACCAAGAACCAGGCTGGAGTCCAGGCCTCGTTCCTGCTAGGCCAGCAGGCTGCTCACTCCGACCCCACCCCAAGGTTTCACAAGAGAGCACAGAATGCAGAATCCTAAGCTCCAGAAAATAAACTAAATATATACTCTCACGCCTTTGGAATCCAGGCAGAACTGCAGTCTGGCTCTGTCATTTGGGGATTGTATGACACTAAACCAGTTATCTCTGCTCTCTGAGCCTGCAAACTCGTCCATCACACAGGAATGACAGCCTTAACTGCTCACACCCAGCTTTGTTCCAAAAGGATTTAAGGAAGCAAGTTAACACCTATGTCACTGAGAGGTGGTCAGAATAAAACGTGACTTTACTACCTATTTATGCCAACAGCACTTGTTTTGAGAGACTGTCCAAGAGCCCAGCATGCAGCCTGGCTCACGATGGGCTGGCAGTAAACTGTCCCTGCCCCTGGCCCTGGATCACTCATGATCCCCCAGCCCCCCTACAATGCCTTCCAAGTGGTGGGGGAACCACCAGAGTTACCTCCCACCGCATTGCTATGCCTGTCTCTCCCCAGTTCTTCGTTTCTTTCATGACTTAGGGGTGGCAATCAAGAAAAAAGAGTTGAAACCATCCTGGCTCTCCTCTTGCTCCTCAAGTGCATTCACAAGTGCTTAACTGGCCAAAAGGCTGTTGCTGTAGCGATGTCCCCTGCAGGAGAGGCTGACCTCACTTAATTCTAAACCTCCTTTCCACATATTAATAGTAAGGCCAGGAAGACAGAGGGCTTTCCAGGTGGTGTTAGTGCTAAGAAACCCACCTGCCAAAGCAGGAAATGTTAAGTGACGCAGGTTCGATCCCTGAATTGGGATGATCCCCTGGAGGAGGGCACGGCCACCCCCTGCAGTATTCTTGCCTGGAGAATCCCATGGACAGAGGAGTCTAGTGGGCTACGGCCTATAGGGTCACAGAGTCAGCGACTGAAGCAACTTAGCACAGCCACACACAGATCAGAGGGAGGCCACACTTGAGGTAGCCAGAGCGTGACATCTACACGGGGTGGCCAACTGGCACAGGCAGACCAGGTAAGTAAACCTTGTTTCTTCTTCAATCATGTTGTTTTCCTGTTGTGTTTAGTTACAAGTTTCAGACCAGCACCATTTTGGAGAACGCTGGCACTCCAGACTCCAACCAGACTACACTGTGTAACCTAAGGTTTCTCATCCATTAAAAGGGGAAAGTGATCAACTGTAACTCATAAGGTGGTGGTGAGCTTGAGTGAAATCATCCATGTGAAAGCTTGGCATATAGTAAGTCCTCCATAATATTAACTAGTTTTTATTATTAGGGCTAAAACAGACCTGTGCTAGCCTCAGAACCTGGCTGCCAGTTAGAATGCCCCTGTTGCTAAGAAAAAATACATTCTATTAATAAGATGCAAAACACAGGTTTACAACCAACTTTTGACAATTTGAGCTGTTGTGGAATAAAAAAAGGAAGTTAACATTCAACCTTCAACTTTTTTGGGGGGTAGGGGCTGTGCTGGGTCTGAGTGGCTATGTGGGTTTCCTCTAGTTGCTAGAGCAGTAGCTACTGTCTAGCTTGCAGTGCAGGCTTCCCATTGTGGTGGTTTCTCTTGTTGTGGAGCGTGGGCTCTAGGGCCATGGGCTCAGTAGTTGCGGCTCCCAGGTTCTAAAGCACAGGCTCAGCAGTTGTGGTACACAAGCCTCGGTGCCCCATGGCATGTGAGATCTTCCCAAATCAGGGACAGAACCCATGTCTCCTGCACTGGCAGTCAGATTCTTCACCACTGAATCATCAGGGAAGCCCCCATTCAAATTTTAATCAGTTAGCTATGTTAGAAAAAGATTGCCTTTTCAAAATCAATGCAAAAATGTGGTATTGATCACCAAAGACGCTGTTTCAACAAGCAACATCCTTTTCTTCATCCAACGAGTCTAGTGTGATCAATGTTTTTTGTGTGTTTTTTTTTTAATGTATGCCTCTCACAGCATCATGTCAAAAGTTTCTTCAGTTCAGGGTATGACAGAACCCAGCCACCCTTCCCCCACCGAAGGCCATCCTCAAAGTCTAAGTGGCATCAGGGATCTTCATTCAGTGATAGCTAACAGCTACATGGCTGAAAGTTAAACACATTTTTCATTGGACTGTTGGGGTCAAAGAGAAGTGCATTCCTTCCACCTACTACTCAGGGTCAGAACATTTGCAGGGGTGGAGCAGGAGTTTAAGCTCTGGTCTTATCTCAAGTGGGAAGGAAAAAGGTCAGGATTCTTACTCAAAAAATAGCTCCCCCATAATCCCACCAATTGGTTTCACTGAGTCTACAAAGTTCTCCTTTCACAAGTGGATATTCCATAGAAAAGGATTCTAAAGAGATGCTCCACAGTTTGACACTGGTTTCCTATAGGTGGTGGGATTGTGGTTGATTTGGGGTTTCTACTTTTATCTATCTGTATTTTCTAACGTTTTTACAGTGAAAAATTAAAAGTTAACTTTGATTTTGAAAAGACCTTTCTTGGCAGGATTAAATAAATTATATTTGGTAGGAATCAGCTAAAAAATGGAAGAAGGCAAATCACAATGAGGTATCACTCCATATTTATTAGGATGGCTGTCTTTATTTAAGGAAACATAACTAGTGTTAACAAGGACACAGAGAAACTGGAACCCCCCTACACCACTGGTGGGAATGTAAACCAGAGGAAAACAGTGGCAATTTCTCAAAATCTTTGACATACTGCTATCATGTGGCCCATAGCTCCCCATCTAGGCACGTATTTAAGAGAAATGAAAACATACGGCCACACAAAATTTGTACACAACCGTTCACACAGCATAATAGCCACAGAGTAGAAACAAGCCACATGTCCATCAATGGACAAACAGATCAATAAGACGTAGGCTATCTATATAATGGAATATTATTTGATCATAAAAAGCAATGAAATACTGTTACACCATACTACATGTATAAACCATGGCAACGTTATGCTAAGTGAAAGAAGCAGTCACAAAAACCAATGTCATTTGATTCCATTTATATGAGATGTCTAGAATAGACAGATATATAAGGACACACAAGAGATAGACGAGTGGTTGCCTAATTCTGGGGGATGCGGAGATGGGGAGATGGCAGCTTAAGGGTACGGGTTTCTCTGTGGAGTGATGAAAATGTTCTCAAATTGTGGAGATGTGTGTACTTGTATGTGAATATACCAAAAAAATATATTTTTAATAAATTTATTTATTTTTTAATTGAAGGATAATTGCTTTACAGAATTTTGTTGTTTTTTATCAAACCTCAACATGAATCAGCCATAGGTATACATATGTCCCCTCCCTCTTGAACCTCCCTCCCATCTCCCTCCACATCCCACCCCTCTAGGTTGATACAGAGCCCCTGTTTGAGTTCCCTGGGCCATACAGCAAATTCCCATTGGCTCTCTATTTTACATATGGTAATGTAAGTTTCCATGTTACTCTGTCCATACATCTCACCCTCTCCTCCCCTCCCCCTGTGTCCATAAGTCTGTTCTCTAAGCCTGTTTCCCCACTGCTGCCCTGCAAATAAATTCTTCAGTACCATCTTGCTAGATTCTGTATATATGTGTTAGTATACAATATTTATCTTTCTCTTTCTGACTTATTTACTCTGTATAATAGGCCCTAGGTTCATCCACCTCATTAGAACTGACTCAAAGGCATTCCTTTTTACAGCCAAGTACTATTCCATTGAGTATATGCACCACAACCTCTTTATCCATTCATCTGTCGTTGGACGTCTCAGTTGCCTCCATGTTCTAGGTATCGCAAATAGTGCTGCAGTGAATGCTGGGGTACGTGTGTCTTTTTACATGTTGGCTTCCTCAGAGTATATGCCTAGGAGTAGGACTGCTGAGTCATATGGTGGTTTTATTCCTAGTTTTTTAAGGAATCTCCATACCATCTTCCATATAAAAAACCTCTTAATTATTCACTTTAAATGGGTGAATCATATGGTATATCAATTGTACCTCAATAAAACTGTTCCTTTCCAGTAGTCATGTATGGATATAAGAAATGGACCATAAAGAAGGCTGAGCACCAAAGAACTGAGCTTTTGAATTGTGGTGCTGGAGAAGACTGTGGAGAGTCCCATGGACAGCAAGGAGATCAAACCAGTCAATCCTAAAGGAAATCAACCCTGACTATTCATTGGAAGGACTGCTGCTGAAGCTGAAGCACTAATACTTTGGACACCTGATTCGAAGAACCAACTTATACTCATTGGAAAAGCCTTTGATGCTGGGAAAGATTGAGGGCAGGAGAAGGAGGCAGCAGAGGATGAGATGGTTAGATACTACTGGCTCAATGGACATGAATCTGAGCAAACTCCAGGAGATAGTGGAGGACAGAGGAGCCTAGCGTGCTACAGATCACAGGGTCGCAAAGAGTCGGACACAACTTAGTGACTGAAAAACAACAAAGCTGTTCCCCTCACACAAAGGGAATAAAGCAATCTGAGAAGGGTGGCACTGCTGACTTGTACGAGGAGGGAGCAACTCTGGGTTGTGAGGGGTCAGAAGTCCCTGGAGAGGAAGACACGGGCAAAGAGACTTCAGGGTACCAAAGGCAGGGTGTGATGTGCAGCTCAAGGATCAACCTGCACAGACTGGAAAAGTCAGCCCTGGTCTCAGCACAGGCCTGGCTTCCTCTCCTACACACACCCAAGCATTTTTACAATGAACGAATCAAAACCCAATTATTCCCCATGGCTCAGCTTAGGCACTGGGAAAATACTGGAGTAAGAAAGGCAGAGTCAGGAATCAGGAACTGACTCCACCATAATCACACAATTCAGGCTACCTCAGCAGTAATTGCCTAGTGATTTCTGATCATCAGAATTGCTCAGGGAGTTCGCTGGACTCTCTTCTGGTTTTGAAACATAGACTATTGGGCCCCACAACCCAGACAGTCTGATGCCACAGGTCTGGGAGACAGTTAGGAACCCTGTACCCTTTAGAGGTTTCCTCCATGTTTCTGACTATAACTCAGGCACAAGAACTTCTGAAATTAACGACAGGCCCTCTTAAAATAGTTTTTAAAAGAAATAAGAATAAACATTTTTTTAATTTAAAAAATCTTTAGCTTTTTCATGCAAAGAGAATATACATAAACTGCTTAACATATGTATCTGTAATCCCTGGTATAGCTGCAAAATTAACTTTTAGAAGAATAAAAATATTCATGTCTCCACAACTTACCAATTTTCAGTTTTAGTCAGGTATCCCAATCAATTCTTCTAAATTATTCCTAAACCACTGTTTAAATATCATCGAATTTAAAAGCTGAAGCGTCTTGGATACTCCTTCAGCAATCTCACTGTAGACAAGAAGCACTGTAGACAAGTAGCCACAGAGATGAAGTGTCTTGCTCACCCAGTGGGCCCACCCGGACCAGAACCAGGAGGGTGTGTTCACAGTCCAGGCCTCTCTCTGCTACATCTAGGACATTTCTGCAAGAAGAGCTTACACTGTGTCTGCAGTTGCAGTAACATTAATCTCTGCAGATACAAAGGGATAGCATTTAAGCTATACCCCAAACTAAAGAATGTGAGGCCCATTCTAACAAGAAGGAAGCTACAAGAAGTCTGCAAGACTAAAAATCTACAAAGAACAGGTAACCCATTCCATAAACCATGAGGAAGCAACAAAGAACAATATTGGAAGACAGGGCTTGAATGGAGTCTCTGAGCGAGATGACTTACTAACCCCCCCAGGCCCCAGCCTCTCATCTCCTGTGAATTTATGCAGGAGGCACTGATCGGGCATCGCTAAGCTGTCTCTGCCCCTACAAAGATGTAATCACTCTCCCTCTCCGAGCTTGCACTCATTGGTCACCCTTTCCAAGGCAATCAGGCAAACAGCAAGGAGCTTTTCCCCGAACTCGAATGGAGTGGAATATCGGGCTTGCGAGTTCTGACTTTTGTCACAGGCATGATCAGTAACAACTCCTGCCAGTTCCCCCATGGCTGTGCCCCCGGAAACTCCTCTGCCTGCCTAACTGACCCTGAAACTAGGAAGCCACGTGTGTCCCAGCAAGTGCTTGTGACAGGACACAGGTGGTTGCAGCGTTTTGATTCACAGGAATAAGGACAGTTTACCTACAGGAACTGGGTGGAGTCTATACGGAAATGTCACTTGAAGACATCATGGTGTAAGAGTGACGCTGGTGCAATAGAGGGACAAGGTTACCATCAGATAACCGTGTGCTAATTCTCCTCTATTTCCCCCCCGGGAACTCGATCACATCAGTTAAGTGCTCTGATTCCCACTGACTCCTCTGTAAAACAAAAGCAACAATTAAGATGTCTTACCTCCCAGCTTCAGCTGAGCTCACATTTGTAAAAAAAAAAAAAAAAAAAGAACATTGCTAAACTCTGTCGCCTATGCTTGTAAATTGTTCCTGTTACTACACTGTGTAGGGTTATGAGAAGAGTGATAGTTACTTAAAAAAAAAAAAAAAAGCCCATCAGATAATAACAAGAGCATTTCTTGAACACTACCAAGGGTTTTGCCAAGTTCTTTAAAATTTGTTCCTCCCCAAAATCCTATAAGGAAGGTGTATTATCATTGCATCTTCAGAGGGGAAAGGAAATAAAAAACATTCAAGCGTTTGCACAGCGCCCCACAGCTAGTAAGCAGCAGAGCTCGATTTTGAACTTAGGCGTCCATCAAGTGCATCAAACAAGCAGTCATCCTTCTGTTTTAATCCTTCAAATAATGGATATCTAATGCAAAGCTTAAAGTGAATAGTGGGAGAACTCTTTTTATTTTGGTCTTGGCGGTGGGGCATTCCTCTGTACTGCAGTTTTAAACCGCTGTGTGAATCAAGGACAAGGCTGTGTTCCCAGGTTCTCTTATGCCCTCTCCGTAACGCAGCTACTCTTTCTGGAAAGCCCAGCCAACTTCTGGCAGCCTGCTCAGCAATTGTCTCCTACACCCTCATGTTGCATTTTCATCAAACTGGCAATGGCTTATCCAGATCTGCCTGATGGGAAGGAACGGGCTGCTTATGTCTAAAACCATCAGAAGGAACAAGCTACTTGTCACTAGAACAATACCTTACATGGTCTGTGCAAACCAACCAGAAGTTGAAGTATTTTTGCAAGAGGAGACACACCCCTGTTTGTTTGTTTGTTTTTTAATTCAGAGAAATATCTCCAAGCAGAGAAGCTCAAAGGAAAATGTCAGCTTTCTTTAAAAAAAAAAAAAAAAAAATTGTTTTTTAAGTGATTTGTGAATCAGCAGCTGAGGCCACAATGGAGGCAGCGGGATTACTGCTCCCTGCTCTTCCCGCCAGGGGGACAAGAATGTTATCATTAGGGGCTGAAGTGCGCCTGCCAGTCACCAGACTTAGAAAGATCCCCTCACAGGAAAGGCCCCCTCAGGCACTGAGCTGGTGGAGAAGGTCTAGACACCCACCCTTTAAACAAAGGCCAGTGTATCGCAAAGCCTCCATCTTCCCCACAGTTCTTCTGATCACAGAGCTTTCCTAACCATTGCCTCCTCACGGGCACAGGGGCTGGCTGTAAGTCCCAACCCTCAGCAAGGCCTCTGAGCCCCTTTGTGAGGCTCCTTCATGAAGACAGGCCTCATGATGGCATGAACCAACCCAGTTCACCCATCTTCTCCCTCCCTACCACCAGGAGTGCAGCCTGACAAAACCACTGTCCACCCTGACCTCCCCACTTTAAGTCACAGTGCTTACCCAGGGAGGTAATGCAACCATCATCTGCTGTATCAGTGAACACTTGAATCTCCCTAAATGAGGCATGTCTTCTTTTATCCTCTCTGATCAAAGTGTCTTTCCCATTCTTCTAACTAACTCCTTCTCTTTAAAAAAAAAAAAAAAAAATCAGCTTTAGAGTTCTCACTTGGGAAATCATTTTTGACCCTCTCTCTGAGCTGGAGTGGGTTACGCCAGTTACCAAGAAGATTCTGGGTATGATGGAGAAGAAGGGGCACCAGGTTTCATTTTAATAAGCACATATAAATTTACATTCCAAATGAGTGATGTCCCCTTTAAAGAAGTCATTAGTCCATCTCAAGAGCTCAGTTGGGTTTATGGTGTTCAGTTCAGTTCAGTCACTCAGTCGCGTCCGACTCTTTGAGGCCCCATGAATCGCAGCACACCAGGCCTCCCTGTCCATCACCAACTCCCGGAGTTCACTCAAACTCATGTCCATTGAGTCGGTGATGCCATCCAGCCATCTTATCCTCTGTTGTCCCCTTCTCCTCCTGCCCCCAACCCCTCCCAGAATCAGGGTCTTTTCCAATGAGTCAACTCTTCACATAAGGTGGCCAAAGTTCTGGAGTTTCAGTTTTAGCATCATTCCTTCCAAAGAACACCTAAAGGCTGATCTCCTTTAGAATGGACTGGTTGGATCTCCTTGCAGTCCAAGGGACTCTCAAGAGTCTTCTCCAACACCACAGTTCAAAAGCATCAATTCTTTGGCACTCAGCCTTCTTCACAGTCCAACTCTCACATCCATACATGACCACTGGAAAAACCATAGCCTTGACTAGACGGACCTTTGTTGGCCAAGTAATGTCTCTGCTTTTCAATATGCTATCTAGGTTGGTCATAACTTTTCTTCCAAGGAGTAAGCATCTTTTAATTTCATGGCTGCAGTCACCATCTGTAGTTATCTTGGAGCCCCCCAAAATAAAGTCTGACACCGTTTCCACTGTTTCCCCATCTATTTCCCATGAAGTGATGGGACCAGATGCCATGATCTTCGTTTTCTGAACGCTGAGCTTTAGAAGGCTAAGAAATACATTAAACTTCCCAGAACATCATACCACTAAGGGTGACAACATTCTTCTTGTCTCCCAGAATCTTTGGTTCAGTCTACAAGACCAGAACCAAAAACACAGGGCTGGAAGTTAACTTGGAGATCATCTCAACGCCCCAGCTTACAGATGTGGAAACTGAGGTCCAGGCCGAAGTCATTCCAGAGCTCAACTAGGAAGCAGTTGGAAGCGTTCAGACAAAATGTCAGCTCACATTTAAGGCAATTACACCTTCAAGACTTTAATCTTTGCATCTCACACTCAGAATAAAAAGCCAGTAAATTTCTCCCAATACCTGCTTTGATTCATATATTCAATGTTCCTTAAACATCATTGCTTTACATATTATTACCTCAATTTTTGTCATATTTGAACACCATCTTTATTATTTATGTATTTACTTTACTCTCTTTTATTTAACTCACTTTTAAAACATAAATATCTAGCTTAACCTAAGCTTAAGCAAAATAAATAATAAATAATCAAAGAAATCACAGACTTGGTAGGCTTTCATGTCTTCCTAGCATATTTAAGATGAACACATTACTATTGAAACAAAATACATTTTTGTGCCTCATTAAAAATCACCCTGTATACCACCAGTAGTATGCATGTAACAATATAGGAAATTGTGCTTTTACTCTAGAGCACAGCTGATTCCATCCAAAGCGGAAATATTCTCTGTAGTTTCTGTTCAGTCTTCTGCATTCACCTAATTTATCTGAAATGCCAATCAGTGGTAGCACAAGCAGATCCCAAACTAAAGCTTATCTTTGCACTAATAGCTTCTCTTATCAACCTCTGGATCACTATGCCTTCCACACATCTGATCTGTCACTTTGTTTGAAATAATCCTTTACCCTAATGTTCTTCACTATTAATAAATTACGAACAAACAGCAAAAATAATTACCCTTTCACCTAGGAAAACACTGGTGACTAAGACTTAATGGTCTACCAGTGACATACGGCTTTCCCCAGCATAATGGATGCAAATGCATAACAGGATCTGGGTAAGTTATTTTCACACAAGCTGTCACTTGTCACACAAATTACATGGGTTTCTATGAGCTGTTTAATTCACAGATTAAAAAACAACAACAACAAATTCCATTCACAATACCTGCATCATCCCTGGATCTCCTCAGGAAGGCAGAATCAACCCACAAAGCCACTGAAGAACAAAAGCTGCGGGAAGAACATTTTCTGTTTGCATAAAATTTTGCTGTACGCAGGTGTAGGTAACAGAAAACTCTCTGTTAGTCTGAGTTGTCCAAGGATTCAGAAGTCTTCAGAGCAGAAGAGGGAGACCTGAGATTATGAAAGAAGCCCAAACCAGGATGCCACATCAGAGCAGAAGCTCAGTGGTGGATGGGTCTGCCAAGGCTGTGCTGGTGAGGCTGGTGGGGCACCGCACAAAGGTGAGGCTAAAAGGTCGGCTGCTTTACATCATCAATCTAGACTGGACAGAGCCCTGAGAAGGGTGCCTTCCATGCCCATTCCTGAGGAGCACCGTCTGGGAACTGAAGTTGCAGGGAGCTCCCGTGTTGCTGGGAGCCCTGGGGCCTGAGCCTGCAGCTGCAGGGCCAGCTTCAGTCCAGGGCTTTGTTATGCTTTTAGGACACCAGCAGATGCTTTTGAACATGGATGTGCCTTTATTTACAGCCCTTATATCTTAGAGTTAGTATATTTTACATTTTCCCTCCTTATAGTAATAGCAGCTAACACTGATTCAGTACTTAGCGTGTTTCCCAGATGACTTGGTGGTAAAGAATCTGCCTGCCAAGGCAGAAGGCACAGGAGATGTGGGTTCAATCCCAGAGTTTGGAAGATCCCCCTGGAGGCAGTAATGGCAACTCCAGTAGTCTTGCTTGAAAAATCCCATGGACAGAGGAGCCTGACAGCCTGCAGTCCATGGAGTCGCAGAGTCAGACACGATTGAGCACTCACGCACTTGGCACTGTTCTAAACAGTTCCAGGTGTGAACAGATAGAGCATCATTGAAAGTTTGATCTGGAAGGGCACTCAGCTATTATGGTGGGAGGAACCCTGGACGTACATCAGGAGACGAGTACCTTGCCCCCTGTCAGCTATGAGATCTTGAGTGACTCCTGCCTCTCCCTGGGTCCCAGTTTTCTCATCTGGTGGTGAAAGAATAAGAGGATGAATGGAGCTCTATCCGAATGCCAGCTCTGAGCTGTCTGGGACACAATGCAGAGAGGGATTCCACGCCCCGATCTGTTAGCAATGTCTGCCACCACAGGCTCAGGAGCAGGGAGTAGGCATGTACCTATTTGCCATCTCTAAAGTCCCTTCTGTGGGCTTCCCAGGTGGCTCAGTGATAAAGAATCCGCCTGTCGATGCAGGAGCCCTAGAGTGGTACTAGTGGCAAAGAACCCGCCTGCCAATGCAAGAGACAGAAGAGACACAGGTTCAATCCCTGGGCTGAGAAGACGCCTGGAGGAGGGCGTGGCAACCCACTCCAGTATTCTTGCCAGGAGGATCCCATGGACAGATGATCCTGGTTGGCTACAGTCCATGGGGTTGCAAAGAGTTAGATACGATTGAATGACTGAGCTCGTGAGCAAAAGTCCCTTCCTGTTCAGATTACTTGAATTCATGGTTCTAGCCAAACTGCCTCACTAAGCAGTCCCTTCATAAATTAAAAAAGAGAAAGAGAGTAAGATTAGCTTTGAAAACTTGGATACCTCATTTCTGTTACAGAGTATGTAGTCTTTGACAAGTAGTTGAGTCTCTAAGTCTCAGTTTATTCATCTACAAAATAAGGATAAAAATACTTAACCTGCATAATAAATAAATGTGTAAAGCAAATAGCAGGGTGCCTGGCATCGTGCTGATGTTCAATTAAACAGAAGCTGGTATTGGCATGTTCATCACTCGCATCATTATTAGTCTACCAACCCCATTTTCTGAGCCATGGTTTGTAACTGAAAGAATGCATGCTTACAGTGAAAACCCACTAGGTCACTCTTGAGGAATATATGTGAGCCTCTTCCCAAAGAAATACAATTTAGAGTTTTATTATAGAAAATTACAAAATATACAAAAAATAGAGGATATTAAAATGAACTTCCATGGACCCATGACTGAGTATCAGAAATTATCAGTTCATGGCTACTCTTGTTTCATTTATATCCCTAACCACTCACTCCTCTTCCAGACACCCTGGATTTTCTTTTAAAGAAGATCCCCAGTTTTATATCATTTCATCTGTAAATATTTCAGTAACTATTTCTATACAATAGAAACTGTTCATCCTTTGTAATTTAACAAATATCTGTTTTTAATTAAATGTAAAGGCAGCAAGGCATAATTAGGAAATTATTTCCTCACATCTCTAATAACCATAAAAGTCACTATAAGTGTACGTATCTAAAAAAATAATAATAAGGGGCTGGCTCAGGAGGCCACGTGGGGACTGTGGTATGCATGATTTATTACAGCTACACCAAGTGAGTTATTTCATTCTTTCAGATATTTATGACACCGCTAAAACGCTGAATACATCAACATCAAAATTAATCATGAATAATATTTAATTAGTGCTTGACAAGGATCAATTTGGCAACTCTTTTTGTTCTTTCTCCTTCCCCCAAATAGAAAAATAGTCATAAACTAAAGTGTTTTATTTTTTCCATCTGCTTCTGGTAAAGCGCATCCCTGAATTGCTAACTTAGTTGCGATCTCCTGAACTTTCATATACCCAGGTAATTAGACTCAGATGCTGTCCGGACTGGGATTATAAATCAAGTCTGTGTATGTAAGCAGAAAACAGACCGCTCACACCAAGGGCGGGTGTTCTGGCAGGTCCGTTTCTCACAGACCTGCTCGTGGAGCAGACAGAAAACAGCTTTCGTGTAGATCCCATGTCATTGACCCCTTCTCTCACTGCTACAATCCCCAGAAAGCACTGATTATCAGCTGAATTCTTCATTTACAAAAGAAAAAAAGTCCTTTTGGGCTGCTCTCAAGCAAAATTTCTGCCCAGAGCTGTGCTAGTACATTCGAGCCAGGTACGTGGCAGATGGCATCTTTCCAGCCAGACTGCTAATGTCCAAAGCACTCAGTGCCCCAAAAACTTGTGTACCATTTCCCAATCAAGGAGTTTCATTCCACAGCAGAATGATTAGGAAAACTTTCAATCCACTTTTGTAACAAGATATGCAAGCGCTGAATTTTAACAGAACAGCAATATTTGTTTCAGTTAAGTTAATATTTTAAATTGTGGAGCCAAAGACTCCTGGGCTTTTGAAGGTGTCTTAAACGAAGTGCTAAATGATTATTTTTAACTTGGAGAGCGGGTGTCATTCTAAGGGGTCGTCTTTTCTTTACCTCCGACTCATATCAAGTAAAACAAAGTTGAAGTGTCTGTTGGAGACAATACACGTGACCTCAGGAGACGGGGATTTGGAGATCAGCTAACATTTCTTAAGTTCTAGTGCTTGGAACGGAGAAGGCAATAGCACCCCACTCCAGTGCTCTTGCCTGGAAAATCCCATGGACGGAGGAGCCTGGAAGGCTGCAGTCCCTGGGGTCACTAAGAGTCAGACACGACTGAGCAACTTCACTTTCACTTTTCACTTTCATGCATTGGAGAAGGAAATGGCAACCCACTCCAGTGTTCTTGCCTGGAGAATCCCAGGGACGGGGGAGCCTGGTGGGCTGCCATCTATGGGGTTGCACAGAGTCGGACACAACTGAAGTGACTTAGCAGCAGCAGTGCTTGGAAGGAAAGTTATGACCAACCTAGACAGCATATTAAAAAGCAGAGACATTACTTTGCCAATAAAGGTCTGTTTAGTCAAGGCTACGGTTTTTCCAGTGGTCATGTATGGATGTGAGAGTTGGACTGTGAAGAAAGCTGAGCGCCAAAGAATTGATGCTTTTGAACTGTGGTGTTGGAGAAGACTCTTGAGAGTCCCTTGGACTGCAAGGAGATCCAACCAGTCCATCCTAAAGGAGACCAGTCCTGGGTGTTCATTGGAAGGACTGATGTTGAAGCTGAAACTCCAGTACTTTGGCCACCTCATGCGAAGAGTTGACTCATTGGAAAAGACCCTGATGCTGGGAGGGATTGGGGGCAGGAGGGGACAGAGGATGAGATGGCTGGATGGCATCACCAACTCAATGGATGTGAGTTTGGGTAAACTCTGGGAGTTGGTGATGGACAGGGAGGCCTGGCGTGCTGCGATTCATGGGGTCGCAAAGAGTCGGACACGACTGAGCTGAACTGAACTGAGTGCCAAGCCTAGTACATCCTCCAGCTCACAGAAGCCTCACAATACCCCTGGGGTGGTGGGATATGGCCACTCACTAGAGAATGAGAACATAAAGGCTCAGGTGGCCATAGGGGTGTCCAGAGTCACTGAGGTAACAGGCATGAGTTAGGAGTCCAGATTCAGGCCTTTCAGATCCCTCAGTCCAGGTTCATCCCGCACAAGCTGATCCTATAAAGGATCTTCGATCCTCAAATATAATAATTAATATTTATTGAGCACTATGTACTAAGAGCTTTATATGTGCTAGGTCGCTTCAGTCATGTCCCACTCTGTACGACCCATGGACTATAGCCCTCCAGGCTCCTCTGTCCACAGGATTCTCCAGGCAAGAACACTGGACTGGATTGCCCTTCCCTTCTCCAGGAACTTTATATGCACCTCATTTAATCCTCATCCAATGTCACATTGTTCTTTCCCATCTTACAGATTAAAAAAATAATGCTTAGAAAGGATAAGTGACATACTCATGGTCAGAGAAAATTCATCTGACTGAAGAGTCCTTAGCACTCTGCTACATCTCCCTGAATGGCAAACTGGGCCACAATCATAACATAATATTGCAAATCCACTATTCTTTTCCTTTGGGCTGTGCCACAGGACCTTAGGTCTCTAACCAGGGATTAAACCTGTGCCCCCTGCAATGGAAACGTGGAGTTTTAACCACTGGACCACCAGGGAAGTCCCTATATTTCAATTTTTTAAAAACTGGGCCACATTCATGACTTTATAGAAGGCACAATACTCTGAAGTCCTGAGTTCCCACTGATCTGTAAATACTGCTGACCGACTGCTGGGTAGGTGCAAACTGACTTCACACCATCTAAGGGCACAAATAACTAGAACTCAAAGACCTTCAGCAGAGAACATCCAACATACACACTGCTCATAAGAACACAAGTGAAAATGGGTACAATTGAATGATTCTTCATAAGGGGGAGGAATAGTAAGAAAGGAACTGGCCAGAGCTTATCACAAAAAGCCAAGCTCAGAAGATACGATTGAAATAAAATTTCTAACTGCATGCATCCTCCCTATGCCAAATGCTGACTTTCCCTCCTCCATGCTGGGGCGATGAGGTCAGTGGATCTTGTTTCTGCTCCACTGACTTTTCCACATGCAACCTGATAGCTTCTGGAAACAAACCAATGATTACAGATCATTAAAGTATGTCATTTTAATTAAAGGAGGGTGCTACATGGAGCAGGGAAGGGCAGTAACCCAGTTAGCAGCCAACCCAAGTACCAGGTAAGAATCCACTCTCCATGGTCTGGCTCACCAATCCCTTATGTTTCTGCCTCCACATCACAGCCTGACTGGGCCCAACGCTGCTTTGAGCCCTTATGAAACTAGGTCAACCCATCAAGTATCTCACATGTGGCATTTTCCAGATATGCCTTGAGCGGCAAGAAGTTGGTGCATTAAAGCAGTAATCACTGTAAGTGCTAAAAGAGAGGCTTGAAATTTAATAGGGTTTTGAAAAAGAAAAAAGAATAAAAGTCTAGACTGCCAAAAAATAAACGGGCATTGCTGTAAAATTGTGTTACACAGTGAGAATACAAATATTATTCATGTTAAGGAAAGGGTTGACCTAAGATGTGATTTATAGGCACTTCAAATGCAGTACAGGAAGTAAACGGAAAAATTAGGGTGTGAGGTCACTGAGTAGGCAAGAGTCAACTTAAGGGTAAAGTTAAAAACTTTAGGAAGGGAGCACATGGTTCAGCTTGCCATATAAATTAAGATCTGCCCTCACTTTGAAAAAATGGAAAAAAATTAAATATTAACATACATATGTTACAAAAGGCCATTTTCTGCTCTACATACAGGAAAATAGATAAATTGTTATAGGATGAAAAATGTCAATGGGATGTTTCATAAAGAAAACAGAGAGGAAGTTGATGCAATCCAAAAATCAACTGCGTTATCAGTCAGTAATGTAAACGAACCACAGTTACAAGTTAACGGGCTGCAGAGGCACTGTCCTGAGCAAGAACAAGGAATCCAAACCAAGTTTTGTTTTCAGGGATGTGTCATTTCATTTTTTATTAAAATAGCCTAAATTGGTATGGACAGTTCCCTAACTTGTTAAATGCCAGGAAAGAGTGACTGAAGCAGAAAGAGGTTTCAATTGTCAAGTTCCAGGCGCTCCGATCTCTGGCCATTCTATCTAAAATACCCTTAGCATGTTAGCATTAAATGTTGCCTTTCTTCCTGTTTCTCCGGAGAATTGAAATGTATCCCAAAGACCCACTAGAGGGCAGAGCTTTGTGAGGTTCTGAAATTAGTTAATTGCGCAACGAGCCCAGTTTCTGGGCGACTAGAAGGGGGTAATCACAAGAATGGCTGTGACCGCACTTTTGGAAAGCTTGTGACTGTTTCCCCTGGGCCAAAGTCCACATAAAACAAGACAGGCAAGAGACCCTTGAAGGAGACCAGGGAGATGGAAGTGAAGTCGCTCAGTCGTGTCCGTCTCTTTGCGACCCCATGGACTGTAGCCTACCAGGCTTCTCAGTCTATGGGATTTTCCAGGCAAGAGTACTGGAGTGGGGTGCCATTTCCTTCTCCAGGGGATCTTCCCGACCCAGGGTTCGAACCCCTGTCTCCCGCATTGCAGGCAGACGCTTTACCCTCCTAGCCACCAGGGAAGCCTGATGGAAGGAAACCAAGGCGGTGGGCGGGAGCTCAATGACTGCCTGACACAGGGCAGGCCAGAAGGGGGCGCTGCAGGCCGAAGGGGATCAATACATCACGGAGGCTCAGACACTGAAGACTCCCCGGCTTCCTCCGCTGCTGGGGAACAACACAGGTGGGCAGGGGCTGCCCCACCGAGCACTCCACTCACGCGCCTGGGACTGCTTTTCACAGCAGCCCTTCCCCGCCTTGAGCAAGGCCTTGCTGTTCATTTTACTGTCATTTCATCTGCATATAAAAACACTGGGTGAGAAAAGCCAGGGTATCAGGGAAATCCACTCCCCGCCTAATGCCGCCCATATTTTCAGCCCTCACCACAAACTCTCACTGGCCTCTGTTGGGCTGTAAGCCTGGAGCCGCCAGAGTCAAGGCTGGAGGCCGCATCCTGAGGGCGGCTGTGATACAGAAGGAAAAACGGTGCCTTTTGGAGAAATCTGAGTGGGCAGCTCTCAATCAGTCCTCGGCTGCCACGGATGGCTCCCACAGAGTCCCATAAAACCCAGAGGTCACTCTGGCCCCTACAAGGCATTCTCACGCTGCAAGACAAGGCAATATGTTCCCGGGGCTCCAAGTCCCTTTGCCGCCTGGGGACCTGAACACAGGGTGAGAGCTAATTCCCAGTGATCATTGGCCACCCCCGCAGTCAGGGTCCTCATTAACCCATGCCCTCCTAGCATATCTATCAGAGAGAAATCTGATCTCAGCTAAGGGTGTGGGAGGGGCAATGGGAATTTTCTTTGTCTTTCAAACTCTGCATTAGAGTCCCATACCAGGTATAATTAAAATTTTCATACCCGCAGCCTCTGTCCAACTGCTGTAAGCCTCAGTTTCCCAATTTATTAAAAGGTAAGAATAAGATTAACTATGTCATGGGATCTCCAAGAGGCCAGAATGTGGTCATGCGGTAATCCTTGCAAAGCCGAAAGTGCCGCTTTACTTTTTGGTCAGCCTCTAATTGCAGGGCTCTGTCTGCCCATCATCTCATGGGATGGTCTGCTTTTCCACCAGAAACTGTGAGGTCAAGGAGGGTGACCTTAACCTAAACAAGTCTATTTCTGCCCATCACCTGGGAAGGACTCCAAATTAATCTTGTGACCTCATAAATAGATGCCTGGTTTCATCCGTAAAATAATACAAAATTTTACCTTAGTTTCCTTAGGGATCCCAGGACAATCCATGGTTCAAAACTCTTCCTAGGACTGCATCTGCTGCTTCATCAGCCATGTCTTATACACAGCTGGCCCATCTTAAGCTTGTGGACACTTAAGAGCCCTACATTTTTCACAGGGGCTAATCCTAAAGCAGGCCTCCACTGCCTCAAAATGAAAATGTGCCCTGCATTTAGAACTGTATATTATTCTTCTTGCAGGTTTCAGAGTATGTTTGAGCCTGTTTGGCTCACTCTGAATCTCCAGTTGAGTCTGAGTCTCTCCCAGGTTTAAGTCAAATCTCTAGATTGCAGGGAGAGGGGGATGTCCAGGGTGAACTACATGCAGTTAACAAACAATATCTTTTCAAGGTCAGATCACAAAGGAAGAGGGGTACTTATCTAAAGCTAAATACCAAGGGGTGGAGGGCACTGAAGGATGACAGGAATCTCCACCTGCAAGGCGCAGTGTCAAGGTGAAAGAGATCATGTGGGTGAGACATTAACACAGGAGCTGGCATATGGTAACTAGTGGTGTTATTGCTTTTATTATTATTAATGTACAGTTTCATCAATTTAGGGCCTCGTTTTCTCCTGTTGTTCAGCTTTGACTGTATGTTCACACCCAAGCCCAAGCATGGTGTGGTACAGCGGGACAAACACAGGTTCAGAAGCCCACGACCTTGGGCAACTTACTTAATGTCTCTCAAGTTTCCTCATGGAAAACAGGCAAGTACTAAGAGCATCTCTAGAACTGGTGTGAATAGTAAAGATATGATTATGTATTTGCATAAGTACCTAACAAAATGGACACTGGCTGAGTAACAGTTATCACTGTGATGAAAACAGGTACTTGGGTAACTTGTTAATTGTCTTAGAAGAGGAAAGACACTTCAGAGAAAATGGCATCGTGTGTAAGGCTACACTAGGGTTCTGGAATTACCAGCAGATTGCAATAAGTAATTTAGGCAGGCTCTTCTGCTTTCTAGCCACTATACCCACACCCACCCCCAAGACACACACACACCTGGAGAAAACTCTTAAGAGTTTCCCATCAGACTGGAACAAAACTTGAAATCCATCCAGTGCTGACTCTAAGGGCACCTGGATGAACCTGGGCAAATCAGTGAGACTATCAAAAATCTCCATCAGTAGAGAAGTTGTAAAGATCCAATGAGAAAATACATGTAGCAAATGATTTACAAATTCAAAAGTATAATTATAACAATCCTTCCTCTATTGCCCTGATGCCTCAGTGGTAAAGAATCTGCCTGCAATTCAGGAGACCCAGGAGACGCGAGTTCAATCCCTGGGTCAGGAAGATCCCGTGGAGGAGGAAATGACAACCCACTCCAGTAGTCTTGCCTGGAGAATTCCATGGACAGAGGAGCCTGGCAGGCTACAGTCCATGAGGTTGCAAAGAGTCAGACATGACTAAGCTTAGTAAGCACACAGCACTCCTCCACTGCACACATTAAAGCAGTCCCCAGTGAAAGGACCATTTAGGGTGTTTTGCAAAGTGACAGAGTCTGGTGAATATAATAAATATTCATTTATGAAATATGAAATATGAAATAAACATTCTTTAAAAACTGGTGTGTCACTCACCATCATCTAACTGAAACCTAGATTTAATGACTAATGACCAAAGCATGTCAGAGCTCAAAATTTTATACCATTTTCCTCTGTGCTGCTTGTAACAGGCTTTAGCACCAAACCTTGCCTAACCCTGATTGCTTTGGGTGCTGTTGTTGTTCCTGTTTTTGTTTTAGGCGGAGTTCTCCATGGGGATTGCCCAAGAGGGAGTGAGCCGTGGCAGCCCCGTGGGTAGTGCTCACCAGTCACAGGTTCAGTCCCAGGGAGCGGATGGCAACAGGCTGGGTCACCCCAGGGCAGGGACGGTGGAGGAGTATATATATGACCCAGGTTACTAGAACTGGATAAACACACCACTGGCCCTCAGACCTGATGGCTAAATCAGAGCAAAGAGGGTTTCAGTAAGAGCCCAGGGTAAGATTCAGTTTATTTAAAATTTCCTCCCAGGGCCATCCTTATAATAACCCGGGCAGTGGTTTCTGTAAAAGCCAGATTAGATCGTCCTGCCCTGCCTTTTAGAAGTTTGCACAACAGATGGAGGGACACGGCCTAGAGGAAACCCCAACTCACATCCGTCTGCATTCATTATTGGCCCTGTTCTGGAAATGCTATATGTTATCTTGAGCCTGTTTGTTTTTATCTGTCAGAGTGGTTTATTGTTAGGGAAATGTGGTGTCAGCTGTCTCTTCCCCACCATCAAAGCCGCTTCATTAAAGTTAATAGTGTTTGACTTACAGAGATCTCTTACCGAGGTAACCCAAGAAAGCCCCTGCTGGCTGTTATTTTTCCGGCAGTAAAGGCACCAAATGGATGCAATAACTGCATTAATCTTTTAGGAAGAAGAAGAAGAAAACCGTGCAGCATGACTCTTGTCTAGTAGCTGCTTAGTAAATGCACCTCGAATTTGCAAGGCTAACTCTACCCCTCAGTTCGGGACAGGGTGTCAAAACTAGACGACCTTTGTCCTGGCTCTGCCATTCAGGGCTCTGTGGGCTGTGGCTTGTCACTTCCACAGTCTGAGCTTCAGTTTACTTATCTCAGATATGGATTTCAAGGAAGCCCTTCTTTCTCTAACTGGGGAATTCTTTGGACAAAAGTAATCTTATAACGAAAACTGACCTTGAAAGCAGATAAAAGCAATACATTTTCTACCTTGAGGTTAGGAGAGAGACCAGAGGACGTACCTTCTCAGCATCTTTACCCTCCTCCATACCCCCTCCCACCTAAAGCCATCCTCACCCCTCCCCAGAGGGTCCTGGTAACCTCCGTGGGCTCCCACTCCCACTCAGGACTTCCTGGAACATCATTTGAAACTACTGGCCAAGGAGTCTTATCTTTAAGATCTTTTCTGCTCTGACTCTGGATTCTGTGATTAAGTAATTGAAATCAAACCACATGAGGACCGTTTCTAATTAGTGTAATAACTTTATAGAAGATGCTCTGCTCAGTGCCAGACAAACATGAAACAGTTTAGGCTTTGCTTTGTTTTCTGTCTTCTAATCACTGCTGCCAAATCTCCCTTCTCAACCGGAGTAGTGGATCTCAAGCAAGTTCCACCACCTCTGCGTTCCTGTCACCGAGTACTAGTTAGTTCAGTTTGAAATGTCAAACTGACTCAGTTGGAATCTCATCACCTCCCTCCCCTACAGGGCAGGCTGAGGCTGGAAGCGTGACTCTTCAGAATGCTTCCTCACCCAGTGGGCATCCTCACAGGTAGGAAAACCAGCAAGAGAGCCAAACGCCACAGCCCTCAACACAGTGCGCACTTGACCAAGACAAACTGGGGCATCCTCACCCCCTCAGTCCCCCATCAGCATCCTGCCTGCCTTGCCTCTCCAGCCCTCTGCTTTGCTCCAGAGCAAGATCAAGCAGATGTCCAGGAGGAAAACCTAAAGCCAGTTTTCCCTTCTTGCAAACAAGAAGGAATTTCCCCCTTCACTAAATTTGTTGAAGGAAGTCTGTCTCTCCCTCTCGGAAAGAAGAGAAAATCATGAACTTTATTCTTCCAAAAGGCTGCAATCCGAAAGACTCTCGCCCTCTCTCTCTTCCCCTACAACCTCCATAAAAGGCCTTGAGGATGAGACAGGAGACTGGGTCAGCCAGTGAAGGTAGAGGACCAAATAGGCTGCCCCAAAGTGGGGGATAAAGGGGAGGCAAGGAATGGAGATGGGAAAGGGAGGGGCCACAGCTCTCACTGACTTAATTTAAAATCTGCATTTTCAACTAGGGCTCTAGTTGCCAAGTCCAATACCATAGGGGGGGAAGAAAAACTTCCAGCAAACACCCTGCACACATGTAATACTAGGATGTCTACCAGATTATGTTTGTGTTTATACATGTGGCTTGAACTTGGATGGGTACCAGAAGGTGCACATGTGTAGAACTCTAAAGAATCCCAAGCCACACATTTAGTTTTATTTTTTTGACCCAAGTCTCTGACGGAGAAAATAAAATGAGCGAAAAAAACCATTCATTCACTCATGCGTGCATTCAGCACTGTCTATAGAACCTTTCCTTAACACCAGGCACTTGAGCAAGGCAATGACAAATAAAGCATGCTCTCTGTCTGGCCGTGGGTATTCAAAAACCACAGAAATAATTCCATTTGTGTAAAACTTTAGCATTACTTTTCAAGAAGCCTTTTATACACAATAGTTCATTAGGATCCTCACAGTCATAGGATGGTTATGGCAGATATAATCACTATTTTACACCTGAAAAATCAGAAGCACAGCAAGCTTAAATGACTTGTCTGGTCCCACAGATAGCTGAATACAGGGCAGAAATTAATTTTTTTTTTTTTTTTTACAGAAGTTTATTCTTAAATGTACAATAGGTTCCAAGACAACACTTCATTCTAGCTATAGGTGGCAACGTATATTATGGCAGGGAATCCAGGTGTTTAAACAGGAATGGAACTAAGGGTCATCCTTGCCTCAGGCACAAGGAACAGCTTGCTTTTTGCCAGATTTCTTAATTCCACCGGTGGCCAGGGGGCCTTTCCCCGGCCTTTGCTTGTAGCTCCTGGAGCTTCTTCTGCTCCTCCTTCCGCTTCTGCTTGAATGCCTTATCTTCCTCGTCCGTCTCCTTGGCTTGCTTCTTGGGATGCTTCAGCGGCTTCTTCTTGCCACCTTCGCGGCCCTACATGGCGCCTGCCGCCCCTTCCCCAGACCCTGCCACCAGAAGCGGAGGAATTAAAATTTAAATCATCTGACTTCTGGTTCCAGGCTCTTTCTGTTTGATCAAACTGCAGTCGAATGTATTCTGTGATTTCCTTCCAGCTGCCATTACAATGTATAGCCCAGACTTTCAAGGATCTTTTCAGTTTCAAATATTCCATTCCTTTGTCTACCAAATTTTGCTTGTCAGACCGCTTGAACTAGTTCTGAAAATACAGTCACTTGTACCAGCGTTTAGGTTTCAAAAATATAACTCTTTTTTTAGTTGAAATGGATTGAAGTTAGATTTAGACTTTATAATGTTAAGACTAGGCAAGAGTCACAATTTTTCAATCAAACCATCCTTTGGTGTAGAAAATTATTTCACTACACATATTATTTAAGCTATTCTGAAACCTACTCTGACGTTCTTTTTATTAATCTTTTTCCTGTTTCGAATCCTTCCATCAGGCATTTCTGTCAAGCTTCTGAAGGGTCCCATATGCACACTTGCAGTGCAGAAATGTGTTCTTTTTTGGTTCATTGGAATCCTTCAGAATGTCTGGCACCAAAACATATTGGCCTTAATTAAAAGGCTATGATTTCTTTGAATTCCCATTAAGCTAGTGAGAAAAAAAATCTGCATTTAAAAAATACAGTTAACACATTAAGATACAGTTGTACTGAAAAATGGTTCATGTTTTAAAAACTACTTAAGCAGATGAAACTAAGCTGCCTGTAATAAAAATACGCTCATTTTTAGTAAAATCCTTCACTTCTAAATAGAGGGGTTAGCTTAGTACATATGTGCCCAATTAGCCATAAAAACTCAACTAGACATGAACCATGCAATCCACCGATTCGCCCTTGACTTTAAAACATAGATTCTATTAACAGGAATGTAATATAAATGGTTAAAAAGTGATAAAGTACATAACTATAATCTGATAGGGTTTGGAATATGATACTGCTGTATACCGATGACAAATCAGTTTTGCATTATGACTCCAGCAAAGTTTGAAATAGCTCAAGCCTGATAATTAGTGATCCACAAATTCAAGAACTGCCTTATATTATGTTATATATTATACTCACTCACACCTCATGAGCACTTGCCCATGAGCAGAAGCACATTCTCAAACATTCAAAAAAAGGGCCATGTCAATCTTTTAAAATTCTAGGACCTGAATGCCCTAGAAACCTGACTTAGTTTTTTCTATTCAACTTATCTTTAAAACATGGTATAACTCAAGACAGTTGCTCAAAAAAATATTTAAGAGCACCCATGTAGTACAGTAAAAGTGCTGCACTCAACATGCCTGCAAATTTGGAAAACTCAGCAGTGGCCACAGGACTGGAAAAGGTCAGTTTTCATTCCAATCCCAAAGAAAGGCAATGCCAAAGAATGCTCAAACTACCACACAATTGCACTTATCTCACACGCTAGCAAAGTAATGCTCAAAATTCAAATTGCCAACATCCGGTGGATCACTGAAAAAGCAAGGGAGTTCCAGAAAAACATCTACTTCTGCTTTATTGACTATGCCAAAGCTGTGTGGATCACAACAAACTGTGGAAAATTCTTAAAGCGATGAGAATACCAGACCACCTTACCTGCCTCCTGAGAAATTTATATGCAGGTCAAGAAGCAACAGTTAGAACTGGACATGGAACAACAGACTGATTCCAAATAGGAAAAGGAGTACGTCAAGGCTGTATATTGTCACCCTGCTTATTTAACTTATATGCAGAGGACATCATGAGAAATGCTGGACTGGATGAAGCACAAGCTGGGATCAAGATTGCTGGGAGAAATATCAATAACCTCAGATACAGAGATGACACCACCCTTATGGCAGAAAGCGAAGAAGAACTAAAGAGCTTCTTGATGAAAGTGAAAGAGGAGAGTGAAAAAGTTGGCTTAAAGCTCAACATTCAGAAAACGAAGATCATGGCATTTGGTCCCATCACTTCATGGTAAATAGATGGGAAAACAATGCAAACAGTTACAAACTTTATTTTCTTGGGCTCCAAAATCACTGCAGTTTGTGACTGCAGCCATGAAATTAAAAGATACTTTCTCCTTGGAAGAAAAGCTATGTCCAATCTAGACGGCATATTAAAAAGCAGAGACATTACTTTGCCAACAAAGGTCCATCTAGTCAAAGCTTTGGTTTTTCCAGCAGTCATGTATGGATGTGAGAGTTGGACTGTGAAGAAAGCTGAGTGCCGAAGAATTGATGCTTTTGAACTGTGGTGTTGGAGAAGACTCTTGAGAGTCCCTTGGACTGCAAGGAGATCCAACCAGTCCATCCTAAAGGAAATCAGTCCTGAATATTCATTGGAAGGACTGATGCTGAAGCTGAAACTCCAATACTTTGGCCACCCGATGCAAAGAACTGACTCACTGGAAAAGACCCTGATGCTGGAAAAGATTGAAGGCAGGAGGAGAAAGGGAAGACAGAGGATGAGATGGTTGGGTGTCATCACTGATTCAATGAACATGAGTTTGAGCAAGCTCTGGGAGTTGATGATGGACAAAGAAGCCTGGCCTGCTGCAGTCCATGGGGTCACAAAGAGTCGGACACAACTGAGTGCCTGAACTAAAGTGATGAAGTACAGAGATGTTCACTGGTTACTGGAAAAATGCACAAGGAGCATCAAAATAATCACTTCTCTCCAGGGCTTCCCTGGTGGCTCAGTGATAAAGAATCCACCTGCCAATGCAAGAGACATAGGTTCGATCCCTGATCCAGCAAGATCCCACATACCATGGAGCAACTAAACTCCTTTGCTACAACTATTGAGCCTGTGCTCTAGAGCCCTGGAACCACAACTATTGAAGGCCAGGTGCCCTAAGCCCATTCTCGGAACAAGAGAAGCCGCCACAATGAGAAGCCCATGTACCGCAACTAGAGAAAAGCCCTCACAGCAACAAAGACCCAGCACAGCCAAAAACAAAGTAAATAAATAAATAAACAACAACAACAAAAAAAGAATCACTTCTCTCTATATCAGACTCCATAGGGATATGCCCACATGGGCACAGGAAAGTCAGTGATAAGAAAGACCTGGAAGGAAGATGTCTCATCCATTTATCATTATTTTTTTAAGAGGTAAATGTGAGCTTATGCATCTTACTCATTATTGTAAAATAACACCCTAAACATTTATGGGATGGGGCTTCCCAGGTGGCACAGTGATAAAGAATCCGCCTGCCAATGCAGGAGACACAAGTCACGAGGGTTCAATCCCTGGGTTGGGAAGATCCCCTGGAGGAGGAAATGGTAACCCATTCCAGTATTCTTGCCTGGAAAATTCCATGGACAGGCGAACCTGGCAGGCTACAGTCCATGGGGTTGCAAAGAGTCAGACACAACTGAGCAGTTTAGCACAATGATAACAACATTTATGGGATGGGCTTGAACCCATCAAGAAGAATCAGATGGCTCACCAATGAATTAGTGACCTCACTCTGAGAATCACTGCTCTAGGTATGAATAATATTAAAGGTAGGGTTTCTTTTATAAGCGTTTATAAATGTAATTAAAATGAATTATACTGGAAGACACACTAAATTCTCATCATCATGATTAACTGTTTCATCTTTTTAAGTGGCCACAGAATAGTGTGCTGCCGCCCCCTAGATCATGTAATTCCAGGTAGCTCCCATCCTCAGACTCCACTCCTCAGGTCTAATCCAAATCCCGTTTGCTTAGGCCCAGCAGATTCCCTCTGGTTTTATATTCTTTGGGGAAAAAAATATCTTGTGACACCATTCTCCAAATACTATGCCACATCGCAAACTTAGAGAATGACTAGGAATAGTGTGCCCTACCAGAGGACCTGAGCCCTGCCAAAATTACCAGAGGAGAGGCTGAATCAAGTGGTCTACCTGGTGTCCTGAAGAGAAGCCGTTTCTTGGGGGAGAGGGAGGAAATCGGCATGTGAACGCTGATGAATCAATCTGTTTAGTTCATGTAGAAATAAACCCACTGGGTATGAAGACCTCCATTCAAAGTTCACCAAATGTTACTGTGCTGCTTTATATTAAAAGTAAAAATGTCAAACTCTAGAAAGACATTCTATCATTGCTGGCTTTCTAACCAAGCTCAGATTCATTCCCTCCTCTGCATTTTTGGCTGCACCTCTTCAGAGTGGTATTGTATCTTGCCTGGACCATTGCAGTAGCCTCTAAACTGGCCCCTCTGCCCCGAGTCTCTCATTTTTCACACCGCTGAAAAGTTAATCTTCCCAAAGTCCAGCTCTGATAAATTACTCCCCTGATCAAAAAACCTGAATCATTGCTTCCCATTGCCTGTCAACAGAATTAAGATCACATTCCTTAGTCTGGGATTCAAGGCGCTTGCCCCTTTCCAGTGTCGCTTCCTACATCACTCCAAGCAATCTGCAAGGCCCACCCCTCTCAGTACAGACTCCCTGCAGTTCCCCCACCTGGAGTACTGTCCCCTGCCCTCATTACATCTCCTCTTCAACCCTCTAAGACAAGATTCGATCCATGCTTAAAGGCTTAGAAGAGAAATTCCATCTTTTCTATAAAAAGTGCAAAGAGCAGTTCCTGGTTCTTAAGCACTCAATAAATATTATCTGTTATCATTGTTGTTACTGCCATGAAGTCGTTAATCTTCAAAGATGGAACCAACCCCTTCCTCTTATGGGATTTTTAATTTTGGCTCTCTTAAGATACACATAATAACATGTTATTCCCTTTCATAGTTATTTAACTATATATTTCATCTTCTCTTAACAGACTGTAAGCTCCTTAAAAAGATCTGATTTCATTCATTTTTGTATCCTCCGTGTCAGAATACAAGGCCTTAAACACAGATTTGAAGAAAATGTTAAGTATTGCTCTAAGCCACAAGGGGGCGTGGTTGAGCTACTCTTAACGGTGGAATCAGCCTACAATCAGTAATACTGTCTTTAGAATTGAAAGGTTTTTCTCCCTTGAAAGTTTATTTGTAAATCTGTTTAAAATAAATATATATGCATTATGTGTGATTACAAATCTATTCATGTTGACATGGAAAGACAGGTGCAATATAGTGAATTTTAAAAAGGAATAAGTAAAATAGAATTTATATGGTCTGGTTTTTATAAAAATCTGTTTGGGCTTCCCAGGTGGAGCTAATGATAAAAAACTTGCCTGCCAGTGCAGGAGATGGAAGAGACACGGGTTCGATCCCCAGGTTGGGAAGATCCCCTGGAGGAGGGCATGGCAACCCACTCCAGTATTCTTGCCTGGAGAATCCCATGGACAGAGGAGCCTGGCAGGCTACCATTCATGGGGACACAAAGAAATCAGACATGACAGAAGCGACTTCGCATGCATGCAGCACATTCTTAAACATTCATGGGAAAAGTAAAAGTCTGGAAGAATATGCACCATGATGTTATGACCTGTTATCTCTAGCAGGGGATGGGGGAAAGAGGGTAGTAATATGGAGGATTTTATTTTTACTTAGTACTTTTTTGGATTTTTAAAATAATCAATACATATTAATTTTATAACTGAAAAATAAACCTATTTACTTTAGAAAAATATCCAAAGTGTTTCTCTCTCTTTTCATCTCATCTCCATGTTTGATGTATTTGAAAGTAAATACACAACTTTGAGAATTTTCTTATGTACTAAAGCAAAGATTTTCAAAATCTCTTGATATGTTTCGCCAGGGGTATCTCAGTAATTTTTCATGGCACCCCTGAAATGAAAGAAATACCTAACAGTTAACACTTGTTAAGTCGTTGAGTTCAAACAACTTACTAGTTCAGTTCAGTTCAGTCGCTCAGTCGTGTCCGACTCTTTGCGACCCCATGAATCACAGCACGCCAGGCCTCCCTGTCCATCACCAACTCCCCGAGTTCACTCAGACTCACGTAGTTATGTCCTAGTAATTTAATAGCCATTTAAAAGAATAATACGGATAGACTGAAAAAACTTAATTTCCTTCTTAAATGATCACAATCACTTATTCATGGACTGTGTACACCTACTGCACACTGTACAACGTCTTAAACATTGGAATTGGATTGGACACTGCTCCCCTCATTTCCCACTCCACACTGGTTCCACCCAATGACCGACTTTACCACCAGAAACCCAGCTCCGCAGATACATCATTAAAGGAATGCAGCACGATCTAACGCTGAAACTATGAACATCTCGAGCTAGTGGTTCTTGAGCATCGCACAGTATAGCTCTGTTTTCTTTAAAAATTTAAAATATCTCACAGCACCCTACAAGTGCACTGCAGCACCTCAAAACACTGAAGGGCACAATTTGGCAATCAGTAGATTCACAAGTTAAAGCTGGTTGTTTTCTGTGAGGCTGGTAAAAGGGGAAGAAACCTCATTAAATTTTCCTTGAAACTATTCCAATCTAATAGCTCAGTCAAAATTACTTTGTTTTCTCTGAACCAAAGTCTTCTGGGAAAGAGAAAAGGATGGTGTGGGAAGCTGAGCTGACTTCCAGGCTCAGAGTTTCCACCTGTCCCCACTCCACCAAGTTCAGTTCAGTCACTCAGTTGTGTCCAACTTTCTGCGACACCATGGACTGCAGCACCCCAGGCTTCCCTGTCCATCACCAACTCCTGAAGCTTGTTCAAACTCATGTCCATCGAGTTGGTGATCCCATCCAACCATCTTATCCTCTGTTGTTCCCCCTCCTCTTGCCCAGCACTTCCAATGATTCCGTTCTTCGCATCAGCAGGTCAAAGTATTAGAGCTCCTGCTTCAGCATCAGTCCTTCCAATGAATATGCAGGACTGATTTCCTTTATGATTGACTGGTTTGATCTCCTTGCAGTCCAAGGAACTCTCAAGAGACTTCTCCAACATCACAATTTAAAAGCTTCATTCCACCGAAGCCTCTTCTAATCTCTTCTCTCCAACTCAAAACTGAGTACCAAGCACAGCCTCCAAAGCAGCATGTCCCTGGGAAACACCCAAATTCTTCTCCATGTTTTTCTGAGCCTGGATCTCCAAACATCCTACTGACTTTTCCATCTCTCTACCCAACTGTTTTGAGGCTTTGCAAAGATCTAAGGAGAACTTCTAATGAGCCAGCCCTGGTCCCTTCCAAATCAAAAAGGACTTTCCCCTGCCAGGAATCACCAGTTAGCTCCTGGGACCAAACCCTCCAACCAAGTTCAGAACTGCTGCTATCCAAATCCACTTGAAATGGGGACTAAGAAGAATTTCTTCTCTAAAGTTGAATGAATCCAGTTTCACATCTTGATTTAATGAGATGATTGGTGATTTTCTATTATCAACTCAAATATAATTAAAACAAACCCCAAAGTCTTCATCCACTTGTGCGGAAGGAAGCTCTGTGCAGGGACTGCTTAAAGAACTTAATATTACAGGTAGGTGGAAACCACCCAAATATCCATATATAACAACAAATGTGGCATATATATACAATGGAGTACTATTCAGTCTAAAAAGGAAGGAAGTACAGACCAGGCTACAACACGAATGGACCTTGAAAACATTATGCTAAGTGAAATAAGCTAGACACAAAAGGACAATTATTGTATGGTTCTACTTACATGATGTCCCTTGAGATTACATTCATTGAAAATGGAATGGTGGTTGCCAAGGGCTCGGGTGGGGAGTGAGAATGGGGAGTTATTGTTTAGTGGGTATGGAGTTTCAGTTTGGGAAGATGAAAAAGTTCTGGAGTTGGATAATAGTGATGTTGTTGAACAATGTAAATGCCCTTAATGCCACTGAATTGTACATTTTAAAATAAGTTTATGTTTAAAATTAGCTTTTTAAAAATCATGGCGATGATTTTTATGGTAAGGGGAGCCTTTGATTTAACTGGAACCATGTCCCTGGGTTGGGAAGATCCACTGGAGAAGGAAATGGCAACCCACTCCAGTATTCTTGCCTGGGAAATCTCATGGACAGAGGAGTCTGGCGGGCTACAGTTCATGGGGTCGCAAAGAGTCAGACACAACTGAGTGACTAAGCACAGGCTTTCCAGGGGGCTCAGTGGTAAAGAAACTTCCTGGCAATGCAGAAGTCACAGGAGATGAGGGTTCAATCCCTAGGTTAGCAAGATCCCCTAGAGGAGGAAATGGCAACCCAGTCTAGTATACTTGCCAGAAAAATCCCTTGGACAGAGGGATCTGGCTGGTTACAGTCCATGGCAGAGTTGGACACGACTGAACGACTGTGCACGCAGGCACACTGATATCCCTGTCACAAGGAGAGCTTGCAGCAAACCGAGAGGCATCCATTTGGATGACTTGGTGTTAAACAAACACATACATGAAGTTTCAAAACCCTGTTCTAAAGAAAACAGTGTCTAAATAAGTGGACGAATAATAGAAACAGGGCTTGCACCATTTCTAGCCCATCAGAAGGAAGAGTAAAGTATTCCTAAGGAAATTCAAAATCTCCCCCAAATTTCCCAGCCCGTCAGGAACAAGTGTGAAATTCTCACTCATCTTCCATTCAAAGTTTGATACTGCACTTTCCATTTGCTATAAATCCAAGGCGTGATGAAGTAGTGTCTAGAATAGCAGCCTGAAGAGAGGGGCAAGTGCTCACTCACCTGGGCCCCAAAATCCCGTAACCTGGGCCCCAAAACCCCGTGACCTGGGCCCCAAAACCCCGTGTCCTGGGTGTGAGGTAGTCTGGGCGCTGTAACCTGGCTGTGCTGTGGGACTAGTGTTAAAGGTCCACAGAGCTCTGTTTGCTCTTTCCTTGCAGGCCTGGCCTCCTGATGCATTTCCAAACTCTGTTTGGAGGAAAGGGGCTTTCTGGGGTCAGCTGGGGAAATGCTACATGATACATTCTGTAAAGGCTCAGAGAAGTCCTGCAGAATAGAAATTTCAACTCCAGCTTTCTCACATTCTCCCCAACTGATCATTTAAAAATGTCCCTAGCTCTTCCTCTTCTCTATTTGTCACTGGTATCCAATATCAAATATTCAGAGTTTTTTTTTTTTTTTTTCCAGTTTCTCCTTTGGCCAACATATACCATCAGTCCTCAAACTAGAAATTTGGCTCCAGTCACACTTCTTCCATCAAAACCTTTTTTTCCTATACTTCCTGCCATCATGCTAGTTGAAATCCTTATGATCATCCCACTTGACTAACCCAAAAGCCTCCTCGCTGGTCTCCACATCTTATTTTCTTCCCTCTTAACAACCACCATCAGAAGAATGGTTCTAGGTCAGGTCAAAGTGCTGGGCATGTCACAACTACACTTAGGAATCCTCAATGGCTCCCCAGTGCCAACTGGCTAAGGAAGGCCAGACCCCTCAGTGAGGTCCTCTGTGCTTTTCACTCCAAGCTGTCCTCCTGGTCTCATCTCCCACCCAACATTCTAGTCAACTCAACTATTTACAGGCCTCAGGATTTCTTATCAGCCCCCCATTTGCGCTCTTCAATGAACTCTGAAGTCCAGCTCAGTTACTAAAATCACTGTGAAATCACTGATCTTTTCTTTGCATTCTCCCAAACACTTCACTTGTTGGAATCTCATAATACAATCGGCTTTGATTAGTGTCACGTTTCAAAACAATCAATAGTATATCCACATATTACACACTGAAGGACTACAAATGACTTTGAATATCAAACTGTCTTATTCATCTCTGTATTTTCCCTAAGTGCCTAACACAAGGCTTTATACATAAAAACATTTAATAAATGTCAAATGCCCTGTTTCACACTATCAAATTCTTAAATCTCTATTATAGTCTTAAGCCAGCAATAGTCAATATTCTTTTTCCTGCATCCTGGACCTTTCTTCTGCTGAACTCTTAGATGGAATCCCACTATATGTTTTATGGAAAGATTTCATATGTGTTTTTAGATAAAGAGTAAATAAAACACATATAAGTGGCATCTCATTTTATATGCATTTATTTTAAATTAAAATGGACAGCATTTTAGCATTTCTCATTATTAAGTGTATTGAGGCAGTTTTGATGAACATAAAATTTGAAGTAGAGAGTTTGCAATCAGTCATTTCTGGATCCAGCTTATTTCTGTATTTTGACTTGGTTTCACACAATTGAGACTATCCCAAGTCACATAGACAAGTCATAGTGTGCAATTCTATGCTAGTGGATCATTGATAGGGTAAAGAATTTCATTTTGTAAAGTGCAAATACAACTTGTTATATCAGCAACACATTAAAAAAGCCATTCACAGCAGTTAAGAACACAGACTCTGATGTAAAACCAAGATATCCTATTTATCCACGCAGACCTTAAGCAACTTATCTGGCCTCAGTTGCCACATCTGTAAACCAGAAATAAAAATTATTCTTCCCTCATAAGGTTGTGCAAAAAGATGATGGGTCACACAAATCAATGCTTCAATGGTCCTGACTGTTAAAACGTAGTATATAAGAGAATCAGAGTATGCAATCTTAATGTTTTATCATATATAGAGCAGTTACTAAGATATTTATAAGATGTACAAAAAATAGCAACATCACAAAACCCACAGACCCACCCAGGTTAAGAAAGAGAAAGATGACAGTTACTTTTGAAATGTCCAGCATGCCCTTCCCACACCTTTTCTCCCCTACGAGGTAACTGTTACCTTTCCCACATTGTTCGGTTTTTGTTTTTTCATTTTTAGCACTTACCCTGGCACTAGTATATGCCAGCAGAGAAGGCAATGGCACCCCATTCCGGTACTCTTGCCTGGAAAAATCCCATGGACGGAGGAGCCTGGTAGGCTACAGTCCATGGGGTCGCGAAGAATCAGGACACCACTGAGCGAATTCACTTTCACTTTTCACTTTCATGCATTAGAGAAGGAAATGGCAGCTCACTCCAGTGTTCTTGCCTGGAGAATCCCAGGGACAGGGGAGCCTGGTGGGCTGCCAACTATGGGGTCACACAGAGTCAGACACGACTGAAGCGACTCAGCAGTATACGCCAGGCTTTAGGTACTTTCCAAAATTTACTCCAATTTAATCATCATAAGCACTCCATGAAGTAGATAACATTTTCCTCCTTAAACATGAGGACTGTGGGCCACAGAGATGCCAAGGGGCAGTCTGCAAGTGGAGGAACCAGGATTTGAACCCAGGAAGAGTGGGCCACTGTTTCCTTGGTTTTAAGGGCTTTCCTGGTGGGTTAGGTGGTAAAGACTCTGCCTGAAATGCAGGAGACCTGTTTTCGATTCCTGGGTAGGGAAGATACCCTGGAGCAGGAAATGGCAACCCACTCCAATATTCTTGCCTGGAGAATCCTATCGACAGAGGAGCCCGGTGGGCTACAGGCCATGGGGTCACAAAGATCTGGACATGACTAAGCAACTAACACAATCCCTGCTTTCTAGTGGGCCGCCAGAGTCCCTGTCCACCGACACAGCCAGGCTTGAAACACAATTTGAAGCTCACTCTCATGCTGCATACTTGAATGAACATTTATTAGAAACATACACCACCTGCCGAACATCACGCTGGGTACCACAGAGCTGAAGTAAAAGCTGCTTCTCTGAGTTCAACTGCAGTTTCCCCGGTTCCTCCCTGCGCTGCGGTCCTAACCCCACCCCTCAACGTGCAGGGCCGCCTGACAGACCCTGGGAGCCCAGAGTGGCCTTGAAGAAAGGCCAGCAGACCCAGACACTCTACCGTGGTGTTGCCCAGGGTGGTTCTCAACAACAATCAATCCCCAAGGAACCACGGGAAATTCCAAACTTGTCTGCCCCCACTCCCAGCCTCTTCCTCATCAAGGCTTCCTCTGAGAAGTGAACCACGTAGGAATCCTCAGGAATCCACAGCCTTTGCCAGCAAGAGGCCAGGCGCGGCTTCGTAAGTGACCCAGCCCACAAGGAAAGGCCTCGACTTGAGCGCATGTCACTCCCCTAATTACTCCCTGTGCTGGGAGTCCAACAATAACAGCGCATCTCTCACGGGCACCTCCCACCGTGAACTTGGGAACCTCGCATGCAGCCAAGCGCTAGGAAGTGCTAAAAGGGTCAGGGGCTGTGAGCGGCCAGCAGTCCCAGGCCTCTGGGGGAGAATCCCACTCGCTCTCTAGTCCAAAATCTGGGCCCCCAAAAAACTGCCTGAGCCCCAGCTCCTCCAGGGCCTACTTCCTGAGACTGGGAGGGTCACCATGGGTGGGGCCCTTAGAAGAGCCAGTGGGTCACACAGCATCTGTACCCAAGCTACCCAGGGGAAAAGGAGGTGGGAGGTGGGTAGGGGGGCCAGGAAATGTTTCCCGGGTCACATTCACTTAGCAAACGGTCCCAAGGCAAATGCCCTATACTCTGAACTTTTTTTTTTTTTAATATTTACTAAATATGAGTCCTGGTACACCCTGGGAGGTGGCTGGTATGGTTCTAGGATGTTATTAATAACAGCGAGTAAAAGAGTTCCTTAAATTATCACAGTGGGGGCAGGCAATAATCAAATTAATAATTTCAGATCATGATATGTGCTTTGAAGAAATAAAATATCCTTGTGTGAGGGTGGGCAGAGAAATGGATTTTGAAAGCAGAGATCTGAATAAGGACGAGCAAGCAAAGCAAAGGCAAGCAATAATCACTCCAAGCAGAGGGAACATCAGTATAACTGTGAGGTCTCTGATTTAATGCTGATTGGGGGTTTAAGAAATGTTTCCTGAAAAATTAATGTTCTTTAAAGTCTAGTACAAGGTAGAATTGAGTTCTTTAGAATGCAAAGATCAAAGTGCTATATTGGAAAATTTGTTCTTGGCTTTAGATGCAAAAAGAATGTGTGTGAATATATATTTACATGTCTCACAGGGTCTTTAAAGAAAGCCTTTCATGTCCTTTATCCTTTAAACTTTTATAACATAGGTTGAAAGTGTGATACAATCTTTAACTTCTCATATATTGAGAGATCTTTTTCTCAGAACTAATGAAGACTTCTGTTTTCTTAGGATGTAATTAACCTCCCTGTTCTAGAATTTGAAATAAGAATGCCCTGTACTTCTAAATGCAACTATGTAAAAAGTTTGTGTGCACATGGACCTAGGCAGTGGGAGATATAGGACAGGGGTAGGGTTGTTTTCAATATTGTTGTTAAAACATTTCAATGTTGTTGTTAAAACTGGGGAGAAAAGAATACATTGTGCACCACTGTGCGATCTTCTTGTCCTCGATGTTAATAAATGTGTTTTTCACTGTTGTTTATATTCCATTTCTAACATCACTACCATCTTACATCTGCTCCAAGCCGCAAAGTTGAAAAGTGCACGAGGTCTTTACCAACCCTTGTGCACCGAGTGCGCCTGCTCACGAACGATCCATGTGCACCCTTCTTTCTCACTCTAGACAGAATTTCTTGGGGAGCCCTCAGGGCCCCCCCGCCCCCGGCCATATTTCTCCCTAGGCTCTTATTAAAACCAGGTGCGCGGGAGGCGGGCCTTTTTGGACAGAAAAGCCTTCTCTGGGCCCAAAGCTCCCCCTTCCGGTGTGTTTTCTAGCGGGAACTCCGAGCTGAGCAAAGAGAAAGCAGGCAGCTGGTCCTGGCCGGGCAAGCGGGGGTGACCTTGTCGAGACACGGGCACGCGGCTCTGGCTGTGCAACGGCAAGGTGCACAAGGGCAGAGAGTGAGGCTGGGGGCGGGGAGGGGGGTACACAGCCGGTGGCCCGGGTCATTCCCGCTCCGTGCAACGCAGGAGCGGGGACCGCGGGGCCCCAGGCCTGGCGGAAGAAGAGCGGAGAGAAGCCGCACCGACCGCGTGCATTTGAACTTGAAACCCGGGCTGGCGGCGGACTCTGGCCAGACCGCCGCAGGAGCCGCCGGAGACCCCGACTCTCCCTCCCGGGGCTCGCCCGCAGCCCCGCGCCTGCTTCCAGAGCGTCCGCCGGATGCGCAGCGCTTACCCTCGGTGGCCGGTGTCGCTCGAGTCTCCTGAGACCGGGACGGCCCTTGTGGGGACCGGTTGTGAGTGACGCGGTGCCCCAGGCCGCGGAGCACACAGTGCGTCCGCCCAGGCCGCCGCAGCCCGGCGCCGGAGAGCCCGAGCTTCCGGGGGCGCGGGGCTGCCCGGCGCGGGGTCGCTGTTCGGTTCTCTGCCCGCGACTCTTGACCCGAGAGACTACGGAGCCCAGCAAGGGGCTTAGCCTGAGAGCTTGGCCCCGCAACCTAAAGCTCGAATCCGGCCCAGCCTCTGAGAGGGCGTTCGCTACTTAGTTGGGTCAAAGAGCGGCGTGCTGGCGCTTTGATCCGACTCGAGAGTGTTCAGAGCAGGAGGCAGGCCTCAGGAGAAAGAGGAGCATTGTCAGGTCGCGAAAAGTTAAGGTGCAGAGAGGAACAGAGACCCCCAAAAATGTACTTCCGATTTCTGAGTGGTTATTTCCTATTCCTTGGACCAAACATCAAACCGGCCTGTTTTCTCATTTTCTCTAACTGCTGTTTTTTAAAGCCCAGTTACCAGGGTCTTGATAGCCTTTCAGCCTGACAGCCTTGCTTTCTGAGGGACTGCATGCATTTTAAGTGACCTCAGGAAACAAACAACCAAACAGACAAGGTTAGAAAACCCAACCCATCCCAAATGTTTGCCTAACACACTGGGCTCTGTAAAAATCACTCCGAAGTGAATCACTCCAGCACATCTTCTGGCCTTGGTGCCCTGTTGGATGGGAAAAAGTGTTCTCAGCCTTAGCCCCAAGATCCTGTGACAATTAACAAGTAAATTTAAGAGAAGTTTCCAGATTAAAGCTACTCTAATGATTTCTGGCAAAATACTGCCTACACCAGTTTCTCAAATTTTGGTCCACAGACCACCTCCATTAGATTCCTGGGGGAGTCCTTGTTGTATGTTCAGGATTTAGAGCTTAGAGCTTACACTGTAGCTGACAAGTTAGATTAAGAGCGATGAGCCCAGAAATTTGCATTTTTAACAAGCTTGCCTTGTGAAATGTCTGCTCACTATAATTTGAGAACTACTAGACTTGGCTTGCGGAGAAGGCAATGGCAAGCCACTCCAGTACTCTTGCCTAGAAAATCCCATGGATGGAGGAGACTGGTAGGCTGCAGTCCATGGGGTCGCTACCAGTCCGAAGCGACTTCACTTTCACTTTTCACTTTCACACAATGGAGAAGGCAATGGCAACCCACTCCAGTGTTCTTGCCTGGAGAATCCCAGGGACAGGGGAGCCTGGTGGGCTGCCGTCTATGGGGTCGCACAGAGTCGGACACGACTGAATCGACTTAGCAGCAGCAGCAGCAAAATGGTGCTTGTTTTCCCATCTGGAACCCTCCCTCTCAACAGTATTAAGCATTCTTTTTTTCCCCAAGTGTAGACTATGAAGTTTGTGTTCCAAACAAACTGCTTTATTTCCTCATTTCATGAATTTTTTAAACGAAATTATGCCAAAAGCATTACTTCCCACTGTATAGAGCTCTGAGCACATACTGATAATAAAGTAGATGGGTGATACTATGTGAGATGGTTGGATGGCATTACCAACTCAATGACATGAGTTTGAGCAAACCCTGGGAGATAGTGAAGGACAGGGAGGCCTGGCATGCTGCAGTCCATGGGGTTGCAAAGAGTTGGACACGACTTAGTGAGTGAACAACAGCTAATGTTGGGCTGTTCATCATTCTGAACCACACATATTCTTACTCTGCTGCTGGAGACTGAATGTTTTGTGATTTGTCTCCTAACCACCACCACCCCTGCCCCCCTGCCCTCCCCAAATTCACTAATCCCCAGTGTATCATGGCATCTGGTCCCATCCCTTCATGGCAAATAGATGGGGAAGAAACAGTGACAGACTTTATTTTCTTGGGCTCCAAAATCACTGTAGATGGTGACTGCAGACATGAAATTAAAAGATGCTTGCTCCTTGTTATGACAAACCTAAACTGCATATTAAAAAGCAGAAACATTCTAACAAAGGTCCGTTTAGTCAAAGCTATGGTGTTTCCAGTAGTCATGTATGGATGTGAGAGTTGGACCATAAAGAAAGCTGAGCACCAAAGAATTGATCCTTTTTGAACTGTGGTGTTGGAGAAGACTCTTGAGAGTCCGGATTGGACTGCAAGGAGATCCAAACAGTCCATCCTAAAGGAAATCAGTCCTGAATATTCATTGGAAGGACTGATGCTGAAGCTGAAACTCCAATACTTTGGCCACCAAATTTGAAGAACTGACTCATTGGAAAAGACTCTGATGCTGGAAAAGATTGAAGGCAGGAGAAGGGGAGGACAGAGGATGAGATGGTTAGATGATATCACTGATCCAATCAACATGGGTTTGACCAAGTTCCAGGAGTTGGTGATGGATAGGGAAGCCTGGAGTGCTGCAGTCCATGGGGTAGCAAAGAGTCAGACACGACTGAGTGACTGAACTGAACTGAATCCCCAGTGTAGGGTTCCCCAGTGGCTCAGCTGTGAAGAATCGGCCTGCAATGCAGGAGATGCAGGTTTGATCCCTTGATCGGGACAATACCCTGGAGGAGGAAATGGCAAGCCACTCCAATATTCTTGCTGGGATAATCCCATGAACAGAAGAGCCTGGCAGGCTACAGTCCATAGGTTCACAAAAGAGTTGGACATGACTTAGTGACTTAACAGCAATAACAACAACCCCCAGTGCAGTGGTGTTTGGAGGTGGGACCTTTGGAGATGGTTAGGTCATCAAAGCAGAGCCCAGTAGGATTGATGCCTTTGTAAAAGAGGCCCCAGAAAGCTTCTTTATCCATCCCGCTGTGTGAGAACACAGCTACTAGATGGCTGCCTATGAACCAGGAACTGGGCTCTCCCAAGACACAAAACCTGCCTGTGTCTTGATCTGGGACTTTGCAGCCCCCAGAACTGTGAGAAATTTCTGTTATTTATAAGCCACCCAGTCTATGGTGTTGTATTATACCAGCCCAAAGGGACTAAGATACCTGCCAGTTTTTCTTCTACTGCTTCACTCAGCCTCAATTAGCACAGCTTTTCTTGGGTAAAATGGAAGCAGAATCTGTGATCAAGATGGTTTCCAAACTGAACTGCACAACAAAAACATCTATGGAGCTTTTAAAATTCTGATGCACACAGAATCTCAGCAGTTCCAAATATATTTGTTTGCAGAACCTATTTCACGAAACATCCTGTGGGATTAATGAGCTATCAAAAATAATACTGTCAAAAGTAGCACTGAACTGAATTTGAGGAAATAGTTAAAGGCATAAACAGAATATTTGCAACAAAAATACTCAAAACTCAGTTGCTTATAATATAAAGAAATTGGAAATAACCCAAATTTATCCAGCAGTAGAAAGTGGGTTAAATAAATGATGGTACATTTATACGAAGGAATACAAGAGAACTATGAGTGTAGTTTAGGAACTATTTATTGGTTTGGAATGATATTCTTGATGAGTAAAGTGAAAAGTGCAACATGAACAATTACTCCATTCTTGTTTAAAAAAAGCAAAAAGTCTAGTGGTAACCAACAGAAGACCCAAGAAATCAGACTCCCAAGCTGATGATAGGGAGCTCTGAAAAGAATCCTAATTTGCACTGCAGCGCTGGGGAACAGAACATAGAGCGGCAGTTTGAAGTCTATTGAAGAAGTACATTGATGACCTCTCCAAGTCATTACACCTGGGCGACTGTGTCTTACCAGCAAAATACTGGAGGTTTCTTCCTCGGAGAAGCTAAGTGCATTAAAAACAAGAGTATTAAATGAAAATTTAGATACAGCCCAAGCCCTGATCTCTAGTAGGTTGAAACCCTGACGTACATCTTCTAAAGAGAAGGTTGCAGAATTCCTCTCTGATGAATCTGGCCAGCCAAAAAGAAAAGAGGGACATCCCTGGCAGTCCAGTGATTAATCTGCTTTCCAATGCAGGACATGTGGGTTTGGCATGTAGGTTTGATCCCTGGTCAGGGAGCTAAGATCCCGCATGCCTCGTGGCCAAAACTTAAAACAGAGGGATACAATAACAAATTCAATGAAGTTTTTTTTTTTTAATGGTCCACAATAAAAGAACAAAGAGAAAAGATGCTGACATGACAGGCTTATGATCAGATCCAATAAGATCACCCTGTGGTGAAGCCCATAGTTGATAAGCCCCATCCTCACAACTCCCAATTAGTTCTTTTTTTTTTTTTTTTGCCCCACTTGAATACCAAGAATCACTTGCTGTTAGAAGAAAGATTCTAATGTTAAAGAGGTGGTAAGAACAAACAGAAAAGACAAAGGCTGTTGAGCGAGAAGAAAACCAGTATTTTTTCTTCATTAAAATTCTCAGAGAAATAAAAGAATATATGCATCCATGAGCTATCAAAAATAGTACTATCAAAAATAGCACTGAACTGAATTTGAGGAAATCGTTAAAGGTATTTAAAATAGTACAACCTATTTAAAAAATACAAAGCAGAAATGAGAACAAAGCAGAGCTCTTGGACATTAGCTGTATGAAAAAAAAGGACTAAGGGATAAAAGATATAGGTGACAACAAAGGACATCATGTTTACCAAACTTGTTGGCAAGATACAGAGCCAACCGGGGGAAAATGTGAGGCTACCTTAATAATTACATAAAAACTTCAGCAAACAAACAGAAAATAACGTAATCATTATTCCTAAGACAACTTAGAGTTGTGATTCAAAGGAAAAGTAATCTTCACACATTTTATACTACATGGCTCAGCAGTGAATTGCGTGTTATCTAGTCATGACAATGTGAACAAATATTGATCTAACCAAAGTTTTATGCTAGACCTGCATCAAGAAGATGAGGGTGTGAGTGTTGTGTACCAGAGTGGGCAGGTGAAGATGGACGCTAAATGCTTACATGCCTTCATGGAAATCAACAGAAAATGCCTAAAAAAGAAAACTCAAGAAGTGGCTTAGACATATGTGTTAAATACCAAAGTAAACAACTATAAGATTAAAAGTAGTTCCCTCCAAAAATAAATCAGAAAATTGAGGAGATGGAGTAGCTTGGGAACTGCTATTTGTTTGTGGTAAGCCTTGGATAACAATGTGGATATATAATTTGGTAAAAATAAAAACTAATTTTTAAGAAAGAAGACCAACACCACTCTAAAGCTTTTCCAGATAGTCCTGAAAAGTCTGTTTCTACCTCCTGGTTTTCTCCAATCAAACCTACTTTTTTCCAAGCAGTAGTTTTCTGTACGACTCCTCTGTGATTCTCTGCCATTGTATACACATTTTCATAAAATAGGCTTTAGTGAGCTAGCCTGGGAACTTAACCATTGCTTATATTACTTCTCTGGAGACATGTATTTCAAGTTCAAACCAAACAACTTCCAAAAATCCTTTCAGAACTTCTCCTGTTTGTTGACTGGGGACTGTATTATCCATTCCCATAAGACTTTACATACAACACAGCTGAAAAGATATTTGAAAAATCATAGAATATTGCGATTACATCTGACACTGTGCCAGCTGGTACAATCAGTGAGTGATGTGGCTACTGGAAAGAAGAAGGGTCAGGGAGAGTCATCAGGGGAGACTTCATCAAAGAGTCTCAATTCAAGCTGAACCTGCAAAGATGGATTGTACACAGTTTAAACGGTGGCATCAATCAGGATTTTGTATGTAAATGACAGACACTCAGACCAAACTAGCTAAGCCTGAAATGGAATTTTTTGGCTCACCTAGCTAAGATATCCCAAGGGGTCTAGGATCAGGCAAAGATTGATCCTAGTTCCAAAAGAGTTGCTAAGCTCTCTCCATCTCCCATTGTTCTCTTCTACAGCTCCAGTCTCACTTTCTAGCTTTGCAGCACGGGGTGCTGATGAGGTGGGTGAGTAACTCTATTGGCTATATATCAGAATTTCAGGGGAAGACACCGATTGGCCCTCAATGGGTCCAGGTGAATGGACACTGTGATTGGCCAGACCTGAGCTGGCTGCCAGAAAAGGGAAGATGGGGAATAAACTGCTGGGCTGCCAAAAATAATACCTATTACATCCAGTATAATTGTACACACCAAATATGTTCTAGTGGAGATTTATTAGAACCTGGGCCAGTTGGCAGAGTAAGTAAAAATGTCTCATAAATGCTGAAGCACCATGAAATGTTGGTTGTGAGTCAGTACAAAATGTAAGTCTACATTGGCCCTGCCCAGCCAAACTGCAATTACTCCTGGATGCTCAGCTCTCTGAATGTTTTAAGTTTTTCTTTCCTCCGAGCAGATTCATTTGTCACAGTCTCGCCGGGTATTGGCCTCTTTCTTCTAACAGAGTCTGCTTCCAACTGCAGTGAAAAATTTGTTCATGTCGTTTTTCAAAGGAAGTCAGGAGGAAAAAAAAAAAAAATGTCCACAGTTGGAATAGTTCGAAACTGAAAACATAATGGATGTATGTTCGTGTAATCAGATTGTTCTCAGCATCTTTCACTCTACCGTTTCTCTAATCTATTGAGTCACTTTCTTGGCCTTGTTGCGCCAGTCCTCAAATAAGCCAAAAATATTTTGCTGATACTAGCTTCAATTTATTGAGTGATAGGATATTTGTAATGTACTTTGAGACTGAGCTTATAGCCCTGAAGATGAGGCAATTAATTAGTAGAGAAGTATTTTTGCCATCTAGAAAAAGCAAACCAGATTAATTAACGGTCTGTATTGGAATTTCCAATTTTTATAGGCCTACTTTAGACGTCTGATTTTTAATTAGGTGTGAGGTGTTCCTTGACTGCTGACAATGTGAAGTAGGCTGATGCCTAAATGTGCTTCTGATAAAGCTCTCATTGATTTCAACACTTGAATACCTAATGCTGCATTGAACTTTGTATTTGAAGATAGTATGGATGAATGCTAACTACTGTGAGTCTGAGTTTTGCTAAAAAGTACTTTGAGACTGAGCCAGATCTTGGTATTTTCTCTAATGGATTAAGCCAGATCTCAGTATTATTCTCTCTAATGGATACTAGTAAAATCTTAGGACAGTAGAGGAAATGGCAACCCACTCCAGTACTCTTGCCTGGAAAATTCCATGGATGGAGGAGCTTGGTGGGCTACAGTCCATGGGGCCACAGAGTTGGACACGACTAAGCGACTTCACTTTCTTTCATTCACTTTCACTTCATTTGCTCAAAATTACCAAAACAAGACATTACTAGATGATTACCCAAGGCCATTCTCAGCCAACTTTTTTTCTTGCCAGCTTCCCGTGATAGAGACTGAAAATTGCAAGTATTCACTTTCCCAGCCTCCTGTATAGCTAGTGATGGCCATGTGATCCAGATCGGATCAGTAGCAATGAAGAGAGAGATGACTGGGGGATTTGGGAGAAAGGTTTTCTTAGCTCGGTGACAGACAAGATGCATAGGTAGAGAGACTTTTTATTTCCATCCTTCCTGCTTCCTTCTTGTTCAAGTCACACTTGAGAAGGTAATGCCAAGAGTTCCAGCAGCCATTGATGACCACTGCTGAGTATGAAAGCAAGAAAAACCTCAAGTCACAGGAGATATCATTAAGCCACTATACCCACTGGAATGGCCTGCTTCTACATTTCATACAAAGTGAGATTAATCATCTCCTACATTTCAGTCATTTGGCATTCTGTCACTTTCAACCAAAGGCATGCTTTATCTTTAAATGATTCAAAGATATGAATTATTTACCCAGTGCTCATTCAATGTTCTCCCCTTTTTGACCACACCCAGATTTTTATGTGGGTATCCAGCCTCGCTGTGTATCCCACATGGTGGAAGTAGAAATAGATTCTGCCCCTGTTTACAGGGGTGATCAGTGTTTGGCTTAAGTTCAGTCAATAAATCCCACTCCCCTGGCATTGAATGGAGATTGATTCAAGGGTTAGCTGCAATTTAAGTTGTCCAACAAAAGTGAACCTTCAGATCTTGCTCAGAATACTGAAAAAAAAAATGCTCTCTTCCCTTCTCAACTACTCACATATGAAGCCTAGAATGCTATAGCCACTTTGCCACCATGACGAAAATCAGCCTTTGGAAGTACACGCTTCAGAAGGCAGAACAGAAAAACAGAAAAAAAAAAAAAAAACTAACCCATCATCGAGATGCTGGATCACTGTAGTTTTGGACTCGCCATTACGTGAGTTCATAAATCTCCTTTATTAAAGTCAGTTTGAGTTGGATTCTCTGTTCTTTGCAACTTCAGAATGCATTCTGATTTGATATACTATCTCTCTCGACTGTTAGGCGACAGGCAAAGAGGAAAACCAAATGGCAATCTTTTTAGAGGCAAAGTAAAAACTTCTCTGTAAATGAACCATATTAGCTAGATGTTCACATGGTCATCCATCCTTTTCTTCCCTCATCAAAGATATATAGCTATATATATCTATATATACATATATATAGATATATAGATATATATAAAAGATGTTTTGAACTGCCACGTGTGCCATGCTCCAGCGCTTACTCTTTTGGGCTTTGGATGAATTACTTAACCTGCCTGTGCCTTAGTTTCTATATGTCCAAAATGGAAACCATAATAGTATCTGGTCTAAGATTAAATGAGATAATATGTATAAAGTGCCTCTCCGGGGCCTGTTCATAGTAAACACTCGGTAGACGCTAATTATTATGATTATCAGGATCTTAGGTCAGTTAGGGATTGTGCTAGAGAGGACCCGTATCTCCTATCAAATCTTCCAAATGAAGTCTGTACAAGACACGATCTGGTAGTTGAAGAGCTCATGCCTCTTCTCTTGGTCAAAAGAGAATAAGATAAGATGGCTGCAGAGCTCAAAGCCCTTCAACTCCTTAGCTCACAGACAGATCTCTTACTCAAAGGTCAGTCCTGCCTTGCAGAAGGGCCTGGAACACTGACTCTCACCCTCCATGAAAGGAGGTGAAGGATACCCCAATCGTCTCACCCCAGGAATCCAGAACTAGCCCTGGTCAGGGCAGCACAACAGCCCATTGTGGGGGAAAGTCTCACCCTGGAAGGTGTCTGTATTTGGTGATTGCCCACCTCACCCCACAGACCCCCAGGGAAAAACCAGGATGGTTTTAGTAAGCCCAGAGGGAAAGGGAGAAACCCAGAGACTGAGAAGCAGCCTTTGTAATCAGGGTTCATGGAACGGCTGCACAGTGATTTCATCCCTGGCCAAAGATGCCATAAAAAAGAGAAATATTCAGTGATCACCATTTCACATGGCTGTAAAAGAATGAGAATTGGGGCCCAGAAAGCTCGGCTTCCAGCAACATTCTGCTTTGACAGGACCTTAAAATGCCTTCTGGAGTCAAGACAGGGAGAAAAATTCTTAAGGTAACTGAGTGCAACACATAACTAAGTATGAAGAATTCACTCTAATTGCCAAAAAGGAATACGGCCAAGGCTCCTAAGGAAAGGGGAAAAAAAGTGAAAAAGAAAGCAGAAACATTATGATAAGAAGAGAAGGGATGTTCATTTTCAAACAGGAGATAAGATATGGATTAAAGTTCATCCTCAGAATAATGTAGCAAGAAACTTTATAGCCAAACTGACTCCAACCGGAAAGGTCCCTGTTTCTTGGATCTCTTTGAATTATAGGGAAAACTAATTGGATCTTCATGTTTACCACGGAGGAAACCAAGTGTTACTCAGGATGTAAATCCTGAAGGTACTTTAAAAAAACAACACTGACCTTTACAAACCTCTCAACTTATAGATCTGTAAGGAGAAAAAAAAAATGGATTTCCTGACCTTTGACTGGCTTCTAGTCATTTTTTTTTCCTCTACACAGGGGCCCCCAAACCCCTCACTGTCTTCCTGGTGTTAATTTTCTGACTGTGCCTTCTGTCCCTGGTCAGACCTGGGGGAAAGGGACGGGCCCATTCTCCATCGGGTCCAGGTAAGGGGTGACTCCACCACTCGAGGATCCTGGGTGAAGCCGGTCGCCTCTCAGCATCCTCCACTGTGTCTACAAGCTGGCTCGTTTCTTCACCAGTCCCATGACAATGAGACGAGCCACCACGTTTGAGCACCTACTGTGCGCTGGGCGCTGTGGCATGACATGTTCAGACACTGTCTTAATTAATTAATCCTCACAACCCTTCCATGAGTTTTGACCTCTAAGTGGCTACATGTGTCTCTCTCATTTCACAGATCAGGAAGACCCCTGTCCCCTCACCACTTCCTCTCTCCTCCTTCCCCTTTCTTCAGCCCACCTTCCCTGTGCACAGATAGGTAAGATAAATGGGGGACTGAGCCATTTGAGCTCACAGTTCTCCTGGCTGGTGGGGCAGTTGAAGAGCTGAGGAAACTCAGTCCTGGAGACGGAGGGCCCCCAGGTTCCTGAGAGGCAGGGCCAGGAGCCCCCAGGCCAACATCATTCCACCGCCCCACACAGCATTTTTTCATTCACTGAAGTCTGGTCCCGGAGGCCACGGTGACTCACCATTCTTCCGTGTGAAGTAATTCCCTGTGAGATATCCGGCATCTTTAGAGTCAGAGTCTACATCGGGAAGAGAGGGAAACTTGGAGGTTATTGGAAGACTGGAGGGAAGCGGAGAGTGAGGGGCCAGAGGAACAAATGGGCACACCAGAGGGAAGCCAGACCATGGGAACGTTAGGATCCTGGGGCTAAGTAATTTGTTGACGTGACTCTATCCCTAATCCTCAAGCAAAGATGGCCCTTCTCATACTAGGCAAGAGCTAGGCAGTGTGATCTGAGATAGGCCTGCCTCAGGGGCCTGTTCAGAGCCCCACATCTTTACTGTTTGCCACTGAAATGGTATAGCAATGTCTCCTGATTTTAAGTTATTTACTTAACATTATGAAGATTTTTATCATATGTGGGAACCATCTGCAATATAATTTGCTTAAGAGTTCAAATCAATGTTTAAAAATATCAATAGATGCATTTTAGGGGAAACTTTGTATCAGTACAGTAAGCAGAGAGTATCATTTGCCACAAATTTGTAGCATAATAATAACGACAATGAAAACAAAGCAAGGTTATAAGAATCTTGCTGTTTAGTTGCCTGTGAAAGGTTCTGAGCCTGAGTTTTGTTCTTTGTTATGAAGAGAGATTACCAAGTGTTAGGTGTTAAACAAGGGGCCAAATGGAAATTATCTCCTTGACTTAAACCAGGATCGACAGGAAGTTAAATGCTGTTGAACATCACCTAAATCATCTTGAGAACTGCCAGTGCTCTTCACCTCAGACATTATGGGATTCTGAGAGCTTCTTCCATGTTTCTCCGAAAAGCAACAACAGTTATACATAAGAAGGAACAACCACTGAAGACCTATTATCCAACTGTGAGTTGGGCTGATTCACTCATCTGAGCCTCAGTTTTCCTCATCTGCAAAATGGGAAAGTTGGACCAGATAATAGCTTTCCGTTTTTTCCAGTTCCGGATCCTATTTCCTCTATAACCTCAGAAAATAAATATCAGATCCAGACACAGGACAGCTTGGGTGTAACGAGCAGCCAAATGATCATTTGAAAGGTGGTAGAGAATGAGTGAGCAGTTCTGAACACTGGAGATAAAAGTCACCCTCTTCCAAGCCTTACCCAGGGCCACCGAAATAACATGTGCATCCCAATACTACTCAAATGGTGAAAGTGTAAAACTCCGATCTTTTCATATTCAACACCTAGATTTCCAAGCTAGATTGTCTAATGTACAGTGAGAAAATTGGACTTTATTTTCCTTTAAAAAGAAAGTATCTACTCTCTTATATGGAGCATCCTAGGCAGGTTTCTGTCTGACTGAGAGGTGGTTTCAATCTGTGGTTAGGAACTCGGCCTGCATTCCATGACTTCATAAGGGTATGACTTGGACAAGTAAGTCTCCATCTTAAAGGGGGCATTAATGATACCGACTTGTGATATCCACTTGTCATGAGTTGGATGAGAAAATATGTGTAGAGTGTTTGGCATAGCATCTAGCAAACGGTAAATGTATAAACAACAATATTAGCTGTTAGTGTTTCTACACATTTCATTGGCCCTTCTGCTTGCTATCCCAACAAAGCCTCTCCTCTTTTCTCTCTCTCTCCCTCTGCCCCACTCTAGTTCTATCTTCCTGTCTTGATGATCACCTTCCTCATGCTCCGGCTGGTACCTCTTCATACGTCTGTCTTCATGTCCTTTGTCAGACACAGTCAGCACCCAATAAATCTGTTGAATTGTGTAGAGGCTCCTTTGAAAATAGTGGAAGCAGCCTTTAGCTGAAAACAGGAAGGATTTTACAGGAACATTTTTACACTGCCTTCATACTGACTGCCAAAAAAAAAAAAAAAACACCTAACTAGAAATTGTGTTATATACGAGGAATATTTGTGCAGCGTGTGCCATCTTTATGGACTCAGTTGAAACAATTCCTAGTTCGCTAAATTAAGATGAGTTAAAGAACATAATCTACTGGATGCTTGGGGCTGGTGCACTGGGACGACCCAGAGGGATGGAATGGGGAGGGAGGAGGGAGGAGGGTTCAGGATGGGGAACACATGTATACCTGTGGCGGATTCATTTTGATATTTGGCAAAACTAATACAGTTATGTAAAGTTTAAAAATAAAATAAAATTAAAAAAAAAAAAAAAAGAACATAATCTCTCGCTTCTGTTTCATTTCACCCCAGGATAAGGAAGAAAAAAGGATGCAAGTTTCCCAACTGTCCTGGTTTTCTTCTTGGATTCATCTAAGTGTGTTTACAAAATATACACAGTGGATTCCTTAGTAACACACACATGATTAGCCCTTTCTGATATCTGAAAGATATATGAATTGCTGAGCTGCTGATGAGAAAGATCCATGAATAGTTTTTTTTTTTTAATTGGTTTAGTAAGATTATTTCCAGTCAACAATTCCCTCATTTAGTGACAGAAGATAGATTTGTTTTCCATAAAAGTGAAATGCCAGACTTTTGAATCACTCCAAATAAAAAACATTCCCTTAAAGAGTCACTTGCTATCATTTGTTTTATAGCAAAAAATAAAAGTCAAGATAGAAACTATTATCAAAGAATGGCATGCTGAAGAGGCACTAGCAATGATAAGAACACAAACAGTTCTCAGTCCTTCACTAAATTTCCAACTACTGCTGGAGGATACACTGTGCCTCGTTGGAAACAAATAAACAAACATAAGCCAACTTGCCCTCATTTGTTTCCATCAGCTCACTAAGAATTGCTGCCTCCTACTTGGACAGCACTTTAGAATAGAAAATGCTCTCTTGTCTCATTTCTATTTGGTCTTCAGACCCTGGGAGGCAAATAGGGTGGTAAGAGAGGTAACATCAGAAACCACCCAAGTGTCCACCAGTTGATGAATGGATAAATAAACTATGGTTACCCATACAATGGAATATTATTGGACAATAAAAAGGAATGAAGTACTGATATGTGCTATACCCTAGATGAATCTTGACATTAGACTAACTGAAAGAAGTCATTCACAATGGACCATATATCATGATTCCACTTATACAAGATGTCAGAAGCAGGCAAATCTAGAGCGACAGAAAGTAGATGTATCATTGCCTAAGGCTAAGTGCGCATAGTAGGGTTGGAGTATGAGGTGGCCTAAGGGGAAGGAGTCTCTTTTCTGGGTAGTGATATATTCTGAAATTGATTCCGATGACCGTTGCACAACTCTGTGATTATGCTAAAAGCCAGTGAATTTTAAACATCAAATAGGCAAATTGTGTGGCTTATTGTACTCGATAAAGTTAAAAAAAAAAGAGAGAGAGAGATGACACTGTGGAGTCTGCTTTTGGCATTAATGTGGCTTCCATCTCAAGCTTGCTACTTAGGTACTATGTGACCCAGCCACTTATCAAGTTTATGAACCACAGCTGACCTGTCTCAGAAGTAGTCATGCCCCCATTACAGGGGAGCATGGGGGTTCCAGTCAAGGCCCACAGGGTGCCTGGACAGTACTGCATGTGGACTGTGACCATTCTCTTGGTGAGCTAACTGAGGCTCAGAAGATAAAGAGCCTTGGCAATGGATAGAAAATGGGTCTGACTGGCCTTCCGACACATAGCATTAACGTGCCCTTTACATGTTTGAGGCAGAAAAGAAAATCAGAAAGAATTTCAGATTCAAAAGCAGAAGAACTAGGCGCTTATTCCCTATCACTTTTAGCCCTGTGCTGGCAATGAGGGCTTAGCAGAGGGTGAAGTAGATGTGGTCCCTCTCCTAATGGAGTTTACAGAGTAGCAATTAGGAGAACCAGAACTGCTTCACTCTCCCATGCAAGTTGCTTAAGTTCTTTCTTTTTCTTTTTGAACTTGTAGGTTCAGTACCTACAAGTGTCAGATGAACATACTAGTCATGCATAATCCGTAAGAATGGTGTGATCATTTAATCATATTATCTATAAAAAAGTACTCAATGCAGTCTGACACACAATAAACACTAAAAAAAAAAAAACACTAGTATCACTATTTTATTTACTATTATCACCTGCAGTAGTATTATATCTGTGGCTTGAGGATCATCTATTCAACTTCTCTCAGCTTATTTTCTTATTTATTAACTGGAGATATTAATGGTTATCTCTAGCTTTTTATGCAAGCCAGATAAGAAAAATTATGTAAAAAGCATTTTTGATGTGGGATTATGATTTTCATTCCATTAACATAGTGCCACTCAGAACCTCGAGTGAACCAAAGTGTTGCTTTGTTTTCCCTCTAACAGCAAGCCCTTCTAAATTACAGCCCTGGGAAATCGAGATGCTAGTAAATTATTCGGGCCATCCCTTGGCCTGGGGGACTTAGGGTTAGGGTTCAGGTAGTAAGTCCTAGAGTAAGTGGACGTGTAGCCGGGCTGCAGATTGATGAGGGCTGAAAGGAGCCAGTTATTTGATCCCCAGGAAATGTTTCTGTGCGGGGGTCACTGTTGCCAGCTTTTGAATCAATAACGCAGCACCTTTCAGACCAGAAAGTTCAGCTCTATTTATCAAGTCAAGAGAAGTGAGAGAAGCAACAAGCACGATGAAAGCAGGGCACTAGCTAAGCCTGCAGCGACTCCAGTATGAGATGGAGGGACCCAGGCAGAGTGATTTCCACTTTCCAGGGGCCTCCTTAGGTTTCTGGGGTCTTCCTTCAAGAGCTCCACCACTTCTTCACCTCTCCAGACAAATGATCAGCAGACGATTCATTCCGTAAACCTTTATGGAACATATACCTAGGAGCAAGGAACTGTTCTAGGCACAGAGACTCTTCATTCATGTACTCATTCAAGCATGAATATTGAGCACTGACTCTGTGCCAGCATCTGTGCATGTTAAGTCACTTCAGCCCTATCTGACTCTTTGCGACCCTGTGGACTGCCACCCTTCAGGCTGCTCTGTCCATGGGATTCTCGAGGCAAGAATACTGGAGTGGATTGCCGTGCCCTCCTCCAGGAGATCTCCCCGACCCAGGAATGGGATCGAACCCACATCTCCTATGTCTCCCGCACTGGCAGGAGGGTTCTTTACCACTAGCACCAGCTCTCTGATAAATGGAACGTGGCTGAGACACGGCCCCTCACAGAGCTTCCAGTCTAGGAGGGAAGAGAAGTAGAGCAGCAATTACAGAGGAAAAACAGCACCGGGACTTTCAGAAGCTGGACTTTATTCTTGAAACATCTCTGTGAACTTTGAAGTTTTTACAATAAATATGTAATAATTTATAATCAGAAGAAAAGAGTAAAGCTATCTTCTCTCATTCATTAAAGAAAAAGGAATCTATTGTTTGCAAAGCAAGGTGCTGCCTGTGGGTGATTAAGACAAGTACCCTGTCTCCAGGCTAAGGAAAACTATGGGAGGGACCTATATAAGGGAGAATGCTATCAAAGCAGAGAGGATGGGACTTCCCTGCTGGTCCAGTGGCTAAGACTCCACGTTCCCAATGCAGAGATCCTGGGTTTGATTCCATGGTCTGGGAACTAGATTCCATATGCCCAATTAAGGATTCCATATGCCCAATTAAGGATCCCACATGCTGCAGGTATGACCCTGCAGAGCTAAATAAATAAATAAGCATAGAGAATGGATACCTGACCAGTGTGGTAGAATCTAGGGTGGCTTCCCAGAGGTAGAGAGCCAGGAATTGAAGGTTGAGTAGAAGTTAGTCACATATATTGGAGACAGTAAGCAGAGGAAGTAGTGGTTTCAAGGTCTAGATGTGAAATGCACAATGTTTTTGCAGAATGGAAAATAGCTCCATTTGGCTGTAGTAAAAAATATAAATAAATAAAAGTGCACCAGTCAGAATGACCATCATTAAAAAGTCTACAAACAACAAATGCTGGAGAGGATTTAGAGAAAATGGAACCCTCCTACACTGTTGGTGGGAATGTAAGTTGGTACAGTTACTATGGAAAACAGGAGGGAGGTTCCTCAAAAAACTAAAAATAAAGTTACAACATGAATGAGCAATCCCACTCCTGGGCATATAGCCAGACAAGACTATACTTCAAAAAGATATGTGCACTCCTGTGTTCATAGCAACACTATTCACAATAGCTGGAAACAATCTAAATGTCCATTGACAAATGAACAGACGAAGAAGGTGTGGCACATACATACAGTGAAATACTCCCTGGAGAAGGGACTGGCTACCCACGCCAATATTCCTGCCTGGAGAGTTCCATGGACAGAGGAGCCAGGTGGGCTACAGTCCATGTAGTCACAAAGAGTCTGAAATACTACTCGGCCACAAAAAAGAATGAAATAATATCATTTGCAACAAAATGGATACAACTAGAGACTGTCATTGCAGAGAAGGCAACGGCAACCCAGTCCAGTACTCTTGCCTGGAAAATCTCATGGACGGAGGAGCCTGGTAGGCTGCAGTCCATGGGGTCGCTAAGACTGAGCGACTTCACTTTCACTTTTCACTATCATGCATTGGAGAAGGAAATGGCAACCCACTTCAGTATTCTTGCCTGGAGAATCCCAGGGACGGCGGAGCCTGGTGGGCTGCCGTCTATGGGGTCGCACAGAGTTGGACACGACTGAAGCGACTTAGCAGTAGCGGCAGCAGCAACTGTCATACTAAGTGAAATAAGTCAGAAAGAGAAAGACAAATAGCATACGATATCAGTTACATATGGAATCTAAAATATGGCACAGATGAACCCACCTATGAAACAGAAACAGGCTCATGGGCACAGAGAACAGACTTGCGGTTGTTAAGTGAGGGGGAGAGATGGAGTGAGAGGTTGGGGTTGGCAGATATAAACTATTATATATAGGGTGGATAAACAACAAGCATCAGAAACTGTGTTCAGTATCCTATGAGAAACCATAATGGAAAAAATATAAAAAAAGAAAACAGAATCACTTTGCTGTACGGCAGAAATTAACACAACATTGTAAAACAACTATACTTCAATTTTTTTTTTTAAGTGCACAGTAGAGACCAGCTAAAAACACAGGTAAAAAGGCTAACTGAAGCCACAGTATCACCCGCCTGCTCCAACTAGTCTGTGGGGTTCCTGAACTGGCCAGAACACTCCAACATCACTAGCATAGGTCTCAAGAAAGAAGCCTTGTGCTTCTTTCTTTCACTGGCAACAGTGCTTTGCCACATGTGCCACCTTCATAGACTAAGAAGCAGCCAGGGCTCCTTCCTCGATTCCCGTTGCTGGTGGGGCTGCCCGCCCCCACTCCCAGTCTGAAGGCCTGACTCGGCTGGTTTCAGTCCTCCGGGAAGTCTCTATACCCCACACCCAGAGCAGGCACACAGTCAGCGATGACGCAAGAAAAACCATCCAGATACAGGTTCTCTTGGTGCCCCCATGTTCACGACTTGAAATCCAAACACCCGCTTCTACCCTCTTCCTACCACCTCTCCCGTATGTTGACTTGGCCTTTGAAGTCACTGAAAACTCCCCAAAGGGAGGAGACCCCTAGAGGCAAGCTTGCCCCATATGAAGGAAATGAATCAAGCTCACACATATTTGTTATGGCAACACATCCCTCCGGTACTTTTCCCAACTTGAGTGTTATCTGGCCTCTGTGATTCCTGATTCTCCCAGGGGTTCCCATCTAAAGTACTCCCTTGGGGGGTTTCCTGTAAAGGGTTACTGAGCTTTCTGTGCTAGAAGGCATTTGTCACGTGCCAGGTCTGGGGCAGAAGGGTAGGATTCTCAGCAGGATAAGGGAACACAGCAGCAGGGATGGGGCGATACCCAGAGGCTGCTGACTTTCCTTAGGGAAATGAGAAAGGGCACAAGAGGAAAGACACAAGATGAGCTAGATTAAAAGACTTTCCTTGGGAGAAGTAGGTGTGCATTCATAATTTTTCTATTCTGACTGAGGACTTCCCAGGAGGCTCAGTGGTAAAGAATCCGTCCACCAATGCAGGAGACATGGGTTTGATCCCTGGGTTGGGAAGATCCCCTGGAGAAGGAACTGGCAATCCACACCAGTATTCTTGCCTGGAGAATCCCATGGACAGAGGAGCCCAATGAGCTACAGTCCTTGGGGTAACAAAAGAGTTGGAAATGACTCAGCAACTAAATGACAACAACATTCTTGGCTGGGAATGGGGTGGCTTAGAACAATGCTTCTCAAACTTAAGGTGCATGCAAATCACCTGGGGAGGGGCAGGCCTTGCAGGACTGCAGCTTCTGATACAGCAACTGTGAGGTGAGGCTTGAGGCCTGCGTTCCTCAAAGGCTCCCTGAGGATGCTATGTTAGTTATCTATGCCGGCTAAGGGATTACTCCAAAACTCAGCAGTATGAAACAACAAATACTTAATATCCCATGCAGTTTCTGAGGGTCACGAATCTGGGAGCAGCTCAGCTAGATGACTGTGGCTTGGGTTTTCCTATGAAGTGACGAGCCAGCTCATGAAGTGGTTGCAAGTAACAGTCTCTGAAGGGACCGGACCCTCTGTTTCCAGGCTCAGGCAGTCAGTCCCTGATGGCAGGAGTCTTCAGTTCTTCCTCACGTGGCCGAGCCATAGGGCCCCTCATGGTCTGGCTTCCCCAAAGACAGAAGCCGCAGTCTCTTAACACAGAATCCCCAAAGTGACAGACCATCAATCCTGCCGTATTCTGTTCATTGGAAGAGAGTCATTAACTCCAGCCCACACTGAAGGTGAGAGGCATTAAGCTCCACTCCTTGGTATCAAGAGAATCAACACTCAGTGGACATATTTTAAAAACCATCTCAAATACCACTGTGACAGCTCGCCTGCCCATACCTAGAGAGACAGCCTTTAGAACAGCTTCTGTAGTCATAGTGCTGAGGTTGGAAGGTCACTTAAGTGACTCATCCGTACTTCATCTGATAAACGGACTTAACAGGGGCTCCTATCACATAGGGTTGGTGCCTTATAATTCACAGAAACCACTCGGCACAGTACCTGGTGTGTAAAAGCACTCAGTTAATGGTAACCAATGTTGCTGTTTAGTTGCTAAGTCATGTCCAACTTTTTGCAACCCCATGGATTGTAGCCTGCCAGCTCCTCTGTCCATGGGATTCTCCAGGCAAGAATACTGGAGTGGATTACCACTTCCTTCCCCCGAGGATCTTCCCGACCCAAAGAGTTACCAACGTTATCATTGCTTATAATGCTATCATTCGAGAAGCTGACCTGCTTCCCGGGGTCTGGCCCTGCCAGCTCCGGGCTTGGCCCTCTTTACTCCTTGGTCCCAGTCCAGGCCAGGGCAGGAGAGCTAAAGCAGGCGGTGTGGAGTGCCCTGTGCCAGAAGTCCAGAGAGCCCTTCATTCTCACTGTCCTGCAGCCTCCCACCCAGGGCATGGGGAGTGGGTGGAGGGAGGGGAGAATGCCTAGACAACATGAAACCAGTGTTTGGGATACAGCACAGAAAGCCCTGAGGTGGCGGGTCATCTTGGAACAAGATGATCAGAATCTCTGGAGATGGAGTCAACTAATCTGCAGGTATAACACACTCTCCAGGACAATTCCTATGCACACCAGCGTTGGGAAAGCCCTGCCAACAGATGCGGGAGATTTATTTACTCACCACCACCCCGCTCACCTCCCAAAGAACGGGAAGGCTTGACTTTGAGTCCCTGAGAACAATAATGAGCTGTCCTCCGGGGGCCCCGTCTGAAGCCTGAGCTGGACTGGCCCTGGGGCTGACCCAGTACAGAACTTCTGTCCTGGTGACTAATGATCCGGCGCGGGCCGGCCTGGCTGCGGTTTGTCTACAGGCCACATGACAGGCCCATCCACCCAGATAACCGCAATCTTGCTTTGTGGGATCAAATACTGGCTTGGGATTTATGAGTCCCAGATACGACAGGGCTGTGCTAGCGAGGGGGCGGCGGAGGGCCGGAGTTGGGGAGGGTGGTGGGGGCAGCCTCTTCTCTCCCCGCCACTCAGAGCCTTGACTCCTCACCTAGCAGGCCCCGAAGACAGTCTGCTGACTGTTTTGGGTCTGAACAGGGTCAGGGTGCCAATGAAGAGCAGAACAGCTGCTTCGTGTCTCCACTCAGCCCTTTCCACTTGTGTCAGAGGCAGAAATCACTGCATGGTACACGCTGGTGCATTTTGTCATCTTAGAATGAAGACAAGGTTAAAAATAAAAAAGCATCATTCCCCCATTCCATAATCAAGGAATGGAAAAGATGTTCGTCCTTGTTACCCCCTTAAAGCTGGAGTTGACAGTTTCCTGAGGGTTGATCTGCAAGTTGTGACTTGCAAACGGGCATCCTTCTCTTTTTTGTTCCTTTGGGAACGCGGGCCTGTGTCTTGACAATGAGAAAAGGTGGACAACTCCAACCTGGCTTTCCAGGTGTTCAGTTCTCACTGTTGAGAGCAAGGCAGTGTTCATTCACTGATTTATTCATTCATGCAACTGATTTTGATTAAGTTCTGTTTGCCAGGCACTTTCCTAGGCAACTGAGGAAACAGCAACCACCAAGACTGATGGCAGAGCTTACATTCTGGGAAGGTGCCAGTGGCCACAAATAATACACAAGGAAACATAAATTAATGAGATAATTTCCAGTTGTGATGAAGCAGGGCTGGACAGTTGCTAGGAGACTTTTTAACAAGCCTTATCCTGGGCTATGGTGGGAGAAAGTAAAGACTTAGAAACTGGTTTGCAACCTAGACTTCAAGCTCTTTCACCATTTCTTTTCTGAAATAGTTACCTGATTTAAGGACTATCTTTCACTCGCTTTTCACTTTCCATTTTGTTTGGACGGAACGTCACACAGCCTCCCAGCACCGAGACCCCATTAATAGCACAGTTGTTACTACACAGATTTGTCCAGGTCAGATTTTATTGCTTTTGGCCCAAGGCTGCTGCAAAATTTACAGAGCAAAGAGAGGTACAATGTGGTCTACTGAGCAGGTTACTCAGTTAGAGCAAGCTTCGATGCTTAAAGATACTTAGCATTTAAAAGCAATTTCATAAAAGTCATCATTAGACTAATATATCACAATGGCAATTCAACAATGATGTCTAAAAGTTTTAACTGTGATTTTAGAGCAGCCAGTACAAAAACAGGTTGGGGTATTTTTGTTTATACGTTTTGGGGGTGACTGAACCCTCTGAGACCTATGAGGTGTCATGAACCCTGGAAAATGCACGTGCATTCACATAAAATTTCACGGTGGATGAACTCCTAAAGTCCATCCATGGATTCCCCGGGGGATCCACGGACCCCCTGTTTCCTGCTCTAAAATTTATACTCATGGAAAGATATCCAAGGTATTTTTAATGAAAAAATAAATTGTAGACAGGATATACAGCATGATTCCATTTTTCACTTAAATGTTATATATTCACGAACATTCAGTACCTGATGGGAGTGGGATAAAGGGTAAGAATTACTTTTACCTTTTATTCTATATACTTTATTTTGAATTATTTCAGATAGCAGACACATTACTTTTGTAAGTAATCTTCTTTAAAATTTAGCCTTCAAAAATAGGAATCATGCCTGTGACTGAATCAGACAATGCTCATTTACCATTTCTGGGCAACTGATCTTGACTTAGAACCAGTACTTACAGGAAGCTGTGGTGTGGATCAGAATAGAAGGGGACAGATAGGAGGGCATGTGGAAGGTCTATCTCAGGGCGCTTTAGATATAGGGTTGCTGGATTTAAAAGAGTTCAGTTGGGAAGCCATGGAATAACTTGGAAATACATTTCCAAGCATATTTGTCTAAGTTGAGGAAAGAGCAATTTAATCATGTAGAATGGTCTCCTTAGATCATTTTAGGTTACATTGTGGAGGTCTATAACACAAAAGCGTTTTGATCAAAGATCTCTGTTCATAGAGACTGGTGCCAGGAGAAGCCCAGGATGAGTCCTCATCAGAAAGCAGCAGAGCTGACACAGGCAAGGGGGTGGTGAACCCAGCTTCCACAGTTCCAGACCTGGGCACAGTTCCCAGGGAAGGCTCACACCTGGGGGGTGTTTGATGATGTAGAGAAATTGGGTATCTCATGTTTTAAACCATGATCCCTCTCTGCACTGTGCCCCACCCCCGCCCCCGCCAACCCTTATCTAACCCAGAGCTGCTCCCTGCTAAGGCGGTGAGTAGAACAGATAAAAGTATTAAGGGGACTTCACTAGTGGTCCAGTAGTTAAGACTCTGTGCTCCCAATGCAGGGGGCTCTGGTTGATCCCTGGTAGGGAAACTAAGATCCCACATGCTGTGCAGCAAGGCCAGATAAACCAACAGTAAACCACTAAAAAAGGGCACTGCGCATTTAGGAATCATTTATTGCTCTGAGGGTGGGTTTTTGCAAAACCATACAGCTTAGCATATCACACAGTATATAAAAGGGAGCTCAGCTGGGCACAGAAGAAAGACACCGGGCTATCCTCTGAATTAAGTCCTGGTCTGTCTCTGCTGCTTTCCTTCCACTGAGAAACCATGAGCTCCTGAGAGCAAGAGTGGGTCAGCCTCTGCTGTTTCCTCTGGCCTTGGGGAATGGAATCCAGCTACGTTTATTGGAGCCACTCCATCTAGTGTGCATGTAGCCAGCCTTCTTGAGCTTAAGCTGGACAGGGTTAATCACCACACTTCAGAATGTCTCTTCCAGGGGAGGCAGGAGAATGAGGTGACTAAGTTAGCTATTATCGGTGTGATTTTAGTGATATAAGCAGAGCTGCTATAAGTCAGTGCCTACTCCTGCAAAGGTCAACCTGGCATCTTGGATGAGGATGACACTTCTGTCCCACCTCCAGAAAGTGAAGCATTCGTGGAGTTAGGATCATTCTGACCCCTTCTATCTTTAATTCCTAGTCCCTCCTTGAAACCAAGGCCATCAGAAGGGACTGGGACAACCCCTGACATCAAAAGCCCATTATCCAATAGCTCATCCCTTGCTGCCACCATCTTCCATCCATAGAGTGCTTTCCAGCCCACACAGCACAGCCGTATAAACTGGGTATCTAATTTGAGTCTCACAGTATATCAGTGAGCCCCAGGTGAGTGTGCCCCTGGACAAATTAGGAAACTGAGACTTGGACAGAATAAGAAATTTTTCCCAAGTGTATTTACCTCATTAGTGGAAGAAGGCATCCTAAATTAAGTTTTCTGACCCCCAAGTCCAATGTTCTTTCTCCTCCGCTAGATGAAACTAGGCAAGGGATCACAAACACAGCACAGTCCAGCACTGAACCAGAAAGCATCCCTGGGGATGGTCTGCATTTGTCCTGGACACAGTAAAGGAAGCAATCCTTTGCTCCCCAAGCAAAGATAATAATAACTAGCTACATAGTTCTTAACTCCATGTCAGACACGGATCCTCAAACTACCCTAAATAAAAAGCACTATTATTCACTTTATGAATGGAGAGACTGAGGCTCAGAAGCATCAAGTGACTTGTCCATAGTCACAGACAAAAAGTGGTGGCAGTCAGGATTTCATCCAGGCTGTGGGACTCTTAACCACACACTTGCCTCCGGCTCCCAGCGGGCTTATTCCTCAGTCCATTCATCAGGCCACCCACCCCAGGCTTGATGCCCTCAGGACCTTTGCTTGGTAGCAGGTTAGTTGATTGGATCGAGCAGAATACTTCCTCCTCATCTGTTAACACCCCTTCAGCAGTGGCGCGTTTAGGGCCCAGAGAGCCCTTAAACTGGCAATGCAAAATCCTCTCTTTCTGCAAAATTGATCTTTCAGATGTCGGTCAGAGTCCATGAGGACACAGAGACAGATTTCTCAAACAGAGTCTCACTCGGCAGCATAATTAATAAATGTCCCGAAAAGGGTCAGGGGAAAAGATTTGCTGCCGTTTTGCTGGGCATCTGGGGAGTGGAACGCAAGCAATTCAAATTCATTTTTTATTTTCACTTATTGCCCTTGTCAAGAGCCTCCATATTCCGTAGTCCAGATGAATTAGAGTTCTTTGTTTAATAGTTGTATGTTTAAGTGAAATAAGACTCCTATGTCTGCCTGATAAAAAGAAAAACCACAGACAAAGAAAGAGGAAAGGCAACCACCTAAGCCTTTGTTGACAAACGCCAGGAAAGAAAACTTCCTTTTGTTCAATATGCTTGTCCTTGTGTTTCAGAAAAGAACATTTTTTTCCTAAAGCAACTCAATGCAAAATTGATACAATTTTGGTAGAGAGAAGTCAACTTGCAGTGGATTGCCCCCACAAAAATGTGCTGATAATGAAGGCGGGATGGAAGACTTGGGAGAGGGTTTGTGCCAAGAAGAGAAAGCAATCCGGTGCCTGTGACCTGAAGTCTCAGCCCTTCGAGTCCCGGGAGTTCAGTTTGGGGTTTTGCTGTTCTCCCTGGAGACTCCAGAGGATCACCGGTGTCTCTGCGGATACAACTTGAATGAACTCACAGGATAATGACCCGGCCTCCCGTGATTTACTAACCTCACCGCTGCGCAGCCGCCCCACCAGGGCCGGTTAATCCTTTAATGGTCCCTGCAGTGCGTCCAGGGTTGCAGCGAAAATTCCACAGCCCTCCCTGGAACACTGAGGGGCATTGAATGCCCTCTGGCCTCCCTTCCCCAGCTCCCCACCCCCACCCCCTTATCTTATCAGGGAGCTAATTCCCACAAATTATTGTGTGATTCAGGCAGAAAAATGAAACAGCTCTCAAATCATAAATTTGTCACTTTCTGGACAGCTGTTAAGTCAAGAAAATCTTGACCAAGTGTGGCTCAGTCACTGTTCTGGACAATTAAGATCCAGCATTGCGTTTGGTGCACTCTCTCTTAAAGCAATGTTTATTGATGGGTCAGAAGAAAACAGTTTACATAGAGATTTAACACAGGATCCACTCTTAAGTGGAGTGTAATCCTTCATCCGGGGTAATGGGACCCCAGCATATTGTCCCAGATAAAAGGTCTCTGTGGCCCATAGTACCCCATCACTGTGGCCATCCTCAGGCCCAGTATCTGCCTTGAGATGAGCGCCACCCAGGCTTCCTACATCTAGTCCTGCTCAGTAAATACCAGGGCTCTCACAGAGAGAGCCTCTGAGCGGACGCTGAGGAAACTTCCTTTCGGATCATGTATCCAAATCTGCCTCCTGCTCACCACCTCTATCACCACCATCTCCTCTTAGCTGCTTCTCCTGGGTTATCAGGGCAGCCTCCTCATTGACCTTCGTCCTTACCCTACTTCAGTCTATTCATCACACAGAAGCCTGAGGGATCTTTTAAATTGTTTTTTAAAGAGTTAAAATTCACATAAGATGAAATTAAACATTTAAAAGTGCACAAGGCTGTGGCTTTTCATGGATTTACTACATTGTGCTGTTATCACCTGTATCCCGTTTTAAAACATTTCATTATCCCACAAGGAAACCCACACCCAGTCACGGCCTGTTCTCCCTTTCCCCCACTTCTGGTGGCCACTAATTTGCTTTCTTTTTCTGTGGATTTGCCCATGCTGGACATTTCATTTAAATGGAATCACAAATATGTGACTTTCACTTAATACGTTTTCATGTCTCATCCATGTTATAGCATGTATTAGCATGTCATTCTTTTTTATTTATAGCTGCATAATATTCCATCTTCTGGATAGACCATATTTTATTTATCCATTCATTAGCTGATGGATGTTTGGTTATTTCCACCTTTTGACTACTGTGAACAAAGCTTCTATGAGCATTCTCATACACGTTTTTGTTTGAATATCTGTTTCCAATATTTTTCATACATACATAGCATTGGAATTGCTGAGTCATGATCCTTTTCATTTCCAAGTCAAATTATGTTACTCTTCTGCTCAAAACTCTCTAGTGGTTTCCCAGGCAGAATGAAAGTGAAAATGTTTACAATTCCCTGCAAGGTCCCTCCACGATCTGGCTCCTGCAACTTCTCATCCACTACTTGCCCACTTCACCCCAGCTAACTGGCCTCCTTACTGGTCGTCAGGTTCACGATGATGCCCCATCCCAGGCCTCTGCACCTGGCTGTTCTGCCTGGAGCTCTGTTCCCTCCTCCCTCACTTCCCTCCAGCCTCTGTCCAAATAACTACCTTATTTAAAACGGAACACACATCCCCTTTACCCAGATGTGTTGTTCTTCACCTGACTTAGTAAATATTCATTTAGTTTAGTTGTTCATATTTTTTCCTATTTCCCCCAATAGAATGTAAGCTCCATAGGAGCAGAATTTTTTTGTTCATTGAAATTCCCAGTATCTACAACAGAGCCTGCACAGGCCAAAAACAACTAGCCAAACTGAATAGCAGGGTGCTTTTCATATCAAGTTATCATCTCTTTTATCTCCAATTGCAACATAGGACATTAGTTCAATCTCTATGCATATATCAGATTTTTTAAAAAAGATTCAACACAAAGTAAGTTAGACAGCATACCCAAATGAAGTATTCTACCTATATTAACTCAATCTTAACAAGAAGCCTATGTGTTAGCCTAACTCATGCATGTGTGTATGTGTGTGTAGTCACTGAGTTGTGTCTAACTCTTTGCAACCCCCATGGTCTGTAGCCTGCCGGGCTCCTCTATGGGATTCTCCAGTCAAGAATACCAGGGTGGGTTGCCATGCCCTCCTTCAAGGGATCTTCCTGACCCAGGAATCAAACCTGTGTCTCCTGTGTCTCTTCTTTACCTGCTGAGTCATCGAGGAAGCCCAGCCTAACTCATGGCTTCTTGTAAAGAGGTTAAGAGATTTGCCCAGGGTCACATGGCCAGCAAGAATCAGAGAAAGGATTTACATCTAACAGAGTACTTGCTCATAATGTACTATATAACCTTGATATTTGAATTCATTGAGCAAATGAAGGAACACACAAAAATATTAGGCTTAGAGATCCAAATTTTCATTTCAAAACTCAAGAAAATAGGCTTAGAACACTTACTATCATATGGGATATTAAAAGATATTTTCTTTGACAGCTAAGAAAGAATTTTGCATTGTGGCAGGATAGTTACTAAGCTCATAGCAAAGTTGACTTTTGCAGATATGTGAAAGCAATAAGCACAGACAGTAAACCATGGGGGTGTTTCATTCCTTTGATGGATGCATGTGTTGGGTTTGAATTCCAACCCACACATTCAAGAGCACAAGAAATATAACTTTATTTTCCTAGAATGGAACTTAACTCCTGTATCAAACTCCCACATCACTGAGGTCTAACCTTGGTCAATGTTCAAAATCCTAGTCTATGTTTCAGAAAACTCATTGCCAAAGCCTGGAAGGTGATCTTTCTGGTGTTACAGGAATCTGTGCATTTATAATAGGCATCCACTGAGACACTTCCCCTGTCTGCTTGGCCCCTCCAGACCAAGAGAACACTAGATATTCAGCTGGGCTACGTAAGGCACTCCACCACCCTGACTACCTAAGACACATCACTCCCTCTTCCTGGGGTCTTGCCTTCTCTCTTCTTAAGCTGCTCTTTTCTCTTTATACCTTCTCTTGCCTGAAGGAATGTTTTTCTGGTCTTCAAGAGAAATTCCTTCTTCTTTTAAACCTTGTAATTTCCTCTTAGAGTCATTCCCTTCATGATTTTTTTTTGGTAAATACACACATAAAAATACCTAAAGATTCAAAAGGTGGACCAGCTGGCCATTTCCTCTCGTCATGTTACTGAGTCTAACTCATACAGTTTGCTGCACAACAGGCCAGCAATCAAGAGATGAGCTGTTGGGGCAAGGAATAATGACCTTATTTGGAAAAGCCAGCAAACCGAGAAGATGGTGGGCTCATGCCCCAAAGAACCTTCTTGCCTGAGTTAGAATTCAGGCTCTTTTTCACTAAAAGGAGAGAGAGTAAAGTCAAACACACTTCTTGATTCCCATCAGCCACCAATGGCGATGTGTTCATTCCTTCTTCCCTGAGGTCCCTCACTGGTGGGGCTGGTCAGGATGTTTCCTGTGAGATAAACAAAAGTATTTTAGGGGGCTTCCCTCGTGGTCCACTGGTTAGGAATTGCAATGCAGGGGACACTGGTTTGATTCCTGGTCCAGAAGGATTCCACATTCCATGGGGCAACAAGAGAAGCCGCTACAAGGAGAAGTCTGCATGCCATAACTAGAGAAAAGCCCATGCAGCAATGAAGACCCAATGCAGCAATACATAAATAAATATTTAAATATTTTTAAAAGTATTTTAGCTTAATGCTCATTACCTGGAAAGCAGGGTTCCCAGAGATAGGCCATTATGTGTAATTGAAGCTTATAGGCAACACCCCTCTAATGATTAACTTGTAATAGAATATCAAATTTCTTTCCTATTGTAGTCATACTATCCTGAAGAAATGAACTCAAGGACTAGATGCTAGAGTAGAAAGAGGGAGAGCAGAATGCTAGGAGAAAAATGAGGATAAATTGCTCCCAAATAGCATCCCGCCACATGGCATATTGAAGCCTGGCGTGCTGCAGTCCATGGGGTCGCATAGAGTCAGACATGACTGAGGGACTGAACTGAACATGTTATTGATAATAGAGGGGAAAAAAATCTGCACAGAGGATGTGTTCATTCTCTGTTGCTGCTATAGCAAATTGCCACAAACTTAGTGGCTTAAAGCAACATAAATTTTTTTATATTACCCTTCTGAAGATCAGTCGTCAAAAATGGTTCTCACTGGACTAAAATAAAGATATCATCAGGACTGCCTTCCTTCTGGGAGCTCTGAGGGAAATCTGTTTCCATGCCTTTTCCAGCTTTGAGAGGCTGCCCATGTGGGCTTCCCTGATGGCTCAGCAGGTAAAGAACCCACCTGCAATACTGGAGATGCAGGAGATGCGGGTTTGATTCCTGGGTCGGGAAGGTCCCCTGGAGGAGGAAATGGCAACCCACTTCAGAATTCTTGCCTGGGAAATCCCATGGACAGAGGAGGCTGGTGGGCTACAATCCATGGGGTCGCAAAGAGTCAGACACTACTGAGCAACTGAAAGAAGGAAGAAACAGGCTGCCCACATTCCTCAGTTCATGGCTCCACATCACTCTGAGCTCTGGTTCCTTTACTACATCTCCTTCTCTGATTCCATTCTCCTGTCTCTTTTCCTGTTTATATGTAGGGCCCACCTCAATAATCCAAGATGAAGAAATTGAAAGTGTTAGTCGCTCGGTCATGTCTGAGTCTTTGCGACCCCATGGACTGTATGTAGCCCACCAGGCTCTTCTGTCCATGGAATTCTCCAGGCAAGAATGCTGGAGTGGGTTGCTATTCCCTTCTCCAGGGGATCTTCCTGACCCAGGCATCAAACCCAGGTCTCCTGCATTGTAGGGAGATTCTTTACCCTATGAGCCATCAGGGAAGCCCATTCCAAGATCATCTCCCCATTTAAAAATCTTTAACTTAATCACATCAGCCAAGTTCCTTCACCTGGTAAAGTAACATATTCACAGGTTCTAGGGATTGAGAGACATCTTTGGGGAGCCATCATTAAAGTCTAGAGCAGCATGGTAGGTGCAATCATAGGCAGAAAGCAGTATTTGTGAGGGATCACAGAGATAGAAGGCTGGAAATCAGAAAGTGCCTCTCTGTTTAGGCTGAGACCTGGAGGATGAATAAGAGTTATGGGATTTGGGAGAAATGGGAAGAGGAAACTACAGAGAGAGGAATTCAGAATTCAGATAAAGTTTAGAATAAAAACTTCCCTTGTGGCTCAGCTGATAAAGAATCCACCTGCAATGCGGGAGAACTGGGCTCTATCCCTGGGTTGGGAAGATCCCCTGGAGAAGGGAAAGGCTCCCCACTCCAGTATTCTGTCCTGGAGAATTCCATGGATTGTATGGTCTATGGGGTCACAAAGAGTCGGACACTATTGAGCGACTTTCACTTTCACTTTCGAACAAAAGCTCAAAGATGATAGAGGATAAGGTAGATTCATGGAGCTATGACTTTGAGGGCAAGAAAAGGGCCAGGTGTTCAAAGGCCTGTTAAACCCCTGGGAAATTTAGACTTTATCCTAAGGGAAACAGGAGATGAGGTGAGATGACTTGCAGTTTTAGACAAGTCCCTCATGACTGCTGATCCAATGTAGATTGTAGAAGGGCAAGACTGGAGATGCAGAGAGCAGTTATCAGGTTGGAATGATAATCCAGAGACAGACCATAGGGGTGGGAGCTGGAGACAGGTGAAGGCAGTGGAGAGAGGGTTAGACTCAGATTTAGGGCTCCATATTTGATTGAATGTCAGGTAGGGGCATAAGGAAAGAGGAGTCCAGGATGACTCCCAGATTTCTGGTTGGAGCCACTGAGGAGGAGATGGAGGGCGCTTGGGAAAGAAGGTGATGGGTTCCATTGTGAGCATATTGATTTGCTGATTCCTATGGTAGACCCAAGTGGAGATGCCTGGGAAGCAGCCTATCAATGGGTTGTGAGGATTAAACGGTCCATGGAAAGAGGTTAGCCCAGTAACTGGCACATAGTTATGTGCTTAATAAATGAGGTGTTATTATTATTATTTAGTTTTTTATTTAGTTTTATATTCAGGTCTGGGCTATGCTTCAATAAACCATGCTTTGAGAGTCATTGGAGGGTGGGTAAAGGGGAACAAAAAAAGGCAAATAAGTGAGAGGAGAGCAAGGAAAAGAGTGATCCCGTAGCTTATCCATGTCCATGCTTTTATTCCAAGTCCCTTGGATTAACAGAGGAAGGATGACCATTTGCTGAAGTGGAGGCATCAATTAGCATTAAGCAAATAGAGAGAAAAGAAAACTACCCTGAGTGCACTTTCAGGAATTTGCCAGTATCCCCAGGAGAAGCCAGGAGGGAAACTTGGGTCGATTGCTAGGATTAAGTCTAGGCTGGTTTGTTTTTGATGGGAAGCTGGGTGGGCGTCAGAGGTGGGGGCAGCCCTTTCTCAGCCATATCAACAGCAGTGACAAAAGCAATGAGTTGATTCTTTTCTTCACTCTGATTTCAATCTTGTACTGTCATCAAAGAGAGTTCTCCATCTACATATCTGGGCACACAAGTACGTATAAGAAGTCTGGGGCAAATTCTCCTAGGGTTTTAATATTAATACTTTCCCCTCAGAGAGAGGAATTAATTAGTACTTGCCCCTCAGAGAGAGGAATTAATTTTCCTGGGCAAAAGTACCATTTGCTACAAGGGAAAGTTTTGATTTATGAGGTAACAGAGGCAGTTTATTTCCTTTAAATATTATCATTATGAGCACAGCAACTTCGTAAGAGAAAAGTGGAATTCAAGGAACATTTCCCTCTAAAGAGTTACAACATTTCAAATTTCCTGTCCCGTGTTCATCATCAATAGGATAACTTTGGAAGTTGTGAGCACAAGGTCAGACAATGCAATGAGAAACATCCAGAATCCAGTTGGGTTGGATGTTGCTTCAATATCTCTTCTGTGTTGCTGGACTCCAACACTGGAAAAATATTAAAAGAATGCAGGATTCTACCCAGTTTAGAGGTCTTTAAAACTAGACCAGAGACATTTAAATATCTTAAGAATCAAAGAAATGCAAAAGCCAGTCAAGTGAAGTAGCAGAGTGTGAGGCATACAGACTTCTGTGAGTCGAGACAAGCTAGGAATTGTGCAACCTGAATTCAGGGGACCCTAAGATACAGGGACATAAATAAAGCTCACTGGGTCTCATCAGTCTCGTGGAAAGTCTTGTAGTCAGACTCAATCACACCAAAGGTAACCCCCGAAGTGTTCGTTATGAACAAACATATGTTACGAACAAATGTATGTTGTGAACAAACTTATTATGAACAAACATGGATAATGAAATTGTTTCTTTGCAGGGTAAAATCTTCCTTAATTCAAAAACTGGAGGACTTGATATACTTAAGTCTAGAAAAGGCAAGAGAATCAGACAAAAATATCACTATGTTTGGGTTAAGACAACTGTATGTCTTGATATTTAAAGTGTAAGGTTGAACAGCATTTGTTCTATTAAAGTCGTATTTCAGATGCAATGCACAAATAAAATCCATTCTAGTGAATTTTCTTATATTTTCAGCTGCTGGACTCATTTTCTCTCACTAATCATTCTTGGATGCTTTCCTGAGATCAGCAAAATAAATAATTATGTAATCTATTAATACAAATAAGTGATAGTTTGGATGTATTTTCCTATACATCTTTGATGAAATGTTTGCTCAAAACTTTTTCATTTTGTGTTTTGTGTCTTGTCTCTATTATTCATAACTCTTGTCTCTATCTTTCCTTGAATAGTTCTTGCCAATGTTACTAATTTCTGTTAAATAATCGTGGTAACAAGAGACATTCTTGTCTGCTTCCCTTCTGAAAGAGAATTTCTTGGATTCTTCCACACTGAGGATGCCTTGGCTTTTGCACTTAATTTTTAAAAAGTATCATGGAAATTTTCAGCATGCATGACAGTAGAGAGAAAAGCACACTAAACTGCCATATACTCAACACCCAGCCTCAACAATCGTTAACACACTTTCAGAGCATTCATTGGAAGGACTGATGCCGAAGCTGAAGCTCCAATACTTTGGCCACCTGATGCGAAGAGCTGACAAGCTGGAAAAGACTCTGGTTCTGGGAAAGATGGAGGACAAGGGGAGGTAGGTGACAGAGGATGAGATGGTTGGGTAGCATCACTGACTCAATGGACATGAGTTTGAGCAAACTCTGGGAGATAGCAAAGGACAGGGAAGCCTGGCATGCTGCAATCCATGAAGTCGTAAAGAGTTGGACGTGACTTAGTAAAACTGAGCGACAAACAATAAAAATTCTTGTTCTTTTTACTGACCTTACTCCAAATATTTTTTTCTCTTCATCCTCCTCAAAGATTGTTGGGTAGACTGGAGTATTTTTTAAATGAGGTAAAATCTATAAAACGCATCAATTTTAAGCTCACAATTTGATGACTTTTGATAAATGTATATACCCAAGTAATCAAAACATCAGTAAAAGATATAGAACATCTCTATCACCCTAGAAATTCCCTGAGATCCTCTCTCCCCACTCTCCATCAGTTCAGTTCAGTTCAGTTGCTCAGTCGTGTCTGACTCTTTGCGACCCCATGAATCGCAGCACGCCAGGCCTCCCTGTCCATCACCAACTCCCGGAGTTCACCCAAACTCATGTCCGTCAAGTCAGTGATGCCATCCAGCCATCTCATGCTCTGTCGTCCCCTTCTCCTCCTGCCCCCAATGCCTCCCAGCATCAGGGTCTTTTCCAATGAGTCAACTCTTCGCATGAAGTAGCCAAAGTATTGGAGTTTCAGCTTCAGCATCAGTCCTTCCAATGAACACCCAGGACTGAGCTCCTTTAGGATGGACTGGTTGGATCTCCTTGCAGTCCAGGGAGTCTCAAGAGTCTTCTCCAACACCACAGTTCAAAAGCATCAATTCTTCGGTGCTCAGCTTTCTTTATAGTCCAACTCTCACATCCATACATGACCACTGGAAAAACCATAGCCTTGACTAGACAGACCTTTGTTGGCAAAGTAATGGCTCTGCTTTTTAATATGCTGTCTAGGTTGGTCATAACTTTCCTTCCAAGGAATAAGCGTCTTTGAATTTCATGGCTGCAATCACCATCTGCAGTGATTTTGGAGCTCCCAAAAATAAAGTCTGACACTCTCCATAGGCAGCAACACTTCTGGTTTGTATCTATGAGTTTATTTTTCCTTATCTTTAACTTCATATGAAAGGAATCATACAGTACATTCACTTTTGTTTCTGGCTTCTTTCACTCAAAATTTTTTGAAATTCATCCATTTTGTTGCAATGATCATTCATTCATTCTTTTATTATTACCACATAGCATTCTATTGTATGAATGTGTCATAAATAATTTATTTGTGCCTTCTCCTACTGATAAATATTTAAGCTGTTTCCAGGTTTTTACTGTTGTGAATAGAGATGATATAAACATTCTTGTACAACTTTTATTATGGATGTATGCTTCCATTTCTTTTGAATAGACACTAAGGAGTGGAATTGTTGTGTCATAGGGTAGATGTATATTTGACTTTATAAGGAATGGACAAAGAGTTTTCCAAATAACTTTACTGTTTTACATTTTTATTAGCAGTATATGAGAATTCCCATGTTCCACATCATCTCCATTAATTGGTGTTATTTTATTCTAGTAAATATGAAATGGTATTTCATTTGTCTTACTAATTTGCATGTGTATGTATGTGGGTGTGTGTGGATGTATGAAGAAATTCTTCCTATGAAATTTTTAAGAGTTTGACCAAGGAAAATAACAATTTTTCAAGGTGGTTGTATTTACTAGATAAGTATTAAGTAAGTAATAAGCTTTTTTTTTTCTGTTAAACAAGAAACTATTAATAGTTTCCAGCATCCCAGGCAGCGCTAGTGGTGAAAGTCCATGTAGTCAAAGCTACAGTTTTTCCGGTGGTCATGTACGGATGTGAGAGTAGGGCTATGAAGAAGGCTGGGTGCCAAAGAATTGATGCTTTTGAACTGTGGTGCTGCAGAAGACTCTTGAGAGTCCCTTGGATGGCAAGGAGATCAAAGCAGTCAATCCTAAAGGAAATCAACCCTGAATACTCATTGGAAGGACTGATGCTGAAGCTGAAGCTCCAATACTTTGGCCACCTGATTCAAAGAGCCGACTCATTGGAAAAAACCCCGATGCTGGGAAAGACTGAAGGCATGAGGAGGAGGGGACGAGAGAGGACGAGATGGTTGGATGGCATCACTGACTCAATGGACATGAATTTGAGTAAACTCTGGGAGACGGTAATGGACAGGGAAGTCTGCAGTGCTGCAGTCCATGGGGTCACAAAGAGTCAGACACAGCTTAGAGACTGAACAAGACGATTTAGCAACTGAACCACAACAATTAATTTCTACAAATTACATCTTCCATTCCCAGAATAAGACTTATATAACCATGGTGGACAGTTCTTTAAATAGGTGTTGCTTTATTCTAATTGATACATTTGTTACACAGGTTTTGCATCTTTTCCCAAGTGTAATGAGTTTAAATTATTTGGTGGTGAGGGCAGCATGGTAAAGGTGGTGCTGCATCCTTGTCAGATTTAAGGAGAAAACCGAATTCCATTCATACAATAATCTCAGTTACCAGATCATCCCCCCCCCCCCGCCACTGCTGATATTTATGTTATAAAGAGACGATTTATGGTGCATTGAATTGAATAAACATTGACTTGGGAAGAAAACAGAACTGCTCCAAATATCAATCAGCTCCTCACCAGCCTTCCAACCTGGCAAATTACTCCATCTCTCTAAGCTTCAGCATCTCCCACAGGACAGAACAAATAATGCTAGAAGATGGACACCTGGTGGATCTTGATGGTCAGACTGAGGAACTGAGACTAAAATCTCGGTGAAATGAGACAAGCAATGGTGGAGTTACATTAGGCACAAGACCTCCTGCCACACAGCATCATTGGACATTCATCTTTGCGCACTGTATTCAGTTTCCCACAACTGGGTGGCTTAAAACAACAGAAATTTATCCTCCCACAGTTCTGGAGGACGGAAGTCTGAAATAAAAGTGTCAGCACGACTGGGCTCTTCTTGAGGGCCCAGAGGGAATATTTGTTCATGTACGCCTCTTAGTTTCTGGAGGTTGCCAGCAACCCTGATGTCCCTTGACTTGTGATCACCCCAGTCTCTGACTCCATCTTCACGTGACATTCTTCCTTGTGTCTCTGTCTCTCTTCTCCTCTTCTTACTTGCTAGTTTTCACCATACAAAGCCTGTAGCTTATGGGAGTGCTTTCATCTAGAGCGTTTATAGGATATTGAGGCTGTCCTTCTGTGCTGGTTTCTCATTAAACAGTGGAGTTTATTACTAAATAAATTAAAGACCCATATACATTTTGGAAAATGTGGATGAATACCCTCTAGCAGCAATCAAAAGAACAGATTCCATTTACTGCCAGTTACCAGGCATTGTGACGAAGACCTTCCATGATCTCTTTCATTTAATCTCTCAAACAACTCTTTGATGTCTTGTTCCAGTTAATCAGTTTATTGCCTCTCAACTCCAAATTCACCCTTCAGTACCTGCTTTGCAATGATAGATGGGATTCTTGAAGTATTTCTTCTTCACACGGAGCACCTTGTTAAGCTTTGTCAACAGAGGGCAACGGAGAGACACTACTGGGGAAAAGTTTTTCTTGTGCTTGTTTTGCTTTTGCTTGCTCCTGCTGCTCTGCTCATGCATGTGTGGAGATGTCCACCGGTGTTCCATCCCACCCAGGGTGCCTAGTCCCTCAGCAGCCTGGAGCCCCACCCGGAGCCCAGTGACCACTTCCCTCTGGTCTTCCTCATACAGACACTCCAGGCCCCTCCCAGGCTCCCTAATCCGCTTACACCTGCCCACAAGCCTCTGCTTGCCTGGACCCTGGACAATCATTTCCCGAGGCCTCCTGATACCAACACTCTGATTCCAGGCCAAGTGTCACCTGCCAGGAAGTGGACTCCCATCACCTTATTCTCTTTGCCCACCCACCTTGGCTCACCTGTACCTGGGCTGTTTCCTACTGCCTGGCCACTGTGGACCAGCTCTGGACCAAACAACCTTGCAGACTTGTTTGCCGCCCAGTGGGCTCCAGCCACACCTCTCCCACCAGGTCTGCACATCAGCCTCAGGAAGGCCTCCCATCCCATGTTTGTCCTTCCTTGAGCAGTTTCCCTCAGCCTTGGATTACCCTTTAGGATTCTCTTCATATCTTTGAATGCACCAATATCTGAGTTGAATACTTTTTGAGAGCAAGCCACCCCCGTCCAAATCATTGTGTGGTTTCTGTCTCCTGATTGGACCTAGATGGATACAAGTACTATTATTATTTCCTTTTGGAAGATAAGAGAGTGAGAGTGAGAAAGGCTGCATGGCTTGCTCAGGATCATATGAGGAGTATGGCAGAGTTGGATACAAACCCAGGACCGTGGGCTCTAAAACCTTTGACTTTCACCATTTGCTCCACTAACTAGGAGTCAACATAAAAACACCACATGAGACACAGAGCAATGGGCTCACCTCCCGTCACCCACTCCTTTCCCATGCTTATGGATCCTGGTGTTTCAGTTTAAAACAAGGGTATAAAAATGTAAAAACGAGGCCAGCTCCTAGAGGAAGATTTTCAATAGTCATCTTGAGCTAATGGCCAAAGTAAACACACAGGAAAAGAAAAAAGAAAAAATTCTACTTAAAAATCACTTTTACACTCTCTACATATGGTCAATATTCTGCTCCAAATACAATTGTTTTGAGGCTGATATTTTACTTTTGCCAATTTCCCCAGCTTTGTCTTATCTGCTAAAATGCCTCATTTTGCTAAAGAGAGCTGAAATCCCAATTTGGGGTCTTGCTTGTATTTGTATTAATATTTGGCTCAAGGCAGCCAGATTTCTGGATGATGTATGTCCCTTTAGCTCGCAGGGATCTGATCCCCACTGGGGCTGTGCTTAAAGGCAGCATGGAACAGCTTCCATATTCCTGGAAACGAAGCTCCAGCCTCCTCTTACAGCTTCTCCCTTGGGGAACACAGCAAATGTGAGTCCTAATTAGCCTCAAAATAACAAAATCCCAATATTAATTATCTTCCTTGAGGGTTGTTCTGGTCTTCCAGCTTTGTAGGAAAAACAAAGTCTTGTGCAAGGATTAACCATTTCCTGCAGACGATTAGATGATTAGATGTAGGGAACTCTGGACTGAGTTAGGCTACCTGGATTTGAGTCCTGTCTTTGCCACTCATTATGTGGCCCTTTGTTTTTCTGGAAACAAGAAGATTGGATTCTAAGTTCTTTCCAGTTCTATGGTCCTTTGACTCAGAATCCTTTCAGCCTTATTTCATCAGAGCAATTTAAATCAGAGCAGCTTCCATTGTCAAGGGCTCTCAATGTACTGGGAAAATTGCTAAGCACCTTAAATGCATTATCTCTTAGGATTCTCACTGCAAACCCGTTGCTATTTAATGTCACAGCACATGGAGCACAGTCATCATAAGCCACAGCTACAGTCTTCTCTCCAGGTGGGTCACTGACTGTTCCCCTAACCTGATGAATGGGATCCAGCAGAAGAATTGTAGGTAGATGCATCATTTTTTTTTTTTAAGTTATCATCACCTTTATCACTATACGAGGCTAAGGCAGCAGGTAGGAGTAGTCAGGGCAACTAGCTGATTACCAGCAAAGCCAGGCACTTTGTATACAAAGTCTAGCTTAATTCTTACTGAAACTCTTAAGTGAGCTTGTTCCTCTATTCCCATTATACAGATGAAGAAAATGAGGTTCAGAGAAGTCCAAAAAACTCATATACACTTACCAGCACCAGTCAGCAGCAAAGCTGTGGTCTGAATATGTTCCATTTCACTCCTATCACTGCACTGGGACAACTATTTGTGGTCAGAGGTTTCAGGGCCTGAGCAACTATATACACTGTTATCAAGGCCAAGGCTATGTATGACAGCTGGCAAGGAAATGACTGGTAGACTCAGTGAAAGGTAGAAAAAAATTTTTCTTTAAAAATCACTCCTTTCTTGCCATTGGCTATGCTGGGATCTCCAGGGCCAGAGACCCAGTCCCTGTCCTGCAGCATCTCTTTCTGGGCGAGTGCTGTCCCACCCATGAGACAGGAACCAAGTGCATGGTTCTGATCACCGTGGGGACTGACTCTAGGTTCTAAAGCAAAGAAGGCTTTAGAATAGGCACCTGGGGACTTCCCTGGAGGTCCAGTGGCTAAGACTCTGAGCTCCCAATGCAGAGGGCCTGGGGTTCAATCTCTGGCCAGGGATCTAGATCCCACATGCCACAAACTAAAGAGATCCCACATGCTGCAACTAAAGAGCCCACGTGCAGCAACAAGGACTCAGCACAGCCAGATAAATAAAAATGAATAAAAAAAAAAAAAAAAAAAAAAGAACAGGCATGGGGGAGGAAGTACAAGAATATGGGCAGGGACATGGCCCTGGCAAACCAAGCCATCTTCAAAACAGAAAGAATCAGAGATTGTTGTTCTGTTTCTCTTTGACCTCATTCTTAAGGAGCAGCTGTTGAAGAAGCACACAGTGAGGGCTTCTGGGAGAAGGGAGGAGTTGACTCTGGGTACAGACATGGGCTTCCCCCGTGGCTCAGCAGTAAAGAATCTGCCTGCAATGCAGGAAACACAAGAGATGTGTGTTCAGTCCCTGGGTCAGAAAGATCCCCTGGAGGAGGAAACGGCAACCCATTCCAGTATTCTTAGCCTGGGAAATTCCATGGACAGAGGAGCCTGGCAGGCTGCAATCCATGGGTTCACAAAGAGTCAGACACGACGCAACATGTATATCCTATTTATTTATTTCCTTTCGGCATGTAGGATCTTAGTTCCAAGACCAGTGATCAAACCCATGCCCACTGCATTAGAAGCTCAGTCTTAACGACTAGACCACCAGGGAAGTCCTCCTGGTCCTTTTAATTCTTGTAGATCCTTCTGCCTGGAAAGTTCTTCCCCTTCTTGCATCCTTCAAGTCCAGGCTGAAAACTCTTCTAACAGCTCAGCCTTCCCTAGCCTCTTCAGGCAAAATTCATTCTTGATCTTTCCCCCACACCTGTATTATCTGCTTTAGTTTCTGCTTCTCTTACTAGACTGTGAGGCCCTGGGGAGAAGATCATGCTTGCTTCATCTCTGAACTAGGAGTCAGACACATAAAAGGCTCACAATATGTGACTACTAAATGAATGACGTAATTAATTTATCTCTGACCTTAAGTCAGGCAGTGAATGACATCACTCCTTAACCTAGTTTAAATGTCCCTGTTTCCAGAAGGCCCATAAAAGTGGTTCTAATGGTAATGGCTGGACAACGGTGGCCAGCAGGGTATGTCTTTTCTCTAGCTGTGGACAGGAAGTGCCCACTGTAGGGCAAGAGCATCTCTGGTCAGCCTTGGCTCCAAAGGGATGTTTGGGAGACCCAACCACTACAATTGGTCTTAAACTTTTTGGCAATCACACAAAGGTAGAGGACAGAGTGGATCTGAAGGCCAGAACCTGACTGTTCTCTTAAGCTCCCCTCAAACCTATGAGCCTTCCATAAGGATGGACTGTGTCCTCTAAGATGTCGCCTCAGGACTGACAAGAGAACCATAGCATCAGAGGAAGGGCTAGACTGACTCTCTCAAACTGGGTATTTCCAACCTGCAAGGGAGAGGGAGGGAATGAAAGGCAGTGGGAGGAGTGAGAAAGAAAGGATAAAGAATAAGAATGACTGCAGAGAGCAGTAATGTTCTCTACATAAACAGGTGATAAAAGCTGATAACAGCAATGACAAAATTAAGAAAATAAAAACACTGCTCTGAAGATTTATAGGCCAGCTAACACAGAGCTAAATCGGCAATAACTCGGGCTGATAAAAAGCACAGGGCATCAACCACATAAACACTCGGTCACTTCAATGCTTCCGTGTATATTACGATGACACTGGTTTGTTGACACCACCCCATCCCCATGACCTCAGGCGGCAGGAGCGGTGCCTGACTCACAGAGGGGGACGTTCTGCAGGGCTGATGCTGACGAGGAGCTTTTTCAGAAAGACAAGTTATCCTTGACTGGATGCAGATGGCCCAGTGAAAAATGAAATCTGCCAGCGGAGGCTGCCTTTATCAGCTGGAGAGGTTCAGCAGGGACAAGACTTCCCTATCCCCAGCCCGCCCGAATGAGCCTCCGGTTTCAGCACCATATCACTGACTGTCCTAATGAATTCTTCTGACGGGCTGGAGCCCGCACGTATCTGCTTCAAGGAGTGCGTGCTGGCAGGCTGGGGCATGGTACCAAACTCGCCTGGAGTCTGCATTCCACCTTCAGAGTCAGCAAGGAATGCTTGTGGCAGGAAAGGGGCTGTCAGATCCACCAGGACTGAATGCCCTGCCCACACTGACCATCCTCTGGCTCTCCTGGGCTCCCCTCCCTGACCAGCAGGCAATGGGTGCCCAGGAAAGGACAAGAGGTTCTCCAGGGAACACCAAGGCAAACACCCATGGGAGTCCACCGTGTCAAAGACAAAATTACAAGCACAAGCTGCTGTTTATTAACTAACTTCCTATTACGTGCCAAGCCCCGTGCCAGGCACTGCATCAGGCTGACCCCCATACGACTGTCCCCAAGGTCAGTGTTACCTTCCCACCTTAGAGATGAGCAAATTCAGAGTTCAGTCCAGCTGTCCAGTCACGGGGCTTCCCAGGCAGCACTAGTGACCAAGAACCCGCTTCCCAATTCAGGAGATGAAAGAGATGTGGGTTCGATCCCTGGGTGGGGAAGATCCCCTGGAGGAGGGCATGGCAACCCACTCTAGTACTCTTGCCTGGAGAATCCCATGGACAGAGGAGCCTGCGGGGCTATAGTCCATGGGGTCATGACTGAAGAGACAGCATGCACATCCAGGGTCATGGGGCTGGGAAATGCCAGCGCTGGGGCATGATACTGGTGTGACCTCCGTCCATACAGCCTGTTATTCTAGGAGGACTGGTGTGGAAGAAAACAGGCAAAGTGAAATAAGTATCTGGAGGCTCTACAGTAGATAGATAGACTTTTCCATTTTCATCCCAGTTTAGTAGTACCATGGAGATGACTGTAGTAAAATATTGATAAATTCTGAATCTATCATTGTGGTTTTTTAAAATCCACACACTATAAATTCATCTCAGAACCAGGAATTTTTCATCGCGGCTGCTTTTGACTATTGGAGCCATTGTTCCTCTCGTTCAGTAACCAACCAAGGTGTTTCCAAAGACCCAAACAGACCCCAAAACTGAGCCCCACAGCTCTCCAGACTCCTTGGTCCTGTCCCTCTTGCTGACACGTCCCACATTTTGTGCCTGAGCCAAGGCTTCTGAAAACTTTTTTCCTCTCCTCTTATTTGGGAAGCTGAAGCCAGCAGGAGGCATTCTGATGGGTTCAGGAAGGACCTTTATACGAAAGAGGCCTCAGGACACCAGGGCGTGGACCTGACATCTGATGAAGGTGGGTCCCAGCCAGTCCCACTGATAGCCGCTATCTCTCCAGGGCGACCTGTGTCCCAGCCCCTTCGGTCTCCCGGAGGGTCACACAGACAACTGTGGGATAAGTGAGGTTTGGCAGTGACTGACACCCTGCCCCTCCCGGCTTTGCCCAGCGCTGCCCACATCTCCCCTCTGCAGTGCGATGGGCCATGGCTTGCTGGCAGGATGACCTGGGGCCAGTGCGGGGGAAAACTGGGGACAGGCTCTGCCTCAGTCCTTCTTGAAAGACCTTGCTCTGATCATTGCACAGCTAGAGACCTGGCTACCCTGCCTGAGCATGCCAGCTGAGCATCCCCTTCAGGCTTCTGGAACACTCTGGAGGAGAACAGTGTTGTTATCTGAGCAGAAGCTGAGATTCATGAGTCTTGGATCTCACGGTTTGAGCTACACAGCCTGTAATCTCATTGGTGGGAAGCTCCTGGAGGACAAGCCAACCCCAAGGCCTCTTTCAACAATCCTCATCCTCTGCTCTGGACCTTTCTAGACCCCTCCTGTCAGAGGAGAACGGAGGGACTGGCCAGAGGCTGGATCAGCAAACAGAACCATCGTGTCTTGCCACTAGCAGTTAGAATTTGCTAGACACAGGTGGAGGACGCATCTTGCATGGTTCATAGCACCTCAGCTGCTTCTCCCGGGGCCCAGGAGTCCCTGTCTAAAAACAGCGGCAGCTTATCTCCACACGACAGCATCCGGAGTCTTCCTCACACAAACTTTATGGTGTCCACCCAGAGATTTCAGACATCTTTATCAGGTGGAGCCTACGAAAGGGGGTCAACTGAGCCTCACTCAGCCTGCTGCTGCCAGGAGGGCAGGTGTGGCTCGGTGGACTTCTTCCCCCATGAGACCTCCACAAACCCTTCCAAGCAGAGCGTGCCCCTCCTCCCCTGCCAGGGGCCAGCTCTGCTGCAGTGGCGGCTGGAAGGAAGGCTATGCCCGCATTGAGTGATAAAGCCCGCTGACATGGATCATTGTATTTGGAGACCTCAGAGAAATTAGGACAAGAGACAGCTGTGAGTCTGTCTCCCTGGAACTTGCTCCTTTGGATGCTAAGGGCCCAAAGACGTCTTCGAAACATGAAGGCTGCCTGCTGAGACTAAGGGGCAAACCTGTCCACGGGACCCACGGGACGCTCCCAAGATTTCTCCCCACCCCCACCACCACCAGACACCAGCAGCTTCCTCCCCTGCCCCCTCCCTCTGACGTAGAGCTGCTTGGGAAAGCAGGATGCTGCTTTTTAAAAGTACTCATTGACCTTGAACTCTTAAATGTGTTTCTCAATTTTCCCCTTTTATCACTGTCCGCCTAACATTATGCTATGTCATTTAAGTTCCGGTATTTAATATAAAATATTGAATAAAAACATACTTCACAAACAGGCTCTATCACTGGATATGGGAGGCACAATTTACCAATCACACCTACCCTTCCTCCGGGCACTGGGCAAACATTCCTAGGATCTGAATAAGCCGGTGGGCAAGAAGATATCACTGCTGTGTTCTCTCAGCATTTCTGTCCTCTGGTTCGTGGGTCCCTCTGGGACAAGGGGGAGAAGTATTGTAAAATGAAGGGGTTAAGATTGCGGGCTCCGAGTCAGAGTTGGCTTTGAATCTCTGCCGTACAAGAGCTGTGAGACCCTGTGTGAGGTGTTTCATAGAGCCTCGGTTTCTTTATCTGGAAACTGGGCACATTCTCAGTAAGAGAATGCATGTACAATGGCACTGGTCTGTATATACAGATCTAGTAAATGGCCCCATTATTATCACCGAGCATCTCCCATTTGGAAAGGCCCTGGGTGCTTGTTAACAGTTGGGATGGGTTCACATGGGTGTCGGGCCCTGTCAGACAGAAGCCCCCTCTTCCTGTCAGATTTCCCTAACATCCACACTCCATCCCTCATCTTTCTTCCCAGAGTTGTCCCCCTCTTTCCATGCCTCCTTCGTCTTTCTCCTGGACTCCAAATGCCTCCTCAGAGTCCCTACCATGTCAACCAATTGCCCAGTGTCAACATCAATCCTCCCAGGATGCCAAGAGGAAGAGATGCCATTCATTTCAACCAACCCATCCTCTACATTGATCTCAGCCCCACCCTCATGGACCATCTCTCAATCCTTCTGTGCTCCATAAAAATGCTTTGTGAGCTCCTAAAATTACATTTGCTCATTTCCCTGCCTTAGCTTTTACATCTGACATCCTTCTGTCTGAGGCTCCCACTCACAGCAGGCTGTTTTTCAATCTGTGCTTAAAGGTGCAGACTTCTCAGAGTCCTCAGGAGTTTGTCCTCATCTCCTCACCAGTCTCTGAAACAAAACTTTGCTCAGTAGCACCTGACTGAGTATGGCTGTGTGGTCTGCTGGGTTTCTGACCCTCTGAGAGGTGACCCTTCTTGTGCTGCCTGGATCTCTTTTCTTCTTAAGATGAGTCTGAGAATTCACAGAATCAGGATTTTGCTTGAAAAAATGGAGAAGAACCTAGAACCCTCCACTGAGGCAGCTACTTTCTCAGTGTAAAAAATCAGACCATGTGGTCATCATTGTGATCACTTACTAAGTTCTGCACAGATTTCAATCATTTGAAATACAATTAAATAATCACTAGAAGCAAACCCCACTCCAGTACTCCAGTGTTCTTGCCTGGAGAATCCCAGGGACGGGAGAGCCTGGTGGGCTGCCGTCTATGGGGTCGCACAGAGTCGGACACGACTGAAGTGACTTAGCACAGCAGAAGCAAAGACCTGAATAAAAAAGGCCAAGCCTTTCACATTCTCTTGGGGATTCATTTGTTCACTGTGGTTCTTACACATTTACCTGTGAGCAATTCCTGAGCCACTCTGCTGGCTGCAAGGCTCTGAAGAAAAATGTGTCTAGTTGGGAACCACTCTTCTACTCATACTCACACACACACACACACACACACCTGTTCCTGACATGCCTGACCTGGTTAGTCCAAAGTCAGTGGTATAAACAACCCACAGAGGGCACAGGGCTCTGGAAGACATTGCCTTCTCCCTTTTCCCTTTGGTATCTGAAGAGCTAAACACTGGCCCCTAGTAGGGACGAGACATGGGGGATTCCTGCCTGGCTCGTGGGAAATAAATCCTCTCCAAAAAACTGGAAGGTTTTGGTCTATGGACACTGGCAAGGATGGCATCAGGCCTGCGGTGGAAATGTGAGCCCAGTGGGGAGTGAGGACTGGATATGCAGGTGGACCATGCACCGTGCTTCTCCTTACCTGGACTTAGGTTGGGGGAGAGGGTGTCTCCCCTGCCTGAGGAACGTCACTGACAGAGGATGGGCAGGCTGTGTTTGAAAACAAACCTCTGCAGAGATGGGCTCGCCTGCACGCAGCACTTCTGACCACATTCAACACCAGTGCCCTGCCCTCAGCTCCAGGGCCCATTACAGCAGAGCCCCAGGCCATCTTCATGGTCACTGTCTACAGGCTAAGAAGGTTCAGGGTATTCCTAGGACTGTCAGGTGCAAAACTCAGCAGAAAGTATTTATGGAGCCCAGCCTTTAGGTTTTTGCAAAAAGTGTAGTCCATCTGAGCCACCAGAAATATAAGAATTCCATGGACAGAGGAGCCTGGCCGGCTGCAGTCCATGGGGTTGTGAAGAGTCAGACATGACTGAGCAGCTAACACGAAGTGTGGTCCACAGCCCAGCAGGGTGGGCATCGCCTGGGAACGTGTCAGGAATGTGGTCTCAGGCCCCGCCCCAGAACTTCCGAATGGGAGACTGTACTTGAACAAATTCCATTCCATAGGGAATGTCTATGGAGAAGGCAATGGCACCCCACTCCAGTACTCTTGCCTGGAAAATCCCATGGATGGAGGAGCCTGGAAGGCTGCAGTCCATGGGGTTGCTGAGGGTCGGACACGACTGAGCGACTTCACTTTCACTTTTCACTATCATGCATTGGATAAGGAAATGGCAACCCACTCCAGTGTTCTTGCCTGGAGAATCCCAGGGACAGGGGAGCCTGGTGGGCTGCCGTCTATGGGGTCGCACAGAGTGGGATACGACTGAAGTGACTTAGCAGCAGCATGGTTAGTAAAAGCTGAGAAGTCCTTGAGGAAGTAACACAGGAAGGGAGATGATCCACTCCTCTAGGAGCTCACACATGGTTGCTGCTGCTGCTGCTGCTGCTAAGTCGCTTCAGTCGTGTCCGACTCTGTGCGACCCCATAGACGGCAGCCCACCAGGCTCTCCCGTCTCTGGGATTCTCCAGGCAAGAACACTGGAGTGGGTTGCCATTTCCTTCTCCAATGCAGGAAAGTGAAAAGTGAAAGTCAAGTTGCTCAGTCGTGTCCGACTCTTAGCGATCCCACGGACTGCAGCCCACCAGGCTCCTCCATCCATGGGATTTTCCAGGCAAGAGTACTGGAGTGGGGTGCCATTGCCTTCTCTGCACACATGGTTAGGAAGGTATAACTTGCAGATATAAAACCATGGAGCAGAGTGCATGTCTACATCGTCAAACACGTTTTGGAAGGAAAACTAGATATGGAATACCAAGACCAGCCTCAGCCACTATGGTCACTGAGCCTTAGCTTCCCCATCTGTAAAGTGGGAAAAATACTTACCCTGTCAACCTTACTGACAGACGGTCCTAGATGCGAAAGCACAACACCCATATTAAGATGCTATTGAATGTTATGTACTCCAAGTGCTACAGAGGGTCCAGGATGAGAGAGTCTGGGAAGAACCATTGAAGGACTGGAGGTGGCCTTTTAAAGATACTGGACCAGACACTTTACTAAAGTGAGATGGGAAAATGTACATTTTGACACCTGCACCTATATATAGCCTCTAGCCTGAACTATAGAGAGCTCCCTGTGACCAACATTCTTCCTGACAATCTGCTCATGGTCAACACCACAGGTCTCAGAACACATACTCAATGCCACCGGGTACATTACCAAACACAAAACCAACAGATGTGGTCTCTGTGGGGAGGTTGACAAGAGCGCTGTTGCTGCAAACCTTAACTCTGGTTTGTGGTACATGGAAATGGATTTGTTTGTCGTTTGGTGGACTTGACCTGTGAAGGCATCTGGATACCCCAAAAGGACGCTGGAGGTGGTGGTAGTGTTTGGGGTGGGGAGGTGGGAGAGAGGAGTGGAAAGGAAATTAGCATGAGTTCTTGGGTAATCATTTTTCTAGATGATGTTTATGAAGCCTTTGTTATGAGGTTGAAGTTTTAATGCTTTTCCCCCTATTTAATCCTCACTACGACTATCTGTCAGACACAGATGAGGAAAACAAGGACTGACAATCTGAACCCAGGTTGGTCTGCTTTCCAAAGCCCATGACCTTAACTGCAGGCTAACCTGCTGAAGTGGTGTGAGAATCTCTGGGCTTCCTCGAGCAGCTGAAACAATGTGGCCGCTTTTGTTGTGAAACCTGGCTCGTTCTGACTCGCTGACGTTTGCCATGCTTGTCCTGAGCTTCTCCAGAGAAATGCTGTCTTCTGGCAGGAAAAGATAAAAACTGCTGATACAAATGAGTCACCACATTTGCTATAATTAACAGTGATGCAAGAGCCAGATGCAAACCAAGTGGGGCCTCAGGACCTGACTTTCAGGCGGCCCCAAACTCTGAACTGCACTTCAACAGAGAAAAATCCCTGCGGTGAGCTGCTGTCTGTTCAAGATACATTTTAAATGAAGAAATGAAGCCTGGAATGCTTGCAAGTTCCCAGATAATGGAGTGGAGAGGAGCGGCACCAAATTAATCTCCTTATTTACAACTGAAAAACTATCCACCAGAACCAGGAAGAGAGTTTATAGTTCATAGATAATGTAGATCTTTGCTTTCACACTCGGCTGCCCTGGAAAGCCTGAGCTGTCTCCAACCTGCTGAGCTACTTCATAGCAACTACAATTGCAAGTTCAGTTGTACTAGGTGTTCAGTTTATACCCTCCTAATTGCAGTGTGTACCTGTGAACTTAAAAAAAAAAAAAAAAAGAAGTTATTTGCATCTCTCTAGGCTTTTTTTGCTGACTTGGAATAAGAAGTGATGTAATGATAGCCTGATGAAAATGACTCTGAACACACAAGTCCCCCCATCCAGCCATGAGCCCTTGTGATCACAATTACTTTATGATGAGAGGAGCGGGCAGTGCTCTCTGGCTGCTTCTAGGGTCAATAATTGCCTCCTGAGTTTCAACAGAGAGAAACAAAGAATGGTCAGGACCTTATTAGACTTAAGTGGTCACTGATGTCAGTGTTGGCACCTTACCTGTGGAAAAGAGGCTCAACTCTCCCCAAGATGTGAACACAATACAGCTGACAGAATCTTACCACTTTCCTTTTGAATAGACTTTAATTGAGAGCAAAGTGAAAAATGCAGGTTACATTTTTAGTGTTATCATCAATATGTTGGAAGATCAACACCAAAACAGTGATACATCTAACATTTATACATATCCTAACTTTAGCTGTCAAAGAGCAAATCATTATCAGATATATATATTTACACAATAATTTCAAGCAACAGTAAATAATAAACTCCCTCCCTTAAAAAATAAAAACAAAACACACACACATACACCCAACCACCTTTAAACAATGGATTTCCTCACACCATTAAGTCTCATTTTTTTTTTTCACATATACTTGGAGACCCAAAGTTATTTAAGTTACTTAAGAACAGTCTTATCAGTGGAAATTCTGGACCAGCCCTTATGTTCTTTTAGAGTCATTTTAATTTTTACAACTTGAAGCCACATAACCAGCATGGTCTGTATACTCGAAGGACACCCCAAATGATAAAAATGAATTCCACTTCCTTTGTGTGAGGAGATATGTACATCTTTGAAGATGTATATGATTACAACTCAAAAGTCAAACAGAAACACAAAAACAAAATCTCAGATCCTCAAGCACGATTTCTTAAGAGCATTGTGCTAACGTTAACAATGAATCAACTGAATGCTAAGATTCTTTTAGATATCTCTGCAGAGGTACTGGTTAGTTCTGATTCTTTTTTTTTTTTTTTTCAGCTGCTTGAAATGCTTGAGTTTTAAAAGTTGCCTGGTCCAGGTTAGCAGCCTGCCTAACCTCCGGAATGTCGGACAGGACTCACCCCCAGTGCCTTGCTCTCTGATTTATTTCTCGCTGTTGCTGTTAGTAAATGGAAACCATGACAAAGTTTACATTAGCAGACACATCCACATGCCCAGGCCCATAAATATTCTATGATGGAAAATGGTACAATGACTCCATTCCTCGTGAAAATGAGCGTAAAGTGAGAAGGGGCGGGGGAACATCACCAACAGTGGCTCTGCTTATGGTGGAAAATCCAGACCAAATGGTGACGGGCTTTTAACTAACCGGACACTGAGAGCCACTTCTCCAGGGCCTTAGGAGTCAACTCAAAGTTGGCTAAGCAGAGACCAACTCCTTTGGGCAAACCTGGTAGAATCCAGTAGTACAGGCATCTTGTCTCAGACGCTGGATGAAGAAAGATCAACCGCCGTTTCCTTCTCCGACAGGCGAGTGAGGAGGAATCTGAAAGTCAGCTTTGAGAGGAGCGCGCGCTCGGTCCTGCCTGGGACGCGGAACGGCGGCCGGTGGGGACTCCTCAGAGCGCCAGCTGCAGCTTGCTCATGTTTCTCTGGTGCATGTTGTGATGGCGGACCAATTCGTCTGACCGGGCAAACTTTTTCTGACAACTGGGCCACCGACAGCTGAAGGGCTTCTCACCTGTTGACACAATGGCCAGTCAGAGACACTTGCCGTGGAGAGATGGAGCTGCAAGTTCAACTACCAGAGGCCTGAGTTAAATCATCACAAGGCACCCACTCCAGATTCCCTCTAGCTCTTTCCCTAAGCTCACACATCTAGTTCATCTCACGAGGCGGCCTTGACATGGCAGCACCTCTGGGGCCTCAAGGATTAAAATGCTGTGGCAATTACAAAACGTCACTGCGTCAGAAGACTTGGGAAATGGGAGAGACGGAGCGAATCTAGGTAATGGGAATGTCTGGGCACTTCATATTTAATCAAGGGGGGAAAACACTTGGTAAAACACAACCCCTGTCATTAGACGGTTTTGTGAATTGTCCGAACGCTTCCCGTTTGCTGTTTAGGGAGGGCACTGAGCTTAACTGGAAGGCAAGGGCCTTAGGATCATCACGCAGGATACTGTTAATGGACCGCCATCCAGTAGCACAGCTGCATCTATAGCTTTAACATCTCTGTCTGTATACATATTCTGGACGGGCTGAGTGCGTTAAATAAATACTGACCTCAGTACACATGGTATTTGCTTCTTTTACCTTAAAGGGTTATTTAGAGAGTAATACCCATTATATAGAAGATTTGAGGTGAGGCATGATTTCGAGATTTTTTCAAAGCTTGCCAAAAAATCGAGGCTTCTCCATCTAAGGAGGCCTCAGAAGTTTCTTCCAAGTCTCATTTTGGATGGGAAAGATAATTAGCATTTCTGAATGCTTATCTATGTACTAAGCTCTGTGCTGGGTTATCATATATATATATATAATTATATATATTAATTATATATAATATATATAATTTCATGTACTCTTTCCAACAACCTGTAAGGGAAGCATTATTATCCGCATTCTACAGATGAGGCTGGAACCTCAGGTGAGTGCAGACACAGGCAGGACTTCTTAAACCTGGGTCTGTCTGATTCCAAATCCAGGTCTGTCTGTAGGACACACTTCCTGGGCCTCGGCACAATGGAAATACGCTGTGGCTTTATCCTAAGTAAAAACATCACAGGAGCCAATTCCTCCACCTGGGGAGGTTCTCAGGATATAGCTAGTCCTTCTCTGAGAAATACTGGAAGGGATAAGCACTGAGAAATATCCCAGGGGAGGCACTGTCCCCGGGTCAGAACTGGAGGCTAATCAACTATAGCTCCCAGTTAGATATTAAACAGTCTGCTGGTGACATAGGTCATTTTGTACATCGACAGATATGCATGAGGTGGGGTGCAGGGTACCTCTTCCCCACCAAATTGTGAGCTCAGGACTAAGGCAAAGAAGTGACATTAAAGGTACTCAAGTCAGGGAATGAGCTGTCCATCCCACTGACTCTGGGCCACAGGTACTCTGACTGCCTACAAGTACAGCCTGCTGGGGCTGAGAATCCAGGACTGCACGGGGGATCACGGCTCACACTTCCCTCGCCTCCCATTCCCACTGTCCCTCGGCCCTTCCTGATCTGGCTCCTGTCCCCTGCTCCCACGGCCAACCGTGCTGTCAAAGGTCACCTCCTAATGGACAAATCCTAACCTCTTCTTCTGTCGGTCATCATCCTCCTCAAACTCTGGAGGGAACTCAATTCTGCTGACCAGGGGTTCTCCTCCTGATTCTCTCTCCTCCCTGGGCCACAAGGTGAACACAGACTCTTTCCCCAGTAAAGAAGCAGTGGGCAGGTGGGCTGGGAAGAGGCAGATCTGGGGTTGCTACTTACTAGCTTTGGGACTTTAAACAAAGTTATTTCATCATTCTGTGCCTCAGCCTCCTCATCTGTAAAATGGGGATGAAATGTTACCTATCCTACTTTTCTTCTGAGGATGTTGTGAAGATAAAGTGAGATAAACTAAGCATTGGTCCTCCCTCTAAAGCTAGAAAATACACAACAAAGATAGTGCTATTTTCATTCTGAATCACACCAGCCTTGTGGAGAAGCAAAAACTTTCAGCAGCTGTGAATAAATGTCTTTTCTCTCTCTATTCCTTTTGTTTGTTTAATTTTTACTTTTTGGCCATGCAGCATGTGGGATCTTAGTTCCCTGACCAGGGACTGAACCTGTGCTCCTTGCATTGAAAATGCTGAGTCTTAACCACTGGGCCAGAGGGAAGGAGGGGAAGTCCCTCCCTTATGAAGGAAATAACACCCACACACCAATATAAGTCTGGCAGAAACCATGCCTGCTCCTGGGGCATTAACTTTTAGCAGAGCAAAGATTCAGGTCTCTGAAAACAGTGTTATAAAATGCAAACTTTCAGGAGTACAAGTGATTGGCTTGCTAGAATTTCTGCTATTTTCCTCCAAGGCTGATTATCCTATCAAACTGAGCGATAAAGATGTGATGCAACAAACTGGGAACAGCAGGGACTTAGCTTATCTCTTCACTTCATTCTGGACACTCCTGAAAGCAGTTCTTTTCACATCTCTTCTGCTCCATACCTCCCACCCCCATTCCTTCTTAAACAATGTTATTATTTAAAGACATCCATGCACTGTTCTCTCTCCTGACTCTCAAGCTGTTTAGAACTTTTACACTCATCTTTTCCAATCTCTCGCATCACAAGCAACCCCATTCAACAGTAGTTTAAAAAAATAAAGAAAAATAAATGTGAAGAAAAGTTTACGCACTTGTTTTACCTGTATGAGTCCTGGTGTGGGTCTTCAGGTGGTCGGAACGGGAGAACTTTCGCTGACAAGTTTTACACTGGAATGGTTTCACACCTAAACGGACAGAGAAGGTCTAGCCGCGGCCCTAACCATGTGGGGGCATAGCAAGGTCCACAAGGCCCGCTTCCCGGTGGCCTGAGGAGTTGGGCATTTCCAGCCATACCTGCAGTGTCTGGCTCGCCCTCAGATTTCCCCAACACCCCAGGCCCAGCAGGAGCCACCTAATGCCGCACAGTAATCCTTGAAGACCTGTTGTCTTGGGAACAACTATTGCTTAACCACAAGTGTCCAGCTTCTCAGAGAAGTTTCAGCTGTGTCTGAGACTGAAAAAGTGAATCACACACTACAGATGGGACTTTGCTCTCCACCCACCCATGTTCTTTACTGACACTCAGTGTATCATCAGCAAATTGCTAGTGGGAATATCGTGATTCTGTGGTTTTCAGGGGAAATGTGGGACGTTTCCTTCTCTTTTCTTTCTTCTTTTTTTTTTTTTTTTTTTTTAAGAGAAGGTAAATCCCCAGCAATTAGGGGGGAAAATTATTGGAGAAACTTAAAAAATGGCTGACCCTCTCACACCCATATTGAACAATAAAAAGAATCACAAAATCAACAATGACCCAAGGGAACACACTGCCAGCAACGAGAAGGGAGCCTACAAACCTGTGTGTCTCCTTTGGTGTCTTTTGAGCTGGTCTGAACGAGAAAACCTTCGTTCACAGTCCTTGAAGTCACACTGGTATGGTTTCTCACCTTGGGGAAGATATGCATTCCATTGGAAAATGATATTGGAAATAAAGATCTCATTAGAGGCAACTTCTCTTATTGGGACTGAAAGGATCCCGAAATGCTGAAAGGCACTTGGGTGGAAGGTTTCAGGGACACGCTGTCAACCTTAGGGGGCTTCCCAGGTTGCTCTAGAAGTAAGGAACTGGCCTGCCAGTGCAGGAGAGGGTAGGAGATGCAGGTTCAACCCTGGGTCAGGAAAACGCTCTGGAGAAGGGCATGGCAACCCACTCCAATATCTTGCCTGGGGAATTCCCAAGGACAGAGGAGCTTGGCAGGCTATCATCCTTAGGGTCACAGAGTCAGACACGACTGAAGTGATTTAGCATGCATGCATGCCAAACCACAGGGTTAGGAGGAAGTCCCACCTACATACATATATTCATGGGCAGGAGGCACGGAATCAGGGGCTGGGTGAATAAGGCTGAGTTGGAAGAGAAGGGAACTCGGGTTCGGGAGTTTGACATGGTGGGGAATATCCAGCTCTTTCAATCTGCTGGGTGAGGTGTTGTTTCCTCACTGTGAAACGGGGCTAATAACCTGACAGCTTCCAAGGACTTGTAAATAGATTACAACGGACCATCCACAGAAGGGCTTAGCCTAGAGCCTAGCACAGAGGCAGTGCTCAAAAAATACTGGCAGCTAATATTTAAACAAATAATAAACCAAAGCTGTCTTAAGTCCAAGACTTGAGTTTGTGGCAGAATTCTGGGATGGATGTCCCCTGGAGCTGGCCCCGTGGAGTAAGCACTTTATGTTTTATGGCCTAAAGCTCTGGTATTCTCTGCTACTGACTTCCCAACCCTGAGTTAGGTATAAACAACTCCAGGGTTGTAAGATGCTCAAATTAAACCAGGAGCCAGAGCCTTAGAGTTCTGGGTATCCCTTTACTCGAGACAAGACAGGAATGGGATTACACAACCTCCTGCCTCACAGTGGAGAAGCCCTGCCCCTGTCTTCGCAGGAAAAAGTTCAGCCAAATCCCAGGAACTGTGCCCCCTGAGTGCACTGAGCAACCCTGGACCGTCCCACCTTCTTATGAGAATTCTGAGTCACCAGCATTCTGGGATGGAGAGCAAGCCATCCTGGGATCAGCCGGTTCTTTCTGTTGTTGGGCAGTTCCTGGTTACCTTTCCAGCCTCAAGACCTCCTCTGCTTCCCTGATCCATCTATACTCCTGCTCTATAGAGCTCACCATTCCTGAACCCTGCCTTATACTTCGCTCACACTAAACATCCTCCATCCCTATCCCCAGATTCCTAACCCATCATAAACTCTATGGCACATCCCTCTCAAATGCAGTTTCCTCTGTGATGCCTTCTTGGAAGCTTCCTGTTCACATAGAAGGCCTTTCCTTCCCTCATTACAGAATGGCTGACATGGGGCCTTGTCAGATCCACCATCTGCCACAGACTGGAAAATCCTGAGAGCAGGAAACTTTCCTCAAATTTCTATTGATATCCAGCCTAGTGCCTTAACTTCAGCTCTTCAAGCTGGAAAAAGCAACACTTCTATCCAGTCTCATGTCTTTTTTCTGCCTTTCTGCTTCTGCTCATCCTTTACTTTCTCTGCCCAACCCTGCCTACCCTTTATTGGTTAATTCAAGCCCTTCCTTCTCCAAGAAACAAACGATGCTCACTCAAAACAATACCCTCTGAATGAATCTTCTCACAGCCTCCAGATTCACTCAGTCATCACACATTCTCTCCTCCCTTTTCACTTTTGTATGTCTTGCCTCCAAAACAGACCATCGACTCTTTGAGCAAGGGGCTTGTGACTTGGAGTTAAAAGGCATGAGTTTGAGTCTTCCCTATATCCTACCCACCGGATAATTGTTTTGTTTGTGATAATAAAATGAAATAATGAATGTAGAGAATTTGGCCCATGGAAAGTATTTAATAAAAGGTTCTTAATATAATAGTAGAGAAGACTCTATACATGGACATCACCAGATGGTCAACACCGAAATCAGACTGATTATATTCTTTGCAGCCAAAGATGGAGAAGCTCTATACAGTCAGCAAAAACAAGGCCAGGAGCTGACTGTGGCTCAGATCATGAACTCCTTATTGCCAAATTCAGACTTAAATTGAAGAAAGTAGGGAAAACCACTAGACCATTCAGGTATGACCTAAATCAAATCCCTTATAATTATACAGTCAAAAGTGAGAAATAGATTTAAGGGCCTAGATCTGATAGATAGAGTGCCTGATGAACTATGGAATGAGGTTCGTGACATTGTACAGGAGACAGGGATCAAGACCATCCCCATGGAAAAGAAATGCAAAAAAGCAAAATGGCTGTCTGGGGAGGCCTTACAAATAGCTGTGAAAAGAAGAGAAGCAAAAAGCAAAGGAGAAAAGGAAAGATATAAGCATCTGAATGCAGAGTTCCAAAGAATAGCAAGAAGAGATAAGAAAGGCTTCTTCAGCGATCAATGCAAAGAAATACAGGAAAACAACAGAATGGGAAAGACTAGGGATCTCTTCAAGAAAATTAGAGATACCAAGGGAACATTTCATGCAAAGATGGGCTCGATAAAGGACAGAAATGGTATGGACCTAACAGAAGCAGAAGATATTAAGAAGAGATGGCAAGAATACACAGAAGAACTGTACAAAAAAGATCTTCACGACCCAGATAATCACGAGGGTGTGATCACTGACCTAGAGCCAGACATCCTGGAATGTGAAGTCAAGTGGGCGTTAGAAAGCATCACTATGAATAAAGCTAGTAGAGGTGATGGAATTCCAGTTGAGCTATCCCAAATCCTGAAAGATGATGCTGTGAAAGTGCTGCACTCAATATGCCAGCAAATTTGGAAAACTCAGCAGTGGCCGCAGGACTGGAAAAGGTCACTTTTCATTCCAATCCCAAAGAAAGGCAATGCCAAAGAATGCTCAAACTACCACACAATTGCACTCATCTCACACGCTAGTAAAGTAATGCTCAAAATTCTCCAAGCCAGGCTTCAGCAATATGTGAACCGTGAACTTCCTGATGTTCAAGCTGGTTTTAGAAAAGGCAGAGGAACCAGAGATCAAATTGCCAACATCCGCTGGATCATGGAAAAAGCAAGAGAGTTCCAGAAAAACATCTCTTTCTGCTTTATTGACTATGCCAAAGCCTTTGACTGTGTGGATCACAATAAACTGTGGAAAATTCTTCAAGAGATGGGAATACCAGACCATCTGATCTGCCGCTTGAGAAATTTGTATGCAGGTCAGGAAGCAACAGTTAGAACTGGACATGGAACAACAGACTGGTTCCAAATAGGAAAAGGAGTACGTCAAGGCTGTATATTGCTTATTTAACTTATATGCAGAGTATATCATGAGAAACGCTGGACTGGAAGAAACACAAGCTGGAATCAAGATTGCCGGGAGAAATATCAATCACCTCAGATATGCAGATGACACCACCCTTATGGCAGAAAGTGAAGAGGAACTCAAAAGCCTCTTGATGAAAGTGAAAGTGGAGAGTGAAAAAGTTGGCTTAAAGCTCAACATTCAGAAAACGAAGATCATGGCATCTGGTCCCATCACTTCATGGGAAATAGATGGGGAAATAGTGGAAACAGTGTCAGACTTTATTTTTTTGGGCTCCAAAATCACTGCAGATGGTGACTGCAGCCATGAAATTAACAGACGCTTACTCCTTGGAAGAAAAGTTATGACCAACCTAGATAGCATATTCAAAAGCAGAGACATTACTTTGCCAACAAAGGTCCATCTAGTCAAGGCTATGGTTTTTCCTGTGGTCATGTATGGATGTGAGAGTTGGACTGTGAAGAAGGCTGAGCACCGAAGAATTGATGCTTTTGAACTGTGGTGTTGAAGACTCTTGAGAGTCCCTTGGACTGCAAGGAGATCCAACCAGTCCATTCTGAAGGAGATCAGCCCTGGGATTTCTTTGGAAGGAATGATGCTAAAGCTGAAACTCCAGTACTTTGGCCACCTCATGGGAAGAGCTGACTCATTGGAAAAGACTCTGATGCTGGGAGGGATTGGGGGCAGGAGGAGAAGGGGACAACAGAGGATGAGATGGCTGGATGGCATCACTGACTCGATGGACGTGAGTCTGGGTGAACTCCGGGAGTTGGTGATGGACAGGGAGGCCTGGGGTGCTGAGATTCATGGGGTCGCAAAGACTCGGACACAACTGAGTGACTGAACTGAACTATTATTGGGAATAGATACAAAAAGATGGCACTCTTTCAAGAAGGGGACTTCAGTGATGTTAAATACCCTTCCCTCCTTGTCTTCTGCAAGGAAGAGTTTCTTAAAGGCTCTGGCAGGTCTGAAGGTGATGGCTATCTTTCTTACTGCCTTCCCTTCCCACAGACATCTAACCCTTACTGTTATCTAAGTGCCTCTTTTCCATTATAATTTCTACAACCATATTGCCTTCAGTGTATTCTCTTGTATTTGTCTAGGCAGAATTTTACTTTATCATTTTCCTTATAATCAGATACGTTGCAAATGATCTCATTTGGGGAAATACATAACAACACAACATGCGACTTCTCATCTTCAGCTTAAAGCAGGTGGTCTGCTGCTGCTGCTGCTAAGTCGCTTCACTTGTGTCTGACTCGGTGCAACCCCATAGACAGCAGCCCACCAGGCTCCGCTGTCCCTGGGATTTTCCAGGCAAGAACACTGGAGTGGGTTGCCATTTCCTTCTCCAATGCATGAAAGTGAAAGTGAAGTCGCTCAGTCGTGTCCGACTCCTAGGGACCCCATGGACTGCAGCCTACCAGGCTCCTCCGTCCATGGGATTTTCCAGGCAAGAGTACTGGAGTGGGGTGCCACTGCCTTCTCCGATAATCAGATACTTTTCAAATGATCTCATTTGGGGAAATACATAACAACACAACATGCAACTTCTCATTTCAGCTTAAAGCAGGCGGTCTGCTGAGTATAAACTCAGGTCTATGCCAGAACTGTAGCCTTCAGACACAATGGCTTGGCAAAGACCAATGGTCTAAAGAGATCTGAACCCAGCTCATTTTCTTATTCAGCTTCCCCAAAGAAAAGTCCGCAGTAACAATAAAACAATGAAAGTGAAAGTCATTCAGTTGTGTCTGACTCTTTGTGACCCCATGGACTATACAGTCTACAGAATTCTCCAGGCCAGAATACTGGAGTGCGTAGCCAGTATTCTTCTCCAGGGGATCTTCCCAAGCCAGGGATTGAACCCAGGTCTCCCACATTGCAGGCAGATTCTTTACCAGCTGAGCCACAAGGGAAGCCCAAGAATACTGGAGTGGGTAGCCTATACCTTCTCCACCAGATCTTCCCAAGCCAGGAGTCAAACCCGGGTATCCTGCATTGCAAGCGGATTCTTTACCAACTGAGCTATGAGGGAAGCAACAATAAACAATAATGGTACTTAAAACAAAGAAGCTACATTAAATCGTGGGAAAAAATGGTACCAGCTCCCCAGTAGGAAAGCCTGCGCTTTGCCCTGATTTCCTGTAGGAAAACTCAGTCACATTCCCATCTAGTGCCCACAAGGCCAACCAAGAACAGACATTTGTGAAACCGATGTTCACATTCCCTGTGGCCAACAACCAAACGTGGCCAGTTCTCTCCCAGAGGCAGACCCTGTAACCTGTGGGAAAATCCAGTTTTCTTTAAAACATCATCAAAAATCATCTTTTTTGGGGGGGTTGAAAACAAAAATTAAACCTAGAAGCCATTTTCCCACTCCTACCTGGTTGGTTATTAGTAACCCAAGCAGTTAAGTTCTTCTTTGGACCATCTCATCCTAAGTCTCCAGAATGATCTTGCACATCAAGTTCCTAGAATCATCTAACTACCAAGCCCCAAGGCTAGCTCCTCTCCCATAAGAGATGCTAATACTATTATAAAAGTCATAAGAGCATTTATTCAGACTTACTGACACAGAGAACTGTAAGAGATGGTTCATATCTCTAATTCCTTTAATTCAGTTTGATTTTAGAAGTTAATCTAGTCTCAACAATTGTATAAGGGAGGCTATCATCTCCATTTTCCATGTAAGGCAGATGAAGTTTGAAGAGTGGTTAGTAACTTGCTCAAGGTCACACAACCTGGTGGTGAAACCAGACTTCAAGCCAGGTCTCTTTAATTCCGTGAAATTCTCTCTCTACCTACTCTGCTCTTCCCTTTTTTAATAAAGGATAGCACTTCAGGATACATAATGGCCTGGCAGCCTTTTTCCATCCCCTGAAAGTAGTGTCTACTTTGCATTCCAGAAATCACCTGTGTTCTGGCAGTGACAGCAGGAAGCACGGGCTCCTAAGCTGCCCCTGAGCCACCAGAACCAAGACTGGACGGTGAATGCACTTACCAGTGTGCTTCCGGCTGTGCATCTGCAAGTGGGACAGCTTAAAATATCTCTTATTGCAGCCTGGGTAAGCACACATGAAGGGGCGCTTCTCACTGGTCTCAGATGCCGACCGGACAAGAGTCGGGGCCACTCCAGGCACACGCCGCACATCCTGCAAGCAGAGCGTAAGATGAACAGAGGCTTTAAGCCCCATGTGAACATTCACATTGGTCCCAGGGAAAGTGAGCTTTGAAGTATTCCCAAAGGAGGGATAGTGGATGTGATGCCTGAAACCACTCCCCCCAACACCTGAGGTGCCCAAAGCAGACATCGCTAGTGGATGACAGAGCAGCACATTCAACAGTGCATTGCCCTAAGATCATCACTGCTGATCAACCAGAACCGGGACCTGAGATGAAGTCAGTCTTAGGGCTGCTGATCCAGAGCATCTGGAAAAGAAATGCTGCACACTGGGAGAGCTCCCAATCTTTCCTGTCTCTCAGCTTTTCATCTTGAAGCAGAGAGGTCTGGAAGTCAAAGCCGCAGGTTCTATTCTATTCCCTCCCACTCAGACACCAGGCCACATGACCTCGGGCCCTATCTACAATGGGTTGGGAAGTCCTTATTAGAGAAAAATGAGCCCCCAGCTGAGCAACCTTCTACGTGTGAGTCAATGACAAGGAAGAATACATCCTGGGAGGTGAGGGTTCTGTCTGTGAAGGGAGCTGAAACCACAGGAAGCCCACAGCGTTGCCAGCACGACCCTTTACTAGAGACACCAGGAAGCACTGTGTGTGTGCCCTCTGCCCACTCTATGTCCATCACAGGGCATTCTGTGGATCACCTTTATCCTGTAGGAGTGTGTGTGCATGGTTTGGTCCTCCATGAGAAGAAGCTAGAGGGAAACTGAGGCAAATGCCCCTTAGGCTCCAAGGACCAGTGAGTCAGAAACAAAAGCAACACGAGTGCCTGGGACCACTGAACCCTCCTCGTCCTCACACAGATGTGCAGGTCAAGGCCCGAGAGCACGTCCACAGTTTGTCTTAAGACCCGGGACCACTTCTAAGCTTACCCACTCCTGCCCTGGGCACTTCCCACACCACCCACAAGCATACGTTCAAGTTCCTATTTCACCTCTTGCTGTGCGATCTTTTTTGAAGTAAACATACAGTAGTGCCATACGGCTGGAGAAGGCAATGGCACCCCACTCCAGTACTCCTGCCTGGAAAATCCCATGGACGGAGGAACCTGGTGGGCTACAGTCCATGGGGTTGCTAAGAGCTGGACATGACTGAGCAACTTCCCTTTCACTTTTCACTTTTATTCATTGGAGAAGGAAATGGCAACCCCCTCCAGTGTTCTTGCCTAGAGAATCCCAGGGACGGGGGAGCCTGGTGGGCTGCCGTCTATGGGGTCGCACAGAGTCGGACACGACTGAAGCGACTTAGCAGCAGCACCATACGGCTCTACTACTGCTGGGCCACAGTGTCTTAAGGCCAAAGATGGAATAAGTTTAAATGAGGAACCAGCTGTGTCTGATTGGTCCGCTCTGGACGAAAATTAACACAGACCACGACAGTAAGTCTGATAAACTGGGCTTGGTAAAAAGGAAGGGAAAAGGAGTTTCGTACAGGTCCTTTAATTCACCCCAGAGGCAGCGCACAGGGCAACAGGGAGTAAAACGGAGTTGTCAGTGTCAGCCAGTCCTGGTGGAGAAGCCTGACATTACTTGTCTGACTTCCATCAGATGTCCATGTTTCTGTCACCCTCACTTTTATTCTCACCACTGGAAGGCTTGGGGATGAGGGAACATGCTGTTCTATCCCCATGATGCCTCTGGAAACATTCTTCAGAACATCTCAGAGCACTTGCTCCACACATCACGTGGGAGCTTGGCCCACACACAACTTATTTCTAATGTGCTGACTCCTCTGGAGAAAGTATCTCAGCCGTTACTCATGTTGTTGCAACCACAGAGTCACACGCCAAAGGCACAAACACAAACCCTTGGTAACTGTGCGTGGTTCTGAACGCCCAAAAGAGGCTCCGGGAGATGGCCTTCCGTCCAATTTCCATTTTACTTTCCTTTCCTCACTCTCCCTTAGCAAAGACGGAGTCTACCTTTGGGCACTTGACCACGCAGAACAAGTCTTAGACGTCCACAGTCCAGGTCACTAATTCAAGCTCATTTAGCCCCAACATAAGATGTGCATAGCCTACCCTAGAGAAGGCGAATTCAACAGTGAAGGAGGAAAGAAGGGAATTCTGCAGAAAGCACCCTGGTCTGAGTGAGGCGGCTGCATCCACACCGGCCTCTGGAAAGGAGAAGACCCCCCAGCCTGCCCCAGTGGAAGAGGGGGGATCCCTGCTGACACAGGAGCCTATGGTTAGGAACAGACTTGCCAGGGCCAAACGGCCAGCAGCGAGGACGTGAGAGGCTGTTGGGAAGGAAAGAGGCAGCCGGGGCCCCGTGTACTCACCTGAATGCCCCTGAAGACGCCGTGGGTGTGTATCCGGTACTGGGCGCCACAGAGGATGGGCGTGGCGTGGTTGTCACTCTCGTACCCCGTGCCATGGCTGCAAACACAGAGAAGGGAGAACAGGACTGAGGCTGCTTTACAGGCATCAGGGCAACGCGCCTCTGCAGTGAGACGAATGTCCTTTCAGAGCTCTCGGGACAACTCGGTTGGCTTCTGCCTCCCTCCACTGGGGCTGCCCTGGAAGCAGCGCTTTGTGAAAGGCAGAGCTGCTCAATCCTCGGGTGACCCCCACGCAGTCCCTTACCCTCGCACTCTCCAGGGCACACCATCTGGATCCATGCCTCTCTCAGACAAGCCAGGGAAAAGTCACAGTGGCAGGAGTTCATTCCCAGCAAGTTGTTTACCATCAAGACAGCAGGGCTGACAGCTGTGAATATCTCAGGAATGAGCAGATGCCTCAAATTTCACATTGAATGCAAGGGATTTTTTGTCGGCACCTCATGACTCAGTTTTTACCAGATAGCACCAAGAAAGCGATGACGCTTACAAGAAGAGATGTCGCATCCTTAGAAGCGGGGATTACACATCTGGGGCTCTGTTCCACTTCAACTGCAGATCAGGTTTCCAGATCAACTTAACTCTTTGCAGCCAAGCCAGATCCTAGGTGGACACTTCCTCCAGCGTTAGACTGACCAGTCCTGGAGCCACAGCTCAGTTAACCTTGGACTACTAGTGAGAGCTGAGGGATGGAGAAGGTTGGAAAGAACACCTTGCAAGGGGTGGATGCTCTGCTCTAAAAAATTCTCTCCTTTGTGTAAAAGCTGATCTCTGTTCTTCAGTTGTTTTACTTTCAAATGAGGCCAAGTGGACTTCCCCAGGAATCCAGTGCTTAAGATGAAGGAGGAGTGGGTTTGATCCCTGGTTGGGGATCTAAGCTCCCGCATGGCTGCAGGGTGCGGTCAAAGATTACAAAAACTACAACCACCACCACCAAATGAGGCAGGGTGAGAATTACAACCCACAGGGCAGCAGATTATAATCGCAGCTAGACTCACCATGGGGAGCTTTTATGAAATGCCTCTGTAAAATGGTGAAGCTGCTTTGAACCACGTCTGACAGTTCCTAAAAAGCTTAGATGTAAAGTTACCATGTGACCCAGAAATTCCGCGTCCAGGTGTATTCCCAGGAGAAATGAAAATATATTTCCCCACAGAAATTTGTAGCCATTAGCAGCATTACTCGTAATAGCCAAAAATGAGAATCAGCCCAAACA